>NC_082696.1:2796229-3444959 GCF_949987515.2 Delphinus delphis | reverse complement strand
AGAAAAAAAGTCCGCATTATCCATAAGTTAAATATACAGATGTGGGACATGCATGCAGATTGCCCTTTTTTGATACTAGTAGGATGTGTGTTGACAGTACAGGAAGTTGATTCATCTGTTGGGATCTTCACTTAGTAAACAGAGGCAATCACTTTCTGCCTCTCCCTGAGCCTCTCCCCATTTGTACAAAATTAGTGTTAAGTCCTGAGTTCCACACATCACTCCTTATTTCACTCCCATCAGCTGCCTTCCTGCCCTGCGCACAGCACAGCAGGCCTGGATTACAACCTGTTCTCTTGGCAGGAAAGCAGTGACAACAGCAGATCGATCGGGCGTACAGTAGAAAAGGAAGTTTGCAGAGCGGACCTGGGCCCAAGACTTGAGGGAGACTGGGGACCACGATGGCATGAGGTCAAATGAGTGGTATGGTCATGGAAACGTTGACCATTAAGTTGGAAAGAAGAAGAGGCAAGTTCAACGTCAACCTCTAGTTATTCAGAGCTTTTAGAAATTTGAAAAGATCGTGCGTTAAGTTCCCAAAATCCTCTTAGAAATTCAGATTCGAGCTGAAGACACAAAAGCTATTGCACTGCTGGCGGATGGCTCGTCGCACAGGAGGTCTCCCCCCGCCCCGGTCAGTGGGAGTCGGTGATGGTCACATTTTCAGCGTGGCTTGAGTTCGACTGTTTTTGGAGTTAGGTGTGCCTGGTGCCAGTTTCCACGTGTGTCTGTAAAACCACATTCACATTTTTTCCTGCCACTAACTCCAATGTGCCAGTATGTAGAGAACTGAGAATTTCTTCAGGACTAAGAGAGGAAGAAGGTCACAACATAAAGAAAAGGATTCATGTTTTTGAAAGCCATCTGTGAAGCCCTTCAATGAAGGCCGAGGGAGCCTTCTGTGCACAGCCAAATTTCGATTGCCTCACCTTCACTGCCTTTGTTTACTTTTTCATCCCTTGCTCTGTAGTTGTGTTGCCAAATCATTCCAGGTTCCCTTTCTAGCTCACTCTCAGGAAGCATTTATCTCTGTTACTTCTCATAGTTACCTTGTTTCTTGTTCTGGCTGTTCTGCACGAGTCTAGATAAATACAGGTACTCAAATTTCCTGGCAAAGATCCCTTTCATATTTACTTGCCGAGGGCAATCAGAACATGAAGCCATCACTATGTCAACTGATTTACACTATGGCCTTTGCACGTGTCAACGTGGAAAGTATCCTTTAAATCCAGCTGAGTTGAAAGCACTCTTCTCCATTTGAAGTGATGGAGGCTGTGTATTAAAAGGACAGGCTGTGATTTTCTTTCATGTGAAGTAAAAGGCATCGTTGCTTGCTAATATTCTCTGACATAATACTGGCAATGTGGACATTAAATATAATTAGAGCATTCTACATCAAACGTTTTGCCAACACTGGGCACAGCTAAGGAGGTAAGTAACTCCTGTCAGCAAATCATCCTCAGTTTTAGCACACCACAGACTTTTGAAACAAACTATTTCACGCTAAGTATTATTTGCCACGGGACTAAAGTGTAAGTGTATACAGTTCATGTAGCAGAGACCCACATGCTCTGAACCGGGAGGCTCTAAGATGTGCCGTTCCACTGAGAAAGCGAGGCTTTGCTCCTCCCGGAAGAGGCAATCTGAAATGTCAGGGACCCTTTAACCCCTGCAGCCCTGGGCTAACGGCGCGGCCCTAAGTGCCTCTGCTGTGCCCTAGCCCCACCCCATCCAACCCACCCCCAACCTGCTGCTCTCCCACTTAGCCCCCTTTTGTAATTCCCTGTAGCTTTCAGGGTCAAGTTCAACTGCCCTCCTTTAGGAAGCAAGGCTCTTCCTTCACCGGCCTTTGACCTTCTCCATCTCCTACTGACTTCACAGCCCACCCCCTGAGCTCTGAGCTGCTGCTGAGCCCCCTGCAGGAGCATCTCCGTAGCAACACCCACCCACCACCCCAGACCACTTGCCTGCTCTCCCCTTAGCGATTCTCCCAAAGGTCCCTCACACTCACACTGCAGGAGGAATTCAATCACTCCATCTTCACAGACCAGCAAGCACTCTTGAGTTTTCTGACTGGCCCAGCGCCACGTCTGGCTCCCAGCAAGCATGTTGGGTACTTAGTGGACAAACCTAACAAGTAAACAATGATGCCTAGGGTCTACTTTTTAATATTTGTAGAAGACAAGGCTGAACCACTTGTTTTCTACAGGGCTCTATCAGCAGGTGAAATGCCAGCATGCATGCTGGGATCAAGCCTGTAATGGGGTGCAGGGAGCAGGGGACTCCACAGAAAGAACTACTGATGCAACCTGTGAAATGAATTCCCCAAGTCAGCCGAAAACACAAAAATACCTCCCCGCAGAAAACAGACTTGATTTTCCCCCCTAGATGATAAATAAATTCACTGTCTGTGCAACGTGATAGAATCTGCTGGCGGGACCTGTAAGAGGCTCGGCAGGCAGCCTTCCCATGTCTCTCTGAAGACTCCCCTCTGGACCAAAGGCGCATCTAGCAGCCTGCCCCGAGGATGAGGATTTCTACATCCACACTTTCTGGCCTCACATTCGGCAGGGCAGGTGGTTCAGGAGAGGTGAACAGGAATTACTCCCTCTTGACCTACAAGAAAACGTTAAATTCTGACAGACTAGCAGAGAGCACAGGCTTGCTCTGCAACCAGCATCTGACTGTCCACTGACATTCCTTCTTTCAAATTTGTCCAAGAAAAATGCCCAAAGTTTATTCGGATCTGATTAAGTATTTTGAGGTGTGATAACTCATTGACTGTTTTATGACCATTGCCTTTCTTTTACTGGGGGACGTGGGAACAAGGTTTCCCCCTTCCCTACGGGCATCTTCTCCTGGTGCTCTTGATGGGTACTTGTGCCCCAAAGTCTTGCGTTTGCCCTTTTATTCACTCCAGAGTTACTTCTTCAGAATGCTTAACTGTCATTGACCAACTATCATGTCCACGTGGGTAATTCCTAACTATACCATCCATCGCTGTGCGTGGCCCTGAACACCTGCATTCTGCCTCTGTCTGCTGGAGGGTTGACCACCATCCTTTCAAAGTCAACCTCTTTAAAACAAAACTCTTTCCCTTCCTCAAAAAACTTGTTTGGCAGAAGTACAGCCTGCTTTGTGCCCCTCACCTTTCTGGCTTCTTCTGCCCCGTAACTGTCACCCCATGGCTTCTTTCCTCTGAAATGTCTCTCACGGCTCATCTCCTTCTCTCTGTCCGACCATAGCCAGGCTGTCTGGCCCAGTGCCTTTCCTAACACCATCCTGGAACTACTCCTAGATTAATCTTTTTAAGATATTTTCATTTAACATTTTTCTGGTTAAAAGGAAAAAAAGCCAGCACAGAACGGCCCAGAAGCTATAGTCCAAGCTGCTTAGACTGGACTCAGGGGTCACTGACAATCGCACTCGAATTGTCTTTTCAACCCTTCCTTTCACTTCGTCACTAATCTCCACTGAGGCCAAGCTGGCTTGTCTAGAATCCCAGGAAGTACGTTTTCTGTCCCCAGGCCCTCACCTAAATAAACAAGTCATTCTAGAAGGGCTGCTTAATGAAATCTCCCAACCCGGTTCATTTCCTGGGCTCCATCTCTGTGGTCTCCCTCTCCTTGGCCGTTTTCGTCTCCCGTCTGGGTCCGGTGTACACAGTAGGCTGGAGTCTGACTCCCCAGGGCATGAAGCGTCTCCTGCCTTCTCACAGGCTGCCTGCTGACAACAGCAGCGAGTTGACGTTCACTGCACTTAGCTCTCTGCTCAGCTGCTGGGACCTTCGGGTCAGAGTGTGCGCTCAGAGGCAACATCCGTTCCGAATTGAAATGTGTTGACAAACTGCTCCCTTTACCACTTCCATGGAGTTGTTCATTTAATTTTGTCTTATGCTCATGGTCTTCGATGTTTTTTTGTTTTTTTTTTTTTTTGGCTGCGTCAGGTCTTAGTTGCAGCGCCCGGGATCTTCGTTGTGGCATGCGGGATCTTTTTTTTGTTGCGGCGCACAGGCTCTTCTTGTGGCACGCGGGCTCCTTTCTAGTTGCGGCCTGTGGGTTTTGTCTTCTCTAGTTGTGGTGCGTGGGCTCCAGAGAGCGTGGGTTCTGTAGTTTGCGGCTGCAGGCTCTCTAGGTGAGGCAACCGGGCTCAATAGTTGTGTCGTGCAGGCTGAGTTGCCCCTCGGCATCTGGGATCCTAGTTCCTGACCAGGAATCACCTCCTCCTCTGCGCTGGAAGGCAGATTCTTTCGCACTGGATCACCAGGGAACTCCTCGGTCTTTGATCTTAATGAGACAACGTTTTTATTGTAAACAACCTCAAGTTCTTTTGGGAGACAGGAAAGCTGCCAACACATTTTCTGTCATCGACTTACTTTCTATCCACTCAGATATTGTATTATGCATGCGGTACTAGCAGACAAATATTTTTCAGACGATAATAATATATTGTGCACACAAAGTATGCTATTTCTAATTTCCAGGTTCAGTGTTTTAAAGAAAAAAATATTTTTAATAAGTGCAACACAATTGATTAGTAGTCAAGCAAGAAACATTGAGGATCCTGAAGAAAAAAAAAAAAAAGAAAGAAAGTGTCCTCCTACAGCTCTAGGTGAAATAAGAAAACTGGCTTTTTTTCACACCACCAGTACCGTTCATGGAGTGCAAGATTATAGCTGACCGATCAGCCGAGCTATTTTTAATGTGAACAGGGGCTTTTTCAAAAGTTTCAAGTTGCTTTAATAAAGTTTAAGATAACAATATCATAATTAATGATTAGTGAAATATAAGTTGGAGATCAGAAGTTAAAAACAGGAATGTTTGAAACTATATATTTTCTCCAAATATTGCTACCTATTATGGTACAATGTATTGATCACTTAGTCTTTATATTCATTTCTACTCTGTACATAACAACCTGCAAAGAAGGCACGATGATTTTTGCCTTGCAAAGAAGAAATTGAATCTGACAGAGGTTAAATAAGTTTTTACTAAGATTAGTTCACAAATAGGCTACAAGGATAAGCTTGCTCTAAGGATATCCTATATAAATGTAACTTTAAATTGATGCCCACATGAAATACTTAGATATATCTGACAAAATATGCACAAGATCTATATGAGGAAAGCTACAAAACGGTTGAATGAAATCAAAGAAAAAATAAATAGAGAGATATTCCATGTTAATGAATAAGAAGACTCAATATTGTCAAGATATCAATTCTTCCTAAATTGATCTACAGATTCCATACAATCCTAATAAAAATTCCATCAAGTTATTTTATGGATACCAGCAAATTGACTCTATAATAGAGAGGCAAAAGACCCAACATAATACTGAAGAAGAACAAAGTTGGAGAACTGACACAACCTGAATTCAAGACATTATAAATCTACAGTAATTAAGACAGTGAGGTATTGGTGAAATAATAGACAAATTGACTAATGGAACAGAACTGAGAGCCCAGAAATAGACTCACATAACTACAGTCAACTGATCTTTGACAAAGAAGTAAAGGCAGCACAATGGAGCAAAAATATTCTTTTCAATAAATGGTGGTAGAACACCTGGAAATTCACATGCAAAAATAACAACAAACAAACTTACAGACCTTACACCCTTCACAAAAATTAACTCAAAATGGGTGACAGACCTAAAGGTAAAATGCAAAACGTAAAAATTCTAGAAGATAAACATAGGAGAAAACCTACGTGACCTACAGTTTGAGGATGACTTTTTAGATGCAACACCGAAGACACGTTCCATGAGACAAATAACTGAAAGGCTGGATTTCATTAAAATTAAAAACTTCTGCTCTGTGAAAGACAATGTCAAGAGAATGAGAAGACAAGTCACGGAATGGGAGAAAATATTCACAGAACACATATCTGATAAAGGACTTTTCCCAAAATATACAAAGAGCACTTAAAACTCGGCAATAAGAAAACAAAGAAGCCAATTTAAAAATAGACAAAAGAATTGAACAGACAACTCGCCAGGGAAGATATACAGATTGAAAATAAGCATACAAAAACTTGTTCAATATTACATGTCATTACGAAAACACAAATTAATGCAATGAGATGATAAGTATGTCACTACACATCTATTAGAATAAGCAAAATCAAGAACATCGACAACACCAAATGCCGGCGAAGACGTGGAGCAACAGGAACTCTCATTCACTGCTGGTGGGCATGCAAAACGGTACAGCTGCTTTGGAAAACAGTGTGACAGTTTCTTACAAAACTAAACATAAGCTTACTATACACTGTGGCAATCACACTCTTTGGTATTTACCCAAATGAGTTGAAAATTTATGTTCACACAAAAACCTGCACTTTTATAGCAGCTTTATTCATAATTGACAAAATTTGGAAGCAAACAAGATGTCCTTCAGTAGGTAAATGGATAAATAAACTGTGATACATCCAGACAAAAGGAATATTATTTAGCTCTAAAAAGAAATAAGCTATCAAGCCAAGAAAGGACATGGAGGAACCTCAAATGCCTATTTCTAAAGTGAAAGAAGCCAATCTGAAACGACCACATGCTCTCTGAGGGTGGCTCTAGCAAATTGACCTAAATTGATACGAGGGTGCCAAGGGTGTTATGAAAGATGTGGTATATTTATTGCCTTTTAAAAATCTAAAAAATTCTGAATTTGGAACTACATTGGACCCTGAGGGTTTTGGGTATGGGATTGTGGGCTTGCAGCACTGGGAACCTGATCCAGGGTTGGAAAGAACACCACATGGGTGGTCAGGCTACCAGGGTTCTCACTGTACTGCTTGTTACCCACCCGGCTTCTCAGGCCACCCAGCAGCTTCAAACCCCCCTCCACTGACCATGTAATGGGACGAAATGACCCCAGCCTTGCCTTCCATGCAGGATTATTATGAATATCTAATGAAATAATAGATAAAAGCCTATAAAATGATTCATACATTTTTGAAAAGAGTTCATCCTAAAGTTAAATTATTGGACCAATGGAGAAAAACAGGGAGTCATATTTATTTTTGATAAAGTATTTTACAACAGTTTCCTCCATGATTTCCATATTCTTTAAATTCTGATTCACTTAATATGATTTAAAAATTCCTACTTCCTTATGTACGTAGGAATACAATACAGTAGAAATCAAAATATAGAATTTCTAGAAAACTGTTCATATAGTCATATTCCTCAGCTTGGTGTTCTTTTGCTATAACCAAAGAACAAAAACAAAAAAACCCTAAGAAAAGAGCCAAACCCATGTGGAAAATGATTATAGCTGGGGAAACAATAAGATGGCCCATGACAAACAAAGTATACAAGGATCTTTAATTCCTTCTGTTGCATGTGCAAGGCTAGGTAGGCATCAGTTGTGCTCCTCTGCTGTGCCCAGTAAGTCTGGTATTATAGGGCAACTGACAAATCAAATATTGAGGTTCATTGAGCTATTTCTGCAGATGATCCTTGGCACCAGAAAGATGAAAGAATCATACAGTGAAAATGGACTCTCTGTGTGCACCTATGATTCTGAAAGGAGATTGAGAGTAAAAAAAATGCATATGATTTTATCTCCAGTTTCCTGTTCAAACAAAAGAATAAACACGGTCAAGGTCAACGTTACATGCAGAAACAGATAAAACAGGCAGGGAATGAATCTTTCTCGTCATTGTACACTCCAGTGCCCAGCTCCTTCAACAATGAATGTGCTCCATAAATATCAGTGGCTGAGTGAGTCCGTCACTTGACAACAGCAAAAGAATCCCTTCCCTGCTGTTTTGCCCCAAGTCATGCAGGGCAGGGTGTCTTTATTCTTAAGGGGGTAGGCATTTTAGCTGGGTTTTGAACTCTTGTTAGGAAAATCTAGACCTCACATTTGGCAGAGGTCAAGGAGAATAGTTTAGCAATCAATTAACTCATCAGTGACACTGCTGTTAAGGAAAATGCCCAGAGAGGAAAGAATGCAAGATCAATCATGTCTGATGGGAGAGGGATCAGTGGGAGGGAGAAGTCAGGAGCTGAGTCACCCAGCTTGGGGCATGGATATCATGACAGTGTTGAACTTGAGTGAAGAGGCAGATGTGCATAGGCTTGGGGAGGGGTACCGGGAAGAGGGCAAAGCTCAAGAAAGGTGCTGAGGTCCTGGCCATGTGATGTCATCTAGAGATTGGTCGTCTTTGAGGACTATATTTGGCTTTCCAACTTCCAGTTTTATTTCCTTTGCTCACAGAACGATAGAAATATTGTACTTTAAAAAGTGTATATATATAGTTGTTCCTACTAGCCCATTCTGTTCCCTTTCACCGTAGACTTGGTGCGGTGGGGGAGGGGGTAGCTCTGGTCCACAGGGTATGAAGGATGGTCCAGCTGAGGCATCAGACACCCCATCCGAGGCTCATTCAGCTGAGTTGCCTCATACACCACACTCCCCTCCCTGCCTCGTCCCTCCAGGTTCAGCCCTCCCAAAGCTGCCTGTTCCCAGAGGAGAGTCAGCCCCTGATAAAGAAACATGAGGAAGGCTTCAGTTTAATATTTATCGATCAATCATTTCCTACATCCTCCCTCTGCTAGTTCCCATAGGGGATATTATTAAAGGAGCTGATACCGTCACGAAGCTTATGAAGGCTTCCAGCTGGTGAGAGAGAAGCAGCTCAGAAGTGGTCAGGAGCAGGCGCTCGGGGGAGAGCCTGCTTGACATGCAGGGTTCCACTCGCTGGCCGTGGGAACTCGGGCCCTGCTCCAGGGTTTTCTCTGTACAATGGGGACAGTAGTAGGAATGTTATGACGGTTAAATGAATTCATGTTTGAAAAGTTCTTAGAACACTGCCTGGTAAGTATTAGCTACTATGTAAGTGTTTATTAAATAGATACACACAAAACAGTCAAATAATTGCAAGCAGCACAAAATCTATTGATAAGGCTTTGACTAGAAGCCAACACCAAACTATGGTGCAGAGCGCCGTGGGTGTTCCGCAAGCAGAGAGAGAGAAAGAGGGAAGCACAGCCCCAGGGAAGAATTCACGGAGGAAACGGGACTGCAAGCTTTCTTCCTGGTGGAGATGCACTCGGCGTGGGGCATAGGAAGCAGAGTGCAGATAGCAGGAAGCCCCTAAGAAGGAATGATGGACATGGGGTATTACAGGGTGGTGAGAAGCTGGAGAGAAATGATGCTGGAGCAGTTAAGATAGTTCTGGTTGCAAATGGTAGGAACACAGCATAAGCCAGTGTCACAGAAAAAAAGAAGACAAGAAACCTAGAGGGAAAACTCAATACCCAAGCTACAGGAAGGGCAAATACCTGGAAATCAGAACTCAAAAACTCTCAAGATGCTCTTCCCACCTCTTGCTTCTTCTTTGCTCTGCTCAATGTTTGCACCCTGCTTCCCACAGCAGACCGGAGTGTTTCATATGGAAGAGAACAGGGCTACTGGCAGCTATAGAGATCAGATCTCACTGCTCCAGCCACTGAAGAGGTTATTCACTGGCCCAGTGGGTCAGGGCCTCACCCCTGGACTGAGGCACGGGGAATGGCAGGGTCATGTGTGGACTGCAGCCTGCTGCTCTGCAGTGAGGGAAAGGCAGTGGGATAGGGGAGGACGCTCCCCAGAAGAAGAGACAACTGGAGGGGGCAGCCAGTCCACAGATACTGCCCCCCACCCATGGATGTGATAAGCTAGAGATATGCTTATGATACGCTCAATATTAAGGTCAGATTGAAGATGGTCTTGAATGTCAGGTCGAGCAGCGGACACGCAGTATCATGTATGGGGGCCATTGGTGTAAAGTGAATCAAGCAAGCAAGAGCTACTGTTCTACAGAACCCTCCCCAGTCCCTGCCATCTCACAGGAATGGAGACAGGAGACAGAGATCAGAGCAAGGAACACTGGATTTGGAAATAGGATAACTGGGTTCAAGTTTTGACTTTGCCAGTGAGTTTAGAAAAAAACAGCTTAAACTCAGTTTTAATTTCCTGATCTGTAAAATAATATATGCTCTGCTGTTTATCTCACAGGGATCTGGTGGCAAATGAGACTGTACACATGAAATTAAAACGTGCCATAGAATTCCAACGTTTGCAGAATGAAGGGTAGAGCAAGCCTATCCAATCCTGTTTGTTCCACTTCCTAGGATAATGCTTCCCTGCTGTTGATCATTCGCCAGGTACTGACACGAACACATCACACATAAACGGCATTCGTTTCTCACACCTGCTCTCAGAGGTAGGCATTCTTAGCCCATTTTACAGACGGGAAACTCAGTTGCAAAGAGGCCGTCACTGGCTAATGGAGGGATGAGACTCTGCCTTTTGTGGTCTCTCTCACTCATTTGTAAGCTTTTGTCGGCGCACTCAGCTGTCACTTCTTCCCCATCCCCACCCTCATTCCATTGCCTCCTCCCATATACAACCACCTTTTCTCCCAGAGTCCTCTCTAAATAAGAACCAAAAGGGGGAAATGATGAAGAAGGAGAAAGAGCAAAAGAAACTTAAAATAACGTTACTCATTTGCTAGTCTAGGCTGCCTAGGTTTGTTTCCTTTGTGCTCCTTGGATGTAATGGCAATGAAAGAAAAATGCATGTCTTTGGGGAATTGTAAAGAAAGTCAGTTAAAGTCTTTAAGTTCAAGTATTTTTCAATCCCTGGGTAAGGGTGGCCAAACACAACACTAAAAGCAGGATGTAAGCTAATTTATGAAGAAAAAATGTATAAATTTGTTAACTATGGTGAGCCTTTAGTTTAGAGGTGTGATGTGGTCCTATCAAATCAGTTTGCCTATGGGAAATGTAAAAAGGAGATTCATAGACTTTAAAGAAAGAATCATATTATTGTATGAATGATTGTTTCAGACTCAGAGCAGATTTCATATGAGCCTGTTCTCTTAATAATGAGCAGCAAAATCTGAAGGGCTTCCAAAAATGGTTGCTAAATGTTCTCAATGATTTATTTGGATACGAATGGTGAAAACGTCTTTCAAAGTGATAAATAGAAAACAAACTCCTGTTTTTACGTCAGTTCTGTTGGACAGTATTAACTTATGTTTAGCAGATGTTGAGTTTCAAATCCATCTAAACTCTTGAAACTTTTCATGATTTCTTTACTTCTAGCTTTTAAAATGTCAATTAAATATATATGAAATGTAAGGGGCTGAACAAGAAGCTTAATGTGTAGCTGAAAAATATATGCATTTCCCTAAGTACATTTATGAAGCTTCCATCTAAGCTTGAGTTCTGCCTCTCCACTGGCTGTGTGACGTCCTGCAGGCAACTCGAACTCAACATTTCCAAAGCCAAGTTCATCTTCTTTCCTAAACCTGTTCCATCACCTGTACTCCTTTTCACCCTGTGTGCACCCCATCTGCACACCTTGCTGCGATTTTTCAACTCCTCCTCTCACCGCCCACATTTTGTCAGTTGCCGGTCTCAGTTTTTCTATCCTAAGCACTTCTTGCTTCTTTAAAAATGCCACTTCTGCTGTGAAATTCAGCTCCTCATCAGTGGCACCATCCGTGTTTCTCTTGCCTCTTGTTTCCATTGCCTGCATCCACCCTCAACACTGCCACAAGCAGAGCTCCTCTCAGAGACATTCTTACATCTTGTGCACATCCCCATCTGACTGTAGGTTGCAGTTATTCTCCTTAGTTCTCCAAAGAGTGGTCATCCACTCATCCTCCAGGCCTCATCCAGTGCCTTGATCCCCACTCCAGCTTGTCCTGAACCCCATCAGGCAGATCCCACTGCTCCTCCTCTGGTTTTCATAGTATTTGGCCCAAACCTTTACTGACACTCTTACTATATTGCATTTCAGTGGCTTTGCAATATAGGCTTTTTGCCCCAGCTGAGGGCTCATCCAGGTAAGCCTCTCAAATTGCCCTTCCCACATCCCCAGTACTCGACACACATTCTGCCACACAGGTGGAGTTCAAGAAAGGTTTCTTTTAATATACTGTGTTCTTGGATTGGAATAATCATTATTGTTAAATAACCATACTACCAAAGGCAATCCACAAATTCAATGCAATCCCCATCAAATTACCAACGGCATTTTTCACAGAACAAGAACAAACAATTTTAAAATTTGTATGGAAACATGAAAGACCCTGAACAGCCAAAACAATCTTGAGAAAGAAGAATGGAGCTGAAGGAATCACGCTCCCTGACTCTAGACTATACTACAAAGCTACAGTAATCAAAACAGTATGGTACTGGCATAAAAACAGATACAAAGATCAATGTAACAGGATAGAGAGCCCAGAAATAAACCCACCCACTCACAGTGAATCAATCTACAACAAAGGAGGCAAGAATATACAATGGTGAAAGGACAGTCTCTTCAATAAGTAGTGCTGGGAAAACTGGACAGCCACATGTAAAAGAATGAAATTAGAACATTCTCTAACACCACACACAAAAATAAACTCAAAATGGATTAAAGGCCTAAAGGTAAGGCTGGATACTATAAAACTCCTAGAGGAAAATGTAGGCAGAACACTCTGATGTAAATCACAGCAATACATTTTTGTGTTTGTCTCCCAGAGTAATTGAAATAAAAGCAAAAATAAACAAATCGGGACCTAGTTAAACTCAAAAGCTTTTGCACAGCAAAGGAAACCATGAACAAAATGAGAAGACAACCTACGGAATGGGAGAAAATATTTGCAAACAATACTACCAACAAGGGATTAATTTCCAAAATATACAAACAGCTCATAGAGCTTAATATAAAAAAAAAACAACCTAATCAAAAAATGGGCAAAAGACCTAGATAGACATTTCTCCAAAGAAGACATACACATGCCAAGAGGCACATGAAAAGATGCTCAACATCTCTAATTTTTAGAGAAATGAAAATCAAAACCACAATGAGATATCACCTCACATCAGTCAGAATGGTCATCATCAAAAAGTCTACAAACAATAAACACTGGAGGCAGTGTGGAGAAAAGGGAACCCTCCTGCACTGCTGGTGGGAATGTAAATTAGATACAGCCACTATGGAGAACAGTAAGGAGGTTCCTTAAAAAACTACAAATAGAACTACCATACGATCCAGCAACCCCACTTCTGGGCATATACCCAGAAAAAGATGAAAACTGTAATTCAAAAAGATATATGGACCTCAATGTTCATAGCAGCACTATTTACAATAGCAAAAACATGGAAGGAACCTAAGTGTCCATCAACAGAGGAATGAATAAAGAAGATGTGGTGTATATATATATATATATATATATATATATATATCCAATGCAATATTACTCAGCCATAAAAAAGAATGAAATAATGCCATTTGCAGCAACATTGATGGACTTAGAGATGATCACACTAAGTGAAGTAAGTCAGACAGAGAAAGACGAGTGTCATATTCTATCACTTATATGTGGAATCTAATAAAATGATAAAAATGAATTTATTTACAAAACAGAAATTGACTCACAGACATAGAAAACAAACTTATGGTTATACCAAAGAAGAAAGGATGGGGAGAGGGATAAATTAGGAGTTTGGGATTAAGAGATACATACTACTATATATAAAACAGATAAACAACAAGGATCTACTGTATAGCACAGGGAACCACATTCAATATCTTGTAATAACCTGTAATGGAAAAGAATCTGAAAAAGAATATATATATATATATACACACACACACACACATATATATATGTATATATATATGAATCACTTTGCTGTACACCTGAAATGAACACACTGTAAATCAACTATACTTCAATTTAAAAAACAAAAAAAAGAAAAGTTTCTTTAAGTGAATAGATGGACAGATGATAGGCTGGAATAATTTCAGAGATGTTTGCTAGGTTGTCTCAGTGTTATTCAACCTATTTGGTTAATACTTTATTCAGTAACCCAAGGCACTATTTTAAAAAATCTTTTTTGTAACTCCCCAAACACAAGTTAATAATATAAAATTCAGGAGGGAATTTTTTAAATAAAGTATCTTTTAAATCTTACAAATTATATTTGGCAAAATATATGTCTATTATTACAAATACAACCATTAAAAATGGTGTAGAAGAATGTTTGCTATATTAAATAAAAAATAGATTATAAGGGCATGTATGATTTATTTTTGTTTTATATATATACACACACACACACACACACACACACATATATATATATATATATATATATATATACCACAAAAATCTGTAGCAAAAGGTTCTAACAGGATTATTATCACTGATGTAGGATTAGAAATTTTTATTTTAATTTTTACTTCAAAAATCTCCTATAGTGCATATTCATTATTACAGGAAATCTTTTGTAAGCTTTTGCCACAAATCACCAGGATCACTTCAAAAGTTCATCATAAATAATCAGTTGTTTCCTCTCCTCTCTCCCCATACTTCCTGAGGTCTATATTTCTCTAACAAGTGAGTGTTATCAGCTCTATAATTAAATGTGAACCTTGATCTCTAGTTTATTTAAAGGAGTATAAAAAACAGTCCTGTGCGGGCTTCCCTGGTGGCGCAGTGGTTGAGGGTCCGCCTGCCGATGCAGGGGACACGGGTTCGTGCCCCGGTCCGGGAAGATCCCACGTGCTGCGGAGCGGTTGGGCCCGTGGGCCGTGGCCGCTGGGCCTGCGCGTCCGGAGCCTGTGCTCCGCAACGAGAGAGGGCACAACAGTGAGAGGCCCGCGTACCGCAAAAAAAAAAAAACAGTCCTGTGGCTCAGAGCATCCCGGAGAGAAGACACCACCCAACCGGGGCCCCATCAGAACCACAGGGCTCCCAGGACACTTCCCTCCCGCAGGCTGAAATTCATGGAATGTTGCATTTGCACAAGAGCTTACTTCAGTAAAAGCAAAACGTAAATTACGATTTAACATAAAGGAAGCAAAATGACATATTAATGGACCTCAGTTCTTTCACTAATCAATCACACTTGCAGATGAACTCTCCCTGAAAACATACTTTCATAACTCCACTGCGTATTGTCCAAAGCAATCTCTTTACTAGTCATAATATACTGCATATTCATTGCAGTAACATTCAATGGCTTTAAAATTGGAGAAAATACTATGATTTGGTGAGTGGAGAAAATAAATTTGACAGGCTATTCCGTAATCTGGAATCAATACACATTAGAATATTATTCCATTAGACGTAAATCAAATTAATGGCACTGTCAACATTTTAACTTCGATGATGGCTAAAAGCTATTTATTAAGTGCTAATCAACTCAACCAATTAAAACCAAATATTAATCACATATGGCATGACAAATCTATTCATGCTTTTGATAATTGAAAAGTAGCTAAGACTATACAATGCCTGCAGATAGCATTATGCTCAAAACTTATAGCTCAAGAAAATATCGTATAAGTGGATTTTTTTTTTTTTGGATTTTATATAGAACAGAATCTTAGAATCAGCTTTTTAAAGGGGAAAGAATACTTTAGTATTGAAGAGAAAATTAATTTATAACTATGCATATTAGAAATCAACACCCAGAAAATAAATCTCAGTCTTACAGTAATTCCTAAATCTTTCACTCAACTTCCAGGAGGTTTATTAAATTATTAGTTTCTGCAACAAAGCCAGCTGCCCCAAGATGACTGTAAACATACTCATATAAGACACAAGTATTTGACCACATTTAACAAAACTACAGTGAGATAATTTGAAACGGAACTTCTTGTTCCATCGATTCTATTGAACTTTAATTAGTAACCAAGGTGGTACCAGGGATGGTGACCTGTAATATTCTTCCTCTGGATTAGTGCTTCTTTTCCATTTGTCCAACCCTCACCCCCAAATGTAAGCCCCCTCAGGAAGGGGGTCTTATTTGACAGCATAGCAGGAACAACATGCAAAGTGCAAGGCACAGAGTAGGTGATCAATAATTGTCGAATAAATAAATGTAGCATTGAAAACTATTTTTTTTTTTTTTTAGAGATCCAATGTCTCATTCAGCCTTCACCAACTGGTGAATATGTAAACCATCCAGAATAACTTTTTGTTCATCGGCTTTCCCATCACTCCACTACAGAGCAGGACTTCTTCCTTTTTAATGAGTTTGCAGTAAGTCTGTTCTAGCAGAGAAGCAGATGTATACCTGGAATGAAGGCAAGCACTCCTTTTCCATTGCAGAAACCAAAAACAAAATGAAAACCCCAAGGAAGGCTATTGTCATGCTTCCCAATTTGTTCTCAAAAAAATAAATCAGGAGCTCAGTATTACACATTCTAAGTGCACTATTTATAGCATGGCACAAACCACTTATATGCTCAGTGGAAAGACCTAGAAGAGAGCCTGGCAGATAGTAAGTGCTCAATAAATACTTGGTGAAAGAGTGAGTGGTTAGTGTGGACTTAGACAGCTTGACCTATGATCTGTCTTCCAAACTCATAAAAAACTTCCCAATCCTCTCTCTTCCTCAAAAGTGTAAATTACTAGTGATAGAAAGAATGAAACAGTTGGGAGTCAGCTGTGATGGGGCAGGTGGTCGCTCATAGTTAGTGCTATTCAGCAAATAAAAGATTGAGTGGCTGCTCCCTGCTCGATGCATTCCCAGAATTGAAAGGAAGGACACAGAGCAGAAGCAACTAATTTCAGACGCATAAGCTTTAGAGTCTAACAGCAGATCCTGAGCCGGATTCCTGACCCAGGCTAACAGTGCTTCAGTGATGTTGAAGTAGCCTCTCAGAGCTCCGCCCTCACATTCAATTTTCCTACCTGCTTCTCCTCAACAAGCCCTTTCCTTCCCTGTTCCCCTTCCAGAACTAAAGTGAAAAATCATTGTCTTGACAGCCTGGAGAAAAAAATGGAAACCACTTTGATGATGAAGCATTTAACATTTTAATTACTGATAATTATGATATTGCAAAAGAACATAGGAGATGGCATTATTTAAATATAGAAGACAAGTTTAAGTTATGCTAATGTGTTCCAGCTTGTCTATATATATATATATTTTTTGACAGAATAGAAAGATCGGAGTCAGCTACCTGACTTGAGTGAGCTACTGGACTGTCTTCACCTTGTGATTAGAAGTGATGACATTCTAGCCCTGAAGGATGGGAGGTAGGGTTAGGAAATCACTGTTCACGCAAAGAGATGACTTCAGAAAGGTCAACTTTAAGCCTAAGCAAGTCCGATGGTGTTCTGAGTTTGAAGCATCTGAACTTGGCAAAAACTTTCCCTTTTAATCTCACATCCTCAAACTTAAATATATATGCTTAAATGACATGTACATGTTCCAATATGCCCTGATTCACTGATGACGATCCTTTTTACTGCTGCCTGAAAGTTTTTTGCTGTTTCAAAGTCCCGTGGATTTTGAATTTAGAAATGCCTGGGTTAAATCTATGTTTCTGCTGTTTAAGTGCCTTGCAATCCTTAGAAAGTTATCTAATCTCCTGGTGACTCAAGTGCTTCCTTATAGGATGGCTGGGAGGCTACTTGAGAAGACAGAGAGAGCCTGGCACACAGCGGGTATTTGGAAATCGTAGCCTTCCTCTCCTATGACTAATTATTTTCAGTAAAATTTAAGTTTTGATAGTTATTTAATTTTCAAAAAGTCTGAGTCTTTCCCCAGGGGGGTGACAGATGAAACCAAAAGAAAAAAATTGCTTGCAAAAAAAATCAATCTCAAAATATCAGATAGCATGACCAAATTATGAATGAGCTTTTGATGGGGGTAATATGGATTTGAGAAGCTTTTGCTTTGGGTAAAATTACATAATTGTTATGTAATTCATATGGACAACCATTGAAAATGCACTTTCCTCACAATCTATGTTTATCTCATCATAATCTTCTTGTCCGGATCTTGCAAGGGCTTATTCATCTTATTTACCAAATACCTAGGCTCCCGACTTCGTGCAAGTCACTTTACCTCAATCCTCACCTCAGAACAAAGGACGTACTGCTATTTGTATTTGCAGATCATAACCTGGTTCAAAGACCTTTTTTAACACGTCAACATCACAAAGTATTTGGTGCCTTCTTTATGTTTCTTGGAAGGAGTTTTTCAGCAGCTTTATGTCTTGATTTTTTTTTCAGGACAATCTATTATCTTTTATTTCTTGCAAAAAATTGATTTCCATTTCATTCTCACCCACTGAATTTTTTGAACAGTTGCATTCATTTGTCTTAAACTATTTATCTTAAATCTATTGAATCACAGAGTTGTTTACTGCATTATTTAGACATTCCTTCAAATTCACCCCTCGATGGATGCTCTCAGAACAATGACATATCTGGGTTAATCTGTCAGGCTCACGGAAATGAGAGAGCCTTGTACGAGGAGGGAAAACCACGGAGACCTGGGCAGGTCACATTTTTATGCGGCAGCTCCACTCTTTACAAAGGCAAAGTAATACCATTCCAGCTCTCAGCTGTTCACCGTCACTGCCAGAAGGTGCATGTCGATGCCTGGAGACGGTGTCTATGTGCTAACATGCACGTTCCTGTGACAAACTAAAACCACTTTAAAAACACAGCTCCAGTCTGAGCAACTCTCATCACGTCCCCCCAGCCTGGGCCAGGCCCACCTCCTCCAGTCCAGACCGCTGCAGGGGCTCCTCCCTGCTCTACCCGCCTCAGCCCAACAGGCAGCCCAGGCCTCCTGACCCCGCGACACTCGGACACAGTGGCGTCCTTGCTTCCGGCTCGGAGCCTTTGTGTTTGCTATTCCTTCTGCCCCGACACTCTTCCTCCAGGCGGTGCCAGGACTGTGCAGATCTCTGTTCCAGGGTCCCCTACCGAAAACACTCCTCACAAACAACCCCAGCTCACACACACACCCCATCCCTCCCCGGCCCTTCACTCCTGGTTTCTGTCAACACCGATTAGCACTGACAGTACACCACGTAGTTACTTGTTCTGAGTTCTACCGCTTGTCTCCCTCGCTGTGAGCTCTGGAGAGCAGGGGCCTTGTTTCCTGTGTTTATCGCCGCACCCCTAAAACCCCACGTGTTCACAGAGCAGGGCTCAGCGCCTGTGTGCGGGCAGCTGGGTCAGCCAATCAGATGCGAAAGCTTCTCCTTAAGTTTCTGACGTCTTAGGAAGGCAGCTGGGCCCAATGGAGAAACGTTCCTCTTGACCGTACTGAGTGAAACAGTATCGGCGAGGACGCTCAAGCAGCCTTCTTATCCACGCCTGCTCTCGTCAATTCACAGAGCTCCGGATTCGCGCCCACCCACACTGGGAGGCCAGGCCCGTTTGGGGGCGACTCAGGGCAGCTCCAGTTGCCCGCTATCGTCCCAGGGCCGCACAGCAGATAGCTGGGCCGTGTCCTGACGCCCGTCTGCCCCAGTGGCGTGGCTACTGGGCATAGGAGGAAGAAGGAACCCAGCACAGGCCCTGTGCGCCAGCAGGTGTCAGACATCCACTTGTTCGCCTGAAACCAGGGTCAGCCTGGAGTCACTAGCCCGAGGTGGCTCCACCAGGTGGTGGGAGATGGGCGACCCCACCCCAGGTAGAACCGCTGTCGCAGCGTGTGAACTGACTTCCCCGTCACTGCCGTGGGGGGCATGGACGGCCAGCACGGAGACAGATCCCTGGAGACCTAGGAGCCCTTTCCCCTGTCTCAGGCGAAGTGGTTCTTAGCAACACAAGGAGGACGAGTGATCTGTGGGCACGGGCCACCGCCCATCATGCCATGGGCCTCAAGCTGTGGGATCCCCAAACCCCAACTGAGGCCAACTGAGAACAGTCCAGCCACACTGCAGCTCCCTGACACTTGAGGAAGGAACACCTGAAGCCGGGGACTCTGGAGCCCAGCCCGTACATGCAGTCTAAAGAAGATTCCACCTGGGTTCCTCAGGCCATCTGGTCGGCCACAGAGTCACGACAGAAAAACACAACTGCCGGAAAGCCGGCCGAGGCCCACAAGGAAAACAGCAAGACCCGGGATCTGCCCTGGTGGTTAGCTGGCCTCCAGCTAGGATCTTTGGCCCGTGGTCCCCGTGCCTGGGAAGCCTCCACGACGGTGCCTGCTCTCAGGACCCCGCAGGAGTGGCTGCCCCTGAGTCTGGGGCTGGGGGGCAGGCTCTCCACCCACCACACGGAAGAATCGCCTTCCAATCGCCCGAGTTAAACCTCAAACCCCGAGAGACGGCAGCCCCAGCCACTCCCTCTTTTTATCATACCTCACCGCCTTCATGATTTTCTCATGAGGCCAGGCCTTAAAAATTAGTATCAAGAAACTCCCTTTTTCCTCAGAAATTCTAAAATATTACAGCCATAATTTTGATCAAAATGCAGTTTCAAAAGAAAAAGAATTCTCAAGCTTCTTAGAAATGAACCCCACACACCTAACTCCCTATTATCACAAAATTACAAAAGAATGGTTTTCCTTTGTGTCAGCCTTTGAAGTTTCAGGTCTTCCTCCCAGTGTTTTCCCGAAATTGGATTTCTTTATTCACAGAGCTGATGAAATGTCCTGGCCTTCTCTCTTCTTCCAAAACAAAACACGCTGCTGTAGACCCCCAGGTACCAAGCCCAGAGCTGCACGCAGGCGCAGGACGGATGGTGCTCCTCGGTCCAGCGCACCGGCCTGCGGGGTGAGCGCCGGCGCGACGTCACGTGCTGAGTGGGCTCCGCAGGGAGCGAAGGTCGCGAGTAAACCCTGTCGGGGAGTTGGGGCCGGGGGCACCGAGGGGGCGCGCAGCGGGAAGTGACTGGGAGGGGAAAGGCAGGGAGCAAGGACAGAGAGGACACAGAGCGGGGAAGGACGGGGGGGGGGGTGAGTCTGGGCGTCGGAGGGGCCGGGAGGGGGCCGCCCGTCCCGCCTGGGGCGGCGCCACCTGCCTCCGGGTCGTCTGCCTGCCCAGGAGGTGGCCCGACGGCCGGGCCGGACAGAGCCCTAGGCGGCCCGGCCCGGGAGGGCGCAGGGACTGCGTGCGTCCAGACCGGACCGGCACGTCCCACAGGCGCAGGGCAGGCTGGGCGCGCACGTTCCACCGCGGCCAAGGTCACCGCGTCCCCGCGCCAGGCCAGACCGGCCAGGACAAACGCAGGAATGACGGCAATGGCCGCGCCCATGTCTCAGCCCCGCACTCGTCAGGCAGTCAAAACACACAGAGCAGCGGCGGGGGCTCTGCTAGTGACGTCGGACCTGCACCCCACGCTCCACGCGAACGGTGAACATTTCTCTCCAACCCACGGAAACGCTCGGCCGCGCTTCCCATGCCACCTCCCCCAAGACGCAACGACCACTTAAGCCAACAACCCACAGGAACATTTAAATTTAGGAACGGATTTTCCGTCACTAAGTGGATCCAAATTACAACAGTATTTCAGTGGTTGCTAAAAATTGAGATGATATTATTAAACACACATTACTTATTTTGATACATGGCTTTAAGCCTATTTTTCTTTCTAATGCATTTTAAAGGTTAATGAGAAAAAATGATTGCCCATTAACTCCCAAAAGTAAGGAATCTGGTCCAGACTAACACAGGAAGATACAGATCTTATTTCAATGCCAGAAAACTCCCCCAGTGACTCAGAGCCTGCTGGAACCAACCTTCTGCAGAAGAGAAAAGATCAAAATCAGGCTTAAGAAGTGGAACACTAAGAAGAAAGAAACAATTCTATCTAGAGAAAATGATTTGTTCTAAGGCATACTCCTTCCTTAGAAATGTAATTAGAAGCAGCATCATTATTTAATTTATTGAATAGCCACTATTATGGGCTGGACTCTGCAGTAGGTATGGAATATAAACAGGTAAACTCCTTGTGGGGAAGAATTTCAAAGCCTAGGGCATGAAAATCATTCCATACCAACGTGAGAGCAAGTTAGGTCTGAAAAATAAGTATGCTATCTGGGGACTATTAAGGAAGGTTTAAAAAAATGTGAAACAGGTAAAAAATATATATATATATATATATGTATCTGACATTTTTAAGTATGTGCACACATAATTACATATATAATTATAATTATATATAATGTTAATACTCCCATTTTATAAAGAGATTGAAGCTCTGAGGTAAAATGTACAAGATTGCACAGCCAGAAATACTTCAGTTTGAGAATCTGAATGCAGTTTTGTCTGTTCCTTAGAGCTGCATCTTTTAACCAGACTTGTCAAAGCTGGAACTAACCCTTCAGCAGCAACAACCAATGTCCTAAGGGAAGGAGGCTGGCGGTGGGGGCAGGGAGTGCCCACAGCCTTAAGGCTGGGTCAGTTTCCTATTCAGGGCTGGGTAAGGAGTCCAGCTCCCTCCCACAAGCATCTCCTTACTTAGTAATACCTGACATTTGTTTAACAAAGAAAAATGCTTTCACTCTTAAGGAGGCAAAGGCTTATTTAGGGCAACGCATCAATGTTAATGAGTTCAAGTTAGCCAGTCTAGGAGGTATTGTAAAAACAGCAGATACTGAAGACCCTGCCTCTGATGGATTTTAACTGGGTTAGCGCTGGTCTGGGCTGGGGGGCCAGGGATGAGGAGGGAAGGAAGATGAAGTGGTGAGGCCCTCACCTGAAGAGAAAAGGCCAGAAGGAGAAACGGGGCAGGAAAAGCGTCCTGTCATTCCCAGGATGTTGAGGCCCGCCCACCGTCCTTGTGGCTGGGACAGGCCCGTGGAAGCTCTGCGGCGCCATCAAGAGCCCGCTCACAGGGCACAGCGGCCCCCTGCTATCACTGCTCTCCCAGTCAAGCCCCCTTGAGGGGCTGGTGGTTTTGTCAGACAGGCAGTCCTGCTGTAAAAGCGAGTACTATGCTCCAGCGTGCAAAGTTAGGCGCTCCTAGGCTGCATTTACTCTCTAAGTGAAATGATATCCTCGAGTGGGCGTTAATTGGTTCCAACCTTGGCTGCCTGTCTTGTCCTTCCTGCTTGAAACACTCACAGGCTCCCTTCTGTGATGATTTCCTAAGAGTCCTACTGTCCCAGGCAGGGGCGTGTTTTCACTGTCAGAAACACGGAGTGTGAAATTTGATCCCTGCAATCGGCTGTAGACTCACAAAGCAGCCCGGCTTGCTTACTCTGTGAGAGCAGAATATTCACTTTTTTTCCCCAGTCAGGATTGTGATCAAAATCAAAGCTGAACTATGAGTTTCATCTGATGGAGAGAGATCCTACTGTAAGGCTTCTGAACATTTATTTTTCCCAAATGCTGCCTTTGTTGGCAGACCTGATCCCTTTTTATGTTGGTATCTACCATGTAGGAGGTGTTTCCTTTTTCTCCAGCAAAAGAAAGGTCACCCTCATTGGGCCTTTGTGGGTGCTGCAACCTCTCAGCCAGAGTGAGCAGAAACCCTCACTCTTCGTCCCAGGGCTCAGGGCAACAGCATTAAAAAAAAAGAAAAAAGCAATCCTTGCTCCATTAACAGGTAACTACGCTCATGGAAGAAATTCTGCAGAGGTGAAGGGAAACACAAAAATTTAAATGTAGGGTCTGCTTCCCTGGCAGACCTGGTAGTAAGCTGAAACTCCAGACCCCACCCCTGCAAATATTCTGGAAATCTTACTTAACAGCTAAGTTGATGAGACGTGGAGATTCAGTATCTTGCATAGAGCTGGAAAACTGGTGAGCATTTTGTGGGTCAGAAATGCTTTTTCAAACTGGAGGTCTAGAAGTAAAATTTACTGACAAGTTATAATGAAAACAGAATCATCACTTTGTCGCCTTGCTTGTACTGTTTTCGGTAGGAAATGCTTTGGGGACTCCTCTGTGAAGGCTCCTCCGGCTCTAACTTGGTCTCCAGACAGAATCTCACCCTGCCACCCACCCCTCTCCCTGGAGTGGGAGCCATGCTACCTAAACATTGGAGAAACAAGCAAAAATAGTAACAGCCCTCCACAGTAAATAATGAGCAATGCTCTCATCTAGAATACATTCAAAAGCCAGCTTTCTGGTCCTTTCCAAAAATAATTCAGGTGGACGTCAGCACAGATCTCTCCACACACCACGTTACGAAGCCATGGTAAGCCGTGTAACCGTCACATGTGGCTTCTCCACATGCTCAGGAGTGGAAGGGGGCCTCCCTCTGTGCAGCCCACGAATTGTCCCTGTGATACTGTAACTCAGTGTCTTAGGGAGTCAGACCAGCTTCTACCAGCGGACGATAAAACAGAGACGTCCAGTCCCCTCTGTGAAGCATGGTCTGAGCAGCTGAGACCATTAAAGCAAATGCAGAGCTGATCAAACTTCAGTTCTCCGTTCCTTGTACCAATAATATACCCATTCCTACAGGGCCAAACTGATACAAATGGCTGATTCTCACGAAATCCAGCCGCTAACTTTAAAGTGTTCATTCTTAGCAGGATGAAGCTGTCAGAACTTTAACATCCACTTTTCTATTCAAACCTAAATAACCGGCTCTGAACTTCGAGAAGGAGTCATAGAAAAGCACCTTTCCTTTCCTCTGAGAATGTCCAGTCACTGATCCTAACTGGCAACCAGATGACATTTTATCTACATAAATAGCCTACGTAACTTTTTAAAAACAGATTCATCTCTCTCAAGCGAGAAGTCAGTCCCTTCTGGTAAGAAACAATTGCCCAGGATAGGAATTCTAACTTAAATTTACCTTTACTATTTTAGAAGTTTCTGTGTATTTAAAAATTGCAGGAATCTTTTTTTTTACTAAAAATCTTTGTTTTTTTTTTTTACTGGTTTCTAAGATACTTATTGGCACTTTATACTCTGTGCTTCTTTTGTACTTCACAAATTTCTCTATCTCTTCCACTTGTCAAGATACCACATTGTTTTGTTCTGTTTTTTTTTGTTGTTGTTGTTGGGTTTTTTTTTTGCTTAAAGAAAAAAGCTAGGAAACAATTTAAAAAAAACACAAAGACATCTAATGCCAGGCCAACAGGACATCAGAAGACACATCACAGAACCATGCTTGTTTTGTTTTATGATGGAAAACCATGGAACTTTAAGAAAGTGAAGGTGTTTTCGAGGACCTTCAACTTCCACACTAGGAAAGTGTACGATTTTCTTTTAAAAGAGATATACATGTATTTCTTAAGCCAAATGGGAAATCCTTGGTTCCTGTCACAGATAATCACACGTTCCTTCCATTGGACAGAGAGGAGGGGGCGGGAGCCAGGAGGAGGGGCTGCAGGAAGGGCGGGAGCTGCCCCACTGCTACTTCCTACTGGGACCTGAGGGGCTTTCACTTGATGAGGTTTGCCCAAGACAAGCAGAGCTGCCCAACTGCGGGGACCCCTAGGCTAGAGGGCAGGCAGCGCCCTGCCTCATGTGTCGACTTGGTCAGCTGGCATGTGGGGGGCAGAGGTGCCAAGGGAACAGCTGCCCTGGTGCTGACCTGAGCCGGCCAGAGTCCTAGAAGCTTTCTTCATCTCCTTTCATGGCACAGGTATCAACCGGCAATGGACAAAAAGGCCAGCCCTGTGAAGGTTCTGATTTCCATTCCACGTAAGAGCCGGTGAAGGTCAGGTGTCAGATCCCAGGGAGCCAAGCTAACAGTTCATTATTCCAGGAAAGATGTAGACACAGGCGGGGCCCCCAACTGGGAGCTGAGGGCTCACAGATGGGTGCGCAATTAGCCCAAGGGCTTAAACTGGACGTAAGATGCTGAGGTTGTCCTGCCAAGATCATGCTGTTTAGTGCAACCTAAGGGGCAGACAACCTGTAGAGACACACGTCCTGCAAGCACCAGGGGCCCAGTCTGGAGAGGGATCAGAGCGGGCAGTTTTGCCCCCGAGTGGCTGGAGAGAGAGCAGGAAACACACCACTGGATGCAGAGCACCGTGGGCAGTGGGCCCACTTTCCAGGGGCTCCGGATGCCCGTGTGAGCCCCCGTGTGACTCCACAGAGCACCTGACCTGCGGGGCCACGGCAGCAGCCTGGGCCTGGCACGCAGGTGAAACCCAGGCCCTGTCGCCGGTGGGGTGGGAGCTCCTGCCCAGACACGGGGAGAAGCTCAACAAACGCGCAGCTCTCGGTTCCCCGCCAGGGCGGAGGCCAGACCTCCTAACCGAGGGTCACGGCTCCTCCCCGAGCAGCTCCCAGCGGCCGCGGGCGCTGCAGAAGATGCGCCAAAGTCCCGCAGCTCCGGAAGCCCCACTGCCTGGTGGTCGAGTGCCTGGGTGGGTCGGGTGCCTCGTCATCCTTCCCGGCTGCCGCTGCAGTCAGAGCCCCGTCTGGCCAGTTCAGGGAACAAACGCGAGAACGGTGGAGAGGGAGCCTCTCGGTGGGCAGGGACCTCGCCGTCACACATCCCGAGTCCAGCTCTGCTACTTTCCACAAACTACGCCGCCATGGGCAGGTGGCTCCCCGCTGAGCCTTAGAACCGCTCCTGAGAGCACAGCACCCCTTACTCCCTGAACACCGCCTGGCCTGACCCTGGCCCTGCCCTGGAGGCTGCAGGGGAGAGAAATCCAGCTGCTGTCCCCCAGGACTCGTGTGCAGAGAGGGTGGGTGTGTCGAGGTCCACGGAGTGTGGAGAGAAGCCCTGCCAGCCAGGCTCCCTCCCGGCAGGGAAGCGTCGCCTGGAGTGGGGTCTGACCCTGACCAGTGCAAACTCCAACCCAGTGCCCGGGAGGCAGGAAGCACTAATACTTCAGTCCCTTTTGAACCCACGTGCAAGGTCAGGGCTATGACGGTGGATCCAGGGCTGAAAGCACACGCGCCAAGAGGGCACACGGATGCCAGACAAGGCTGTGCCAGAACTATACGTATGGGCTGCAGACAGAATTCCAGGGGGCAGGGGCGGGTGGGCAGGAAATGGAGTGAACCCCAGGGTCGGGGAGGAATGTCCTCAGCCTCAAAGATTCTAGCATGTGTCAGCAGTTAAGCAGGTCTTTTCAACGTAACGGGCTGGTAGATGACCCCGCCGCCATGCCGAGACCTCAAGCTATATTTTAGCAAATCATGAGCCTGAAACTATTTTTTGACTCTCATTTTTCTCTGTGCTTCCTCTCCTGGATGCCCCAGGGTATCCCTTTATAAGAACAGAGCCTTGCAGATGTGCCTAGTCTAGGATGCCCTGGTCCCACTCCACCGGTCACCATCCGGCAATTTCCCTTTGTATCCTGGTCTCCTTTCTCTCTAAGACATTGTGCCTCAAAGGCACATCCGCTCCTGCAGCAAAGGCAAAGACAGGGTAGCTGGGATTCCACTGAGATCACCTTTCTTCTTCCCCCGCTGGTCTAAGTGCTTGGACACCGTAGAGCCTTGGAGAAGCCTTACTAGGTAAGGAATCTGGGGCTGGCCTCCCACCAGGCTTCCAGTGAGGGCTTCTTTGCTCTCAGCTTACTGAACCAGTGTGAGAGGTCTCTGCAAGACTGCAGCCACCCGGGTGCATCAGCCCATGCACCTGGAGCAGAGAGCACCTGGGGAGACAGCTGTCTGCTCAGGAGGCGAATGGCAGCAGGCAGGTGTGTACAGGAGGGGAAGGGGAAGAGAAGGAGGAGGAGAGTGTCCGCAGGTAAGAGCAGGAATGAACAGGAAGAAGGAAGGGTAGACCAGGTAGAGAGAGATTTTCCTAAGGTAACTTCCCAAGGGCAAAAACTCCTTGATGACTCCAAAGAATGAAAACCTTCAATAGCTCCCTCCTCACCGAAAGAAAACAAATAAATTAAAAAAACCCAACTCTTTGGCCCGTTGGACATAATCATTTGAACTGAATATGAAATTGCCATTTTTGTAGGTCAAAAAATAGTCAAATATTAGTGATTCCATGCGGTTCAGCCTAAGGCCGTGCCATCCCCAGGGTCTGGACAAGTGACTCTCACACCCCAAAATTTTTCTCTTCTGAATCGTGATCTTGTCCCTATCAGGGAAAGCATCAGCTCTGTGACATCGCTCAAACCATTTGCCCAGTCTAAATGTCTTCCCCTCTTTGCTGCCTGCCCAGGCCTTCCGATTCTGAGCCGGGGGTCATACTGCAGTGGATTAACCAGGATCCTACTAGACCGTATCCCCACTCCAGGTCTCACTAGTTTCTGAGGAACTTTAGAGCACTGTCTTCCAAATGTCAAGCATCTCACACCCACTGTATTCATTTCATAAAGTTCTGACCAGTCGTGAGGTTGGTTTATCGCCTCTCCAGGGTCTTTCATAGCTGCTGGAAATACACGATCAGCCCTTTGATCTCTATGACTGCGGACAGATGCTCACGCTACGTTGTCGCGCTTCTGCAACGGTGTCTTTCTGCTGCTGGTCATTCTTTGTATCAGTTTAAAGTGGATCCCGTGCGGACAGCAACCTTCGGACTAGGTTTATTTCCAGATGGGTCATTGAGAGAATCATGCCACAGGATGGTGACTGTCTACCGTCATCCACATCCCAGGCCTAAGAGGAAAAGCGGGGTCTTCAGAGTTGCTGGACCCTTAGGAAGCCACTGCCTCCTGGGAGCGTCTAGAGAGTGGGGCTTGGGAAGGCCAGAGAGGAGCATGGCAACTCATCCTCCCAGAGCTTCAGAGTAATGAAAACTCCAAACAAGGAATCTGAAGGCCTGGAGAAATGAAATACTGGACGGACGGATGAGATTTTAATGCTTACCAAGAATATAACCAACACACTTCACGCTGCAATTCTGAAACGCTGTTATCTGCAGAGTCACGTACGGCCACAGAGTTAAAGTGGTGGTCTGTTTTCTTACCTGGTAATCTTTTCCCTTTTTCTTATTTTCCCTACTTCCTACTATGTGGGTTCCATGTTTCATCTTTTGCTCAAGTTTTTCCTTTGAAAACGTAAGTAAACATTTGCTGCCAGAGGTTATTTTAGAAAACAGACCCACCCAGTTACCTCACCGGTCGTGAATAATGTTTAACTCAAGGAGTCCTGAGGTCCCCCTAAGAAATCTGCTGATTTGGGCGTGGCTTACACCTCTTCATTTGTAAAAGCTTAGCAGAGCCAGGAGCTCTGAGTGGAAGCTGAGGTGCCTTCCTGTGCCCGAGGACTGCAGGAGTGAGTGGATGACCTCACCCTCCTGTAATCGTGGGGTTCGAGAAACACCATAAGACCATTCTGTTCCCTTCCCATGATTTATGACCTCGCTGAAACCCTTTGGGGGAATAACTTTAAAACCATACCTTCCCATTCATCATTTTCTATAGTTACTAAAAAGCCCACATTAATGGAATGCCTATTGGACGAAGGGAAGCTAAGCCATGAAATGATGGATATAAACAAGGGTTTTCTAAGATGTTTTTTGACCTTTGGTATTCTTTATGTAAGATAATTTTTGACATAGTACTTTTCCACTTTTTTATTGCGATATAATTCGCACACCAAGAAATTCACCAGTTTAAAGTGCACAATTCCGTGGTTTTAGGGTAGTCACGAGCGCGTGCAACTATCACCACTGATTGCAGCACGCTTCCGCCAGCCCCAAAGAAAGCCAAGCCCAGCTGCCATCACGCCCCAGTTTCTCCTCCCCCAGCCCTGCGCAGTTGGTTTTCATCCAGTCAGTGTTTCTCAGGAATCTGTGGCTGCTTTGGGTGACACGTGGCACCAGGAGTGTGCACTCGGTGGCTTTAGAAGGGCTGAGTCCTGATTCCAGTGATGTTTCTGCCACTGTGTGAGGTCAGGCAGGTCTCCTGACTCTGTCCTCTGTCTTCTCATCTGCACGTCAGGGATCACACTGCTAGTCAAGTGGGCCACGATGCCAGCTGTGCCAAAGGCCCCGGCGCACAGCAGATACTCACAACGTGCCCCTGTCCTCCAGGGAAAGCCACCTCCTGTGAGACAGGACCCCGCGGGGCTGTGCACGCTGGTGGGGGGCTGCTTCCTGGGGGGCAGCTGTATTAGGAGGAACATGACAGCGTCCTGGGCTCTGGACTTGGTTTGATGATGGGCACCAGACTCTGCACTAGTGGCTGTGAGGGCTGGAGCTTCTGCAGCCATTCGGTCAGCAAAGCCCGGGACAGGTCTGCGCAGAAGAACTGAGGTAGCTGTGGAGAAGTGTTGCTTGAGCTCTGTCATCAGGGGTTGGTCAGCTAAGACTCTGGCCCCAACACCAGCCCCTGTGCAGTGTCATCTCCCCAGGAACCATGGGAGTTGGTCTATTTTCTCACTTTGTCATACTCCATAGACCCTCCCTCTTCCTTACTTTCCTTCTTACTCAGGTTGGATCTATGACGGGGACATTCAGCTCCACCCCTCCCCATTTCTGCACATCATCTGGAAAAACCTCTACTCAAAAAAAAGCCCAATATCTTCTTTCTCTGAAGCATCATGGGGGGCTGCTTGGGGCTGATTTCAAGACACACAATGGGACCCTGGTGTCAGCCCTTACTTACGATCACGACTTCAAACAGGCCCGCAAACCACCTGGCATTTAACTGCAGTTTCTGGCCTGCTGGTTCACTGTCTGCAAATCCAACTTTCTCCATCCTTCTCACATCTTCCCTCCCGGTCTACTAGGTCATGCCACCTTGCATGTCTATCCCCATCTTTTTTCCTCCCTTCTATTAAATTAGAGGATAGAGCGTTTGTCTTATTTCAGGCTAATCTCTGTGGCCTGGTCCTCCTGCTTCTCACCTGCCCCAAACCCGACCCCAGCAGCTGCCCTGCCTCTGACCTACAGGCAGCGCCTTCTGCAGTGGCTCTTCCTGCTGAGAGCTCTCGATTTGTTCAAGCTCTTTCGTACACGCCAGCGGGAGCCTCCTGGAACCTGGCTCTCCCTCCAGCCTGCCCCCTAGTCCCTCTTCCCTGTCACCCTGAGTCCACAGAGATGTGTCCCAGCCACTGGCCACTCCCCCACTTTCCACGCATGATCTGACCCACAGTCGTCTGGCTCTGCCCCCTCCCTCCACGGACTCAGCTCTTGCTCCTAAATGTAAGGGACATGTCAAGTCCTCCTCTCAGCAGGCCTCTCAGGTGACCCCCCGCAGCCTCGTGAACACCCCCTCCCGCTACTCCCAGGTCGCCTGTTCTCCATCCTCTTCCCAGGGCCGCTGGGTCACCTCTGCGCTCGGTCCCAGCTCCTCCCAGCCTCATTCCGGCGGAGTCCAGACCCCTCCTCTGAAGACCATCCCTCACCCCATGTGCACCTGGTGTCTCCCCAGGACGTCTCAAAGGCGCCTCAGGTTCAAGGAGACCAAGCCCAGTGCCTACCGCGCACCCTCCAATGTCCCCTCTCCCGCGGGCCACCGTCCACTTGGACAAGCTGGACCTTCTCTGTGTCACCCAGCCCCCCACGCTGACTTCTGTTGGTTCCACCCCCTAAATGTCTCAGATCCTTCTGACCCCCGGCACTAGTCTGGTCCAATCACTGTCACCTCTTTTCCAGACGTCTCCAGGGCCACTAGTTCCCTCCAAGCTGCTCTCTGAGCTGCAGCTGGAAGGGAGACCTGACCCTTTCGGCCCCCCGGGCTGAAAATGCTGTCCAGGGTTCCCCTTGGCTTTTCTGCTCAGGATTAATGTCCTAAGTGCCGAGGCCTGAGGTCTCGTCCCACGGTCCCCCACCTGTGCCCCGGCCGCCCCGGCCCCGTCAGCTGCCACACGAGCCACACCACCACCACCGCCAGGGCTCACTCGGGCGCCCCTCCTCAGGGAAGCCTTCCCTGACCTCGCGTCAGCCCCCTCTGCACACTCACTGGTGAGATGCTTATTCGCACCCCTCCCCCTGCCCCACAGGCAGGAGCTGCGGTTGCTTTTGCGCGCAGAGGAACCCAAGCTCCTGCATGGGTGGGACATGGCGTAGAAGTGCTCCGTAATGGTCTGTCCAAGGAATGAGTAAATGAATATAAGTGATTTAACACTGTCCTATCATGAGTGACAGAAAAATGCTCATGAAACATACTTCCAAATGACTTATGCTTTGCAACATTCAGTGAATGGAGTGCAGCTCAAAGTTCGATCTGAATACAGGGATACACGGTATTTATTTATAGAGAATCAGCATCTCCCCGACTCCACTAAATAAGTGCTGTGTAAATCCAGAGATACCAAACTACCAGCTGCCCAGATTGGGGCTGGAGCATTAGCATATGACCAAGACCTCCGGCGGCGTTGGGCAGAACAGTGCTAGAGCCAGGTTCCAGGTGGTGAAATTCCAAGGCAGGAGGAGAACGGGGGAGGGGAGATGCTGAGGACCAGCTCTGGGCTGGCGGACTTGGTGCCAGACCAGATGGCGCCAGTGAGTGGACATGGGCCTTTCACACAAGTGCTCTGGCCTCTGTGCTCTTCTCTGTGAACTGTAGAGTGGATTCGATGCTCTTCAAAGGAGGAGATGAATTTGGAGCAGAGACGGCCAGGCTCTGTGGAGGAGGTGCAGCTTGAGAGAAAGTCAAAGGGAGGAGAGAGGAGAGCCTTCTATGAGAGGGGACCGGCCGACGACAGGGACGAGCTTTATGGAGTCAGGAAGAGCAGTGAACTTACTCTTTCTCTCGGTGAATCAACAAACACCTGTGAAGCATTTACTTAGTGCCTGGGACTGTGTGAGGCTCGGGGGGCAGAAAAGTGACAAAGCCTATTTGTTGCCTCACACCTCTGTGGCCCATGAGTCACTGACACGCGATCGTTAAGATCGTGACTTGGTCGGTGTAAGGATCCAGGCGAGCCCAGACTGCTATGGGCAGCTGAGGCTTGGAGGCTGCAGCGTGGGGGGCAGGGCAGCAGAGGCCGGCAGGTTGTGCACGCCCCACCCCATCCCCAGGGCCAGCATCCCGCCACTGTGCAGACGTCAGCGCTGGGGAGGGGATAAGACTGCAGGCAAAGTATCCTGCAGGGAACAGCTGTAACAATCCAAGTGAACCAGATGACGCTGAGGAGAATGGAGAGACAGGATGGAGCTGAGAAGCATTTAGGAGGTTAAACAACACAATGAGATAACACTTCACACCCATTAGGAGGGCCACTGTTTTTTTAAAAAAAGAAAAGAAAAACGTGTTGCTGAGAACATGGAGAAATTGGAACCTCTGTGTGTAGCTGGTGGGAATGTAAAATGGTGCAGCCACAGTGGAAAATAGTATGGTGGTTCCTTAAGAAATTAAACATAAAATTACGACATGAACCAGTAATTTCGCTTCCGCTTATGTACCCCAAAGCAGGGAATGCAAGTCACTGCAGGGCTGAATATTTAGTTGACAAAACACTTGAGATTTAACGTTGATATTTTGCTCAAGTCAAGGTTAAAGAAAAGAGCCGCCTGCGTTCAAAATTCAGTTATTAAGTTGAGTAGAGACTGTGAATTTGCTCTTAAAATGATGGTTCTCCTCTTTCTTTCAACTTCATATTGTGGGAATATTCATTCCTTCATCTGAAGAACATTCATTAAGTTTGTTCTAGTAGCTCAGCATTATACTGGGCAGAAAGAAGATGTACATTCTTGTCCACAGCTTCCAACTCATGGCTTGATGTCTAGCCATAAGGCTGCTCTATCCCCTCCCCTCCTGCAGAGCAGATGTAGAGAAGCCAGGCACAATGAGGGAAGGGTGTCTCAGCAGGAAGGAACAGCACATGCAAAGGCTCAAAACCCAGCCAGAACATGATGAATCTGAAGAAGCAGTGGTCGACCAGTACCCCAGGCTTCCCCATGTGGTCCTTGTTAAGAAATGCCATCAAATTCTTACTGCCGTACTCCGTTAATTCCCAGGAAAAGTCCAAGGTCTCCAGCACAGCTCACCTCTTCCACCTTCTCCTGCCACCTATTCTATGAATCACAAATCAGTCACAAAGCAAAGCTCACCTGTTCCCCTTCATATCTGTGCCATTGACCTTGCCATTTCTTGGGCCTGAAGGAATTCCTTCAGCATCTCCCTCCTCTCCTGCATGGTAAATGGTCACGTGTCCTTCAAGATCCATGTAAGATCTCACCTCCTCCAGGAAGCCCACCTTGACCCCTCCCAACCCAGCATTCTCTCTCTCACTCCTGTTATGGACCTTGTAACCACAGGCTCTGATCTTCTCCCAGCACATGGGGGGGTGGTTAACCCTTTTCAAATATCTTTTGTTGCTTTGCTTTTTTGTTATCCAGAACCCAGTATTATGTAAACTCAGTCAATTGGATGTTTCTTCTAGGACTTTGGATGACTGATGCAGAAAAGCCAAGGGTCTAGGATTTACTGCACACCATCCAAGGTGCCCATGGTCCAGACTGGTCCTGCCTCTGTCCATGACCTGGGCCTGGTTCCTGAGGCGCCTCATGATACTCTGAGCCAGGGGATGTCCTTCCAATAGGTTCCTTCCCTGATTCTGAGCTGGTTTGTGCAAACGAGAGCCCTGGCTAGTATGCGGACTGAATGAAAATATGTGACATCCGGGGCTGTCCGCGGATTTCCCACCCGCGAACTCCTTCCGAGTTGACAGGACTAATTTGGTGAAAAAAAGCCCTTCTAAAAAGTCTAGAAACTCTTCTTCCACATGCCAAACTCTACCACTGACTTATTGGTGAGTCACTTTGCCACCTACCTTCCCCACAAGGGTGTCGTTAGGATTAATGAGTTAATATTCAAAAGTACTTTATGCTTTAAATAGTGCCTTTCAGCAGAGGATCTCAAAGAATTATAATCAACATAGCTGTGCAATAAATTATAAAGAGGTTTTTTAAGAACTATCATATTTATCTCAAACTTTCAATGAGACATCGACTACAATTGCCAATTTTCCCTTCAAGAAGTGGTCAAGACTTTTTGAGTATAAGAAACTGCAAAAAAAAAAAAAGACAGAGAGAAACTTACATAAAAATGTAAATTAGATTTCTTTTATTCCAGCCCTGTTCTCAATAGGTCGACTAACAACGCAAGATCTCTATGACTCCGGGGTACTTCCAGTCTCCAATTCACAGGGTTGAACGATTCTGCAAAGTTGAGAAGGTCCTCCCTGCTAAGTCCACAGTGCAGATCCATATGGGCTCTCAGCCTCTGCTTCTCCAAGCTTCTCCCTTTTCCTCTCCATCCTCCTCTCCACCCTCCTCTCCATTCTCTCCATCCTCACCTTCATCCTTCTCTCCATCCTCCTCTCCATTCTTTCCTTTCTCTCCTTCATCCTCCTCTCCCTCCTCATCTCCTCCCTCATCTCCATCCTCATCTCCCAGCAACCTCTCACAGATGCCTCCAGTCAGACTGGGCATCCTTGGTTGTGTTGTCTGTAGCCTAAGAACCACCTTTCAGCAACAAAGGAGCATTGAAAGGCATGGGTTTTTTATCTTACTTAGCAGGAATTTCCTTTGGCACCATTCTAGAGCTGATCCTTCTTTCCCTGAAATACTATTTGCTTACCCTTCCCTCAACAATCACTTGTAGTCATTAACATATCAGAAAAGCAGATTTCCACAGAAGTACAGCAGTTGAGCACGACTGAGCCAGATGAAGGTGCTGGCTCACTTCATTAATTACACATTCTCACAAGTTACTGAAACTGCAGGAGAGGGATGTGGGAAGACACAAAGGAGGGTCTTTGAGCCTTAGGGGTGCCCATTTGTGTTTCTAGTATATTCTAATGCAGAGTACTCTAATGACTTTGATTGCCCATTCCTATCAGCAAAAGAAGTTTAATACACTCCTATTTCTGGTCTACTTTTTACCAAATTATACACAGAGGAAAGGATCAATACACTAACATACCATGTGCATTATAAAGTATACACTAAAATACAAAATTCAACAAGAGCACCCTATCTTAGAGACCGCCTTTCTAGAACTTAATTTGGATAATCTCTGTCTATACTCTTCCTTACCAGGGGATTCAAAATTCAGTTATATTTGACTGTATTTAAAACCACCAGGTTTTATTCGCATTTGTAGACTTAGCATCTCAGCTCGGTATTTTGCAAACAGTAGGTGTCCATCAATTAATTTCAGGATTTTGAATAGCCGTTTCTCTCATTTACTTTTGGATCTCAATTTCCTTTTAGCTTGTCACCATTGCAAGACCCAGTCTCACTTTGTTTTCTGGCTCTCTAGTGAAAACCTCTACATTGACTAAGTGCAGAGCAGGGAACAAGGCAGACCCTCCAAAGAGCCCCTGATGCTCAACCGTCCTCACCCACTGCCCCAGAGGGCTCGGCCAATGCTGGCCAGGGCTGGTTATTGTTACTGCTGACTTCTGAGAGTCCTTGGTGGACCTCAGCCCAGCCTGAGCATGTGGACATCTCTTTGCTGCTTCCGAGCAGAATGTACTAGAGTATTCATTCACTGCAGAAGGTGACCCCAGCTACCTGCCCTTTGAACCACACGACAGTGCGGTGAGTAGGCCTACACCTCCCCTCTGGGCACCCGGTGATCTGAGCTGTCCCTGTGGTTGCTGGGCACTTGCTGGGGTCCTCCTCCCTCTGGTGTGGAGGGAGAACGGCCCAGAGGGAGAGAGACATCTGCAGAGTGCCTTGCATGGGACGGAGCAGTAAACAGTAAAGAGCCGTGAATAAACGAGTGACTTAGCTCTCACAGGCTGATAACCAACCGCTTCATCTTAGTGTTTCAGTGGCCAAGCAGAGCAGGGCTTCAGTTCATATTTGTCGAAGGAAGAGGTAACTACATCCTTGCTTACTTTAATGTGAAAATAACTGGAATGAAAAACAAAAAATATTTTAATTATGAATATGATGTAAGTTATGCCCAGAGTCCTGCATCTTTGCTGTGACTTTTGCTCAACCTGAATTGGTACACGATTCTATTGCAGCTTCACAGTATTTCTCACTTTCATGTAGATACATTAGAAAAAGTGATAGGACAGGGGGAAAGAAAGAAAAAAATATACGAACAATTTGCAAAAGATTTTATAGATGTGCTTTAAAAAGTAAGATGTTACCAAAAAAACCCAAACGAACTTTTTGGCCACCGCAGTATAACAATGGCCCTATTCCTCTTGAAATGATACGCACTTGATAACTTAATCTAACCAAAATCTTAATGTGCTTGCCTTTGACATATTAAAAACTTGAAAGATAACGTTACACATTTTAAAAAATGTTAAGATTGTCACAATCAATCATCCAGACAAAGCCGGGTAATTCAGAGGCAGAGATGACAACGTTGATCTCTCTATTTTCACCCAGCCTGGTGATGTAACTGCGTGACTTCCATTAAATGAGCCACTTAGTGCCACAAATGTGCCCATTAGAATCCCTCCACAGCTCTGTAATTACTACTGCGAGGAGCTTGGTGGTTAAATCTTTGCACATGCTGAAGAAACGTAGGCATTCATATTTAAATCCAACTCCCTTGCCTCCACCTACTTTAACTCTCCAAGTGAGTTAAAATGAATAACAGAGTGAATGCAAGTTTACTTTGGAAATTCATCAAGGCCTTCTCCTGGTAGACGATATGGGACAGTTGAGGATTTTGATTTTAACTTTACTGAGGTTAACTCAACTGCATCCAGCATGTACTGGGCACCAAGGACTACACAAAGCACCCTGCAGGATCGTTTCTTTTCATCCTCATCGTTCTCTCACACAGCACAGAGAGGTGAAGTAACCAGGGTCGCACAGCAAGCTAGCGGTGGAAGAGGCAAGATTCAGCCTCCGAGGTCGGACATGATCTCACGCAGTTAGAATGCCCACCTTCTCTCGTTCTCACTGTGACATTTATTGGCCACTGGCTAACCTCCCACAGTTCATTCCACTTCTCTGAAGCTGGGCTGCTTCCCCAATGAAGCTGGGTCACGTCTGCTTGTCTACCTGAAAGGTTGCTGTGAAGATGGGTGAGATCTTTGAAAGCAGAGACGTGTTCGTCTTCCCTCGACAAACATGAACTGAAGCCCTGCTCTGCTATGGCCACTGAAACACTAAGATGAAGTGGCGGGTTATCAGCCTGGGAGAGCTAAGTCACTCATTTATTCAGAGCTGTTTACTGTTTACTGCTCCGTCCCATGCAAGGCACTCTGCAGTGCCTTTAACATGTGGATATATGGCGTGGGATAAGGCGTGGCACGTGTACACACACACACAAAAACACAAGTCCCCACTGCACCTGACCTGTGTGGGAGACAAGATGGGTCAGGGCCCACCCCGTAGAAGCACCCCTTTGAGTTCGGGTGAAAAGACACGCTCCCGCACAGACTTTAAAAAAAAAACCATGCTAAATGAGGCAGGTGGACAGGATAAGCTAAAGGAATTTGTGGCACGAAGAGACCACTGTGGGCACAAGAGGAGGCCCTGGGAAGATGGAGAAGATCCCGGACAGGATGGAAGCCCAGCCCAGGGTAGCATCTGCCTGAGGTGTAAGAGCCACGACTGGCATCCGCATCCGGAGAAGGCAAAGCGATGCACGGAGAGGATTCTCTTCAGGGATGGGGATGTCAGTGTGGCAGGCATGGGGAGTGCGGGGGGCGGGGGGGAGGGAGCAGAATAAACACCTGAGCTTTATCCCTACAGGGCAGGGTGCTCACTGACAGTCTTAGGAGGAGAGTGGACGGTCAAACCGGTGCTTAAAGAGACCTGTCCTGGCAGCACTGAGCTAAATCCATAAAGAGACACCAAAGAGAGAGATAGGAGAGATGGGGGCCTGCCCCACCCTCGGAGGGCAGAGGATGCGGTCAGAGGCAGCTCTGAACACCACAAGGGGAGGCCCCCAGGCCCCCAGGGCGAGCTGCCTAGAAGGTCCTGAAACGGGAGCGTCAGGTCAGAAGCAGAGGGGACGCTTGTGGGGGTCACAGCACAGGAGGGGACAAGAGCAGAGCTTCGTTTTAGTGTGACTTTGATTTTCACCAACTAGGTCATTCCTGCGGAAAATAGTCATATGTACCAGGGCCCGGAACGTGGGAGGGGCCGAGTTCGAGCTGTGGAGTTGAAGGTCATTCATACCGAGGTCAAAGGGCCTCAGAACACAGAAAGCACAGCGGGGAGAATGCAGGAAAGCTGACGCATCCTGGGTCCAGACTGAGGTTCTGTGAGCAGCTCTAGGCGCAGCCTCTCTCGTGAAAAGCTCATCGTGAAGACTCTAGGAGGAGCGTGTTGCATAATATGCAAATCGCTCCCCAGTGAGATTTAACAGGGAGCAACTAAGGTGCTCCAAGTCACTCCGTTATCCATTTTCTAAAACGAACCTGTGATATCTAACACCCTCTAATTGAACCTGAGCTTGGAAATGTCTTATGAGTTATCATAAGGCTAGAATTTGAAGTTCTTTACATAAAAGTTAACTTAAAAGTTCAATATGTTTAAAAACCATAGGGCAGGATAGAGATAGCTTTTAAACCCTGTTCATTTGACCTAATAAATTTCATTCTATCTTCCAGGAATATCCTCAATTCTTGTTTTTACTCTTTAGTCATAATTTAAGGAGGTTGAAAGAATTATATTAAAGCAATAACAGTATAATAAGACCAGCGTCATTGGGTAGAGTAGGGAGCCTGAAACGACACTACGAAAACTGCCTAGGATCTTGTTAAAATGAGGACTCGTGGGTCCCACTCCCCAGGGGATGTGCCTGGATTGTGGCCAACACACTTCTTTTTCAAAACAAAAAAAACACAAGAGGTGATTCTCATCAACTCACCCTGGATGCACTTTTTTGGACAGTGTGCTGTATTTTCTTACCTTAACATTTATGGAAGTATTAACTGTTATGTTTTTTTTTATATCAGAACAGCTTAAGAGTTAATGAAACATGAACAGACAATATCATTCTGAACCTAACAACTTCTGCCGATTTAAAGCATTCTTGTAACCTACTTGGTGGGCTGTACTGAGAGTCACTGTGTGATGCTGCAAACAAACCTTCTGAGATAAAGCATGTGACGAGAAATGCCTTAAATGTCACAGGGTCTGATTCAAAGGTTCCAGTGAACTTGAGATACAAAAGCTGGAGGTACAAACTGAAATACCTGATGTGATGTAGACTTAGCAACAATTTTTTTTATATTTGAAATTTATCACAGAAGGCAGTCCAGTCTAAACTGACAGAAAAGATAGCATTTTATATGTTTCTCTACAAATTATACCAAAATGACAAAAGTCAAGGTTATGATGGCTATATTAATGGAATTCTAAAAGAGGGCACCTTATGGGAGGGACCTTGGCAAACCACAGACTCATGAAAAAAGAAAAGAGAAAATTTGAGTGACCATGAGAAAGGATTGGGAAGAAATAAAGTTGAGATACTGAAAACCAAGGGCGATGAAATGTGGGAAGTCGGTGTTTAACACCAGGCATCGGAACCATCCCCCCGACACCCGTGTGGTTGATCTTACCCATGAAGAAAGCAGAGACACGTATCAGGAACGACGTATCTCTTACCGGGCTCATGCACATCATTGCTGGGGCAAAACATTTAACCCACTTATTTGGAAAAATAGTGCTAGAGCTGATCAGAACGGTCAGGATCTAATAAGTAGCTTCAGACAGCTATGGTCAGTTCAACAAGGGGTGTGTTTCTCTCTAAAACTTAAAGGCTGCTGGGGGTCATTATTTATGTGCTCTTAAACCTCATAAGGGAAATTTTAAAGCTCTCTGGACTCAACCGAACACACGAAACAAGATTAAATTGTACCGTTTGACATACAACTTCCGAAGGTGCATGAATCTGCCAACGTCTGCTAAATACGTAAGTGATTTATTACATTCTCTTTGGTGTGTTTGATAAGAAGACAGTAAATCTGACCAAAGACTAGGTATGAGAACGCCAGACTTTCATTAATTAGTTAAACAGGAATATCTCAATGCAAAAAAAAAAAAATTCCCTACTATGGCTGCCTGTAGAATGCAGTGATTCTAACAGTGAGTAAAGAAACACAAAGAGGTGTCTGCATTGGGAAAGTAAATCTGGGGGAGGGTAGATCCTTCAGGGCAATTTCCAGAACACATGCTAGCTCGTAGTCAATCTTTGTCATCTTTTGGCATCTAACAGAGACTGGGCACTTTGTGCCTTTCTGGCCATGAGCTGTTGGTGCCCCGAGCAGATGGGACTTACAGTAAATGCTATCATCACTGCAGAAGCTCAGGGAGAGCCGTGCCCTGTGGAACTAGGGTCCAGAGCCATGCCCCACGGTTTGTAGATTAGGAAGCTCGACCAAATTTTGACAGAAGCCCAGAACTATCATTCCACCCGCCTCTGTCTGAAGCACTGAGGACTGATGCAGTTACCAATCCTCCCGAGTGGCAAATTACCCAGACGGCTCTGACAACCCATCACCTGGCATCAGGGCAGGTGCGAAGCGGCCCAGGGGACAAGGTGGATGTCAATAACTGCTTCATTCTTTCAGGTGCCAGGGGCTCCTCCTTCCTGGTGCCCCCTCCCCCGCGCCTCTCACCATCACTGTCAATCCACGGGCTGAGCCTAGTTTCAGTTCAAACCCTAGGGACAGACAGTTCCCTGAGGAACTCCAAAAAAGAGAGCTGTTTCTCCTTTAAGCAGTTTGTGGAAGGAGGAAACGAGCAATCTAGATGGACAATTTGGAAACCAAATAAAAGCAAAATTGGATGAGAAGTGAATGCCACAAGCCCTGCGGGAGTAAAGCAAAACTGTGCATTCCTTCCTTTCTTCCTGTCCCTGGGAAGAAAATCCTGCAGCCTGAACACTCTGTCCTATTAAAAACTAGTACTTAGGCTTCGAGAGCAGGCCTGCGGCTCCTCCAGTTAGTAGTGGTGCTGCTCTTTCTGAATGACTTTCCCAACCAGGTACGGGTTGGACATACCATGGCATTTGGAATAGGTGCATCCAATGGCAGTACTCCTTGTTTTGACAGCATCTTCCCAAATAAGTAATTAGTTTCTTATTCTACATATAAATCTAATCACTGCAGGTAAAGCCAGATATGCTAACATTCAACTTCCTGCCCTTTAGGATTTACACAAAACACAACGGCAACGCATGAGCAAGGAACTCGAGAAACGCTGCGCCCCACTGCTGAAGCCCTCAGTACATGCAGTGATAGTTGGGAGCACTATATGAGAGCATAGCTGTTCTTTTTTTTTTTTTTTTTTTGCGGTACGCGGGCCTCTCACTGTTGTGGCCTCTCCCGTTGCGGAGCACAGGCTCCGGATGCGCAGGCTCAGTGGCCATGGCTCACGGGTCCAGCCGCTCCGCAGCATGTAGGATCTTCCCGGACCGGGGCACGAACCCGTGTCCCCTGCATCGGCAGGCGGACTCTCAACCACTGCGCCACCAGGGAAGCCCAGCATAGCTGTTCTTTACGCTGACACAGTAGGTGTAATTAAGCTGACGCAAGTGGCTATAGATTATCAGAGGTCAATGGCTTCTGATTTATTAGCTAGATTTTTATCACCGTTAAGAACGTTTCTCTGCCATCGTTACAATACACAATACAAACAACACTTAGGACAGCACAAAAGTATGGCAAAGTCCCTGCCTTATATAAAAGCAATCTGATGGAAGATCATGAACAAGTTAGTAAGGCATATGAAAAATCGGTAGGAAGATAAATTGCGACCAAACAAAGGGGCAGGAATCTTAAAAGTTTGAGAACACTCAAATGCAAATTAGCTGACTTCTTCAGAAACACAGACCTGCCTTGACAACACTTCTGATAGAGAGTCTTGCTTTGAAGCAAGCTGACTCCCATACTGTAAGCCCACGGGTTTTTGGTTTAGTTTGGGCGGGGGCGGGGGGTCAGCTGGCAGCAGTTAAGAGAGAAAAGATGATTTTTTTCATTTATCGAGAGAACAAAGTTAACTTAAACCTGAAGCATTGAGGTGTGAATTGTCATATTTCTCTGAACCTAAACAAACTTGCCTGAATCTCAATCTTCATTTCATTTCCCTGGGTCTTCTGGTGACAAATTATATTCAATCCAAATTTGTTTTTCAGTGGTGTAGGTCAAGTTTGTTAAAGTCTTGTGGACCTTTCAGAAGAGATGAAGTACCAATTACTGAAGCATTTCTCTTGATTTTTGTTTATTCCACCAGTCAACAACACATTGCCTCTTGAGTGTCATCCAGACCTGCTGATTAAATGTCCGTATGACATTTTATTCCTTCTTTCTCAAGTGCAAGTTTGGGACATAAATGCACCACAGAGACAAAGCAACCTGCAGGACAGCTCATTCCTGCCCAGACTGATTCGTTTGACGTGTATTTACTGAGCACCTCCTACCTGCCGGAACGGTTCGTGCTTTGGCACTATGACAGCCAACAACTTGGGCCACATGCCCTGTTCCTGACCAGCTTCCATGTGGGATAACTGGGAGGGTGTGTCCCCCGGGGGACTTAGGACATCAGGCCTGTCTGTGGGCTGAGGAGGAGAACGTGAAATTGGGTCATGGGGGAAGGTCTTCTAGAGAAGGTGACCTATGAACAGAGACCCTAAGGACTCGGGGTGGGGCTGTCAAGAAGCAGGTGGTGTGCCCAGGGACAGCAAGCAGGCGGGGCGCTGGAGGGGGCAGGAGATGAGCCCAGAGGGATGCGGGGGGGGGGGGTGGGATCCACCGCGAGGGCCTCTGTAGGACCTTGGCTTTTCCCCTGAGGACGAGGGGAGCAGGTCGGGAGCCACCCCAAGGTAACAGTTCCTTCACAGAGACCTGTTCTCGAACCCGTGCTCCTCCTGGCCCAGCATTTTCCAATTTTGACACAAACATGCCCCATCCACCCCCACCCAACCCAACACCAGGTCTTTCACATTCCACTGTGGGAGAAGCCACCTCACACGACCTTAGAGCCAGAGAACCAAGAAGAAGGGGGGCTGTGAGAGTCAGGGGCCCCCAACCTCTGGATGAGTCAAGCTAGTTGCAGCCAGAGCTCCCGATTTTTCAGTCAGGAAGTCTAGATACTTACATAAAACCTCTTGGCTTGGAACTACTGACAACTAATTAAAATACAGTTGACCCTTGAATAAGCCGCGTTTGAACTTCTCCAGTCCACTTATACATGGGCTTTTTCAGTGTAACTGCTGCAGTCCTACATGGGCCCGGCTGTTGCATCTGCGGATGCAGAACCGCGCATACGGAGGCAGGGGCCACATAAGTTATGCCTGGATTTTCAATTGCGAGGAAGGTGGGCGCCCCAACCCCTCCCTGTTCGAGAGTCACCTGGGTTTTAAAACTGCTCAGCCCCGAGTGATTGGGCCAGATGTGCCCAGGTGTGGCAGTGGTCTGATGGGAACATCACTGCCCACTACCTCAGCGGCAGGACTTTTCTCTGACGAGGAAAGAAAACCAGCGGCAGCGTCCACCTGCGTCCGCGGGGTTCTCCCAGCTCCCACGCAGCCACGCCCTCTGCTCAGACCTGCCGAACGCACTTCTAGGTGAAGGTCGTGGACGGTCCAGTGCATCATGTGAGGGCAGGAGCGGTGGACGAAGGGGTGGGACGCCTCTGCCGCGTGCTGTGTGGAGACCTCGGAAATGATTCCTTCCTCGATTTTGCTCCGGTTAAGTCTCTCCAACTGCTCCTGGCACATCCACACCAATGGCCAAGCACACGGAATTAGGCAACAACTCGGGTCAGAAGACTCCTTCAGGCCTTGTGGTGTGGTGAACTGTGTTCCCACATCCATATACTGAAGTTCTAACTCCCAGGTCCTAGAATGTGGCCTTATTTGAAAAGGAGTCATTGCAGGTGTAATTAGTTAAGATGAGTTCTAACTCGAGATGAGTGGACCCTAATCCAATGTCACTTCTGTCCTTATAAAAAAGGGAAATTTGGACACAGCACACACACAGAAAGAATGCCATGTGAAGATGACGGCAGAGATGGTGGTGATGTTTCTAGGAGCCAACAACACCCAGTATTACCAGCAGCCACCAGAGGCCGGGAGGGCACCTGGGAAAGGTTCTCACAGCCCCATAAGGAACCACCTGGGCCGACACCTGGATCTCGAACTTCCAGTCTCCAGACTGTGAGAGAATGAATCCATGCTGCTTAAGCCCCATCGGTAGTATTTTGTCATGACCCCAGCAAACTGCTGCAGGCCTTGTTTCCCTGTTGGTGGTTGACCCCTGCGGCCCCTACCTGCTCAGCTTCCTAGCTAGGCTTGTTCTTCTCCCAGCCCCTGTGGGGTTTGGGGGTCTGGATTTCCATCGTTTGTTTCAGTTCTGACTCGGGATTCCCATCCACTCACTCCCTTTGGTGCCAACACCCAGTAACAAGCTCACATCATCTCTCGAGTCCCAGCTTTCCTGTGTCTTCAGGTAGAGCAGGCCATCCTCTCCTTCCACTCCACCCCCCTTACTGTGGTCCACACCAGCTGTTCTCAGGCTCTCTGGTTTGGGACCTCTTTCATATATACCTCAATCCAAGCAGCATCTCAGCAGACTGAATGCAGAGGCATTTCTGAAGATCCACTGTCTTCTATTAAGCCAGCCATTAAAGAGATTTGCAAAATGTAAACCAATGCCACTCTAATTTTTTTCTGTTTTTGAAAACAGTTGTTTTTCATGGCAATATGTTGTTGTTTATACTACATATAATGGGTTTATTCTGTTCTTTTAAATAAGTTCATATATGGTTTTCACAGCATTAATTTCGACTATGGTTATACATTAGTATCAATAGATAAAATTCACACAAAAGTTCTCTGGAGTCCTCGGTAAGCATCAAAGTTTAACAAAACTAATTATTTTTTCTGCTTCCTCAAGGGCATTCTTTTCTTTTTTTTTTTTGCGGTACGCGGGCCTCTCACTGTTGTGGCCTCTCCCGCTGCGGAGCGCAGGCTCCGGACGCGCAGGCCCTGCGGCCATGGCCCACGGGCCCAGCCGCTCCGCGGCATGTCGGATCCTCCCAGACCGGGGCACGAACCCGTGTCTCCTGCATCGGCAGGCGGACTCCCAACCACTGCACCACCAGGGAAGCCCCTCAAGGGCATTCTTAAGTGAAGCTTTCGGTTTTCTATTTTTTACAATGAGAGCAGAGTGGTGAAGACCCTGATTCATGCCGGGGCAGCAGCAGCTCCATCCACCTATCAGAGCAAATGTCAACCTACTAAAAGATCGAATAATGTCTTCGCATTGTCAGGAGAAGACGTTGACCTCCGCCCCCGAAAGTGTGTTGGGACCCCCGGCGGGGGGTGGGTGGGTAGTCCATAGGTCACATCTGCAGAGCAGAATATGCCTCTTAGTCCCCAGGAATTAGTCAGTTTCTTATCGTTAATAGCTGAGAAGTCTGTTATACTCCTCACATACTGTAAAACCATAGTAAAATCAATTAACTTTAGTTGTATTCTTCCTGTAAATACGATGTGTTCTCAAAATAAAACTGACTCATAGTGGAATCAGTTCTCGTCTTCGTTGGGTTTGGTGGAGCCTGGAAACGCCGGCGCCTGGGGATGGGTGCCCTCTGCTGGTCAGCCTGGGAAATGACTGACCTAGCAGTTCTCTAATGGTCCAGGCTCCTTCTGTCAAGTATCCCCTTAAGCAGCAGGTTCAAGGTATTCGAGTTTTATCAACTACATACTTTATTTACTTTTAATAATTTACTTTTCAATAATTAAAATGTTTATTAGGTCAAGGTTATGATGTCAGAATTCAAATGATTAAAAATATTTGGTGACATCCAGGCACCTCATTAGGTAACTTTAAGCATAAACCAAAAGTCGTCTACTTGTTTATCTTCGTGAGCCATTGTGATTTGGATTAAGCAAACATTTTGATTAGTCAGTCCTACTGCTCTTGGGAGCTGTGTGTGTGTGTGTGTGTGTGTGTGTGTGTGTGTGTGTGTGTGTGTGTATGTGTGTAAAGGGAGAGAAAGAAAGTGAACAGGTAGATTCAAGTAAGAGAAAACAGACTATGGAAAGAAAACTTTCAATTTACACATAAAAGACAACTTTCTACCTATATCTTTACCCTAATAATTACCATTATCACACATTCAAGGGGGGTTATGATCATGCCTTGCGAGTATTAAAACTCTTCGAAGCGTTATTCAGGTTTGGGATAAATTTACATTGACAATCCGTCACAAAACAGAGAAAAGCAACTGAACTATTTTTTATTTAGCAAGAATCAGCTTGGTTCCGTCAGATGTATGGTTCTGGATGTCCCCCAGGGGTTGTGCCCACTTGATAAAGGCTCGCTGGCCATTCCTGATCAGTTACCCACCATATACTCTTATAAATGGACGTATGTCATACGTTAACTGAGCACTTGCGATGTGCTGGACACTGTGCCAGCCTTTGGGAAAGGTCAAAGGTTAAAAGGTGCATTTCCAGCCCTGCTGGAACTTCACAGCCCAGTAATGCCCAGCAGTGCCAGCACTAGGCGGGCCGTTGTGGACCCTCTGGGTGCTGAGGGTCGGGGGGACTATCAGTCAGGAGGTAGAATCTGAGTTGGTTTCATGGAATTGTTGTGATTCTATCAGGCACAAATGGGAGGCTGGTGTATTCCACTTTGACAAATCACATGAACAAAAGCCTTAAATCAGAGATGTTCTGATTGTATTCTGGAAACAAGAATAATAAAGCCTCACATTTAAAATACTTCTATAACCCCACTTGAGGAATAGTGGTTTCCTACTGATAAAAGTAATGATGAGACCACATTTCCCCAGAGCGTCCACAGGCAGCCCGGCGGTGGGTGACGCCAGCCGCAGACCAGTCCTCACCATAACCCCTTTTCTCTTCCCCGACTTCTACTGAAATGGAAAGTCAGGCCTCACTGGTAGTGCTCTGGTAGTGGCAGCAGTGCTGGAAAGTGCTCTAGGATGGTTGCAGATGGCGAGCTTGGACCAGGACCACGCATCTTCTTGTGCTAAAGGAGCAGATCATGACTGAGAACTGGAAGTTGGGTGATTCAGCTCGGAAACTGGCCAAGTGATTCCTCATCTGACTTTGCAGAGTGTACCTGCAGCTTATTACAGCATGTGGATATGGTTTAAAAAGATACTCACTTTGGGTTTCCCTGGTGGCGCAGTGGTTGAGAGTCCGCCTGCCGATGCAGGGGACGCGGGTTCGTGCCCCGGTCCGGGAGGATCCCACATGCCGCGGAGCCATGGCCGCTGGGCCTGCGCATCTGGAGCCTGTGCTCCACAACGGGAGAGGCCACAACAGTGAGAGACCCGCGTACCGCAAAAAAAGAAAAAAAAAAGATACTCACTTTGCCCTGTTTTGATGAGGAAGGAAATCACCTCCTCTCTGGTGGCTGGCCTTCTTAAAAAGCTCTGATGCCTGGGCCCCAACGTGAAAAGCCATGTTGTTTCATCCTTAGCAGGTTTAAGCCACTCAAGATACTGAATATATTACTGAGATAAACCACTTGAAATCACAGAAGTGCACATCACCTGTGTCATGAAAACAATATTTAAACCTCTTCCCCTTTAAAATGCTCCTAGGATCCGCCTCCCACTGACGGTCTGCACACATCAGTGTGGGGAGCCTGGCCGCCCTTCCTCACGGACAGTGCTGAGGAGGTGCCCTCTCCGGGCTATTACCTGACCACGTCTGACATCTGTGCTTGTTCCCTCTGCAGGCTGGCCAGGGAGGGAATCACCTGGATGAACTCCAGCTATTCCCCCTGCCCCCCAACCCTGCTCTGTGCGAAGCAGGCGGGGGGATGCAGGTGCAGCTGCTGATTCTGTGGCAAATCCTCTCTGCACCAGAGCTGGGCCTTGGTCATGCACTTTTTCCACGTTACAGCACAGCTCGCGGCTCATGAATTAACTTCAGAACCTTTTTTCCTGAGACGCAGGCATGCAACTACAAAAGAACAGGGGTGGCGGCGCACACTGTCCTTGGGTGTGAGCCGGCTTATTCTCTGCACATCAGTGACTCCACCAGACGCCCCACGACGGCACCTCCTTTTCCACTTTCCCTGCCCTTGATGTTGTGCGACACCCACGGTGCCGTCTGACAAAGATTTCTTCCAGTAGCTTGTTTTGCTTCTCCTCTGAATATAGCCCTGTCATTACGGTGGCGGCTGCTGTCACTAAGTCGTCTGCAGTACTGCCACCTGTAGCCCCTGCCTAGTATGACTCTGAGTGACACCTCTGTAGTTCTAGCAACTTCTTTTCCTCTAGTGTAAAAATGATCATTTCACAAAGCATCGTTCTCTGAGTGCTCATTTGCTTTATCTGAAGAGGCACCGTGTTTGGATGAAAATGACATAAAGTGTTTGATGGTGTCACAGAGCTGATAAAATTTCATGATAGAAATATATTAAGGACTAGGAATTAATGAGTCATGAAGAAAGCCCAAGTTCGGAAATTTACTATTATATTTGCTCTCCAAACATGTCTGTTTTTACCTACTTGTCCAAAACCATCCTGCGTGCAGATTCCGTCCATTTTCACATTGGAGTCATACTCACTCCGTTATTTCCACTCAGGAAATTACTTGGAACTGCAGTGTTCACATAGATGTTAAGACTGCTTACACTGTGGCAAGATATCAAGTTTGTGCCATAATTCATTTTTTGTGAATTAGCAATGTACAAAGAAAGAGCAATGCCAATGACATAATAAGTGATAGAACATAGAAAAGAAATGATGTAAAAAACTTCACTTTGTCAGCCATGTTTTATCAAACCAATGAATGTAATTCTTGTTGCACTCCTATAACTTTAGGAATGCAACAATAATTCAGAATGTAGCTGGATTCCTGTGAATAAGATAATCAGCCTTACATTTCAAATTGTAAAATGTCTGTGACCCCGGAAGCTTTACTACCTGTGTTCTGAAACCACCGAGCCACTTGGAAGAAGGCCAGAGACCGCAAATGGCTCACAGTCCCCACACTCAGGAAACGCTAATTTGGAAACAGGCTCTCAGGACAAGCTGGGGCCCGAGGCGAGTCTAGGCCTTGAGGCTGAGCAAGCAGAAGCCGTGAATAAGGAGACAGATTGTGTGGAGGGCAGACGTGCAGACGGACGCGCAGAGGTCCGTATGCCCTCAGAGCTGTGAGGTCCTTCCCAGCCTGAGGACTGCAGCACTTCGCTCTGTGTGCCGTGGAGTCAGGGTCACCGGGGCAACCGGTGAGTGGGCGGCAGGGACGCAGGCAGGGAGGCTGGGCTGAGAACCTGCCACCTGCCTGGAGGTCCAGCTGAAGTCGTGCGGAGGACTGCCTCGGTTTGGCCTCAGATGACAGGAGTGCCCGACCCGGCGACTTGGTGCTGCTTGTTTACTTGGAAAGAGAGCCCAGGGAGCAGGGGTGCGGGTCGGGACGTGCGGAAAAGGGAAGGAGGAGAAGCCATGAAAAGTGGGCATCGCACAAGTTACTGGGGGAAGCCCCGGCGAAGCACCACTGGGCGCCCCTCTGCTGGCCCCTTGCCCTCGGGTGCAGGCTCCTCTGGGGGCTTGTGCGTGCCAGGGGCAGCCCGTCTGCGGGACGCGGACTTGCAGGCAAGTGCACGGCGAGGCGGCGTCAGGCGTACATCTCACGGTGTGGCGCCTGTCGTGTGCGACCTGCGCGCCAGGCTTCCTGCAGCCACTTCAGGAGCTGCGAGTCCCCCCGTCAAACACCTTCTTCAGGTGTCTCGTGGGAGGCCGCGTGCACCGGGGGAAACGAAGGTAAGGGGACAGGCCCACTGGCCGCCAGGGCTCCGCCACCAGTGGGCAGGGCAAGTCGAGTATAAAACAACGAACTAGAAGAAAGAGGGGCCAAAGGAGACATCGTGGGTGGCTGGGACCCCCCCCACCCCCGCCTCACTGGAGGGTCCGGAGAGCTTTCGGGAGGTGGTAGCGCTTGACCTGGGCCTTGAAGGGGAGGTAAGATTGTGGTGAGAAAGAGGGTAGGAAGGCAGGTGTCTTCAAGGCCCTGAGACGCCCCAGCATTCAATGGAAGTCAGGCCAACAGAGAGACTGAGGTGGGCTTAGACCAGCAGGGCCGCGGGGAGTCCCAGCTGCTGAAGGGGCCTGGGGAGCCCCCAGCACACCCGGGACACGTCCGGAGCCCGAGCTGGGCTTGGGTGGACAGCTAGCCGGGACCCTCGGTCCCACCCTGGGGTGGAGGCTTCCTCTGCCGCCAGGGGTCTTGCTGACCCTCCAGGGCTGCTCCAACCATAGCGAAGCTAAGGCTTGAAACTTCGGCGGCTTGTGCTCCATTAGCAATTTTCAAAAACTTCGCCATTTTAAAGATAAAATTAAATTAATACATTTGTAACCTTGGATGAATAAATAATACCTTTAAGTACCTAGCATGATAACCGTATGTCTGAGTCTAATTGTATACAGTGCACGTTTATGTTCCTGATTACCCAGGTGCCTCCACACCTGTACACGACTGAGAGGCGTGGTGCCCAGGTCGATCTCACCCCTACATTACAAGCTGACGTCATATGAGCTTCCTACTGCTGCTCTAACAGATTACTGGTAGCTTAAAACAACACACATTTATTATCTTCATAGTTCTGGAGGTAGGAAATTCAAACTGTGTAGTAGGGGGGCTAAAATCAAGGTGTTGCCGGCCTGCATTCCCTCTGGAGTCTCTAGGGGAGAATCTGTTTCCAGGCCTTTTCCACCTTCTGGAGGCGCCCTCACTCCTTGGCCCACGGCCCCTTTCTCCATCTTCAAAGCACGTGACTCCAACCTCTGTCTCTGTCATCACATTGCCTTCTGCGACTCTGGCCCTCCTCCCTCTTACAAGGTCCCTTGTGACTACACTGGACCCACGTGGATCATCTAGGACCACGTCTGCAGCCTCCCTGTTGCCGTGTAAGGTACCACATGCACAGGTTCAGGGGATTAGGACGAGAATGTCTTGGGAAGCCATTACTCTGTCTACCGCAACATGTTTTTAAACTAGGAAAAAACAAGTCTCACCATTTATTCAAGATTTCTGAATATGTTACATGTGTTCCTTGTCCTTTACCCTGGAAGCACCTCAGTATTTTAGGAATGTCATCCTGAGCGATGGGGTGACCAACTGGGTGACAGGAAGTGGCTGCTGCTCCTGAATTGGCTTTGCTTATTTGCTGACCTTACAATAGCAGTTTCCCCAAAAAAATCCCTTGGCAATAGCTTGCTTTCGGATGATCTGACTCTTCCATTGAACATGGCTTTATGACCACGGATGACTCCTGAAGTCCGGTGATCACAGCAGGAAAATCTCACCAAAGACAGACACTAGGCTGTGGATTCCTGCTGTACACGTCTGAATGGGGGCATCTCTGGTTTGGTTTCTACTCTCATTCTAAAACATTTAGCAGGTTTATTGTGCAGTAAACAGGGAAACAGTAACTGATGGAATCTTCCCGTTATCAACCAGGTTCCCTCCGTGCAAGAGAAGGTGCAGTAGAACCTTTTCTGTGGAAAGAGTTCTGAAGCCTGGCTCTACCACTTACTAAGTGTGTGCTTTCAGGCAAATGATTTGGTTTCTCTGAGCTTTAGCTGCCCTGCTTCCATGAAATAGGGATGATAACCCTGCCTTCCACAGAAGGTTGCTGTGTGAAGACCAAACGTGATCCTGTGTGAAGGATTTAGCTCAGTGCCTGGCAAACAGAAAACTCTCGGAGAATGTGAAATATTATTTTTTTATTGTTAAGTTGATTTACAATGTTGTGTGAAATATTATTATAGTTAACTTTACTAATCTTAGTGTGAAAAGACAGGGTGGATAGAACTTTCAATCCTTTCATTGAAAGGATTCTAATTTCAAAAGTGATTTTCTTTAAAGAATCACATTAGGATAATTTGGAGGTGAGAAGAGGACTGCAGGGGCAACTGATGGCGAAGTAGCCTCTGGGCCTGGTCACTAATCTGCAAGAGTGACCGCACGAGTAGGGCGTGGTGTACCAAGGCCTGGAGGAGGCCGACTGAGAGAATATGTGACCGCAGCCGCCACGCTCGGAGGGACTGGGGAGTGAGGGAAGGTGGGGGCACCCTCAGCGAACAGGTCCTGGAATTCACAGTGAGGGCAAAAGCAGATCAGGCAGAAACGCATCGTTTCTGAAAGGAGCCTAAACGACGGGGCTTGTCAACCAGTCCTAGATTTTAAGAGCCACGTGTAGGTCAGAACAGTTATTCATTTTGAAAGCAGAGTGCCTTGAGGAAGAAATGAAAGTAATCACTTAAAAATTATTTTCCTTGAGCTGAAAACATCAGGCGTGCTTACTAGAGAATCCAGGCCACCCTCGCTCTAAATGCTGGTACTTCAACTCTAAATGTCAAATCGGCAGGATTAGATTATATACGCCAAATTGACGGTCAGCGTGCACTGGTCAGAGAGTGCGCGGATGGGGAGTTTTAGAATTCTCTTCTTTCTTACAACTGTGCCCCCTTGGCCCTCTTCCTGGCCTGGGACTGCAGCCGAACCTCACAGCAAAGCAAACTCAAACTGAATTCTGCAAGGCCGGCAGAGAGATCGCAGCTCTGAGTTGAGTCTCCGAACTCTTCTCCCTGGGACGTTATGATCATTCGCAGCCTTTCTGCTCCGTGACGCACAGAGGTTTGGCAGCCGCTCTTAGAACTGGGAGGCGGTTGGTTCTTAACTATTGAGGATCCCAAATAAGTAGTATCTCGTGCAGAGGTGGCTGTAACTTTGGGGAGAGAAAAAATCTAACAGGAAATATTTGGGAACGACAGCTTCACTTACTTTGCTATCCCAATTTCTGTGTTTTTCAGTTTTCAGATAGGATTAGTCAGAATGAAAAGACATTCCAAAAACTCTTTCCCCCATTTTTGTTTGTCTTCTCAAGTGCCTAAGAGTTGGCCCGTTTGAAGTTTTAGTTTAAGTGCTTAATTCATTACATTAGGTTTTCGTTTAATAAATAGAGATGAACTAGTCTTCAAATGAGAATGACATGCTCGCTTATTTTAAACATACCAGCATCTGAAATAAGTAATGTTTAGATATTCCTTTCCTTCCTCATTTGACAATATCTACGATGAGCTAGTGGGTTCATCACAGGTTGTTTTTGCCTTTTTATTGAACATACGTATTTATTCCTAGGCAGACCCCCTCCCTGCCCCTCTGTGTGCTGGTCTCCTGACCCTGGGGGAGGCGCTGTGTTTAGTTTGCCTGGAAGCCCCAGTGCATCTCCTAGTTAGTGCTCAGCATGTATCAGACACATAATAAACGTTTGTGGCATTAATTACCTCAAGAGTTCCTCAACAACTTTCAAATATATGAGAGTCATTTAAAATTCTGACTGTGGCTGCCAAACCCAAAGGCCCATCTCACGTTATCCATAAAAGCTTCTTCAAAAGCCACTTTATGCAAGTATGTTGTTGTAGAAAGAGTCCGGGGCTAGTTATCAGGAATATCCTGTTCCAATTCCCGCCCTGCCCTTTACAGCTATTTGACCGTAAACCAGTCACTTAATTTCTCCGAAGTCCAAACCCTGCTCTTAAAAGCCAATAAAGGAAGCAGTCTGAGCAGTTATAAAACATTTGGTAGGCTTAAATATCTCTGAGTTAAAACAAAAGAAAACAGCAGAAGAAAACAGATCAGAAATCAACCCCCTGCCAAATCACAGGGAATTATCTTGGTTCTAGTGACGACAGAAGAAAAGAACAAAATGTGTATTCTCAGGAAGGACTGAAAATTAGGGTTTGTGCCAGTTTCTAGGACTTGAGTGTTTTCCTGAGTAAACTTCTAATGTAAATGGCTTCAGCCTGTGTTGATCAACGGGTATTTACGATTTTAATTCTTTGGAGGCTAGTAAGGTGAAGTACTTAAATCACCCCCATGAGTACTTAAATCAGCCCCGTGAAGTACTTAGATCACCCCTAATGGCTACCAAATATCCCTGCATGAAGCTGAGCAATAATATAAACTACTGGACACCTACTGTATACCAGGCATTAAGTCTACCACCTAACAGAACTGGTCGTGACAGATGACAGAGAAATGTAACCCATGTGGTGTTCTCAGTTATTACAGGCTTTAGTTAAACAAGCTGGTTGCTTGTACTGTAGTCCAATTGTTGTAACTGCCATTGACCCCGGGAGAAAAGACAGAGGGTAACTACCTCTTCTCCTAACGCTACCCTCATAATATTGAGATCCACACACGAGGATGTCAGACACCAATCATTTTGGAAGAATTAGAGAAGATACTGATTTATCTACTAAATAAAGTGTGAGGTCTGGACCCATGGCAGCCGGTCCCAACCTACACCAACTGTCGGTCCCCTAAGCATTTCTTAATGATTGCATCGCTTGTCTTTTTGTATTACTCTTAAAAACTGTGCACAGTTCTTTGTTTCAAATACATTTTTTTCCACTTCCTGTTCCTCTCTAGGAAACTGATTACCAGTTTAATAATAACCAATGTCCCTACTGACCCTGACCAGTGTCCTTTCTTGGGCTAAATTACTTATCTACTTTTGAGCTCTGGGGAGGTGAGGAAGCAAACAGGGTTATAAGTTGCCTTTGGGAATTTGGGGTCTGCTACTGGGAGGAAGTTTGAATGTCCCAGTGGAGACGAAGTGCGTCATACTGACCCACAGATACACCGCTGAGAATCTGATGGAATTTTTTTAGTGGATTGGAGATATGTTTTAAGTTTTCCCTCTACTTCCTAAGTTCAATTGCTAATACTGTGAACTGTGCAGACTTTTGCAAAATAATATTAAGAGAACACATAAATACACATGCTTTTAAACATTCGGCACCATAATTCACATAAAGTACATTGATTTTAAAATTATTTTGTGGGCTTCCTTGGTGGCGCAATGGTTGAGAGTCCACCTGCCGATGCAGGGGACACGGGTTCGTGTCCCGGTCTGGGAAGATCCCACATGCCGCGGAGCGGCTGGGTCCGTGAGCCATGGCCACTGAGCCTGCGCGTCCGGAGCCTGTGCTCCGCAACGGGAGAGGCCACAACAGTGAGAGGCCCGCGTACCGGAAAAAAAAAAAAAAAAAATTATTTTGTAGTCAGCGAATGACCATTGATAACATTAATTTGAACAAACCCAGTAATAACATCTTCCTTATCTTGCACAAAAGAAGAAATGAATTCACAGAACAAATTCACACCATAGTTAGAGTGTCTCAGGAATTGAACCTCAGATCTGAGAACCAAGGTAAGGCACCCTGGTCACTTTTCCTAATGCAAAATAAATTCTTTCACTATGTGGGTAAGTTTGCTACCAAGGAAAAGACTGTGCAGTTTCCCCAAAAGCAAGTAGGTTCATTAGCTATAGCTCCCAACTTTGAATCTCATTCTCCGCATTTGTAACTCAGGGTTGGGATGAAGACAAAATGAGAAAATGCAACACTGTGTGAGCTGTAAAATCTGAAGTCTTATATGTGAGGTAGGATTATTGCTGCAATTTTTATCAATCTTTTAGTAATCCTCCCCACTGTCCCCTGCCCAGTGAGCAGCTCCGGCTGTTCATATTTTCTGACCAGTTTGCTGTTGCAATGATACCATTTATGCCTCATTTTCTCACAAAATGCTGTTTGCTGGGGCTCAGAGATCAAAGCTTCAGCCTCAGTCCCTTGGGGAAGGCTGGTAATAATAGGAACCTATATTTGTATTATGTTTTCCATTTATGGAAGCAGAATTTTCATCATAATACTTAACAGTCAAAACACGCACACACTTTGAATTCTTAAATGATCATTTTTAAAAAGAAAAATCCAGTAGTGAAGAATACTGGATTATTTTTAGGTATTTACCCTTTCGCTTCATAGTATATGTTTCAGTGGATTGATGAGCAAAATAAAAAGAGAAAAGCCCACCTTATTTTCATCATCCAAATTAAGGGGGACAGTTATTTTTGCATCTAAGTTTTAAAACACATCCATCACATCTCCTCTAAACATACATCTATCAAGATGGTCTCTTGATAGCAAGAATATTCATTAGTTTAATCCCAAATTGGTGGGGGGTTTTCTAAGTTAAGGAAAGTTCTTTTAAAACCTAAAGTAAACGCTAGCTGTTAAAACAAATGTGTTTTAAAAATGAGATCAGCAGATGTTTGCTCTCTCTTGAGGGGAGGGATGAATTTAAGAAAACTACTGCCTTTCAAGCTCTGAATTTATAATACGAAGCGATAAATTATCACCATTTTGCAGATGTTCAACAGAACAGAGACAGAGGTTAACTGACCCTCCCTGGAGAGCAAGTGACGGTGCGAGCCAGAAAGCAAGCTAGCCCAAGCCTCCTCTCTGCTGTCAGGGCTTTCTTCTCATTCCCAGAAACACTCCAGGAATATTATTCTTGTTTGGGGATGTGTTGAGAACTCACCATTTAAGGAGTTCAAAGAATTGGTCGTTGAAGAGACTTTAAGCAAAAGAGATCATTTTGATGTAATCTTTCCTGAGCATGCAGTTCAAAGTGAGGCCTTAATCTGAAGGCAGAAACACCCCCGCGGGCATCCCTGGAGGACACTCCTCCTCCCCCAAGGGCCTCTGCTTCCCCTTCAGGCAGGCCTAAGGCCAAGGAGCAACCTTGCCCAGTAATGGTGGAAAACTCTCCATTTTCCAGCCTACGAAGGATTTGACCTCATTTGCTTCCTGCACTGGGAGTTTCCCTCAGCAAACGCAATTTCTCCTTTGATGCTGAGACCCAGACCCAGGGCAGAGGTCTGGCTCCCGGCCCCGTCTCGACTGAACGCCCGGGGTTTGGGTTCCAGCTCTGTGAGCAGTGGTGATGGTCCCTGGTCCCCTTGGCTGTGTGGTCTGAGGACAGCCTTTGTCCCACTGGAGGCCACTACTGAACCTGTGTGGGTTTAAATGCATTCCTCTTATCCTAGTGACGTCTCGCACATCACCTAAAGTACCCCCGCTTGTTGTGAAGGAAAACACAGTCGTCCCTCATCGTTCCATCCCATCTCGGTGACTTTCCCGCCCACCTGAGCCAATCGCTGTGGTCAAAGAAATGAAGGGCACTGGTGGGCTTTAGATAAGGGGGGAGGGGCTCACTCCTGGAGCCCAGGTGAGAGCAGTGTCAGCCCTCACTGTGCAGGCGGGAAAGGCGGGTCCTCTCTAGGAGGGAGGCGGGGATCACGCAGAAGAGGCAGGCAGCGCAGGTCCCTGGCCCTTACTATACGCTCAGTGAAGCTTGCGGCACCGATACCCTGCAAAACCCCACGGTGACACATCAATCCAGGTCCAAACCCTTCCAGCATGTAAAGGAGAGGGGTCTCCTTGCTGCAAAGTTAATGAAAGCAGGACTTCTCAATAGGTTTTCTAGTTAATAGTTTTAAAAATGGAAAAAGATGTTTTATTTGCTTTCATTCATTAGACATAAATGAAAATAGACTATTACAAATGTACATGTTTCAGGTATAAGACTGATAAGGGAATAATAGCACGAGCAGAAGCATGCACTAAGTCACTTCATAAGGGCATCATCTAGCCTGCTTTGTGGCTGCCCTGTCGAGACTTTGCAAGGGCAGGAGTGCACGGCACTGAACAGAGCTCCTAATGAGTGCCAGGCTGTCAGTCACTTCTGATATTCGAGCCCTCTGAAATCTTGACGCAGGTGAATTTTCCATATTTTCTACTCTCTAATGAGACCTTCACCCGACCTTGATATTTTGTGGAAACACCTTGATCTCCTCCTTTGACTATGTCCCTCATTCCTCCCTGGAAGGCTCCCCTTTCTCCAGCCTGCGACTAGGATCAAATTCCACTCCCTCCAGGCAGCCTTCTCTAGGGGCTGCAGCCCTGGGTCCTCGTCACCCCACGCCTCTGCGTTCTCTTCCAGGTGTGCGTCATACCTGGGAGATGCGTTCACACCTGCCACCACCTGCCCATGCCTCACTGGGGGCCTCAAATCCAGCATTTCCCAAACTGATCTTACTCTATTCAGTCCCCTCAAGACATCTGCTGAATGGTTGTTTCTCTGGGTTGTTGGTGTCACCCAATCAGCCATGTGAGGAGCTTGAGTTTCTCTCCACCTGACACCGACCCTCTCATCTCCCTATGTTCACGTGACCAGGCAATGTCAGCTCTGCTGCCTCAGCACCACTCAGGGCACTGCTATCTACATCCCCACAGCATCCTTTTACGTTCAAAATATTTGCAGCTTTTACTGATTTTTGTTCCAGTTTAAAAAGCAAAGCACACATGTTAAAGAACACTAAAAACATACCAACATCTAGTTTAAAAGTAAAATGATAAATCTATGTCACAACTGCTAGATGATCCCCATTAACGGTTTTACTTGGACCATGCTGTACAGATGGTGGTGTGGGCTGAGTTTTTTTCCTCCGCACAACATTCTTTTATGAACATTTTTCTTTTACTGAGATTCCTTCATTTGGCATTTTATGGTCACATAATATTCTATCATACTTTATTTCCCAGTTTTTGGACGTTTAATTTTTTGCTATTATAATATAATACTGCATGAACAAATTTAGACTTAAATATTTGTCCACATTCCTATTTTTTGGCTAGATTCCCAGAAATAGAATTAGTGGATTGAAATGAATAAATATCCTTAAGGCTCTCGATACTTGGCAAGGAAGGTGAAAGTTTTATCCCCACCAGCAGCATAAGAAAGTTCACATCTCAGTCTGAATCACTAATTTGCTGGGTGGGAAAGCTGGTTCTTTCACGTTTCAGTCCTTGACTAATGATGCTGAACCCTTATTGGTTGTTTTAGTCAATATTTCGTCTCCTGGCTCTGTTCCTGTCCTTTGTCCATTCCTGAGGGGAGGGGGTGGAGAGATCACAGTGTAAGAGCTCTTCCACATAAACCCTTTGTTCTGTTTATAGTGAACACATTTCCCTAGTTGGTTCTTCGCCTTTTAATTCTGTTGAGGATTTTCCCTTGTATAATACAATAGCATGTGATTCTGTCAAAGTCTTTCGCAACTTCTGATGACAAACCTTAAGGGCAAGAGGAAGTCTTTGAAGTCTTTGAAGCAGGTGCCCAAGATTAGGTTTTCTTCTGCAAAGGGTCACTCCAGCTGCTGTGCAGGGGATGGTTTGGAGAAGTGAAGGTGTAGTTTGGGGTCCACAGTGACAGGCCACTTTATGGCAACAGAGTGGGCACCCAGCCCTCTGCCTGCCCACAGCCCAGCCCCTGGTGGAAACGCTTCCCTTCAGACACGCAGCATCCTTGCTTCATGACCCTCTGTAGCCTCACACAACCATACGTCCAGTCCGCTCACGTCCTGACCTCTTGGTTGGGGTCCTTAGGTCACCTCTTCATTCACACTTCAAGTGTATCTTCAGTAACTGCATTCACAAAGGTTCCCTTTATTTCTGGACTCTGGAAGTATCTTGCCCTAAACTCCTGCATATTTATACCGTGTTGGTATCCGTATTTTGTTTTTTAAGCAGGTTTTTTTTTTTTTTTTTTTTTTTTTTTTGGCTGCATTGGGTCTTCATAGCTGCGTGCGGGCTTTCTCTAGTTGTGGTGAGCAGGGGCTACTCTTTGTTGCGGTGCGCAGGCTTCTCATTACGGTGGCTTCTCTTGTTGCGGAGCACGGGCTCTAGGTGTGCAGGCTTCAGTAGTTGTGGCTCCCGGGCTCTAGAGCGCAGGCTCAGTAGTTGTGGCACACGGGCTTGGTTGCTCCGCGGCATGTGGGATCTTCCTGGACCAGGGCTCGAACCCGTGTCCCCTGCATTGGCAGGCAGATTCTTACCCACTGCGCCACCAGGGAAGTCCCTGTATTTTGTTTTCAGAGCTACTATAGTATATATGTGTTCATTTTATTTATTAATGGTGGTTGGGTGATTTATGACTAACTCCCATACAATGAAGTAATTGTAAAATATAAATATTTAAAAATTTAGAAGTCAGCAGCAGAGGAACTATAAATAAGAAAATGCCAAGACAAGAAGAGAAAGGAAATAAATGTGCTAAATTGTGTCACATCAGGCAGCTGGTGTATTTCACCTCAGGTTAAGCTCTGAGCTTTGTGCCAATGTTAACAGGTAGATGGAGGCATTTATCTGGTTTATATATTGTCCAAAGGGACTCAGTGCCCCTTCTTCCCAGGGACCTGAAGCCTGTTTTCTAGTGTTTTGCCCCCAAAGTAAATTTTCACTGGGCTTCACTGAGCCATCAGGCTTCCTGAGCAATAAAGCGTGTGCTCCACTGCTGTGAGCAAACTCAGGGTAAGCTTCTGAGTGTTGTCCTCTGATGAAAGCTAAGTCATCAAAACCCAAAAGACAACAGACGCAGCAAAGACCCTGGACCCCTGGAGCAAGACTCCTCAAAGTGAGGCCCGCAGCTCCTCTGGAGGGGACACAAACGGCTCCCAAACTCAGTCTGTTATGACCCCCTGGCACGCAAGTCATGGGGTTTCCGTTTGCATGCTGCTAAAAGCATTTTAGCCATTATTAAGGGGTTATGAAAATGTGGGATTTGTGAATTAAGTTGTGTGTGCGACTGAATTTGTTGAGGCTGATTCAGGATTCCTGGAGCCAGCGCTCTGTGCACACGGGAAGCAGCACCTGCGCATTTTCTGGCAGGACACTTTGTCATCAGTGCATTCCTTGGTGTTGTCGTGAGTTCAGCAGGCTTTTTTGCTCACCATACTCCTGGCTTCCTCATTATAAACTGCTGTGGCTTAAACTTCATCGTCACCCTTTGGTTTGTTAGGGGTGGTGGAGTGGCCATCCATGTTTATCTGGTAATGCAGGGGGGCATCCACAGATCCCTAACCTGTAAGCCAGTCCTCAGTTTGGACTGCAGATCCAGTAAGAACCAGCCTTACCAAGATTGCTAAAGCCTTCCTCTCTCCACCTTGAATGGGCGCATCCAGGGGTCCTCCCCCAGTTTATGCTGCCTGTGAGTTTGAGCTGTTTCAACACTTAAAACTTACAAGGGAAGTGGAGGGAAATCGAGGGACCGTTTTTAAATACTGTAGGCCAGGGGTCCCCGACCCCCACGCCGAGGACCAGCATCGGTCTGCAGCCTTTTAGGGACCGGGCCTTACGGCAGGAGGTGAGCGGCGAGCGAGCAAAGCTTCACCTGCTGCTTCCCCATCGCTCGCATCACCGCCTGAACCATGAGCCCCAACCCTGCCCGTGGAAGAACTGTCTTCCATGAAACCCATCCCTGGTGCCAAAAAGGCTGGGGACCACTGCAGTGCAGGCAATGTTTTACTAATGTGAAATCATGTGTCTAAGCTCATAAAAACAGCATGTTTATTTGGTAACTCTCTCTATTCAGATATCACACATGCCTCCTTTCGCAAGAACTCGAGAACTGGAGCAGTAACCAGCAGGCCTTTTGCTTTCACCGTAGTGGCTGCCACCGGGAGACTTGGCCGCATAGACCGAGGGGCATCACTGCGAACTTCAGGAGCCTCCTGGGAAAGCGAAGTGTCTCCACTAAGAAGGGCAGGAATCACAGGTGGAAGGAAGGCAGCTGCCAGCAACCGAGCTTCCCTTTCAGTCCTTTCATATGTGAATTCTTCTCTCACCTGTCTAAGGAATATCCATCCAGAGAGAATACACTCGGAGTTCCTACTGCTGGGAAGTCTGGAACCTCTACCATCAAAGTCTAGGCCAAACCCAGTCCTGGAGATGGACGGTGGCGATGGCTGCACAGTGATGTGTGTTATCAATGGTAAATTTTTATTATGTATAATTTACCAAAATGTTTAAAGGCCCCCAAGTCTAGCATCCTGAACATGAGAAGGCTGCATTGTGCCTTACTAATTTCAAAGCCACAGCACCTCAATTACACAACAGTATTCATAGACATTTTTAAAATATTGAGCAAGAGGCTTACGACAAAGATGCCTTCCATTCTATTTTCTTTCTCCATCCCTGCTTCCAAAAAACAGTACAAATAGGTTTGTGTGTATACAGGAGAAATGCAGCTCGAAAAAGCAGCATCTGTGGAAGTTGTGGGGCTGCCGGCCCCACCCACCTTACAGACCTGCCATGCGCTTGTCTTTTCAGGCACAAAGCAGGCGGCGCCTCAGACCCCACTCCAGTGACACAGACTGACCCTCTCCAACTTGGCAAGAGGTCCGCAGAATGGATTGTCCTAATCTGGTTTTGTTGCTCTGAGAAACACGATCATTCTTCACACACACACACACACACACACACACACACACACGCACGCGAAGCTGTTGAAACCACACTGCACAGGCAAGAATGGGGCTGCAAATAAGCAATTTCCTCTCAGGGTTCCTTGTCGTCGGTGGCCCTTTGATCACTTCCCCTCCCCACTAGGGTCCCCTCCACAGACTCCATGGGATGCAGCTTTCACGGTGGGGACCAGTTACTAGAAAAGGACTCACCTTTCCCTGCACTTGGTATGCGCTCAGGGAGACAAGGCTGGAACGAAAGGTTGTGCAGTAGTGAAAAGCCTCACAAGAGGTATTCTTCTCGTCCCTGCCCCCTTAGGAGAGTCCGGGGATTGTGGGAGGAACGGAAACCTTAATGAAACGTTGGCTGGCTGGGCAGGTGGCTGAAAGGTCATGTTTGCTGTAAGGAGTGCTGGTCCTTCTGGGGTTCAAGTCCTGGTCAAAACTCTGGCCAAGATGCACAGTAGCTCACTGGGATGGACCCCCTTGTCAGCTCAAGTATTTCAGATACCGAGGGTTTTCTAAGTGGGTAAGTTTCTGCTTAACCCTGGAAGGCTTGGAATTAAATAACAGGGTGATGAAGCTCATCCATCCTTCGTCCTAATCCTTTTGTCCACTTTAGGAACCATCTCTGCCTATCTTTGTCAGATTATTTGACAACTTAGAGACTGAGAGATGAACCTTGGGTCTATTTGGGTTGAGCAATTTATTTTTAATTATGAATGTGATTTTTAGGTGGAAGGTCTAAAAAGTTTTCAAGCGTTAACAGGACTTGGGATTCACACATCCCTGAGCCGTATTTGTTGATTCACTGTTTCAAGTCCCACACAGCTCACAGCATCCATGCCTTGCAGGGGGCACATCACCCCTGGCAGCAAAAGTCCTGGGCCATCCTCCTCCCACGAGGAAAAGGAAGGAAATCCTCCTACGGAAACTTCTAGAAATCATTCCTAATTCTGGAGCTTTTCTTTTTTTAAAAAAACTGCTTTATTGAGGTGTAACTGATATGCCAAGAACCACACATTTTTAATAAGTATAATTTGGACAAATGCAAACACCTGTGATACCATCCTTACAACCAAGGTCACAGAACCAATACCTCCCAGAGTTTCCTTGTGTCTCTGTTGTTGTGTGTGGGGGGGTGTGTGTGGCAGGAACACGACATTAGATCTACCCCAACACATTCTGAAGCGTACAGCACAGTACTTTAACTATAGGCACTTTGGGGCACAGCAGATCTCTAGAAATCTTCCATCTGGCATAACTGAAATTTATACCCACTGGACCACAACTCTCCACATCCCCTCCCCCAGCCACCAGCACCCACCATTCTACTCTCTGCTTCCATGAGTTTGACTGTTTTAGATACTTCATATAAGTGGAATCATGCAGTATTTGTCTTTAGTGACTTATTTCACTCTGTGCTTATTCCCTTAACATAACGTCCTCTAGGTCCATACATGTTGCTGCAAATGGCAGAATTGCCTTCTTGTTTAGGGCTGAATAATATCCCACTGTATGTATATACCACACTTTATCCATTCATCTGTCAGTGGACACTTGGGTTCTTTCCTTCACTGTTGTGGATGATGCTGCAGTGAACATAGGAGTGCAGATACCTCCTTGAGATACTGATTTTAATTCTTTTGGATAAATACCCAGAAGTGGGACTGTTGGATCATACAGTGGAACTATTTTCAATTTTCCAGAAAGTAATACTTTCTTTCTCCATCTGTTGATACTTATGGGATTCGTGGATCATAACAGAGATAATCGTGCTGTGATGTATTTCCCAACCGGACTGGGCTGGATAGAGTCCCCTCAAAATTCATGTCCACCCAGAACCTGTGAATGGGACCTTATTTGGAAATAGAGACTTTGCATATATAATTAAACTGAGGTCATATTGGATTCGAGTGAGTCCTACATCCCACGATAACTAGTGTCCTTACAGGAAGGCCACGTGAAGACAGAGGCAGAGATCGGAGTGATGCAGCTGCAAGCTAAAGGCCTGCCAGCAACCCCAGAAGGTAGAAGGACGAGGAAAGACCCTCCCCTTCAGAGGGAGCATGGCCCAGCCCACACTTTGATTTCAGACTTCCAGCCTCCAGAACTTGGGGAGAACAGATTTCTGTTGTTTTACGCCACCCAATGAGCGGTCTTTGGTTATGGCAGGTGTAGGAAACATAGACCAATATTTTCCCCACACCATGGAGGTTGTAAGTATCAAACCAGGTGAGAATCAGGAGGCCTTAGGGGCTGAGTGGAGCAGCTGCATGGACACTGCAGCAGGAGGCCACTTGGCCACACGCTGGACCCACAGTGTGTGTTTCTGAAACGTCAAGCAAACCTCCCAGACTCTCCCAGATGCCTCTCAGAGGCAGAGCAGACCCAGTGCAACATTAGAGCTGTTGTTTTCAGCTGTCCCTGAGAAGGCAGGGGACGCAGCCCCGCCCAGTGTATGGGCGGGTCTCAGCCTGTTGGCATCCTCGTCTCCTAGACGGCTTTTGGCACACACTGTGGGTTCCTGTGAGGCCTGACCACAGGAAGGAACAGATCTTTACAAAAACAGCTGGATCAAGAGTCATCTTTGGAGAAATCCCTCAGGCAAAAAGGATACTAGTATTTCTACTGTTATCTATGGTGTTTTGACTTATGAGCTGAATACGTGGCACATAGCATATTGTTTAATCCTAACAATAAACTTATGAGGTAGAAATGTGTCCCCCATTTACAGATGAGAAAATTTAAGGTCAGACAAGTTAAGTAATTCAGGCTTAAGTAACCCAGGCCCAGGCTAAGAGGTTGCAGGAGGTGAAGCCAGAGTTCGAATAAACGTCTATCCGTTTTTCTTTAAGTCATGTGACACTCTGCATGGTTTCCTTCTCCCTTCTCTGGGGAAAAGGATGGGAAGAAATCATGTTTGAAAATATTCACTGCACTGCTTATCCTTGGTTTACATTAACTGATGTGATCTGATACTATAGCTAGTTTTACTTCCAAACTTATGGATTATGTGTATATGAGGTGAAGACAGTTTGGTTCACAAGGGTTCCAACATGCAAGACTGGGTGGGGAGGAGGGGCCGGTGGGGTTGCTTTACACCAAGGAGGGGAGGGGGCTGGACTCACCTCCTGAGGGGCCATGTGGATGGAGCTGTGGTTGCCTTTCCAGCAGGTGGAAGGTGGTCTATTTGGAGATGCACGTGTGACTGGATTTCTACAGAAAGTGGCAGGTGAGAGCCAGGTGTGCATGTGGCTGCAGCATTACCAGCCCAGTTTTTGCAAAGACCCAAGAATGGGGGGTGGGGGCGATCACTGTGGGGAGGGTGAAGGAAACGGGAGGGTAGGTCAGGACCTTCACTTGGGTTCTGAACTCAATAGGCAGAGAAATCTAAGTAATACCTGAATTATATATAAAATGAATCCTACATAGAAGGGCAGAATTGTTTAAAACCCCAAAAACCTCAGGCAAAGAAACTCCATGTGTTCCATGTAAATGTGCCTCAGTTCTACAGGAAATCTGTCATGATCAGTAATTTCCCAAACCAAGTTCAATGTTCAAATCTGAGGCTGCTTCCAGTTTGGTGTCCAGTCTGAGGTCTTCTCTGGGCCCTTCGCAGGTCAGTTTGGGCACCATATTGATTCATTCAGACTCACGCCCATGTGAACAGGCAGTAAGGACAAAACCCAAGTCACGTCCTTTGCTGTAGATAGTTATTGGTTTTTTTTTTCAATTGTTCTTTTGAAAATAACAATAGCGCTGAATCTTCGGAATTCTTTACCTTTCCTAGTGATATTATTTGAGGAAACAAAGTAAAATGCTGACATACTCTGTGTGCCTTCTCCACTCAAACAGCTAAACAATATTATCATCGCTTGAGCGGCTTTCCCAGAGCCAATCCTTAACAAAACTGTGAATTAATATTACTACTCATGGGGCTTCCCTGGTGGCGCAGTGGTTGAGAATCTGCCTGCCAATGCAGGGGACACAGGTTCGAGCCCTGGTCTGGGAGGATCCCACATGCCGCGGAGCAACTAAGCCCGTGAGCCACAACTACTGAGCCAGCGCATCTGGAGCTTGTGCTCCGCAACGAGAGGCCGCGACAGTGAGAGGCCCGCGCACCACGATGAAGAGTGGACCCTGCTCGCCGCAACTAGAGAAAGCCCTCGCACAGAAACGAAGACCCAACACAGTCAAAAATAAAATTAAATAAATAAAAATTTTAAAAAATATATATATATATTACTACTCGTGCGTATCCTCCATACCTGTCTTTATAAGCCCCCTCCTCCACCACCACCCTCTCCACACAAATGTCTGAGCCCATGTTTTGCTTCACAATGCAGTGGAAGGCTTTCAAACATAATAATCCACACCGAGGAGTAAGTGTGGAACAAGTAACTCGAGGTGTGCTCCCCAGAAGGGTGTTTGCATTTTATTTTCATTTTAAAGAATAAAATCATTTCTATTTTTAAAATATTTTTAGTATTTGCCTCTGAAAAACACAGTGAAAAAGGCAAGACTTAGAAGTAAAGAGTAAAGAAATTTTAATGGTGGGCAGGAGGGTGGGTTTTAAATCCTTCTGTCATCGCAGGTTATATAAGGCGGGAAGCAGGGACCCTGTGTGCAGATAAAGTCAGCCCTGGCTGGTCCCATCCTCAAGGAGGCAGGTTCCTGGTTCAGTCAGAAACATGCTAGAAACTGAGAAAAAGTAGTAGTAGTGACATTTACTAAGCAGTTACGGTACCAGGCACCCTTCTGAGCACTTCAAATACACTGTCACAACACTGCAGTCAAGGGGGTATGATCATTAGTCCCATTTTACACTCAGACAGAAGGGAGGTAACATCCAAAGGCCTTATTCTAGTGACTGATGACTGTGGGGGCAGCCCCTAAGCACCGTATGCCATACGGCATCCTTGGGCCACTAAACCCCTGGGACTCCTCCTTTGGAAGTAAGTGTAGGATCAATACAATGTATTTTCTTCACAGTTCCAGCTCAACAATGAACTGAATTAGATCTTTGAAAGTGTTGCTCTGGCCTAAATTTCCCCTGCTCAATTTACTGTGTGGTTTCTCTTGCCTGATTAGACCCAGACTGATACAGAACTGGTACCAGAAGTGGGGTTTTAGTCTATGTGGACAGATGCCCCTGCTCCTGGAAGGATGTATCTGTTTTTTAGAGTTCAAAATGAGAAGGTGTTGGGGTCTCTGCTGGATGCAGAGAACTGTCTTCTCAGCTCATCCTGGACACCTCCATTTCCAACAAGATTCCTAACGTTTTCCTGACCACGCGTATTTCTACCCATTGAGTCCTCTGACATTTCTGAAAGTCTCCTATGTTCCTCTGCTCCTACCTCAAGCTTCTCTGTCGCAGCTGGGCCAAGGCCTGCTGATGGGTAGTGATGCCATCTTTCTCTGGTATTAAGTGTTTCAGTTTCCAATCATAAAATCATACCACGTGAAGACTTTTCATTGGGAACAGGCTCAGCTAGCAGGTGGGTAGGTTCAGCAAAATACTACAAGTCATTTATCGAACTTTCTGGGCCAAGCACTTTTTGCCAGGAAATTTTTCCTTCTAATTCTTAAATCCATGTGCATCTCAAGGGAAATTTAATCCGTGTGTTCCTCATCCATTCACACTTAACTCATCATTTTGTCATTTCGTAAGAGCTTTTGAGGTTCAAGAAGCCTTCTGTGTAGTTTCATAAGCCTTTCTTTTTGTTCTTTAAACCATGTAAGCCACATTTTTTTAAACAAAAAAGAAAAAGAGCAAACAACCAGAGTTTTAAAAGACTTAAAATCGGTTGTACATTAAGAAAATGCCAAGATGCCTGGATGGCTTCTAGGCTTGTCCAGGGCACTGTACCTTCTTCACTTCTCAACCAGAATGTTGAGCAATGCTCTGGCTACTAGGAATGGAAAAATCGCAACTAATTTCAAAAAAAATCAACACTTCCAAACCAGAAATGTTTAAATAAATAACATCTAAACTCCATCCGGCAAGACGGTAAAACACTCTCTAAATACAAACAAATCGCACCTTTTAGAAATAGTTTCCTAGCTGAGGACAGGGCAACAAGCAATTTCCAGGTTTGGGGAAATGCACTTGACTAAATATACATCGTGGGGGAAATAACGATCATATTAGTCCAAACAGCCGTAGTGAATTATTCTTTTTTCTCTCCCTGACTATTCAACTGCCCCCGACTCCATCACACATCTTCACAATTTTCCTCATTGTTGCAAAAATACAAGTCATGTGGAAAAATGCTGCCCAGTGATATTATCTGTACCACATGCAAAATACAGCTCCCGGGCAGAAGGGCTGCCGCACGGCTTGCGGTGGATCTGCAGCAGGGCCGCGCCCCCAGCACCCGTTCCCACACTCACCTCTTGGCTCCATCTCGTCCCCTGATTCCTGAGACCCCTCAGGTAGGAACAAGCTCTTCGGCCAAAACACCACTGATCTTGGCGACACGACTCCAGCACTGAATAAACTGGCATACGTGGCCGACTTCTGCCCCTGCTATATCGCTGACCGTGTCAGAGAAGGAACCCTGATTCCAATGGTCCCCTGAGAGATCTCTCACGGAGCGTCTCCGGTTTTATTACGTGTATTTGCGGACGTGTCTGACTCGTCCGCTAGACTACGGCTGTGCTACGGGACATCCGTGCCCCTCACCCCGACCAGGTGCCCCCACCATATGCAGCATATAACAGCACAACGTTAGTCTTGGTTGAACGAGCCCGTGACATCAATCACGAATGCCAGGTGAACTGCAGAACCAAGCATCCAGGTAGCTACTAGTAGGTCGAAGTGAAGAGCATTCAGGCCTGGGACAGGCACATGTCAAGTGCTCGTGCCTAGCAAGTCCCACTGCTGAGTCCACCCGCGAGTCCATTTGGGTTTGGGGAAGAGCGGAGAGCAACGCAGGGCCAGGCGGCTTGGGAGGGGCTGCTGGGAGCCTCCACCTCCCTCACCCAGAGGTCAACTGGCCGAGAGGAAGGAAAGGTGGGTGGGACCTAGAGCCACGGGGCTGTGGTTTGGAACGTTCCGTGTTGCCATCGACCCTCTGGGGGCCCTGGTGGAACGTGGGGCAGGTGAGTGCAGTGTTCAGTGCGTTCAGCACGTGGCAAGGGTTAATCTAGGTGGGAAGTTAAATAGCAGACCTGGCGCTTCATCCCCGATCCACACTCAGGATGTGTGACGCGGGCTGAACGGTCCAGACCCCAAAGAGAGGCCGCGCCCCCTGCGTTGCCGGACCCGCTCCAATCCCGGGTCTCCCTGACTGAACTTCTTAGTCCCGAGGGGAGGCTGCAAGATAAACTAGCAGTACAGACCGCGGAGAGAAAGGTAACCAGAACCCAGAGCATCTGTGTGCCTGAACGAATCCCTCCTTCCCCCCAAACACAGTGGTCCCGCAGGTGAGAGGAGGGAGGGGAGCAGTGTGCAAACACGACCTGCAGACCTGGCATCGGCGCTGAGGCTGCTGGAGATCGTGGAGGCGCCCACGCAGAGACAGTGCTTTCCCCAGAACAGGCAACTGTGCTGCACTGCACCAGGGCATCCGCATTCTGGGGGAGCGGGGTGGGGGGAGAAGGACTTGGGGGTGTGCATTTAAAAATTGTGTTTCTTCCCCAAAGTTTCAAAAAACTTTGATTGAAAAAAGCCTCTTTCATCAAATTTTTGACTCCCAAATTTGACTCCCACTTAGTCACCACTCGGGGGACCACAGGAATGAGGTCTGGGTTCTGGGGACCATTCAGTCACAACCTGTTTGAGAGACCCCGCAGTCTAAGTGGTCTGCTCAGCACAGAGCTGGCTGGCGGCACAGTTAGAGCCCAGAGCCAGGCATCCTTCATTTTCCACCTTTCACATGATGTCTCTGAAATTTTCAACTATACTATTTTTTGAAAATACACCACACACCTTACTCAATTTGAATCACACGGGTTTGTCTGAATCTCACAAAGAAACCTAAAGTTGATACAAACTACTTAGTCTTAATGTTGCTGTAATGGATTTCATGTAAAATGCCCTTTCACACAGCTGAGAGGAGCAGAGGAATTAACCCCCATCAAGCATGGCTGGTCTCCCTCTGATCACAACCACATTAACGGATCAGATTAACTGAACAAGACAACGTGCAAGGTTTTGTTTAAGAAAATTACTGCAAACGTGTTCAGCGGTGGGGTCTCTGGGGATAACTGGAAAGAACACAGCGAAGAACACAGGAGAAGGATACACACACAGAGGGAGGGAAGACGGTGCCAGATACGGTGTCGAAATTACAAGGTTTATACATGCCGTTGTGTGGGGTATAATCACACAGCTCTGCGGGGACTACACAACAGGGGCTGTAAGCTGCACGTCTACGCAATGGCTCACCACTAGATGGAAGTGTATACCAAATAAAGAAGCCAAGCCAGCCTGAGAACTGGAAGTTTTAGGTGTGTATGTTGTGATTTTCCAGACTTACTAAGATTCCAAATTGCATGTTAATATCTCTTTTAAAAATCCATAGGTGAACGTAGGTGAACATAAGGTGGGAGCTGCAGCAAAGAAAGGTAAAGATCTCAGTCTGGTTATTAAGAACCGAGGCCCACAAATAACAGGTGCAAACCTGTGTGTGTGGTGGTTTTGACGGTGGGCTTTGGGGGAGGGTGGCCTCTCGGAATCGCCTGGAAGCCCCTTGGAGGGACTGGAGACTAGCTTCAAATTGTGGAGGTAGGATCCGCGGGTCGCATGGGGTGGTTGGTGACAGCCTCCTTGGGTTGTTCCAATTCGCCCTTCTCTCACACCGTGTGCCTGCAGCCCAGGGAAATGCCAGATGAGTGGCTGTGCTGCTGAGCTCTTAGCCCTGGCGTGTGCTGCGTATGCAGATACACGGATGCGTGTGTGTGCTGAGAGGGAGGACAGAAGGACTCAGCGAGCTAACCTATCATGTCCTTTGGTCTGATGTCTACCTGTTTCTACGTCTACATCTACATCTATACAGATACGTTCCAAGACCCCAGTGGATCCTTGAAACCCAAGGTAGTACCGGACCCCATATATACAAGGTCTTTTCCTGTACATACATACCTATCTAATTTATAAATTAGGCACAGTAAGAGATTAACAACAACTAATAATAAAATAGAACAACTATTACAATATGCTGTAATGAAAGTTATGTGAATGTGGTCTCTCTTTCAAAATATCTTGTTATACAAATTTAATGCCTTTTTCATCTTAACTAAGCACTTATCATGGACTGTCACCATAACTTTTGCAGTTTGAGGTGTGACAGCAAAACTGGTACAGATTTCTTTTCCCTTCTTCACAATTTCACAGATAGAAGATTCATTTTTACAATAGATCTTAGCAACCTCCACATATGATTATTTTTCTTTCCTTATGAAGTGAAGAACTTTTTACCTTTACGCTTTTTAAAGGAAGCACTTTACTTCTGAATTGCCAGCATCACTCCTCTGGCACTTTGGGGCCATTATTAAGTAAACAGGGTCACCTGAACACCAGCACTGTGATATCTCAACAGTCCACCTGATGACTGAGGGCTGCTGAGTGACTAACAGGCAGGACGCGCCAGACGAAGGGATGAGTCACGTCCCGAGGGGTATGGAGAGAAAACGTTTCATCAGGCTCCTCAGAAGAGATGATTCAAAACTTATGAATCGTTTATTTCTGGAATTTTCCATTTAATATGTCTGCATCAAGGTTGACCATGGGTAACTGAAACCTCAAAAAGTGAAACCACGGATAAGGGGGCACAAATGTACCTGTACCTATATAGAGGAATGATAGAAATTACTAAGTTTAACTACGAGATTTTACGTATTTCATGTAACTTTACGTGTGTGTTTAATCATCTCCTCACATATTTATTGGAAGCCTATGATGAGCTATATACACTGTGCCAAGGAAACTGTAAAGACAATAAAATCGCATTCATCTCTGTCAATAATTATAGTGTAGACAGCCTGAAAACGCTCTTGTCACAAACTAAAAGTGTTAGATAAAATGTTTTTAAAATCCTTGTATGTGCATAGCTGAGCTCACGAGTGAAATCCTAGGCGGGAGTGTGGACCCCAGCTGCCCCTGGAGCCCCGGAGCTGGAGCAGCCCTAACGGTGTCTGCTACTGCTGAGGGTTTAGTGACCGCCCAGGAAGTCCGGAGACAGGCCTTGGGCTCACCCATGCGAAGTGAGTGGAGGTACGAGGCCCCCACATAAACCCAGAGCCCAGAAGATGCTCAGTGAGGCTGAACAAGATGAAAATCAGACCCGCAAATGATCACAAATGGGAACACTTCGTGGTGGCCTCGGTTCCTTGAGGGGAAGATACGCATCCAGTGAAACTCTGTAATCATGGGCTGACCTGGTGTGGGGTTCAAATTTACGCTATGAGCACAAGCTAAACAAGAAAATTGTTTTACAAATATTGTATATTAATGCATGTATGTGGAATCTAGAAAAATGGTACAGATGAACCTAGTTTCAGGGCAAGAAGAGAGACGTAGACATAGAGAATGGACATGTGGACACAGCGGGGTAAGGGGAGGGTGGCATGAATTGGGAAATTAGGTTTGACATAAATACACTACCACGTGTAAAACAGATAGCGAGGGGGAACCTGCGGCATAGCACAGGGAACTCAGCTCGATGCTCCGTGATGACCTAGATGGGTGGGATGGGGGGGTAGGAGGGAGACACAAAACGAGGGGATATATGTATACATATAACTGATTCACTTCATTGTACAGCAGAAACTAACACAACATTGTAAAGCAACTACACTCCAATAAAAAGAAAATTGTTTTAAAGCATTGCCAGATTGGTATCACCAACAATCAGCTGAAGACCATTACAAGGCAACTTCAAAGTTATGGAGGGGGACTTGAGTGTCAGACACACAGGAAAGAGGGCTGTGTGAGGACAGAGGAAGAGAGTGGAGGGATGCAGCCACAAGCCCAGGAACACCCGGCGCCACCAGGAGCTGGAAGAGGCAGGAAGGATCATCCCCTGCAGCCTTCGGAGGGAGTGTGGCCCTATGACACCTTGATTTTGGACTTGTGGCCTCCAGGGCTGTGAGTGCATAAACGTCTGATTTGTAAGTTACCAAGTTGTGGTGCTTTGTTACAGATGCCCCAGGGCACCCACACATCAAGAAAGAGTTACTAGTTCCTGACTTTCAACCCCGCACAACCTCCAAGCCAGTCAGAAGAAGACTAGAGTCTGTAGCCCCCACGTGGGCATGACCACAGTTAATCTCACAGGAATGGGAGGCTGTGTGTCTCCTTCACGGCTGTATTAATCCTCTCTCTAACCACATCACAATTTCCTCTCTTAGAAGCAGTGTGAGGATAAAGGCCCCTCTGGCTCACTTTTTACAGCACCAAACACAACAGTAGTGAATGAATGATTAGGAAAGCCCATGACTGTACCAATGAGAATAGTAATATTTATGAAATCAAAATTTGTAGAACTATTTTATTTGCCCAAATTAAACAAAGGAGAATCTGTAAACAAATACATTGGCTCTTCAAACGGTGACGAGCTGTGATTGTTAATGTCCATGGTAGGGCAACTCAAGACGCTACAAGACTGCCGAATCCTGCCAAAAGGCAGTTTCAAAACCTAAATATCCATAGCGGGATCTGACTGCAAGAAACCAGAAGGTTTTAACTCAGGAATGTGGTTTTTTGCCCCCATCATAGCCCTTTTGAGACGACTACATGAGAACTCTGTGAATGTCTTTATGACAAGCTTCCATTGGAATTTTTAAAAATCAGTATGATGCGCTGCTGATGATTATAATTCGGTGATACAAATTAGATGAGCCTCTGATGTCTCTGAAATGTAGTGTGTTAATGGTACATACAGGTTCAAAGATACAGATATGGAACACCAGGATTTATATGAAATTATCACAAGGCTTCGATGGAGTCCTGGACCGATTCAAAAGAGCAAGTTTCATATGAAGTTTCAAGCAAGTTTCTCCTTCTCTTTGAAGGTGCCTTGATCTCTGCACAGTCACCTATGAATTATATTACAGATAAGGTAATTAAAAGGACTGCAATATGGAAAATAAAGTTGTGCAGGATAGAAAGCAAGCGCTAACATACATTTAATTGGAGTTCCCGAAGGAGAGGAACACTATGTAAAGACAAACTAGTTGAGTACTTGAAAGGCATCAATCCTCAGGTTTAGGAAATACAAAAAACCTCAGGTAGAATATATGATTACAACATCCACAGTATAAACATGGCAGAGATCAAGCAATAAAGCAAAGTCCTCCCATCACAGACAACTCGTCTTACCACAGTTTCAGAACCCTGACCTTGCATACATTTTATGTATCTTCCATGAATTCAGGGTCAATGCTGCCTGTGTGATACCCAAGAAAACCCAACAAGAGAGGTGAAATGGTAAGGAATGAGATTTTGTGGGGAAGGGTTCCACAGCCATGGTAATATCTAGTAGCTCTTGTCCCTTTGGGATTGACATCACCCCTGCAGAGAACGCATGATCCATGATGCATGTCACTGGGCAACACTGCTTACTGAGAAGAAGGGACCAGAGAGAAGTCCCAGATAATTAATTGTTTGCACAAACTGCTATTTATCCAAAAGCACACTCTTGGTAGTTGTCTCTTAATGTGTTCGGTCATGTGCAGCACATCCCTGAGCAGGGACATTCCCATTTCTTGGTAAAATATTAATATACTGGTCGCCACAGAAGAAAAACAAACAGTTGTGGATACCCTGGTTTGCCTCTTCTGTGGGGACTGGGGGGCCAGCAAGCCTGGAGGGAGAGGCCTAGTTCACGAGGTACCTTTTGAGTTGCTAACCCATCAAGGCACACACTAGGAGACCCGGATAAAACCGGCACTTCCCTGGGCTTCTCCTGTTCTCAGTGCAGGAGAGGATCTCAGAAATTCTCTTCCTTTCCCCAGTCAGCGTCCTCCAATCAGAACACTATCTGGTATCGAGAAACTCTACGGACCACCCAGACCAATGGCCCAGGAACCTTTCCTCACAGGGCACCCGGAGGCTTATGATTTCTTTCACTCATTTAATCATTCTCTCCCTCCCCACAGGCACTCCCAAGCGCTGGCTCTGTGCTGGGTGCTGAGAATCCAAGGACACCCTAAGAGATGGGCCCCTACCAGCATTTCCTGAGCACTTGCTGTGTGCTGATGAGGTAGGAGATAGATGGGCCCTTGGGCTGGACAGCTGGTGTTTGTCAAGTGGACTAAAATTGAAGCTTCATTCTCACTCAGACACTCCAAAGACAAAGCTAGTGGCAGAAGCTGAGCTGTGCTGAAGTAAAGAGATAAGATGACCACTCCTGAGGTCAAGGAAAACTTCCCCATCTGCACATGTGCAGGAAGGCTCCTTGGGGGTCAAAAACGGAGGGGGCACCACCCCATAATCAGTGTGGACATGCACCCCAAAGGCCTCTGCAGTGGGATCCATCTTAGCAAAAAGTTGCACACACATCTTGGGGAGGGTCCTCGGACCAATCAGGTGTGAAAAATGAAACAAGATAATTGGCCAAAGGTAAACAAAGCCCGGAAGGACCGTCCTACATAAGTGATTTCAATCACCTCTTCACTGTGCTCCTCATTAGAGAGGATGCCCACACCCTTTCTCTCTGGTTGTGTATTTCTGGCTAGCTTCTGACTTAAATCAATAAACTGCTTCTCTGTGTGCTCTCCCATACGTTGCACTGTGTCTCTAATAATAAACTCTGTACTTGTTTTTACAGTTTTTGCCTCCTTGAAACATTCTTCCTTTCAAACAGAGCAAGAGCCAGGGAAACTTTGCCTCTAGCCTCTAGCCCCTGGTGGTCTAGCAGCTAGGATTCCTGGTTTTCATCCAGGCTACCCAGGTCCAATTCCTGGGCAGGGAACTGAGATCTTTCTTCAGGGCCGCTCACTGCTGTCTCTCTGAGATCACTGGGTGCTGGGGACCATGGATACCCTAAGAGATGGTGGCCAGCCCAACGCAGGGTGATGACTCCTTCAGACGGCAAGTTCAAACCACGGTCTCGCAGTGACCTTAGCTAAATGTAATTTAAGGAATCATTTACAAGGAAACAAGAGGGGCTCTGTGTTATTTTGCAAATAAAAAATCATCTCACGGACTTTTAACCCAGCAGAGTACAGAGATTGCTATTTCTTGTTTCCAGTGGACGGCAGCAAACCCTGGAAAACATGACCCCTCAGGAAAATAAGACAGGAAGGTGGCCTGGCTGCTTGTCGATGACACTTACTTTTCAGGCAGGAAAACTGTAGATAGACAGATGGGGGAGGGAGTGAGAAATGACCAATAACAGATCAATGGCCTCGTGATGATGGCTTCAGCTATCTAAGTCATGTTTTAAATCCTCAATTTTTGACTGTACTATGTTTAGACCTCATGAGAAGTTAATGAGTTTTGTCAGGAACCACTTTTCTTCACTCTCCTTATACAAAAACATTAAAACCACCATTAATGACGTGTCGTGCATGTTCACTGATTGTACCAAATACAACAGGCAGTGGAGGAGGCTGTGTGTGTGTGGGTTCAACGGGAACTCTCTACCTTCTGCTCAGTTTTGCTGTGAACCTGAAACTGCCCTCAAAAACAAGCTTATGAATTGCTTTAAGAAGAAACACAATAACAGGTTACTCCTTTTCCTCTATATATACTGCCATGGTCTCCAGAGTGTCCCTGGGTGTAGAGGGAACCTTCCTGCCATGCTCTGAGAAGCAGCTAGAAAGTCAGAGGATGGGATAGCACCCCTCCCCCTACCCGTGAGACAGTTAAAAGGATACATGGGGTGTGAGTCATGACGTAATGACATTAGATCCCTGTTATTTTAGAAATAACGCCATCTAAAGCTGAAGAGCTGGGCTTCCCTGGTGGTGCAGTGGTTAAGAATCCACCTGCCAATGCAGGGGACATGGGTTCGAGCCCTGATCCAGGAAGATCTCACATGCTGCGGAGCAACTAAGCCCATGTGCCACAACTGCTGAGCCTGTGCTCTAGAGCCCACGAGCCACAACTACTGAAGCCCACGCACCTAGAGCCCGTGGTCCACAACAAGAGGAAGCCACCGCAATGAGAAGCCCACGCACCACAACGAAGAGTAGTCCCCGCTCACCACAAGTAGAGAAAGCCCACAGGCAACAACGAAGACCCAATGCAGCCAAAAATAAATAAATAAAATAAATTTATTTAAAAAAAAAAGCTGAAGAGCTGTCCTTATTTTCAAATTGAGAAAGAAACAAGGGAACTAATTTGTATATTTCTGAAGGGATCTGCATCTGGTACCAGCAGGCAGGTCTAAACAATGTTTCAGTTTTATTCACCATCCCCTGTCCCAGACTATCTTAACCCCTTTGAATTTTAGAAGAAAACAGGAAACTCTCCTCCCCTCCACCACCATTTTCTTTCTAGTAGATTGGTTTTTTAAAGTAGCAAACCTTGAACATGTTCTAAGACTAGCGGCTGACAGCCATGGATAGTATTTTCAGCCCCTTTTAATGTTCTGAAAATGTGTCATCCATTGTGTTCCGTAATGGGTTTTGATTTTCTGTCTCATTTTAAGAATGTTTGGAAGGACTCTTGCAAACAATATGAGAGTAGCATTACATTATGGCAGTTCAACATTTAAAGTAGTTTTCTTTTTCTATGTTCTGTCTTTGTACCTCTTTTGAGATGTACAGGCTCATGTCAATGATAAGTTCATATCAGAGCTTCAGGTGTGGATGGATCTGGGGGCTCAAAGGCATCAAAGGATGCAGGTGTTTGTCGTCACTCAGCTCTGTGTCCCCCTGATGGTGTCAGGAGGTGAGGCCTTTGAGAGGTGCAGCCCTGCCCGGCACCTCTAGCCGCTCACAGGGCACCCTTTTGTGAGTGTCCAGCCTCACCCTTCCCAGAAATAATCCAGGGGAATTGCACTGTGTCTCCACCCTGTCCAAACTGAAGACCTGTCCCCACTGCAGGGCAATGATTCTGTCCAAGGGAAGGCTGACCATGAACTTGGGAAGAATCTCCAGACACACAACACAGGGCTCTTGCTTGTGAGTTATACTCTCTTTTTTACCTGCAATGAATCATCTGTAACAACCATGTGTTGTTCTATAATGGTCTCATTTTATACCAGTCTCTCCACTTAAGTAGAAGACGCTTATAGAGTAGAGGAGACACACATGTTAAAAGGGTTGACGTTTACATTTCTTTAACTTCATTTTGAAATAGCCACTCACTTGCAAAGGGTTGCAGAAAGAACATAAAGTCCTTCCGCCTCCCCAAATCTTACACAGCCACAGTACAATGATCAAGATCAGGAAGTCAACACTGATACAACTACTTTAACTCCTGAGTCACTACTCAAAATTTGCCAATTCTCCCACTAATGTCCTTTTACTGGCTCAGGATCACGTATTACCTTTACTTGTCAAACCTTCATAGAAGTCGACGTTTTTGACCACTAAGTGCTGGGCCTGCTCCTAAGTCAGACTCTTTCCACACATCTCATTTCATCTTCACAATCTTGTTAGTTTGGCTTCTGTTATGGTCAACACTTAACTGATGGCCAGAATGAGACTCAGAGAAGTTAAAGATCTTGACAGAGGTCACACAGCAATCAACTGCGGTGCTAGTGTTTGAACCAGATCCATCCTTCTCAGGAGCCTGAACTCCTCACTTTATGTGTCCATACAGCTGGGCAGCCAGATCACAGGTAACAGCCCCATCCCGCCTTCCTTCATGTCTTTCTCTTGTCCCAGGAATCCACATGTTAATATACTCCAGAGCATGCAGCACCGTAACAACTGTACAGTAGGAGTTCAGTAAAGGATCTCCACGTGCAGTTGCACAATCCAAGTATTTTTTTCTAACTTAAATAGGGTTTGGAATTGCAGCAACCTGAATACCATGCTCTAGCTTCTAGCTTCAAAAGTTGTGCTAGGGCTTTCCTGGTGGCGCAGTGGTTGAGAGTCCGCCTGCCGATGCAGGGGACACGGGTTCGTGCCCCGGTCCGGGAAGATCCCACATGGCGCGGAGCGGCTGGGCCCGTGAGCCGTGGCAGCTGAGCCTGCGCGTCCGGAGCCTGTGCTCCGCAACGGGAGAGGCCACAACAGTGAGAGGCCCGCGTACCGCCAAAAAAAAAAAAAAAAAAAAAAAGTTGTGCTATATGGACTCTGAATTTGTTTCTCAGCATATAGCCACTTGGTGCTTGGTTGACTCATTGATTGCTTTCGGTTCAAAGGTGACAATAAAAATTCTTTGTGGCTTGAGTTTTCTCGGTGGAGCCCAACTGATGTATGCATGGCCCTGGTCAACCTTGCCTGCCACTCTTTCGTCTTCTTGACTTGTACTTCAGGGACTAATTATACATTTGCAGCACCTCCTGGATGACAGAAGTTTCAAAGAATTCTCTGAGAATAAAATATGACTTGACTAACTAAGAGTTGGTTCAATACGACAGCTGATTTAGGAACTATGTACCGAAAGGGTATTTGCCAGTGGAGGTCCGTCTCTGGAGGAATATCATGTGTCTCTCTCTCTGTGACATGTTTAACCTGTTTTGTAGCAATTTGGGCCAGGCCAGAAAAGACATGTTTATCAAATCTGCAGATGACAGACTTATGAGATGTGGCTCACATGATAAATGACAGACTCGAACTACAAAGGCCCCAACAGGCTAGAACACTTGACTGAAACCACAAGATGAAATTAAACAGAGATACATGTCAAGGCCTGCATCTAGGATCCAAAAATCAATTGCACAAGTACTGGATAGGGAAAACCTAGATTTATAGCTGTTCATGTGGAAAAGACATGGGAAGAGTCTCAACAGACCACAAACTCTACATGCAGCCAAGTGCAGATCGGTCTACTGTGAAAGGGACCACCATCAGTACCACATCCAGAGGAAGAATAAACAGAACAAAATAAGTGATGGTTCCACTGTGCTCAGGCTGGCCACACAACAGCGGGAGGATTATGTTCAATTTGGAGGGCCACATTTTAAGATTGAAACACTAGAAAACACTTATACATGGCTGTTCCAGACTTTGAAGTGTCCTAAAACCGACATCGTAAGAAGGAAAAACCCTTCAACTGGTCCTCATCAGCCAGATGAGTGGCTCTAAGCCTGGTTAAGTATCAAAAACACCCGGGGAGCTTTAAAAGTTTCATATCTGGGGGATTCTGACGCAGAATCTAGACATCTGCATGTTAAAAAGATTTCCAGCTGTTTCCGATGAATAGCTCGGACTTAGAGTCACTGACCTAAGGAATAAAGTCTGAACTCCTTAGCTTGGATTTCAGAGAAGTATAGGTTCGAGACCACCCTCCTACCTAACTTCCACTCTCCACTTGTTGTGGGTTGAACTGTGTCCTCCTAAAAGACATGTTGGAGTCCTATCCTACCCCTCAGTTCCCATGGATGAATGCGACTTCATTTGGAAATAGGGTCTTCGCAGATGCAATCAAGTTAAAATAAGGTCATTCTCCACTAGGGCGGGCCCAATCCAACATGACTGGTGTCCTTAGAAGAGGAGAAAACAGAGACACACAAGCACAGAGGGAAGGTGGCTGTGTGAAGACAGAGGCAGGGATCAGAGTGGTGCTGCCAGGAGCCCAGGGACGCCTGGAACCACTGGCAGCTGCAAGAGGTGAGGAAGGATCCTCCCCGAGAGTCTTCAGAGGCAGCAGGGCTCTGCCCACACCTGAATCTTAAGACTTCTGGCTTCCAGGGCTGTGAGACAATAAAATTCTGTTGTTTATGCTGTCCGGTTTGTGACACTTCATTACAGCGGCCAGGGAACTAAGACACCCCTCTGTGTAGGGTCCTCACCCCACAAAAGCGAGCTCCTCCTGGCCCCTGCACAGGTCCTGCCAGTCCCTCCTGGCTTCGCCCACACGGTCTCTCAGCCTCCCCAGCCCCACGTGTCTGAGTCCTGCTGACCTTCCACACTCCTGCTCCCATGTGCTTCCTCCATAAAGCCACACAGACACCACCGCCCAGACCCCCCAAAAGCAGCACCTCATCAGATCGGAGCCCTTGCATTTGGGGTCTCTGCTGCAGCACACTCGCCATGTCCTAGCTGATATAGGACACACCCAGTTGTCCCTACAGAACCGTGAGATGCAGAGGACGGACTCCATGACCATCGTTTCAGTAACCAAAGCACCCGGTACCGTGCTTTACACATAACACACATGTAGCAAATATTTATTAAAAACCTGGAAACATATGAGAATGTGTACAGAGGAGACGACGAAAAAGACACATAATAGCTACCTTGAGATGTTTAACCATCAGTTGGGCACGAATGTGGGCATTTTTTTATTTTTGTGGTTCCAGAACTGAAAGGAACTCAGAGAAGCAAAATGAACCTCCTCGCAACCCCGAGTGTCCAAGAATTAAACAAACCGCCTAGAGAAAGGATGAGCCCTCTGGGTTTGGAAGCATAAGGCAGAAAGAGTTAATGTTTGGTCAGGGCTTCTGGCAGTTGAATTTATAAGCCAAAGTTCTGAGGAGAGTTCCAGAGGATGATATACATTTGGGAGATATTTGTGTGTGGATCGGATTTAAAAACGTGAGCCTGAGTGAAACCACCTGGAGAGACAGGTGTGTGAAGAGAGGCGGAGAGAGAAAAGATCCACGAGAGGACAGGGCTGGGAGGGGGCCTTGCAGCATTTGGTGCTGGGAAAGGAGAAGGAGATCCAGGAGGCGAGCGTGGTTGGCTGTGTCTGCCACACCCGGCACTCCATCACTTCTTAGGTCTCCTCTCTGAAGTCAACTGATCCAGAGGGCTCCCTGGCCCACACTGCTACTCCCCCGCAGTGGTGGGCACCCCTGGGCCGTCACTGCCCTGCTGTTCTGTGCGGGCGGCCTGCAGGCACGGTCACGCAGCACGGGGACCCACAGATCTGTGCCATGAGTGCAAGCATGCTGGCTAACTCAGGGGGCAGCACTCAGCTGCCAGAATTCAGGTACTTTATTGCTGAAAAATACTTCTGTCAGCAACTTGAAAAAAACCTCTGAGGTCTTGATCCTCCCCCACTTTTTGACTAGAGATGACATTTAATGGTGATCAGATCCAATACACTAATATCAGTTTAATTTTCACTTGTCCATTAGTTCATTCTACAAAGATTGAGACCCACTGTGAACCAGCCGATGTCATATGTGCTGGAGATAAACAGTGTGAAACAGAAGTAGGCCCTGCACCTGCCCTGGGCCAGCTTCCAGTCCAGTGCATAGAGAGATGTTTTATAAAAACAGAAAAATACCTTTGTGGTTACAAATTTCGACACGTGCCACGCAGAAAAGGCACAGGGCACTCTGAGGGATGTAATTAACGTGGAGACCTTTCTGAAGAGGCCCCACTTCAACAGAGACCTACAGGAGGACACCAGTGCATGTTTGCCAGGCTGTGCAGCTCATTCCAAGGTCTTCAGGAGGTCGATCTACTGGCTGAGTCCAGGAGTTTGCTACAAAATCAACTGCAGCCACCTTCTCGGTGTAAAAATAGCATCTCCCTCTGCTTACGGAGTCGGGTTGCTCAGCAACCTGGTTTTTTCCTATTTCTTTTTGAATCTCCCCATACACTAATTTTTCATTGGCCCCTTGGGTAATTAATCTGGAAGGGCTGATTGGTCAGAACAATCTGATGAGTCATGCTGGCGAGAGCAAAGGGGACTGTGATGCCATGAGAGAGGGAAGCAGGACTCCTACAGGCCTGCTGCAGATGCCGACCGACCACCTGGGCCAAACCCGGGGGCCTGCCACCCCAGCCTCAGGCTGGAGGGAGCCACAGGGAGGTTTTCAGAGGCACATGGGGGTCTTTCCAGGTAGCACTCAAGAGTAAAGACATCCAACCACGGAGCATGAAGTCACCTCTCTCTCCTGCACACACACACCTAACAGGAAAGGACGAGGGACTGAAGCTGAAGACCTTACAAGCCCGGTGAGAACTGATTAGTAACAGAAAAAAGAGTACAGGACAAATGAGTGAAAAAGTTTAACCCTCCTTCCAAACTCCATTCTCAAGGCCAATTCAGTCACTGATCTGCAAAGCAAAACTGCAAACTTCACCTTTCTTCAGCACTTTTCATACACACAGTTGGTTACCAGATAGCACAGCAAATATTACATGGAATAAATATTCGATATTCCCTGGACTAACCACAATATTGGCAACAGAGTCTGGTTAAAGTTTTGAGCAAGCTAATGATTAAAGCCAGACACAGGCCCTCTCTTACTTGGCAGAGAGATCGTGTTTCAGATCACTGTCATTGGGCGTGGTTGACAACACAGTGGGAAGCCCAGAGTGGTAGTGTGAGATCTAGAGGGTTAAAGCCCCAGTGTGGTCCACACCTGCATGCATACTGAACTGTCAATCTAATTCATGATGGACAGGTTTTGGTGATTCCACAAGGGAAACATTCGCCCAGTTGGAAGCACCTTCTCCATAGGGATGGGGCCCTGTTATCATTTTCTGTCACATCTCCAGCACCTAGCCAGGTGCCCATCATGACACTGATGTTCCCTAAATACTAGTTGGATGAACTGATGCATGCATGAACGAATGGACCTCCACACCAAACAGGAAAGGACGGGCTTTCTTTCCTGTTATTCCTGACTCCATACCAGGTATCTCTTCAAATTCACTTTGCAGAGCAATTCATCTAAAATATAATAAATGATCATATCCTCCTCTGTTGTAAGACATCCAGTGGCTCCCGTACACACAGAGTAAAAGCCCAAGGTCCTCAGCAAAACTACGGGCCTGCACAGCCTACCTCCACCCCCCTCACCCCTCCCCACACCACACCCTTTGCTGTCCACCCTCCACCAGTGCAGAATGGCCCTGCACACTGATTTGTGCAGCTGTGTCCTGATTTTGGCTCTCTTCTCTGCTTGGAACGGCCTCCTGACTCTCTCAGCTGTTCCTTTAAGACTCAACCTAGAAACCCCCTCTGCCAGGGGTCCTCCCCTTTCTGCACTGTGGTGCCCTGCTCGAGTTTTCCTACTCAGCCTTAGAAATAATCAGAGGGCATTAAGATAATCAACTTTTCTTGCTACCTCTCTGCCATATGGTGTGACTCCCCAGAGGGGACGTGTTTCTCTTGTTTCTTTGTTCCCAAGGCCAAGCACAGTCCTGTCACATAAAATTGTGCAAAGGGGGCTTCCCTGGTGGCGCAGTGGTTGAGAGTCCACCTGCCGATGCAGCGGACACAGGTTCGTGCCCCAGTCCGGGAGGATCCCACATGCCGCGGAGCGGCTGGGCCCGTGAGCCATGGCCACTGAGTCTGCGCATCTGGAGCCTGTGCTCCGCAACGGGAGAGGCCACAACAGTGAGAGGCCCGCGTACCGAAAAAATAAAAAAAATTGTGCAAAGGTTTAGCTGATCTGATATTCATTGTTGAAGTCTGAGTATTTACAGATATTTGTACATTCTGTAGTCAAAGTTGCTTTCCAAACAGTCTCAGTCTGTTATTAACAATCGGTCATCCTTCTTCTTACATCATTTGTGTGAGCTGTAGAAAACAGTCGTCAATATTTATTTCCAAATTGAATAAAACAAAGATGAGTCTTTTTTTTTTTCAGTAAGTGCATTGGCCACATATGCAGATTACACTTCTGTCTCATAAGCTCATGGTCTTTCCAGAATCTTTGTTCAGGGAAACCCACCCCATCTCATCAGAGATCCACAGAATGTATGTCATGATTTGAATCTGGGCTTCAGTGGCTGAACGTATGTGATGCTGAAATACGTAAGAAGTAAAACAGCTTCTGGGAAATGAATATTTTCCTTAGATTTGTGTTTCTGGCTTCAAAGTCTCAAACTATCAGTTGACTAACTGATTTTTATCCAAACTGATTGGTGGGTTTTGGCATCATATGCATAGATAGCTCACCTTGAAGTATGTTCTTTTTCTTGTACTTTGCTTGATATCATGTGAAAGCGTGATGCTCCCTCACAGAACTTGCTCTCTGCGGTGGTCTGTGTTCCCTGTCAGAGACAGTTATCTGTGGCAGAGTTGGCTACGTGACCACTGGAATTTGTGTCCTCCATCCACAGAAGAGAGTTCTAGAAAGTGGCTTCCCACCAGGGATATTTCCCAGCCTTACTCTGCATCCAGAGACGGCCTCACGGACGGCCCTTGCCAATGGCAGGTGAGTGGAAGCACCAAGTGTCCTTTCTGGACCAAAACGTACAAACAGATGTGCTTTCTCCACACTTTTTCTCCTTACACAGTCTGAGTGCAGATATATGGGTTCCTGGGGGTGGCAGGCTGAGATGAAGGGGGCCTAGGTCCCTGAATCTCTGAGTGGCAGAAACCTGCCTGTATCAGGAACACACTGTCATGTGAACGAGAAATAAAATTCTTTTGTATTTCAGCCTTTTTTTGGTGGCCTATTTCTTACAGCAACAAGTGTCAAGGTCACTAGTACCCTATCGAATTGAGCAAAGCAGAAACATAGGTCATTTTGACACTCTTTCCTCATGTCCTATATTTAATTCATTACCAAGTCCTGCTGCTTTACTTCCTAAGTAAAATTGAGGTAGGGTGAAGGAGAGTCATAGGATGTTGATGAACTAGATGGGGTCTAGCTTTTATAGAATTTTATAAGAAGTAGTAAGGTAAAGAGTTTGAATATTCATTCTTGTGCACTGGGATCCCATTGGAGAATATTAATCAATTGAGTTTTATGTGGTTTCCGTTTCCAAAAATTGACTGCTCTGACTACACTGTGGTAGGACAAGAGAAAAGGACAGAAACCAGAAGGAAGGCTACTTCAGACAGAAGTTGGACAAGGCTTTTAGTAGTGGAGCTGGGGAGCAGTGGGTGGATTTAGGATTGATTCTGGCAGGAAAGACATTAGGACTTCTTTAAGGTTTGAATGTCACAGGTAAGCAAGGAGAGAGATCAAAGATGGCTACTAGCTTTGGTTGGAGGTTCATGCCATTTATTGAGATGTATAAGCCTGGAAGAGAAAAAAGCAATTGGAGTACAAAGTGAGAATTCTCCTTTGGACATGTTAAGTGTGAGATTTCAATTAGACATCCACGTGGAGAGGCCCAGAAAACTTTGCATGTTATAGTCTGATACTCACTGAAAAGATGAAAGGTGCAGGTAAAATTTTGGAAATTACTTTCGTAAAGATAATATTTAAAACCGTCATTTTGGATGAGATCACTTAGGGAGAGAGTGTAGATACAGATAAAGGCTGGGTACTCCAACACCTGGCAAAGAGAGAAGACTGAGAACAACAGCTAGAAAATAGGAGGTGAGATGTCACAGAAGCCAAGAGAAGAGCACACTTCAAAGAAGAGGAAGTGGTCAACGATGTTGAAATGCTGTTGAGGAGTCAAGAGGACAGAGGTGTGAGCCCTGGACTTGGAAGATGCAGTCACTAGGGAGCTTAATAAGGACAGTCTCCTCGGAGTCCAGAGATGAAAGCTGATGTAACAGGCTAGGAGACAATCCAGGCTGAGAAAGTGGGGATGGAAACATCTGCTTCCAAGGGGGAGCAGAAAAGGAGGAAGTAAGTAGCTGGAGGTGATTATGGGATTCAGGAGGGTTGTTTTATTAAAGATGAAAGATACAAGAGCATGTTCTATGCTGAAGGGAATGATCAAGTCCAGGGAATCACTGGTGGTAAAGAAGAGAGGAATTGCAAGACAAAGTCTTGAGAAGAGAGAGGGGGGTGGGGTCCTGAACACCAGAGGAGGGGCAAGGGGATCTCACCTGTCTTAACAGAAGGGAACAAAGGGACCTCTACGGGTGTGGATGTACGCAAGTCAGGAAAAAGATAAGGAAGTCTCTAAGGTGGATTCTATTTTTGCAGTAAACTATGAAGGGAGGTCACTGGCCAAGAGTAAGGAAAACTAAGAAGTAACTCATAATTGAAATTAATACCTAATGATGTAAGATATAATGACTTGCTTTAATTTTTCAAAATATAATTCCACTCAATATTTTTACCTATTTATGACATCATTTTGGTCCCTGATTTTGGAGAATCTCTCTAAGGGGACTTTCTCAGGTTCCAAGTTTCCTTGGATGGCAAGGACCTCCTATACTCTAGATTATTAAACAAACAAATGTAAATGTAAGTAAAAGAGGTGTTATTTTTTTACTTTACCTTTTCTCTAAATAAGAGTGTTTAAATTTCCATTAATTTCACTTACTTTTTTTCACTTAGTACTTCATTTGTGCATAACCATGAAATCTCACCCCAAAAGAATTTAACCCCACGAGTCATGTACTATCTTTTCCCCCTTTTCCATCAGCACGAAATCTGTCCCATTCAAAGACTTCCACGGAATGATGACCACCATAGAATAATTTATGTCACTAATTAATTAATGGGTTTGTGGTTTTGTATGCTATTTTAGCTCTTCTTTCACATATGTGGCTAAATTCTTTCATCCTCTTTAGATACAAATGTTTCACATCTTTCATTATTTTATTCACCACCCTTATGAGCTTTTCTGTAATAGAATGTGTCTACTTACTGTATAAAAGGAAACGCCACCACCACCCAATTTCCAAACTACCATGATGTTGATGTTTGTGAGGAATGTTGTGCCTTTTACCCAAAGCTGAATGTTTTCACTACAAAATTCTTTTACTTTTTGAGAGTAATAATAATTTCATAATAAAACCTTACTAATTTCAACCAATAGAGGAGAATCATTTGAAATGTTGAAAAGACTAAATTTTAGAATATTTGTAAAGAAATGATATTGCTTTGTACTCATGTCTATAAAATCTACGCAGAGAGGCTGTTTTAAGTACTAGACAGAATTAAATTGTTATTCCCAAGCAACTCAGTCCTTAACAGTTACATGTGTTAATCTCTCTTTAAGAAACATATGAATCTTGCCAATACTTATTAATTTTATTAACACATTTTATCAATTGTCAATGTCATGGCTATACGTGTAAAAAGTCTAAAACATAAACGTGTATATCACATCCTGAGTTTGCTATTTTTCCATACCACCCCCTCCCTCCCTCAAAAAGTCCGACAGTGCTGTGAGGTGGTCAGTGGTGAGAGAGATACCTTCCTTGTGCTCCCCTGAAGAGGCCTGTTCTGGACCCCTCCGCCTCCTCTCCCACCCCTCCCCACTCCGTCGTGAGCTGTCCCAGGCCCCACTGGACTGCTGCCGACACACTGTATGTAGGTGAAACATTTCAGTAGACTATGTGACGGTGGGTAATCAAGTTGAGTTGTATGAACCAGGACCAGAAGGACTCAGACACTTGGCCAAGCTCAGGCCGCACGCACCCGGAACAATCCCCATTGTCTGCAATCCTTAGACCCAGGCACACACCGCACTGGCAATGACTTCCAAATGAGATTCTTACCCAAGTCCCAGAGGATAATGAAGAGATGGGTTCTAGCTGCGCAAACATTTCATAAGAAAGGAATTGTGATCTCAGAATAAATCCAGTCACACATTTTTTTAATTCATCAACCAATAAATGAATCATTTTGGGGACATCTAAAGTACAAATACTTTCATCTCAGTCTTTTTGAGATCTCTTAAAATAGTTTTGGAATTTATTTAATCACGGGGAGGGGTTGGTCAGGGGGTTCAGAAAGAGCCCATCACACATTTCCCATCAGACAAGAGGGTCCTGAAAGGCAGCAACACTGTCTTGCAGCCCCTGCAAACATGCTCCGTGATTGGTAAAGAAGAGTATTTATGCTCCACAAATATTAGATTTCCTCCCTCAGGACCAGGATGCTCCAGGAACCACTCGGGTACCCCCATCCTCTCCGTTTACAGTGAAGAAACTATGGCTGGAAGAGGTGAAGTGATTTGACCAAGTCACACAGTAGCTTAGAGTGCAAGTAAACACATTTACTTTATTTAGCAAAGAAGGGTCTGGAAACTAGTGCTGGTAAAGTCCTGATGCACCAGAGGTATTTTATGATTCCTCAGCCAACCATCCAAATATTTGTTCTACTAAACTTCCACCACACAGCTCTGACGTTGTGGCTTACGGATTGTCAGTGAGACTCGGTTCCTTACCTCCGCTTCTTTCCTTCTTCTTCATCCCGTTTCTCAACCAGTAACACACGTTTGCTATTAAGCCTGGACAGTAAGCACGGTCATGGGTCCAGGATGGAGGCTCCAGCCCAGGAAAACAGTGGTGCTACCAGCGAGGCGCAGACGTCCTCATCCATGGCTAAGGCTCATCTTCTGGCGGAGGTGAAGGAAAAGCCTGGTGAAGGGTTCTAAATCAAGAGGTTAGTGAACTACCAGGCTGTGCCTGGAAATCTCTGACTCCAGAATGAAGCTCGCTCAGAGGCAGAGGGAAAACCAGTCGGCTGGTTAGAGGAAAGTCTTCAGTTCTGCCACTTAAACTAACAAACTAACAAAAGTACCTGTCAGGTTTGGGGACAGCACGAGGAACCCTCAGAAGACTGGGGTCAACTTTCCCACAAGTTTTGTTCTAACAAGAGGAGGAAGCCTCTTAAATACCTGGGAGAGGAGGAACAAGAACCATGTGAAAAGTAAGATGATGTTTGCAGGCCCAGGCAATCTTCATGAAAATTACTGGGAGAAGACAAGGCGGATAGACTGACGCTGTTGATGGGAGGTTCTGTTTCCTGTGGGAGCTATTCTGCCACCGGACTTGAAAAACTGGGTAAAGCCATGGTGTTTGGTTTGGTTTGGCCTTTCTCAGGTGGAGCATTTAGCACCTGCAGGGCTCTCCCTGGACCCCAGAGAGCACGGACTAACAAATCACTGTTAGCAAGAGCTTCACAGCTCGGGTTAAGAACTGGGAGGGGAAAAGGTAGATTCTCCATTTGCAGCAGATGAGGAAACCAGGAGGCACTGTTTTCTGAGCAGAAGTCAAAGACAGCAGCCACATGGCAGACTTAAAATGTCTTGGGCCATTTTGAAGAAATACAGGGAAAAGAGCAATGATCATAAGGAAAGCAGAGCGCTTAATTTTCCTTCGGAATTGCTTATTACAAATGTGGATTCCATTGCCAGCTGGGGTCCAGAAACCCTTGCAAACAGGCAAGGGGAATTAGGAAGTTTTGACGCACAGCCTGCACATGATAAACAGATGAGAAATTCCAGTGAAACTTGGAGGTGCTGCCAATGCACGTTACACACTTGTTAGCTGACAGTGGGGTTTAAGATGCAATTTTTCACGGTGAAAGGCAGTCTGCCTAAGGGTAGACAGAAGATGTTATCCGAGTACCTGGAAACTCCAGTGTCACAATCTACTGACGGGAGATGGCTTTGAATTGAGCAGGGATTTTCCAAGCTAGAGTCTTGATAAACTGTACGCTTTTAACAGCAGCTTGGTGAAACTGAACCAGAACGCTGCTCTTTTCTCTCTTCTGATTCCCCCTCTACCACCTTCCTCTACATACCACAGGCCATCTGCTGTAATCTGTAACTGGTGACAACAGAGCAGGTGTAAACTGTAGGAGAGTTACCAGATCCTGCAAACTCTGCACTTCCTTAGGACAATAGCTGTTTGGATTGTAAGCTGACCAAATAGATGCATTTGGGATTTGGGGTCGTGGTTTCCATGCAGAAATGAGGGTCTGGAGAAAGCTGGCTTCTCTATCTTGATACAAAGCTTTATCTCGATAATTCATTGGAGTGTCAAGAAAATGGAACACAAAAGTCACAGAGTTGTGTTGGAATTTGGAAGCAGCAGAAGGATCCACATCTGTTTCAGGGAAAACGAATTTTGCTGCAGGTTCTGAAGAAGGTCCTGACTTTACCAGAAGGCACTCTCACTAAGGCCCTCTGGTCAGGACCAGCCACACAGAGAGAAAGAGGACAGGAGGAAAGATGCTTTTCAGTTATTGTAGGATTTTAATTACTCCGTGAATAGGTCTTGAGTTGACGATGGGAGGCAGTTGAATGAGAAATTTTACAAAGTTATAATAAATTTTTACGATTGCTCACCTTGTCGGCTGCTGTCTGCTGGGCAAGGATACCATCCCTTCGGGCAAATAGGAAATAAAACAGAAAATGGCTTCAAGATAAAATTAACTGAAGCGGTGGCTTGATACTTTACAGAGGTGTCGGGAGCAACATTGAAAAGGCATCTATAACTGGCCACCTCCTTGGTTCCAGGTGGAAGCTGGTGCAGGCCGACCCGAGAAGCCCACCAATTGCTCCTCTGGGCCTGCACCAGGCTCCCAAGGCTGGGCCTTGGTCCTGAAGGATGGAATCCACCCAGGAGCTCGTGGTGCAACTCTCCTGCCATTGCAAGACCTCACTTGAGAAGGCCAGCCAAGCCCAAACCTGGCCACAGGCTGGCCAACAAGCCCCCCAAGGTCAATGGGAAGAGGCCAAAGGAAGACGCCGATGCTTTGCCCCCGACCAGCATTCTCCAAGACGGGGGTCCCGCCTGCTCTATGAAGTGCAAGTGGGTGCAGGTGGTGGTGCTCCAGGCAGAGGGAACCCTCCAGCGGGCACAGCCCCGAGTGCCTCCTCTTAGAAGCCCCCCTGTGTCTCCTCTCTCTCCTCTGCTGCTGGACCTTGGGATGAAACTCCCATCTGGGGGGCCCCACCATCCACCTGGGGTTCCGCCCCGCCCCGGGGGAGTCAGGAAGGGGTTGGATGCCCCAGCTCCTCTCACGCCAGGGCTTCTGGGAGAGTCGGTCCCCCCGTGGCTGGCTGCTCTTGGCATCCCAGGGCTGAGACCCTGGGGACCCCGCGCGGGGAGACTCCCGGTTAAAGCGAGTCACAGCCTCTTGCATCTGCGCACTGTAGCATCGACCAGTCACCTCGGGGTGGAGGGTCAGATGCATTCGCGTCATGGACGGGAGGAAAGCAGAGCCCAGCGCACAGGGAGCTGGAGGTCGGCGACTGTCACCACAGCACGGTCAATGCACGGATCGCTCCGCTCCTGTCCTCCCCTGAATAACTTGTTTTTTAATTGGACTCTACTTGATCTGCCATGCTGTGTTAGTTCCAGGTGCACCGCAAAGGGATTCAGTGACACACATATATATTCTTCTTCAGATTCTGTCCCATCACCGGTCCCTACAGGACACTGAGCTCCCTGCGCCATACAGCAGGTCCCTGCCGTTCACCTACTTTATACATAGCAGCGCCGACCCCCTTCTTCAAGCCAACGCTAGGTCTCTCCGAACGACCCCCAGGTAGTCCCCCCGCGTTCCTGAAGGGTTTCCTCCTTCAAACACGACCCCTGTCCAGATCCCTGCGCTGTGACAACGGCCCTCTCAGCGAGGGCTGCTCAGTCCGCGCCTTCTCCTCCCGCCGCCTTGCGGCCCTCACGACCATCCCCCCCCGCCCCCCGCCGTCCGCAACACCTCACCGCCGGTCCCCCCGCCCCGACTCCCGCCGGCGCCACCCCCTGCCCGCCGCGGCTCTCCCGACACCAGGGTCTCCTCTGTCCACCTCGGGCTGCCTTCCTCTCCTCAGCCGCCCAACCGTCCCCGGAGAAGCCCATTAACACGTCCCGGGAAATAAAACCAGAATCTGGATAATAAAATAGAATCTAACCTTTTTTTTTTTTTTCCTTTGTGCTTAGTCTTCTGTCACTTGCTCACAGGGCACCGCGCACTGTGAGAGGCCTCTCTCCGGGCCCTTCAGACGTGAGCTCCTCCCGGGACGCCGCCCCTCAGCCCCGAAAGGCGCGCAGAGGCGGCCAACGCGGCAACTCAAGATGCCGGCCGGCAGTGTGCAGAGAGGCTGCGCACTGGATCTGGGGGCGGGCGGCGGCCCCGCCCCTCGAGAGCCCCGCCCCTCCCCTCCCCGCTGACTGGGTCCCTATAAAGCGGCCCTGCCCCGGGCCTGTCGGGAAGCGGGAAGCCTGTGCTCTAGAGCTGGCGCGTCTCTCTTGTTTGATCAAAGGTTAAAGCTCTCCTTTCCTTCGGAACCGGACTCCATCTCCCATTGGCGCAAGCGACGCCAGGCAGGAGGACCCTGGTTGGGGCCTGACTGGAAAGTGTCAGGTAACGCGACACTTCCACCCGGTCCCTGTGACTGACCACGGCTGGCAGCCGCCCGTGTCCAGCTCCCCGGGCCCATCCCTGGCTCTGCTCTCAGTGGTCACGGCTTATGTGTGGTGCTGCTGGACGGGCCTCACTGTGGGTCACCAGCCCCAGGGGGAGGGGGGCTCCCACTGCTCACAGCGCCCCACACTTCTGCCCTCCTCCAGACCTCCTCCATCCCGTCCTCTCCCCCCTCCAGCGTGCGTGGCCTCCCTCACTGGTCGCCAGGCTTCCTGTGCCCTCAGGGCCTCGGCCTCTCAGGCGTCCTCTCTTCCCTCTAGTCCCTCCCACGTCCCCACACTGCCAGGTCCACCATGGACACCCGGTCCCCATCCCACCAGGGTCCAGCAGCAGTGGGCACAGCTCAGCACACGCGGTTGAAGGGCTTTGCTCACTCGAAATCCGGGATGGGCTGCTCCCCTGTTATTCCTCCTCCCCTGCGTCCACCCCTGTCCTAATCCCTTCCTGCTGCCCCCCTATCATCAGAGCTCGTAAACTCAGGGCCCTGACCCTGGAACTGCTTCCCTTTCCTGTCTTGACCCCTCCCTGTCCCCTGGCTTCAAATAGCATCGGTGCCGGTGACTCCATGTTTAATTTTCCACCTGAGCCTCAACCCTGAACCCCAGACCCAGACATCCCACTGCAAGCCCAGCTGTGCTCAAACCTGCACCCCTGACACACTTCCTCCAGGCTTCCCATGTTGTCAATGGGAGCTCCTTTCTCCTCGTTGCCCAGGACTTCAATCCCGGAGTCCTCCTGACCCGCCCCCTCTCACCACCACACGAGCCCCCTGCAGTCCTGGTGCCTGATGGCTTCACGGTGTGCCCAGTGCCCCAGACACCCCCCCACCACGGCCGTTGCTGCTCTGAGGGAGGCGTCACCTCCACAGAGTCAGGAGCCTCACAGAAGCCTTCCAGGCGTCCCCAGCTCACCTCTCAGGACTCTCCCCTCACTGGCTGCTCCCCGCTGCAGCATTCCTCAGCTAGGGGTCCACACAGCTTGCTCCCGCCAGACCCAACTTTGAACACTTGCTCCCCCATACTACCCCAGACACATGCACTTAATAGCTCCTTTCCCTGCTTTATTTTTTTCTTGGTACTGATCACTGTTTTAAAAATGTACTTGTTTATTTTCTCTTTTCTCCACTAGAATGTAAGCCTCAGGCAGGGATTTTACTCTAGTTTTCTCTTTATTGTGTCCCCAGTGTCTTGAATAGTGTCTGGCATGGGCTAGATGCTCCACAAACACATGTTGAGTGAAAGATGTGATGTGATGTGAAGTGATGCAGTGTGATGTGATGTGGAGTGATATGATATGATGTGATGTGATATGAAGTGATGTGATGTGATGTGATGTGACGTGATAGGACAATCCCATCTTGGATTGAGACCCAATCCAAGGTGGCCAAGAGTGGGCATTACTCAAGGATGTGCTGAACCTTTAATGAGTGGGGTGTTGGTGACAAGGTAATCTACTTGGGCAGAAGACTCAGGAAGTCAGAGACAGTGCCCGGGAGCTGAAGGGATGACATGTTTACATTCAGACTCTCCCGGAAGAACAGATGGGAATATTTTGATTGCTCATCAGATAGTCAGATGGCATCTAAATAAATTGCTGACAAATTTGCTAAGTACAGTGCTTTCTATTTGGAAGATTCACAAAGCAACTGACGTACGTAGTGTCTACCAGCTTAAGACAATACTGCCAGAATTAAAACTGTATTTGAAATTTTCTTTTAATAACATCTTGGGTTTTTTAAAAAGTCTAGTTTGGTTCTTCAAAAGAGATAAAGCTTTAGTTCCTAGTAAAATGAATTTACTTCCTCAATTTCTTTATTCGCATATACTAGAAGATCCTATAACTACACTGCAGTTAAAAATTGCAAAAAATAATTTCCAAATTTTGCAAATAAAACCTAACATGCATTTACAGTGTTACACTTTGGAAAGCCCAAGAAAAAGAATGTAGATTTTGGGATAAGGACACTTGGGTTTGAATTGCTGATAAGACATCCTAGCTATTCAGAGCCTTGGTTTCATCATCTGAAAAATGGGAATCCTGATGTGCACCTTGCAGGCCTACTGTAAGGACTAGAACCGGTATAATTACAGTAACCGTCAGAGAGCCCTGCGTGCAGCACATGCTCCAGAGTGGTGCTACCAGTCAATCACTAAAAAACAAAACAGAACAGCCTATCTCATCTTGATGCTATTAAAGGATTTTTAAGAATTGTGATGCTATTACAACTCAAAAATTCTCATAACTCTAGAAACCCAAAACATCAACAAAAGCCATCAACAAATCCGTCTTTTTTATTCAAATGAGTCAACTTACTCATGGAAAACATAAAAGGTACCTGTTGCATTATTCCCTGAACACTTTCGCAAAGGACAGGGCTCCTAAAATGGCATGCAAGGACCTTGTTACATAACTCTGAGTTTCTCAAAATTACATAATTTAAGTTTTTTTTCCCCAAAAAGGACTTTAGAATCATAGACTTTCCCTAAACAAATGATCTTGTTCTACAGATGAGGACTTGAAGACCAGCTCCCATCTGCTTGTACAAGCAAGACCTGGCATAGTCTCCGGACTAAGTCATGACGCTGTCATCGGCACTGTGACCGGGGCAGCCAGTAAAGAGATGAATAAACCGTGGAAAGGAGAGTCCAGGCCCATAACATCCTTTCAAATGAGGCCTCGCCCACCTCTGGTGCCCTGGCACCAGCGTTCCTCTATTGCAAACGTTCTCCACCAGGAGCAGAGAACTGCATGGGACATGGGACCCTGGCTTACCCTCCAAATCTGCACAGCCTAGAAGGGATGGCAGGTCACACACCTGGAGAAAGCATCACACCAACGTGCATGGTCAGTGCCACGTGAGGAGGGTAAAAGCCAGTGTTTGAAGAGCCCGGGGCCGGGGGAGCGGGAATCATTTCCAGGTGCTTAGAGGAAGCTCTCAGGGGACAGGAAGTGAGCAGTATCTTCTCTCTGGGAGAGGTCTGCCCTTGCTTCCACATGGTTCACCACTGGATCTTCCAGCGGGTGTGAAGACGTTATATCTATTCACACACAGTCGGTCCTCATCAGTCACGAATTCCATATCTGCGAGTGAATTCACCTACTCGCTAGAATTTACTTGTTACCCAAGTCAGCACTTGTGGTGCTTTTGCTCATTTGTGGACACATGCAGAGAGGAGAGAAATTTGAGTCTCCTGATTGATGCATGCTTTCCCAGCCGAGGTTGAACGAGGCCACACTCTGCCTTCTTGTTTCAGCTCGTACTGTAAATAAGTACCCCTTCTGGAGTCTGTTTAGTGCCACATTTTCCATATTTTTGTGTTTTGTGTGTGTGTGTGCAATTTCACTGTTTAGAACGGCTCCCAAGTCCAATGCTGAAGTGCTATGTAGTGATTTATGGGGAAAATACATTTGTTAGATAAACTGTTCAGGCATGAGTTACACTGCATTTGACTATGAGTTCAGTGTCAACGAAACAGCAGTGTATATTAAATAAGGTGTCTTTAAACAAAAACACACATGAAATAAGGTTTTGTATTTATAAGTGAACATAAATGTGTGACCAGAGGCTGGCAGGAACCTAAACCTGTATTTCCCCTGGGAGCAATGGTTCAGTGTTCACTGCTTCCATGTTTGTGGTGACGACAGAACAGACCTACCATGACAAGGAGAATTGACTGTATGCATGTACACATACATGTACTCATACATAGATATGCACATATGCATGTACATGTGACTACATAAACATGCATGGGAAGATATGGCATGTATGGTCATGGTTTCCTGAAAGGAGACTGTCATGATTCAATAAACTATATTGTGAAACCTGGAAATCTCAGGAGATGGGAAGTGAAATCTAAAAGAAATGCATCAGGAGTCTGTGCATAAATCACTCATTGGTGGCCCAAATCCAGGATAAGACGTGAGTGAGAAGTACCATGTCTGTGTTTCTCTTAGCTTTGCAGGGAGATTTTATATCTTCCTTATAACAACTCTAACTTCATCAAGCCTGTGACAGTTCCAGCACACAAGAGCTTCTTTTTTGTTTGTTCGTTTGTTTGATTTTTGCGGTACGTGGGCCTCTCACTGCTGTGGCCTTTCCCGTTGCGGAGCACAGGCTCTGGACGCGCAGGCCCAGTGGCCTCGGCTCACGGGCCCAGCCGCTCCGCGGCATGTGGGATCCTCCCGGACCGGGTCACGAACCCGTGTCCCCTGCATCGGCAGGCGGACTCTCAACCACTGCGCCACCAGGGAAGCCCACAAGAGCTACTTTTAATGCAGCTAGATGATAATACTTTTCTCAAATTTTCAATATTCTAAATATTTTAAGTGTCACAAATTATTTGTCTCCAAATAGTTTATATTAACAAACTTTAAATGTTAATGTTTTAAACAAAACACCCCCCCAATACATGCATCTCTATTGACGTGAGCACAGAAAAAAAAGGAGGCTTTTCCAACTGTCAACATTTTAAAGCAGTGTTATCAGTTTTGAGGTTCCCATAGCAACATGTTCCATTGCCTAGGTGACAGTGATCTTATGATGTCAGCAGTGAGCTAAACTAACTTGAAAAACAAACAGGCATTTCCTCCTGAGTGTCCCCACATCTCAAAGTTGCCTCCAAGCCTTAGACGGTCAACGTACCAAGTGCAGCTTCGTGAAGAGTTGTGAGGACAATTTCATAAACATGATTCCAGGATTTGACCTGTTAAAGCATCTTTCATCTTCAAGGGGTTTACAACACTAAGCAAGTTGTCCTTCATGTTATCCCGCGGAGATTTCTCCCAGCTGCAGAACAGATGCCAGAATGAAGGCACCGCATCTTGGGGGAATATGCTGCAGCTGCACGAAGGCATAAGGGAGAGGGTGAAATGGAAGATGTCCAGTGATACTGTCACCAACTCAGGCAGTAGGAGCCACTCTGGAAAAAGTTGATGAGATACGTGAACCACCCAAGGCCAGTTTCTCCTTTCTCAAACCAAGTGATATTAGCCAACATGTAGGAAGATACACCCATCTTGGTTTCATTCTATTAATAGTTCCATGAGTATGTAATCTCATACGGGAAGTTATCCTACACGCACATGTGTGGAAGAGATAGTTATACGAGTGGGGAGTATTTCAAAGTGCATTTAGGACCAGAAACCTAGACTTGGAAAAGGATTCCATGTTCTTTTCCAATTCGTCTCACAACTGGTTTGTTTGAATGACAGATGTGGTCAGGATGCTTCTAGAGAAAAAGTGAAATTTAGAGAACAGAATGTCAGTCCTGATTTCAAGGCACAGAAACACTGTCCTGTTGCATATTTTTCTTCCAAAATAATCAAATATAATTTAAGCACTTTATAATTCACCCAAAGGGGGCTTTTAACCATCAGCATGGAGCTCTAAGTTGAAAATGTACAATTGCAGAGTACGTCCAAAGCCAACTTTCTTTTGCAAAAGGAAAATGTGTGCTCTAACTGCTCATGTTCAACCAGAAGTGTGAGGACCAGGCTTAGAGGATGAGGCCCAGCCTCTCAGGCCAGCCAAACATTAGGTTTGACAAGTGTAAGGCTGAGGCTGAGAGAGAAGACAGGGTCACTTCTCTCAAATTGTAATGATTAGAAGAAAAAAAAAAAACAGTGAATTTTAAGAAAATTATAAAATAGAATGAGAAATAACTTGAGAATAAGACAAGAAAATATAATGAAATCCTAAAACCTGATATAGACCATATATTCCATGTGAAGGCTAGAGTGAAGAGTTACAGATCACAGCAGGCTAAAGAAGGAGGGTAGGCCTTCCCGCCCCAGCTGCAGCTTGTCACACTTCAGGCCATGTTTTCTCTACAGCCAAGAAGCAGCAAGACAACAGAACCGAGGAAGGTATAAGACACTTCCCCTGCCTACGACAGAGCACTGCTACCTCTTTGGCGATTCCTGTTTCCAGTGACCTGGCCAGCCCTCAAAGGCTCCTGCACGGTGAGGCCCCAGGGCATTGCACATCAAATCAGATAGGACAATGCTGCATCAGTGGACCCCATGGTCCAATGTGCTCTGATTTTGCTTTCCTAAAAGCCAAGATTATCGCTACAAGCCTAGGTCATGGCCACGCACATACTTCAAAGCTTCTCCAGCTTGTTTCTTCAATACATCACTCAGTCTGCTCAAACACCGCGGCTCAAATATCAGAGCACCTTTGACATGCTGATGACCGTTGTTTTTAGTTCCTATTTTTTTATTGTACTTCTGAAACAATCCAAAGTCTGAGACAGTCCTGGAATTAAAATGTATGAGTCCACAAGTAAAAGACATTTTGGTGTGAAGGTAATGCTCAGTCCAGTTTAAGATGTAAACTATAACAATCAATGCGTAATGACTTTTGCACAAGGTGGCGTTGCTATGGGAACATTAATGTGGGAATGTATAATGATTCTGCTTTAAATATTCTTTAAAAATATATTGTCAGCAATTGTGGGAACTAATGCCAGTTTCTACTTTGCAATCTGTTGATCTAAACATGTTTCTGCAAAATCTGCCAGTAACAAAAGCATAAAATATCTGTCAAGCGTCATGAGGCTCCATGACCTAATTCCAAGTTTGATTTCCACATGTTTTTTTTGCTATAACTGGGTCAGTAAGTACTCAGATTCAAAACTGGAATTTAAGGCCAAGCCTTCTTGTTGGCTTCATCTTACAAGACAACAGAACAGCCAAAGCTAATGACAAAGAGAAAAGAAAACAAGACACCAGTGCTTTCCTTCTGCTGCCTCTTTCTCCTGCTTTGTGTTAGATCTGTATGTGCACTAAACTCGTCTATATTGAGAGTGACGCTGTGTGGCTCTGGGTGAAAAGATTGTAGAAACAAGAAAACAAAACAAAAAATGGATTCCTTTTGGTCTTCAATTATTAACAATTCTGTCTCTTCTGAGTGGTTGTCAGACAAATTAAATATTAACTTGCTCTGTGGGATGTGGACCAACCGTACTGTCGTTATGATAAATTAAAACAATGTCCTCTGTTAACTGACACCACCACTTCTGTCTTTACCATATGGGGATCTTCAAAGAGTCATCTCTCTTGTCCAAGTTTGGTGTTGATAAGATATTCTCAGTTACAGGGAGCAGAAGATTGCATGAAAAATAGTTTAAATAGTTGGAATTTAGTATTTCACATAAGTCTCAGGGTTGGGTGGTTCCGAGGTTGGCTAACTCAGCAGCTCAAAGTCAAAGCTTTGTTGAAATCTGTTTGGATTTCCTTCCACTGCAGCAAGATGGCAGCAGTAACTCCCATCCCTGCACTCATCCCAGGGAAGAAGAGGGTCGTGGCTCGCACCCCAAACTTCATTTTATTCTAGGAAAAAACCATTTTCCCAGCAACTATCTCCTGCCACAGAGGGTAGGACTGGGTTACATGGCCCATGCTAAACTACCACTAACAGGGGTAACTGAATTACCATGATTGTCTTAAGTCAATTACAATTCAGCCCTGGACTAGGAGGCGGCCACAATCCCAGGACACTCGGGAGGTAAAAACAGGGACAAAGGGAGATTCTGCCAGCGGCAAAGAAGTAGGGAGAGAGAATGGCTGCAAAGAGTGTCTGCTACACATCCTGGCACAATCTCCGTACCTGGGAGATGCTGAAATCTAACGCTTAGTTCTAAGGCAGAATCGGAGCAAATTTAGGAATAAGATTTTGGCTTCCACTGTTATAAATCTATGTGTACATTTAATTTCCACCTGAAGGGGAAACTACATGGTCTGAAGTCTGTGATCTGTATCTTAGTACGCTGTGCCTTCCAGCTTGTGTTTTCTCACTGAGGCATCCAACCATCTGCTTCCGAGTGAGGGACCCGGCTCCCTATCCCTCTGGGGGTTGGGCCTCATTCTCACCATCCCCCAATAAATGCTCAGTAAATACAGAAAGCCCACTGAAATTAATTCACTTAATGCTCCAAAAAGGAAATAACTTTGTAATCCAACAATCCCAGGGTGATGTAAGAAAATAAAGACTGAATAAAGTAAATTTGAATTCCGCATATTAGAAGCTGTAGGAATTTTTAACCACGATGGTCTCATACAGAACTCTTTGAAGGTGGGATCAAACATGTATGTAGTTTTTCTTCAGTAAACTTTTTTAAATGAGAGATTTGAGTTCACAAAAAACTTGAGCAGGAAGTACAGAGTTCCCACATACGCCCTGCCCCTGCCCATGGGTTGTATCCTCTCAAGTTACAAATAGTGTTGGAAAACATGGATAATTAAAATGCCATATGCATTTCCAGGTTTAAAACAAGTGAATCGAATGCTTTGGCTTGTTTTCATTCAGAAATAGACCTCGGACCACAGTCAATCTCTATTGAATTGAGGTTTAATGTCACTGATACTTAACTGATTGTAAACCCCATTACCTGACTCCAGAAGGAAGGCCAGAAATTCTTCTTTCCAAACAATAACTATTTTACTTGCCAACAGTTCAGCTGAGATTTACAACTTTTTCTCATAGAATTGCTTGAATGACAAACTGATTTTTGCACTTAAACTACCTGCATTTGAAAATGGATTTAAATATTCCATTTGAATATATTACCTACAATAAAGCATGTTAGTTTACATTTTTTAAACCTAGTTGGCTACGCTCTTGTTTCCAGAAGCACTCCTGAGCAAAGACCACACCTCCTCCCAGGCTTTCCCACGCGAAGCCTCCCTCAGGGGTGGCAGTGAGGGCACCTGGGAAGGAATAATACAAGTGACACGGACTCAAATTCTCTCCAGGGACATGTTTGCAACCTCGTGATAAGTTACAGAGAGCTGTTTTCAATGACAGATGACAGAAACTCTGGCTCCTACCAAACAGCAGAAGCATGAATGTAAATCACATTCTTCTGGGAAGTGCTTTGTAGCCACAGACATGGCAAGTTGTCAAGGTTTAAAAACCTGACTCTATTCTTGAATAAACATGGGAATAAGGGAGTTCCCTCCCTAGAAGCCCATCTTAACGCTGAAAACTTTCTCTTCCTTATGCTCTGTCAGGAAGCACAGAGATCTGACGCCTGCCATCTCTGATTGACCAAGTTCTTTAGAGAGGAAATCAGAGCCAGAGTTTTGTCCCTGTGCCCGTTCCCTTTCCAACAGTGACGTCTGTCCACCCAGCATGTGAACACGCACCATCCCTCGGGCAGGGCAGCCGGGCAGCCGCACTGGATGCTATACCCGGGCATGGGGAGTGCGGGCATCTCGGGGCACGTGCTCCGATAGGGGTGAAGCTGCTCAGAGCCCTGCCCACCCAGGTACCCCTTGGCATTTCCTGTTAACAGACGGTGCTTGGTCCTTCCACAGACCTAGTGTCTTCTGCCAACATGGTCTTCCTACTCTCTAGTCAGAGGGTGGCCAGCTTCCTCTGCAAGGGCCAAAGAGGAAGTTTAGGCTTCCAGCGACACCAAGAGTCTCTCACTCCGTGTTCTCTTCCTCTTATTCCTCGTCCTCCCCCACCCCTTCCTCGTCTTTCTCTTTCTCCTCCGATTTACAACCCTTTGAGAATGTAGAAGCCGTTCATCGTTCGGGGGCTCGACAGAAACAGGCCACTGGCTGGATTGGCTGACCACCGACTGCAGTTTGCTAGCCCGGGTCACCCATCCAAAGCTATCCTTACAATCCTATTTTTACAACTCTGATCACTCAGTGGCTCTTCAATCTGATCCTTGCACTTTATTGTGCAGATGAAAGCAAATCTAATGCTCCAATCGAAGTCTGACCAAGGCAGAAACCCAGCTATTGGTAACTTTCAGAAAGCTCATGGTAGAAAGGATACTTCTCTGGACCCGTTCTCCGCATGCCTTGGAGTCTCTGAGTCTCTATAGGTCTGGCTTCTAACATCATGCGTCATTAGATACGCTTTAATCACCCTAGAAAACGACAGTAATCTAAACACACTGCTGCTCGCACTCTGCCTGTTCGGTGAACAGTTTTTCAGGGGCGCGGCCACACTCACTGGTTACAGTTGTCTGCGGCGGCTTTCAGCCTACAACGGCAGAGTTGAGTAGTTGCAATGGAGACCATATGGCCCATAAAACCTAAAATATTTACTGCTGGCCTTTTACAGAGAAAGTTTCCTGATCTACACTAAAGCAGCTCAAGCACATTCATGCATCTACTTTCTGCTCCGCAGTAAATGCTTTGCTACCTACCTGCCCCCATGCATTCTTGCACCTATTCCTTCCTTCAGAATTCTTACTGACAGCCTTCTATGCGCACGGCACTCTGTCGATCTGGAGGGAGATTGTACAAGGACTCTGCTCTTTAAGAACAACGCCACTGGTCTTCTAACCCTGGTGTAATTATACTGATTGACTATCGAATGCTTATCTTCTAAGTGTAGGCTCTCCCTCTCTCTCTCTCTCTCTCTCTCTCTCTCTCTCTCTCTCACACACACACATACACACACACACACACACACACACACATGCACACACACTCTCCTATACCTGCTTACTATAAATCCCAGGACAAAAATCAAAGTCAGCAATGGGCATGATCAGCCTTTGTTATATTTTGAAACTGATTAAAAAACTGTTTTTGATGTTTCCACCCTTTCTTTCTGTGCCCATAACCCCTGGGTACTCCCTCACCTCCCTTTTTCTATCATTATCTAAAAGGTTATTATTTGTGTTTGTTGACTTACTTGTTTCACATGGCATAACCCACTAGAATGTTCCATTCCATGGGTCAGGGGTTTTATCTTACACTACCGCATCCCCATCATTTGGGGAGTGCCAGTCCGTGCTCAACCAATATTAGTAAAATAAATTCATTTTCAAGACACCACAGCATCTTCTCCAACCTCTATGTGATCCAAGTCTGCTTGGAGAAAGAACCCGTATATATATGCTCACAGAATAACCCGAAGGCTCATTTTGTCACCACCCTTGGCCTTGAGCGAAGGCCTGTACCTTCTGACGTGGGCTGTCAGGCACTGGAAACCAGCTCCCGCGGGCAGGGGGCAAGTGTGGGCCTGTTGGTGCTAAGGGGTGCTGCCTGGGCAGCCATCTCTCCACGAGGACGGAGATCGCATTCTCGGGATCATGGGTCCCCAGGTAGGCTTCCCCAGCTCCTGCCTGCACACCTCGCTACCATTCTGGAACATCGCCAACAGCTGAGAGGTAAGAGCCAAGGTAAGCAGATCTAAGCTGCCAACGGGCTGTGCGTGAAAACAGACTTAAAGCTGGATGCATGTTGCTCTTTAAATGGTCCATTTACAGAGCAGAGGGAGAGCTACCTGGCCCTGGGGGTGGTTCATTTACTAAGCACATAGGGATAAACCAGGGAACAAAGACCACATGATCCCTGCCCTCAGGGAGCTTACATTCTAGAAGCTGAGGGTGAGGTCAGATGACAGGAATAACACAGTAAATTTAAACCTCACTGGCTGTGTTAGAAGGTGACAGTGCTGTGGATGGAAGAGCCGGTGAGGAAGACCAGGGGGCTGCGGCTCAGCTGAAATATGAACAGTGCGGTTGGCCTAAGTCTCATAAAGAAAGGTAACGTTTGAGCACAGGTCTGAAGGGGGCGAGGGAACGATACTTGAGATTCCTGGGGAAAGAATGCTCCAGGCAGAGGGAATAGCCAGTGCAATGGCCCTGAGACAAGAGAGGGCTCTGTGTGCCCAAAGGTCAGCTTGCAGACCAGTTGGCCGTAGCAGAGTGAGCCGGGGGGTTAGTTCCGGGGCGGGGGTGGGCAGGCCAGGCCAAGGCCGGCCTTGTTGGCCTTTCCGAGGACTTGGGCTGCTACTTTAAGTGCGATTGGGAGGATTGGCAAGCTTGGAGCTGAGGCCTGAGACAGACCTAGGTTGGCACAGGCTTGAGATTAGATAGTAGAGAAGCAAGGTGGAAGAAGAGAGGCAGGCTTAGGGGCAGCAGGTCAGGTACCAGAGGCGGTGGGCGGGGCGGGAAGCAGCAGTGAGTAGGGAGGGGCAGGATTCCAGATGCTTCTGAAGGCTGAGTCCCCAGGATTTTCTGAGGGGATCGGGTGTGGGATGTGAGACAAAGAAAGGAATCGAAGATAATGTCAAGGGTTTGGGCCTGAGCAAGAGAAAGCACGGAATTGCTGAAATAAGAGAGGCAGAAGGGTAAGGGAGTCTGGGGAGGCATCAGGGGCTCGGACTTAGGTCTGAGGTCTCTGCTGGACATCCAGGTGGGGACATCGGGCAGGTGGACAGTCTGGACATTGGGACAGAGAAGTCAGGACTAGAGACATGATTCTGGCCATTGTTGGTAGCAGATATAACTGAATGCCAGGAGTCTGGGTAAGATCCCCATGCCCCCGGACCGTCTGTTCTCTTCTTGCGCAAACTCCTTTGATGACTTGTCTGTGCCTGAGTCTCTCCCCATCGCTTCCCTCTCGGGCTCTGCTCCCATTAGACGCTCAGCCCACCTCCTCATGGACCGGCTCTGTCAGAGGCAGCACCGACCCTGTGTTGCTGGCCCTGGTGGTGAATTCCCGGTCCTCAGACTCCCTGGTCCACCGGCGCATGTGCCAGCTGACCAGCCCTTGGTCCTCCTTCCCGTCGCAGGATGTTTCCTTCACTTGGTCCCAGGACACCACACTCTGCTGGGTTTTCTGCAAACTCAGTGGTCTCCTCAGGCTCCTTGCTGGCTCCTCCTCTGCCCCAGGAGTTGTGTGCATGATGTGCTGTGCGATTGTATGTTGTGTGTTGTGTGTGTGTTATGTGTGTGGTGTGATTGTGTGTTGGGTGTGTGTAGAGTGCAGGTGTGTGTTGTGTGTGTAGTGTGCTTGTGTGTCTGTTGTGTGTGTGTGATTGTGTGTTGGGTGTGTGTGTGGCTGTGTGGTGTGTGTGGTGTGTATAGTTGTGTGGTGCGTGTGTGTGTGTTTTCTCCAGCCACCTTCAGCTGTTCGGGTGGAGACAGAGAGATGGACTTCAACACGCTCAAGGTCCTGCTAAAGTGAGGCAGGAGGGGGGCAGGGAGGTCAAGGGTGCGAGTGAGGGCGTGACACAGTGATGGACCCGGGGATCTGAGCTGGTGAGTAGCAGTGTGGAGTCAGCACAAGCAACAGTGGTGCCGGGAACTGGGCTGTTGGAGTTGGGGTAGCTAGAAAGAGGGAGCCAGGGTGAGAAAAGTTGCTGTTAAAAGAATTTCTTTCAAAATGGTGGAGAATTTTGCTTAATTGTGCTAAGCGTTTGATGCCATGAAGTTGGAACAACTATATTATTTTCCATTTGTATATTTACATGTATAGAAAGAAGAATTAAACCTTGGAGTGTTTATGCCCTCAATTTGTCTGAGATGAGAGTCACATCATCTACACAGAAAAATATCACTGATATTTACTTTCTGCCCTTGGAATATATAAACCCACGAAGATACAGATGATGAAACTATCATTTCTCAATTTTCTATGACATCACCTTTGTAACAATGAAAGCAAATGCTATGTTCTAATCCTACTCTTGTGAGGGCAAAAGCCTGATTGCCAACCAGAAAAAACATACACATGGAAGATGAAATCAGTGTTATCACAGAAACAGACTTTCTACTGTTAGGACCATCCTGATTCCAAAGCAGCAGGAACAATGTGATCCAGCCTCCCGATGGCTGATGAGTGGTCAGATCTTCCCTTGTCACCAGCCCCTCTTAAACCATGTGGTGCAAACACAGGTGAGGGGCAGAGTACATGAGTCCCGCCAGGGCTACTCAGCTGAGTTTGTGTGTCTTAAAATTAAAAAGTAAAACAGTAAAGGAAGGGTGTCTTCAATTTTTGATAGTTAGATATGCAGATTGGGAGTGACCCATTTTTCTCTCTTTTTTTTAAACTAGGACAATATACGTGCTCTCCAACTGATCAAGCAATGACACCAATTTTCAAGAATAGCCAAACCCCCTCGGGTGGCCTTGTGAAAAAGCACGGGAGAGTTTATGAGAATGTGAGGGTTAAGCTGAACCGACTCTGACCCCTCCCGTGAGCCCCGCATTGATTCAGAGTCAGGAAGGTAAGTGTGCCGATGCGGCATTGCCAAGGGGGAGGTAGATCGGCCCACAGAAGTGTTCTCCACCTTGGAAACGTTGGGTCCAGTCTTGTGAATGGGTAGCAAAAGGTTGAGTCACTGGTTCTGTGCCAAGAGTGGAGGCCTTTGCCTGGAGGACATCAGAACCAGCCTCCCTCCCCCACGAGTCACGCCTCACAGCCCCAGGCGGGAAACCAGCATCCCAGAGGCCTGTAGTGCAAACTCTGGGGCCGGACTTTATGCACAAGCCCTCATGTCTACACAGGTAAAGGAGACGATTCACAGGGAGCAAAATGTGAAAATACCCGAACCCACTGAAACAGGGAAAATCTCCCCAAAAAGGAGAAAAAAAAACCCAGGATGTTACCTCAAGGCTTGGGGAGGTGGTAGCAGACACGAATTGCACGAGCAAAAACTGCTTCTACCCTAATTATGACGCCACAAACTAGCTGCTTCTTTTTATATTGCTGGGAAAGAAGCATTGCACAAAAGTGCAATGTGTGCTGATAATGGAGTTTATAATCCCATGAAAAGATCGTCAGCATCATTAACGATGAGGGAAATGCAAATGAAAACCACCACGAGCTATCATGACACACCTATCAGATGGGTAAGATCTTAGAAACTAGTGATAACACCAAATGCTGGCATGGATGCAGAGAAACTAGATCATTGTTACATTGCTGGTGGGAATGCAAAACCGTGCAGCCACTCTAGAAAATAGTTCGGCGGTTTCTTTCAAAGCTAAACATTCATTTATCATATGACCCAGCAATGTTGCTCCTGAATATTTATCCCAACAAAACAAAGACTTATGTTCATACAAAAACCTGTGCTCAGATGTCCAATAAAAATACTGGAAAGAACTCAGATGTCCTCCAGTGGGTGAGACAAACTGTGGTCCCTCCCTGCCACGGACACTACTCAGCAACAGACACACGTGGATGAGTCTCCAGATACTGTGCTGAGTGAAAAGAGCTAGTTTCAGAAGACTGTGTAGGATAAGATTCCATTTATATAACGCTCTCGAAATGACGAAGCTATAGAGATAGAGAACAGATTAGCAGTTGTCAGAGCGAGAAAGGGAGAGAGCTGTCTCTCTTAAAGGGGGAGATCCTTGTGACGGAGCTGCTGTGCACACTGATTATGATGGTGGTCAAACAATTCTACTCATAGGTTAAAATCGCATGGAACTAAATACGCAAACAAGTGAAAGTAAAACCTGTGAAAGCTGAGTAAGATGGTTTGCTTATATAATGTTGATTTCTGCTGTGATACTGTTCCACAGTTATGCAAATTGCTACCACTGGAAAGACTGGATAAGGGGTATAGGGGACCTCTCTGTATTAATTTTTACAAATGCATGAAAATCCACATTTATCTCGAAATAAAAGGTTTTAAAAATATGATTTCTTGGCCAGTGTGCAGAGACGATCCCGGGACATTAGTTTCACAGATGCATTCTGCCTGAGGTTTCCACCTGAAGCGCCCCCTGGCAGAGCGAGGTGAGTGAAGGATCAGCTGCACTTGCTGACGTGTGGTCCTTGATTTCACATGCAGGTGAGGCTCGAGGGCAAGGCAAGACCAGAGGTTCTGACAGAGCCAGTTGTGCTTAGAAGTCATGTAGCTCTTGCTTGGCACTAAATCCATCCCTTCTAATCTAGCAAAAGACACCCTTTAACCACATTCACCTAGAATTAAATGCGCTTGTGTCCTTTAGTATTGAGAAAGCACTGCTATTTTGATTTCTTTCATAGTGTTTGTATCAATGTCTAAATTCTTCTCCAACGCAAATGTTCCAGTTTAAATGGAAAAGTCAAAAACATTCAGTTGACGTTTAAAAATCCCAGTTTGCAGTTAACTGAGCAATCCTGATTGTGAGATTGGACACACCTGTGTTCACACTCCCCCCCCTGCAGGTCCCTGCACTGGACAACAGGAGAGACAAAACAAGCCAGGCTTCCAGCCCTGGATCATTAGAGCACAGCGTCCCACCCGAGGAGGATCAGACTTTACACGTCAGCCCACCTAGCGCCAAACCTCCAGGACCCTCAGGCAGACTCGGCTGTCCTTATCCTCAGATGACTTCACAGGTCAGTGCAAACTCTTTAAACCTCAGAGCTACTGCAAATCATTGTTTTCCCAATAAGGATATTCTACTTCATGTCAAAAAGGACTTAATTTTCTAATAGAAATAGGTCGCACTCCTACAGATTTCGCAGTTGCACACCAGGGCCTGCTCAGGGAGGGAGAAAGGTTGCTGGGTTTTCCTCCAGCTACTGTAGCTATAGAACAAACTTATTGGAAGGATACTAAGATCCTTCAAAAAGTTTAGGCCAGCTCTTAAACTACCAGTAATTCATCCAAAGAAAGTAATTAAGGATGCAGTTAAAGATGGGGCTATAACAATTATTGTTACAAATGGCCATTCCAATAGGAGTGACCTAATAGCCAACAACAGAAGATTGGTTAAATTATTCACATGTATATATTAAAATGATAACATAAAATATGTTAGTGATATGGAAAGATAATTATAAGACAGTAAGTTTTTTAAAGGCAGTTTATAAATAGTAACCACAATAAAACATTATTTTTGGAAAAAATATAAATGTGTAAATGACTATATGCAGAAAGTCTGAAGAACGTACAGAGTTATTCTGTGTTGGTCTGTGGGTGGAATTCAAGAGGCCTTGCATCTTCTCTTAGTTATGTCTGTGTTTTCTCACTTTTCTTTCATTCATATTATTAAGGAGAACAATATAAATTAATTGTATTTTAAGTAATATATATATATACACAAATTATATGTAATATTTAAAAGGTACGCTATATAGTTAATATTTATATATAATATTAATACATAATTATATATATCGTATACATTATATATCAAAAGTAAGTATATTAAGGCTCAGACTTAGGTAGAAAAGGGGAAAAGCACTGGACCTTTGTGGGTATCTCACAGACACGTGTTCAAGGGTCTTCATCTGAGTCAGAAATGAGATCTCAAAGTTCTCTGCAGGAGAATCATTTTTATTTACCCTATGAGCAGATTTATTGAAGGATGAGACTAAAATAGGGTTTGAGGAACCAAACAGAGCCCAAGAGAAGAGTGGGCTTGTATGTGGTTGCCACAGAACCTTCTGGAAGCCTCTGCAGAATTAGCAAGCAGTCAGGCCAGCAAGTGCTCGGACACCCTCCATCTAACTGCAGAGCACAGGGCCGTGGACTGCTTAACCCCTCACTCTTGATCTAGAGGGGCCCTTAAGCCTTGCTAGAACTAAAGGAAAGAAGTGTCTTAAGAGTGACAATGACGGAGCCAAGGGGGAAATCTCTTGCTGGGCACTCACTCTGCAGGGAAAGGAGGCGAGCTGTCTTCATCTTTGAAAGCTAGTGGTGCCGGCACCCAGGGTTGGCCTCGAGGTCCCGGTGTTGCTGGCTCCCCCACATTCGCAGTAACAGACATTTGTTGGGCACCTTCTTCTAAGTGTTAGGGACTATGGTAGATGCTGTGACCTCAAAGAGGAATGCGTATGTGTGTATATGTTAATCCCAACATCCTAATTTATCCCACCCCCCTTTCCCCTTTGGGAACCATAACTTTGTTTTCTAACCAACAATGACCTACTTATTATACAGCACAGAGAACCAGAGCCAATGTTTTGTAATAACCTATAAGGGAAAATAATTTGAAAATATATATATATATATACACATATAACTGAATCACTGTGCTGTACACCTGAAACTAATGTGACATTGCAAATCAACTACACTTGAATTTTGTTTTTTTTTAAAAAAGAGGGATAAGCAATTACTCAGACGCTGAACACCGAACGCCCAAAAGCGGTATTGGGGGTTGGAAAAGTGAGAGCTTTGGACCTTGTGACTGAGAAGCTTCCCTCCTGTCTGCTGCAATGACAGAAGAGGAATTAAACAGTGGGGAGAGGGCACGGGAAGCCACAGAGCTCTACGTGCTGCCAAACTTCTCCCATGAGAGCTGTGTCCTTCCGCAAGGGACTGCCTCTTTGAGCTCCTGATTTCTTGCCTACCAGGGAAATAATCCCTCCCTCCTTAGGGCTGTTGGGAGGACGGCCTTAAGCCCTGTGCATTAAGTCCATGCACACGGTAGTTGCTCACCAAGAAATTAATTCCAGCCACAGCCTTGCTGTTTGTAGGCATCCAATAACTGACTATTAGTGTAGGGATTGGTGTAGGGAACAAAATGAGAGAAAATGAGACGTTTGTAAAGCTTCCTCATCTGTAGATTAGATTGCATGGTGGCTGGAAAGTGCGTGGAAACCAGGAAGGAAGAAGGATGGGGCAAATGCCTCCTTCCACCTCATATTTGCTTGTTTCTGGGAAGGGCAGAGTTGGTATTGATCCAGCGAATACTGTTGCACTTGCCCTGGTATTGGGGATAAGTTCCACATTTCTTGTGGAACATTCCTGTGAGGACATTCCTGTGAGGTACCATCAGAAGCATTCCAATAGGAGTGACCTTGACACGCCCTCAATGTAGCAGCCCTCCTGTAAGCAGGGAGGTGGGCGCATGCCTTGAGTTTGCTATTAGAAAATCATGATGGATAAACAACAAGGTCCTACTGTACAGCACAGGGAACTATATTCAATATCCTGGGATAAACCATAATAGAAAAAAATATGAAAAAAGAATATATATATAACTGAATCACTTTGCTGTACAGCAGAAATTAACACATTGTAAATAAACTATACTTCAATAAAAAAATAAAATAGAAAATTTTTTAAAGAAAATCATGAAAAAATATTGAAAGGAGCAGAACCTTATGGTACTTCTCCCCCCATGTCCTCCGCCCGCCTTTTGTCTGTAGAAAAGCTCTAGTCAAAGAATAAGTTTAATCAGAGAAGTGAGAAAATACAGAAGCAAAGTAAAGCAGTCAAAGAACACAAAATAATAATAGTTGAGTCATTAAGCAAAGTCAAGGACCTTGAGCTCCTCCTCGAGGGCTATAGATAATATTCTGAGCCCCATCCTGTGAGCTGTCTTATAGACACTGAAACCCCCACCAGGTGGAAGAAGTTAACTACATGATGAGCAGACGGTAGCCACGACAAAAACTGCCACAATTCTGAGAACCGGCCTCAAAGAAATGGGAAAAAACCAACCCTGGAACTGAAGACTAACTGTACTTAATACAATCAAGATGAGCATGACAATTTCAAAATGACTGTCAGAGCTGACTGTGCTGTTTCTGCATGGGGTCCCCTCCCCCCTCCTATACACCCCGGAAATTTCCCTTTAAAAGCTCTTGCCCACTGATGGTCAGTGGGGAGTCAGCCTTTGGACACGAGTCCACCCTCTGCCCCAGTTGCCAGCCTCCGGAATAAAGCAAACTTCCCTTTCCACCAATCTTGCCTCTCAAGTATTGGTTTTCGAGTGGCCAGCAGCTGGACCCGACTTTCAGTAACAAAACTGTAAATAGGATAAAACGCCAACAACAGCAATAATAATAATACCTTACTTTTGGATAAAAACTTCAGTTTGAGCAACACTTTTATACAAATTATTGCACTTATCACGTTTCATATAACCCCATGTGATCTATAACAGGCAGTATACCTCCATTACATTAAAGGGGAAAACATGTAACCAAGTGACTTCCTCAACGTAAAGCATGCAAGAAGGTGGCAAATTCAGGGCCCAGAAAGATTCCTACGTGTCAGGCACTGCTTCCATGAAGCTACAAACATGGATAAGATGTCGCTCCTTCCCTGAAGAAGTACACGATCTGGTGGTGGATGCAGAGGTGTAAACCAACACGTGAAAAGGTCCCCAGAGACATGAAGGTGGTCGCTCCAGAAAGGAGAAGCCCACCACCAGCAAGAGAGGGCAGGGAAGACTTGGCCAGTGAGGCCACGTTTGGGTTGCTTCCTTGAAGAATGAGAAGATTATAGGTAGAGCAGGGAAGAGGGGAAGGATGGGAGGAAGTGGTTCCAAACGAAGAAGAAGTGTGGGCAAAGTTCCAGAGACACCAAAGCACTGAAGGTATGTGTGCATGTGAAGGATGTAGAAGGTTTCTGGAAAAGCTGGGCTAGGCGACAAAGGCCATCGCGTGCACCCAGAGGAGATCTGACTTTATCTTACAGCCAATGGGCAGCCACTGTTGGTTTTAACCAGGAGAAAGACAGGATCAAATTTGAATTTGGAACTATTTTGACAGTAGAGAGGAGATGAACTTCCTTTTTTTAATATTTACTTATTTTCCTTATTTTTTTGGCTGTGTCGGTTCTTAGTTGTGGCACAGGGATCTTTCGTTACGGCACGCAGTCTCTTCGTTGCAGCACTTGGGCTTCTCTCTAGTTGTGGTGTGCAGGTTTTCTCTCTCTAGTTGTGACACGCAGGCTCCAGGACACGTGGGCTCTGTAGTCGTGCCACGCAGGCTTAGTTGCTCTGCGGCATGTAGGATCTTAGTTCCCCGACCAGGGATCAAACCCGTGTCCCCCGCATTGGAAAGCAGATTCTTTATCACTGGACCACCAGGGAAGTCCCAAGAGGAGATGGACTTCTAAGGGAGGAGATTGTTGGCAAGAAAGCCCAGGCAGGATATGATTCTGGTCTAAACTAAGGCAAGGATCATGGAACTTGAGGAGAAGGGATATATATTTTTTTAATTTTTAGGAAGATTTAAAAATTTTTACTATAGGGGATATTTTTGAGAGATCTTTCTAGGGCGGAAAAATAGAGGGTCTGGTAATTATTTGGATATAGGTAGTGAGGGAAAGAAATCAGGAAAGATTTGAGGTTTTCAGCTCATAAATTTTGGAGGATGGTAATAATTTTAAGAAGAAAAAAAAGCAGATGGGGCAGGGAGTGAAGAGGAGGAATTGGGAAGAGAAGGTAATACATTTAGTTTTGAGCAATTCTTTACAACTTATGAAAGAAATATCTATTGGAATTTATTTATTTATCTATTGGAAGAGTTTATCTATTGGAAGAGTATATGTTAAGACGTTGTTACAGGTTCTACAGTGCTTGGCACATAGTAGGATTCGATAAATATTTGTTGAATGAACGGAGAGTCAACAGTAATTATTCAATGAAAGAATAGTGAATAGTCATTTTGACAAACAGGTAAAAACCAGCTGAGAATAAGCTGCTGTCAGTTACACAAAGCTTGTCGTCAAGAGCAGCAATTCACAATTTAAAAATAAAATTACCCAAGTTGTCTAAACAGGATATAACTAATAATTTACTTGCACTAAGCCAAACTGGCCTTTTCATAAGTGCTAATAACAATAGTCTTGACAATTTCAGAGATTCTTACCTGTCAAGTCTTAAATTCAGGACCCTGTAAACCAGCTTCTGCTGTATGACGTCAGATAATAAATGTTTAAAAATCCAGACATATGCACAGATCCTATGCCATAGATGGATCATAAGTCATTCTTTCCCTCTTAGTCTCTCTCCATAAAGACTTTAGAAGTCAAACACTGGTCTATAAATATCAAAAGTCTAAATATACTGCATTCTCGCCTCCCCAGTAAGTCAAGAAGATTTGCAAACTGAGTCAAGAGCTTTGGCACCCTTGAAGCACAACCATGAACACGTCGGTAACTCGAGGTAAAACACCCAGATGAAACCAGCTCAAAATCAGAACAACCTGATGACATAACCAGAACAGCTGGTCATCAAAAGCTAACACGGTTTCATAAAACTATAGTATAGAATTTATTAGCAGTTATGGGCACCCCTGAATAAATTGTAGAAATATGGTTAAGTCTTCAACTCCAATAGAGAGGACGCCAACTCATATCTCTTGCTGTTTTCATTAAAATAGCTATTCGGTATATAATTTACCTATTTTATTGAAATGCTATATATTTTTGAATGAAACCATGCCAGAAAGATGACTTTAGGCTAAAATGTTACTAAGCTTGGAAGAGTTTGAGGTGAGGACACCCTGGGCCCTAGTGCTCATTGGATGATGGAGCCCTCCTCCCTGGGCTACTATTTCAGTTCAGGGAACCTGCCCGGGGCTTTCTTCAGGGTGGGGAGCCCTGATGTTTTCCAAAACACTTGTCTCTGAATCCCTTGCAAGCATGACCTCAAGAAATAAAGTCTGGAAGTAATCAGGGTATAACAATAACAGGTTAACTGATCTGCATGTGTGTGGAAGGGCACATTGGATAAAATGGGAGAGAAAATTCTGTTTAGAGATTGGAAATGAAATTTTATTTGGAGAAGTAAAATCTTCAGCACATTGGATGTATAGACAAGAATATTAATTGCAGCATCGTATACAGCCTCAGATAACTGGAAGCAAAGGAAATGACCATTGATAGGAAAATGAATAGAATATAGTACATCTACAGAATATTAGGCAGCCAGTATGAAGAATTAATTAGAGTATACCAGTTTACTTAGTGATATTTCTAGGAAGCACTGTCACTTGAGCCAAGGCATACAAAACATGTATAACCTAAAAGCTGTGTGTACTGTATACCAATATCCCTTTCTTTCCAAATCCTCTTCTTGAGTTCAGATAACAAGCCAGATAATGAGATTTCATATAGTGAAGGATACCTGTACATGTATATGTGTATATATTTACATCTATAAATCAACAAACAGCATTATGAGATCCCTTTTTTTTTTTTTTTTTTTTGCGGTACCCAAGCATGTGGGATCTTCCTGGACCGGGGCACGAACCCGTTTCCCCTGCATCGGCAGGCGGACTCTGAATCACTGTGCCACCAGGGAAGCCCGAGATCCCATATTTTTGCATGTATAAAAATATCTGTGTAAATACATATAATAAATTTCTATATTCAATTTTTAAAAAGAAGAAATGAAACAGATGAATTGTTTACATTTTATCATTTGTTTTCTTCTGGTATTTTCATTCCTGTAAAATAAATTCTATCTATACTTTGTGTAGATAATGTTTGAAATATTACACGTATTATCTTGTCTTCATAATAATCTTCAGAGGGAGACTAGGTGAGAAAAATGGTCCTCCTTGAAGTTAAGTCACTTGCTTAAGCTCACATAACTCAGGACCGGATGGTAGCCCAAGTCTGCCTAGCTCCAAAACCCTCTTTACTCCTCCCAGGAGCCATAAGACCTCCATGGAGAATCAGACAGAATCAGCTCCAACAATGGAAGCATCCTTTGCCACTGAATATGTTGATTACTCCAAGTACCAACCACCTCCAGTTCTTGGGCCCTGGGACTGAGACCCTGGGAGTGAGGAGGTCATAGGATCCTCAGCTCTCAACAATCCCACATCTGCACAGTGGAGGCAACTGGTAAACCTCACAGCGATGACAACCACCTTTAAGCTGGAGACACCTGAAGCTGAGCACATGGGCGCCAGCTGTTTTTTTATTCAAGAGGATTTACCAGGTGTCTCCTTCGCATTCAGAATAAAGGCTCTTTCAGCCATATATTACGGCACCTTCAGCACATTTCCAGTCTGTAGCACCCAGACTCAAGCTTTTATTAGACTGAGTCTTTGCAGACAGGGTTGGCCTGAATCAATGAGGAAAAAGGAAGACTATTAAAACACATGCAGTGGAAGCTAATCCAGGGAGCACACAGACGTACTGGCAGCTGCTTGCCTGCAACCAGGCCAAGGAGAAAGCATAATCAGGGAAAAGTGACCAAATCCATTTCCTATTGGAAGGTGGAACCAACTGGAAAGAGCAGCCCTGCCTCTTATACATTTGCTCTTGGAAAGTTCATGTGAGGCTCTGGTGCGGTTTTCCATCATGATGAATCTGCAGGACTGGTGGTCCCGCTCTCACTTACAGCACTGATACATTTGGGTGTATGGTTCCAGGATTCACTTCGTCACTTTCTGCAGACATGGCCCACAGAGCAATCCTTTCCAGGCTCTGATCCTCTTTCTTGAGGACCCTTCTCTGGCCTGTGCCTCCCTGCGGGTTCTCCCTAGAGCTCTGAGCCATTCCACCCTCAGCCCATAGCTTCCATTTTTTAAAAGGTCTTGAACGAAGTGAAACGTGATTAGTTACTGGGAATGAGCTAATGATGTGCACAATTCCATAACCTTTGTCACTGATGAAATAAAGGAATAAAGCTCATTTTCTCCAGATTTTGATGCAATAATAGCTCATTTTTTTCTATGAAAACATGTGTTCTATGAAAAGCACAGAACTTAAATTGCTTCATCTTCATAGTGTCTTTTCAAGAAACATCATCCAACATCAACCTGAGGACTGCCTGCAGGCAGTAGAGTGGGACGGTTAGGAGCCCCGACTGGGATTTGCCCCCAAATCTGAAACTCAGTAGCTGTGTGATTTCTGGCAAGTTACTTAAACTCTTCCTGCCTCAGTGTCCTCATCTAAAAGAGGGATAGTAATATTACCGACTTCATAGGGTTGTTGTAAAGATTGAGTGAGAAAATGATCACTCAGAATGATGATCGGTAAATGAGAGCTATTAATAATTCATTAACAGTAAACCTGTAATAAGGAAAGTGTGACAAGTCTGCCTGAAACCAACAGAAGTCTCTCCATTTCTACAGCCATGAAGGTACTGTCTTGCAAGAGGTACAGAGATACCCCTTCATAAACTGTCTACCCAAACCAAACTTATTCCAGTCCTTTGAAAACGCTCCAGGCTTTGCTGCCCTTCCACACAGCGTCTGACTTCCACCTGCAATTTCCCCTCTTCTCGAGGCCAGACTCAAATACCGCACCATATGTGATGACTTCTGGGAGACGCCAGGCAGAGGGATTCTCTTCCAACTCACGTGGTCTTTGTTCTCTTCTGCATCCATGTAGCATTCATCTTGCCACGCTGTTTGCACGATGATTTATGAGTTAGATGTTACGGCTCATGCTTGATGGCAAGCACCCTAAAAACACGTACATTTTGTTTTTCCTCATAAAATCTTGTTCGATAAATGTATGCTGCTGAGTCATTTATTAAATATCCCATTTGGGCTTGCCAACAAGCAAGCGTAGTAAACCATGTATGCACTGGGAGTTGGCAGGAGAGTTTGAAATGCCAATTTATGATAAAAAAAAATCTTCACAAAATAATTAAAGTCTCACTGGAGCTTATTATCATTCCCTGTTTTGTTTTCACCTTGAAAATAATTACAAAAGATGCTAAAAATTTGTGACACATTTTCTTTAGTGTCTCTTTGCATCTGCAGGGGATGGTAGAGTAGATGTGTTCTGGAAGTTACTATTTCCCTCTCTGTCTGCAGCGGGACCCCACACATCTGTGCTGGCTACTCTGCTCCAGTTCTGGGGCACCTGCTTTGCCTGGTCTACTTTCTAGTTTCAGTTTGTTTCGTGAATCCCACTTGCCTTCCGCCTGGGGAAAAGTACATTAACTCTTAGGCACTTATTAGGCACTTAGTACATACCAACTACTCCATTCAGTGTTTTACAACCAGCAGTGTGCTGGTAAGGATTTAACAGGTGCACGGGGCGGGGCGGGGGCGGGGGGCAGCCCTGACTTGAAGGATTTGCCCATTTCCAGGGTGTAAATGCAGCCAGTTCTGCTCGGGGTGCTTGCTCTGACGCTTGAGGATTTGTCCCAGCATGATGGATACATTAGGAAACAACTTGAGCGAAACGTGAATTTCAGTTTGCTCACGTGTGTTTCATCCCTGAGAACCCAGGTGACAGAAGCAGGAGCACACAAATGGCACACGCGCTCGGGTCACCAGGACGACGAGCCACCCCCACCGCAGCTGGTGGGACCCTTTCTGTCTGGTTTCAGAAGACCCTCCTGATGTTACTTCTGTGTAACATCAGCTGCACTCCTTCCCCCTTGGTCCTCCCTGTTCTCAATTTCCCCTGTACTCTCCCCTATTTTGTATTTTTCCCTCTGTTTCCTGTTCTTTTGCTCTTGGGATCTTTTTTCTCTCTCCCCCTCTCTTATTCTCTTCCCCTTGCAGGCAGGGTGCTGGGCATGGCGGGGCCCCAGCACTGTAAGCACTCACTTCCACAAGCAAACTTCAGACTTTATCAAGGTGACCTTTCCGAAGTGACACATCTATCACAGTCTCCACACATTTCTTAACCAGTTAGCATGGACAAACTGTGCTGACATTTTTATTGAGTTACCATCTTTCTATCAAGTGTCACTGCAAATTCTCGAGTGCTGTGGCCCTGACTGCATTTTACTCTGAGTCCCGTGGTTTTTAATGCGCAATTTTGCCAGTGGGTTGAATCTGAGGAATGCAGACATCACGTGACAGCAGAAGTAACTGCCCGCTCCCCTTGGAAGAGCTGGTTGTGTGCGTATATCTCTCCCCAACTCTGCATTAGTGACGTCACAGTGGTAACTGAAACCCACCAGTGGGAGTGTGTTTGGGGCGTGGGACTCAGAATTTACATCTCTATCATTCCCAGGCGACACTGATGCTGCTGGGGCAGACTTCGAGGACCACTGCCTGAGGGTCAGACCCCCCCGTGCCTCTCCTTTGCGGGAGCTGGGAGCCACACCACCCCTGCCCTCCTTCTACCCTCACAGGGTGAGAGGAATTGAGGAAGGCCCAGTGGAAGCCCCATCTGTGGTGTCTACACTGATGGATTCACCGCCTGGGAAGACTGGGCTGCACTCCTCTGCTTCCGGATAGGGAGCAGTGCTCCTCCCCTTCTCCCTGGCCTTGGCGAGCTGGCCTTGGAGTCATCCCCGTTTGGATCCACATCCACGCTCCAGAGGCCACCAGCTTATGAGCTGCGGGACCTCGTGCAGATCAATGAACTTTCCCAGCTTCAAGTTTTTTCATCTGTAGAGTGGGGATAATAATACCTTGCTTGAAGTATTGTTGTGAAAATAAATTGGTATCTGATCCCCTAGTTACAAGGTTGGGTAGGAAAGCAGAAGTCCTTGTAACACATTTTCCCGAAGGAATTGAATACCTAAGGAATTGAGTCCTCACTCAAGCCTTCCCCACTCCACAGGAACGTGTATCCCAGACCATCTCATCAATACCTTTGCTTGTCAGTCTTTGCTACTTTTGCTAATGGATACGTTAAGACAGAATTCAATGCCAATGGATTGCAAAACGAAACTGCAATTCTTTCAAGAGCTGGAAGATTTCAGGAAGCCTGTGAGTCATGTGAGAGATGTGCCCTAACCATACGCTCCATGGACAGGGTGGAAGCTGACAGTCAGACCAGATGGGGGAAGAGAGAATCAACAAGGACGACGATGGGGTAGGGTCCTCAAACAACATGATTTGAATATCAAAGTATGCTGAACAGTCCAGTCCTTAAGAAAATTGATTAAAAAACCTATTTTTACCAAAATAACCCTATATGAATGCTGAGAAAGTCGGATGTTATAAAATTTCTCTTTTTTGTAGTTATCTGTTGAGTTCCAACATCATTCTGGCTGTTTTTTTGTTGTTGATAGGAAGTAAAAATGACTTAGGGGAAAAAAATGGGAAAATAAAAATATAAAATATTATATAATCATAGAATAATAATAAGGGCTAAAATATGAGGAAGAACAAGAATGTTGGTGTAAGAGATTTCTTTAAAAAATATTATTTTGCACGAATCTAGTCCAATCTCTTGTTTTTCCTTTATCGCTGTTAAGCTGGACTTCCTTATTGTTATATTATCTCCCCTAAAAAGTGAAGTTAGACTGACTTATAAAATATGGCCAATTTCCAGAATTTAAAACGTGCTCTATGATCTGAGTAGGAGAGCCCAGAGAATGCTTCAACAGTTATCCTTACATACACAAAAGTCCAATCTTCGCTAACTGTTTTAACAGGCTTATGTGGTTTGATGGTAAGTTTTTAATCCAACATGATTCACTCACTGTAACGTGGTTTATAGTCTTTTTACCATTTTCAGTTTGCACACCGAGCGCTTCTGCAGCCTTTGTCTTATGCTTTCTGTCGAGAGGATGAGAGATGAGCTTGCTTTCTGGCAATTTTGTCTTAAGGTGGGAGCATCGCCTACCTGTTTTGCATTTGTTACTGCCCTAGAAAGGACATCCTGGCAAAAGCTGTGGTTCTTCAAAGTCTTCCCACGGGTGGTTCCTTCTGCTTAGCGCCTTCTTTTTCTGCACGCAGAGAGAGCTCTTTCTGCAAGTGGGCATTCATGAAGACTCCCAATACCTAGGAAGAGCAGATCCATCTGGAATGCAAAAAGGGGCCTTTTGAGTCAGGAAGACGGCAGCCAGCCTGGAAGTGGTCATGAGAACAAATTTAAACTGTACCAGTCTTCAGCTGAACCTGGGAAGTCCAAAGCACTGCAAAACGGGAAATCCGTATTAAAGGGTGATTCACAGTCTGATCTAGTTAAATCCTCGGATGTGAAGCAGACCACACAGTAAACGAAACCAATGGCAAAAATTCAATGAAATAATGTAAAACTGGAGTACAAGTTGGGAGATCTGGTCTCTTATCCAGATTTGAGAAAGTATTTGTGTCCTTTTTGGAAAGTTACTGATTTCTTTGTACATTATTTGCTCATATAAGTTCGAATGATGTAAGATGTGGGTTATCTCTGGCTCGAACATGTCACATCATTGTATATGCCTTCAAGCTCTAAGGGTCAGTTTAGGGAGGGACCAAAGCCCTACAGGCCTTTCTCGAGACCGACATAAGCGACACTCACTGTTTCGTGGTGTCCCATCAGCTGGCGAAGGGTCTGAAAAACCACTTCTGAACTGACACAGAATCATACTAGACTCACCAGCTCTGTAAGGTAACAAATTAGATCACAAGCAACGGAACAAACGTCAATATGCTGACTCTGTTTCTGAATTTATTTTATGTCTTCTAGTAGGGTATTACCTTTGTACTCTTTTTCCCTTTGAGGCTTCAATTTAGGATGAATAGCTAGATCAAACTTGGTCCTGTCCAGACTGAGACCCCATCCTCGGGACACTCTCTGAGCTATTGGCTGCCGCCCTGGTTCACATCTTCAGTATCTCACCGCTGAAGTACCTCCGCTTGCTTGGTTCCCACCAGCAGTTGGCTGCCCTTCCAGTTGGTTCCATGAACGATGCTAGATTACTCTTCCTGGAACCTCACCCACATGTGCATGATGTGAAATTCCAACTCCTCACCCTCAGGTTCAAGGTCCTCTTCAATGGCTCCGATCCTCCTTTTTGGTTTGGTCTCCTCCCAACACCACTTCTTCCATTTACAGAGGTCTGATCACCCCCTTCAGCAGTGTCCTCCACCTGTTGTTTCTTCTGGTTTAATTTCCAACTCTCCACAATTCTGAGTCTTTCAGATCCAGATCAAGCCATTGCCTTCTCCATGCAAGTGGGGACCTTGCTTTCCTTTAATAAAGGATGCTTGATCCATTTACTCATTCAATAAACTTTTAGCGCAGAGCTACAATGTGCCAGGCACTGTTCTAGCTAGAGAGTCAAAACTCCTCAATTGGCATTTTATCACACACTTGCTCTAATAATTTATAATAAAGAGTTAACCTTCATCAGCAATGTACTGCTCCCAGCAGTGTGTCAAGTACTTCCCGACGTGTATTATTTCCTTTTCCCAGTAACCTTCTGAAGTGAGGACTGGTATCCTCCATTTCTTAGACGAAGCAATGAGGCACAGAGAAATTGAATGATTTTCCCAGCCGGGATTCACAGTTGGCTTTCCGGCTCCGGAACCCCCCTCTCAGCCACTATCCCGCTTGGTCTCTCCCCACTTGGCCATCACTGCCCCTGCCATGGGCTTCCTGGTACCATTTTTAGTGTTTCGCTTGTGCATATCCTGTCTCCCCAACTTTAATAAATTCCGTGTCTCTCAATGAGCACAACAGCACAGCATCTGGGGCAGCCGGGTTCACCCAATCATGATGAGATTTTGCCGGAATTTGCCGGAATTCCATGTTGGAATCATGGTAATAAGTGTATGACATGAACTGCTTATGTTTTATAAAACTATAGTATGTGGGGAAAACACTGGGAAATCATACAGCTCCTCAGTTTCACCTACACTTCCCACCTCCCCTGAAACTTGCCACCTCTATCGAGCTTGTCCTTCAATATTATTATGACAATAAAACCTGCGACATTTTTGCCTTAGACTTTCATTCTGTCATCTTAAAGAAATACGGAAAAGTCACCAGAAGCCTAAGGGCTTTGGGAGCGGCAGGAAGCCACACCCCTCTAACCCCACCCCAGCAGGACAGCCCGGTGTGGACTTGGGTCTGCTGCTGCCTTGAACTATCTCGCCCGGGTCCCCCAAGGCCATGAGGCCCGAAAACGCGGCTCCACTCACTTTGCTAAGGAAAACTTTTCTGTGTGTTTCCTTGGCCACTTATTTTTATAAGAGCAAAAAGTGGCCACAGCACATTCCTAACCCAGAGTTGTGTGTTTCCCAACACCTCTCTTAACTTTGAAACAGCCGAGCAGCCTCTCTCCTGGCCGCCTCAATATTATATTTCAAATCCAGCATTAGGAGAAATTATGAACCGAAACAGAGAGACCTGAAAAATGAAAAATCTATTTTTTTGAAGTTGCTGCTGAGCTACCATTTTGGCGTTCACTGAAACTTTCTAACTGAACTTTTTTTTTTTTTTTTTTTTTGCGGTACGCCGGCCTCTCATTGTTGTGGCCTCTCCCGTTGCGGAGCACAGGCTCCAGACATGCAGGCTCAGTGGCCATGGCTCACGGGCCAAGCCGCTCCGCGGTACGCGGGATCCTCCCGGACCGGGGCACGAACCCGCGTCCGCTGCATCGGCAGGCAGACTCCCAACCACTGTGCCAGCAGGGAAGCCGTCTAACTGAACTTTACACGCTAGGCTTGGCTCCATGGCTTTGCTCTGCGACTTTGAGCCTTTCTTCTCTCTGTTCTCACAGAAGTGCTTTTAAACCACTTACTTCATAGCTCTCCCAACTTATCCCTTACAACATTCAATGATGAAATATTAATTTCTAAAATACTTCTTCAAGAGGTAGGAAAGGGAAATTTGTTTCTTTGTTAGCAGTTTATTATTTTCTTAAATTAATACACTTTTTTCGGAGCAGTTTTAGGTTTACAGAAAATTGGGCAGGAAGTGCAGAGAGTTCCCACACATCCCCTCCTGCCCTGGACTTGGGTTCCCTATTATTAACACTTGGCATTGATGTGGCACGTGTGTTACAGTTGCTGAACCAATATTAATACATTATTATTAACTTAGGTCCATTGGGGGTCACGCTTGGCGTTGAACATTCTATGGGCTTTATCCAATGTGTATGTCACGTACCCACCATTACAGTATCGTATATAGTAAAACCACGTACAGAGTGGTTTTACTGCCCTCAAAATCCTATGTTCCCTCTGTCCATCCCTCCCTCCCTCTTAACCCCTGGCAACCACTGATCTTTGGGCTGCCTCCACAGTTTTGCCTTTTCCGCAGTGTCACACGGTTGATGGCACACAGTATGCAGTCTTTTCGTCTTGGCTTCTTTCACTGAGTCATATGCATTTAAGGTTCCTCCACGTCTTCTCCTGACTTGAGGGCTCATCTATTTTTAGTGCTGAATAATATTCTACTGTCTGGATACACCACAGTTTATTTATCCATCACCTACTGAAGGACATCCCGGTTGCTTCTGTAGTGTTTCTGGCTGTTGTAAATAAAACCACTAAAAACACCCATGTGCAGGTTTTTGTATGGAGAGAAGGAAATTTTTGAGTTGAATTTTTAAAAATAAAAGTATTACAGCAGATGCCGCGTCCGACATTACTACTGTTGTGATTACTGATGTTATTAAGATTGTGTTGGCAAACCTGGAGCCAAAAGCAGTGGTAATTTAACAGTTGAAGCATATTTTATAGAACGTCCACATCCACAGGGACCCTCGATTTGCTTCTAGATATTCAGGGCTTAACATCTACTTGTTAGGAAGCCTTTGGCTCCCAAGGAAGGAGAAAAGCCACTGTGCGTCAGGTAGGAGCACACGCTGAAGCAACAGAAAACCCAGCTCTCAGAGCCTGCACAACGGGGCTTTGTTTGTCTGAGATAAGAGGAGGGGAGGGCGGCAGCCGCCGGTGCCATCCTCAGACCCCTGGTCTCCCCATATCCTCCCTCCCACCGTCAGTGTTGACACCATCTCTGCCACCTTCGTCCCTGTCAGCTCACGGTTGCCGAGTGGGTGTGGCAGCATTCGAGCCGGGCAGACAGGAAGGGGCGGCGCCAGCATGGCCTTTACAAGGAAGCACCCGGTGTCCCTGCAGCTTCTACGTGGGTTTCTTTGGTTTGCATCTCACTGGCCAGGCAGCGTCCCATGGCCACTTTTGGACCCAGGGGAGGCTCCGAGGCAAGCGTTCAGTTCTTCACAGCTCTGTGGTAGAGGAGATCAGGGGGAAGGACGAGGGGACTGGTTATCAGACTGGCTAACCCCACAGGTGAATAAATAGCCAACAACAGCTGCAAACACACTCGACACAGCTCCAGCTGCGCTCCGTCTAAGCACCTCGCAGCCCCCAAGGATCTCCCTGCTGCTCGTGGGGAGACCTGGTTGGAAAGAGATGCTCAGACGGGCTGCTGTGCTCCATGACATCTCCTGGTGGCTACCACAGTCCCGTTTTCCATCACTGCTCAGCAATACGTGCACTGAACATGCCAGGACAAACCAACCTCCTGTTTGACTAGTCGCTTGGCGTGTACAAGACCCAAGTTTCCCACCTTCTGATGTTGAAGATCAGTCTCTGAACGTAGGGCTGGAAGCACAGAGAGCATAGAAGAGGCAAAAAGTTCACTTTCATGGCATTTCTTATTTATTTGCCACTTCCATTGCTTTGATTTAGGCGTCGTTATCCCTCCCTTAGATCTTTGTGATGACTTCAGAATTGTCTCCCTCTGCCAGTCCCCCCACATTCAATTCATTTCTCCCAGGGTTTCGAGCAGAGCTTTCCTGAAACACAAAACAAATCGGTCCCTCACCTGCTCACACACCTTTGCTGCCTCCCCACCGCCTGCCAGGTGCAGTCCTGATGCCCTGGCCTGACGTCCAGCATCTTTACAATCTGTCTCCATCTCTCCATCCCCAGTCTGGCTACGCGCCCTGCCCCTGAGCCTCCACTCATGCTGTTCCCTCTGTCTGTACTGTGTTCTTCTTCTCATAAAAATCCAGGATTTCAATGCACAAAGCATAGAAAACCAAACACTAATCCACATTAGAAAACTCTAATATAAGACACATATTAAAGCATTTTAAATGTGAGTTCAAGAGTCATTTCTCAGTATAGACGTGTTTTTAAAATATGGACAAGGAAAAAGAACTACAGAAGACCAGAGAATTTAAAGACTCTGTATCCTTAAAAAACCTCAATAACCTGGTAGAGTAATGACGTGTAGTGCAAACAAGGTACGACAAAAATAAAGATGGAAGCTGCCAATCCCTGAGCTGTATGTTGGTAGCTTACGTAACAGTACACACGTTCATTCATATGAAAAATTCTAAAGCTACATAGAGAAGTGCGTATTGTTTATACTCCTTTGTTACGATTTCTGAGCATATTCCTTAATCTTTTGGGCCTCAACTGTCACATTTATAAAATGGGCATATTCATAAACTGAACAGAAGATAGGGAGAGAGACTAAAAAAATTGTCGGAGGTCTTTCCAGCTTTAAAATGTCCAATACTATTAGGTATTTATTTAATTGTTTCATAATAGTAGCCTCTTATTTCCAGCAATCTCTCCTTAACTTGTGTAAGCACAGGACTAATACACAGGCAAATCTAGGCTGGAGGGAGCAATACTGCATTAGCATGAGAAATACCTAAATTGCTATTGTTTCTCCACGTTTTTGTTTGTTTTTTTTTTGTGGTACGCGGGCCTCTCACCGCTGTGGCCCCTCCCATTGCGGAGCACAGGCTCCGGACGCGCAGGCTCAGTGGCCATGGCTCACGGGCCCAGCCACTCTGCGGCATGTGGGATCTTCCCGGACCGGGGCATGAACCCGCGTCCCCTGCATCGGCAGGCGGACTCCCAACCACTGCGCCACCGGGGAAACCCTCTCCACATTTGTTTTTAAGAGTCAAGAGAAGGACTCAATACCCCTGGCAGCTTCTCTCCATTTCACTTAGTCCTTTTCTAAAACCTCTGTTTGGGTGACTTAATTCTGTGGTTTCCTGTGATTTAATTCTGTCAAGTGGTTCTACCCAGCTCCAAATTTTACTGATGTCTCTACAAACCTAACAAGAATGATGAAAGTCGTACAAGAAAAGCAGTTTTTGTGGAGTGTCAGCATGTGCAGAACTGCAAATCCTATGATGCTCACTTGCAGGATCCTTTTTGTTTCTGTGAGTGGAGAAACTAACCCTTCATCCACATGTGAGGAATATTTTAAAACTTTCTATTTAAACCGTGGCCCAGTTCACCAGATTCCACATCTTCTTGCGGTTCTCACTTGATTTTCAAAACATAACTGTTCGTACAAGAAAGCAGTGAATTATAGGATTTTCTCTTTACATCGTTCTCTGTCCACTGAGCACAAGAGAAGTCATGTCTGCTGTGGTTCAGAATTCAACCGTGTCATAGAATCAAAGGGTGAGAGGGATCTTAAGATTCTGCCGTAGACATAGGGTGGTGCGTTTTCAAACGTATCTTTTCCTCAAGAGGGATTAACTGCCTACGTCATGATTCAACCTCTGCCCTCTCGGAGCATTTGATGGAGTGATGGGCGGCCCGGAGGCTGATGATAAGCCAGCATCAGCCATGCGGCTGGACCGGGAGCAAGTCCCACAGCTGCCCAGCCCTGCCGTGCAGGAGGGGGGCATTTGCCAAAACAGCTCGAGGTGCAGACATCGTGCAGTGGGCAGGATGCACTCAGGAGGCTGTCAGATGTCGGGGGTGGGAGCGTTCTCTCTAACACCTTTCCCTGAAAAACTGCTTAAGGACTCATTCAAGGAACATCCGTCCCTACTAATAATGGAAACTAACATTTTCCAGGTGCCCCCTCTGGCCGTCACTGGGCTAAGCTCTTCGCATGAATGACGTTCAGGCAATTGGACTCCAGAGCCCAGTGGGCTCTAGGACCCCCTATTAGTTAAGGGCTTCCGGTGCCCAGGGCGCTGTGCTTGGGCTTTGGGAGGATAAAATGAGGAACGTGCGCAAGATACAGCCCCCCGGCCCAGAGCTTAAAGGCTTTTGAAGGAGGAAAACATGTTCAGAGACAGATAATGACACAGAAGCAGGAACCGTCTTTTAAACAGATTGGTTCTATCTTGGTTTGAAATAGTTTTGTTTGAAGGAGTCCAGGCCCACATCACCCTGGAGACACTGCAGTGCTTGGGGCCAGGCAGGGGACCAGAGTCCAAGTCTGACACCACAGGCCCGATTCAGCTCACGTTAGCCTAGCTTTGGGGCAGCTCAGTAGAAAAGCATTGAAACTTGTATTTCTGACCCTTCCCAGATCAGAACTCACATGGAGAGTTTCTCACTTGCAAGAGAAGCAAAAAGGAGGATTCGCTGGTTTAATGAACAGAGACCCGGCCCCTCCAGGACCATAGGCTGCATGTGCGTCTTCAAGCCAGGATCTCCTGGCATCGCATCCCTCGGCCTCACGTCACCAAAGACAGCAGGACCTGCCCAGAGCGGAAGGGCTGGACATTCACGTGCACACGAGCGAAGGACAAAGTGGCCCAGAGTGAACGGGAAAAGCCAAAAGAAACTTTTGTTCTGCGGAAAGAAGTATTGACCGATAATTATCCCTTTGGCCTATGATTGAAAAAGTTTCAGCTCCCTACACATATTAATAGGACTTTGTTTCCTGATGCCTCTCTCGTCACTGTTTCTGGAGAAATGAGAGGTGATAGCCTTCACGGGAGGGCTGAAAGGAAAAGGTAGAAACGCAGTCTTCAGCCACAGGCGCTCTTGGACCAGGCTCGGCGAGTTAGACCAGCAGCCGGGTCGGGCCACATGTGGAGTGGTGACGTGTCAGAGTTACTTCTGGAAGCACCGCAGAGTTTCAGGCTCAACACCTCTAGCAGGCTGCTCTTGGCAGGCATGGCCCGTGGAGAACAGAGTGTAAATTTGCAGTATGCTCCATGGAGTGGGAAGCCAAGGTGAGGACATTCCTAAAAAATGTTCCTCCAACCAATGGTTTCCGTATTGCCGAGCAAGAAACCGTCTTCTCTCGAGCGGGGAGGAGTGCGGATGGGAGGATGGGAGAGGGGCCATTGCAAAGTGCTTGGCTTTGCCCTCTGTCTCTAATAATTTTGTGAAGAAAAAAACAGTGCTTTGCCATAAAAATATAATGAGCCATTTATCCACTGCCGTCCCTATGAAACGTATTACATACCATTCTAGAAAGAAACACGATAATTTATGTCTAGTTTCCTCATTCACATTGAGAGACCGGCTATCTTTGGAAGATTTGTGGCAATCAGCCTAGAAAATTGATTCCCTGGGTGATATTTCATCCAGATCCTCTATTTTTTAGAGAAAAGAACACGAAGAGGGTAATGAAAGCTGTGAGAGAAGAGGACTCCCTGGAAGCAACTCGTGCTGCTCGGGGGGCCCCTTCTCCCCAGCTCCCTCCCTCCCCAGCTGTCGGCCTCCTGGCAGACAGGCCAGGCCCAGGGATGGACAACCAAGGGGACAACCGGAAGCAGTGACCCCGAAAGTTTGGCAGCCAAGGTTCCCTACAAGGCAGCACAGCTCCTGAAATCAGCAAGGGCATATGCTTGTGAGGTCACTCCTGCTACCTCAGCCCACTCCCCAGCAGTCAGCCTGCCATGTACAGAAGCAAGGGACAGTCTAGCAAGAAAGCACAGCCCTTGAGATGAGAGAGCGGCAACGAGCCCAACACACAGGGTAGAGTGAACACCACCCAAAGCTAAAACCGGGCTGCTCTGTAAGCATGAATGCTTAGAGGGCAAGGACTGCATCTCCAAAGCCACGAAAAGGGGTAATCGAACGAGAACAGGTGAAAGAAACAAGAATCCACGAAGACTACGGGAAAGGAAAATAGAATTCTTCAAATGAAAAAAATTTAATAAGGGCTTAATAGCATACAAAGCCCAAAATAATGTGGTGAGAATTATTGCAAAGCAGCTCTCCCAGAGCAAAGTGCAGTGTGTTCCAAAAAGACACCATAAAGAAATGGAAAGTATACATACACGTGAGGGATGCAAAGGACCAGCAGGAAGGAGTTCTAGGAGGAGAAAACAGAGAATGGGAGAGACACAGCGTGCAAACAAATAGCAACACACCGTCTAGAGCTGAGAAAGGAAAGCCCTCGAATTCGAAGGTTATTTTCCACTGAATTCCATCCTGGATCAAATGTTAAGCCCACACCGAGACACGCCGTCACTCAATTCCAGAACATTAAGGACCAAGAGAAGCTAGTTGTCATGAAAGGAGAGGTGGCGAGTAGCTGGAAATCCAGTGAAGCTGTTCAGAACAAGGTGACGATCCAGCAGATTTCTACACGAGGGGGAGTGAGTCAGCAGATGAGGTGAAAATGAAGATCTGAGTGAAAAGGAGCAACCAGTGGCCCCTGGATGCTGGGAAGGCAGAGGTGTGTGCAGAGGGCAGGTGGAGTCCAGGCAGGGAGGGAAGAAGGAGGACACAGTGACAGCAGAAGACGAGACAGAAACTCATGTCTGATGCCCCAGGAGGGGAAGGCTCAGCGTGAAGACGGGCGGGCATGAGGTATGAGTCTTTGGAATTTGCCCCCTTGCTTTCAATGTGTCTGTGGGGTAGAAGGAGGAAGACAGAAGAGGCACTGCCAGGGGGTGGCAACGGAAGAGCTGGGCTGGGCCAGAGCCAGGGCCAGCCGGGGGCCAGTGTCTGGGGACGGGGCGGGGGGGGGGGGGTCCAGGCTAGGGGCAGCGGAGATCCGTGTGGACGCATTTGCTGAGAGCCACCAAAGTTTACTCATCTAAAAGTTATCACTGGGAATTCCCTGGCAGCCCTGTGGTTAGGACTCCACGCTTTCACTGCTGAGGGCCCGGGTTCGATCCCTGATTGGGGAACTAAGATCCTACAAGCCTTGCAGCTCGGCCAAAAAAAAAAGTTCTCATTCAAACATTGACACCCACGGAACGTGAGTGCCCAGAGACAGCACTAAGCTGGGCGTGGAGGCGGCCCCGCCCTGGGTCCTGAGCACCAGGTCACAAGCCGGGTGACTGCAGGCCGGCCTGCTGCCTTCCTTCTTTGTAAGATGGGCTCCCGCCCTGGTTGACAAGGGGCGAGGCCCACCTTGCAGAGTCAGGAGAAAGCTGTGAACACCCCAACGGGCTACACGAACATGAGGGGGCACCTCATCACAACGAACAAACGGGGCAAGGCGGGCAGGACGTGGCTGGCTTCCCACGGTATCAGAGCCTTACCTGCGGGCTGGGCGGATGCCAGGGCCTGGTCAACAGCCCTCCACTCCCCCGGGTCTGGTTGGAGAGGCCCCTGGACCTGCCTGGGAGCCGCTAGAAGGCGGTCTGTCCACCTGAGCCCTCGCTCCAGTGGGCTTCCCGGGCTCTGCACAGGCTCCTTGGCCTGGATGGCAAGGCTTGGGCTCAGGTTCCACCAGACACAAGGTTTCAGCAGGTCCTCAAGCAAGACGTGCCCTCCTGCAGAGCACAGAGCCCCATGAAGCCCTTTCCAGAAATCCCCCTGCACCTTCTCTATCTGTGGTGAACAGGTCATTTGTGGGTAGTGAAGGAAGGACGTTGGCCCAAGATGTCAGCCAACATTCATGCCTGGACCCTTGGACATTACTGTACTGTCACTTTATGTCATCTGACTGCCGCTACCAAGCCCTACCCGAGGCATTTCACACATGTGATTGCAAATCCTTACAATGACCCCGTGCTCCAGGATCGTTCCCACAACAGCCCTGGAGATACAGAAACATGAGGAAACCGAGGCTTAGAACTTATGTTGCCCGAGGTTTCATAGTGGATGGGAGGCACTGGAGATTTGAACCCAGTTCATTCGCCCCCAGCCTGTCCACTGGGCAAGACCACCTGTGCCAACGGCAACCATCACAAGGAAAACTGATCAGGAGTTGGTGTATCCCTTGGGGAAGACCTCTAACCTGCGATGAAAGATGTCAGGAGCCACACCACCGGCCAGCTGGGCGTCTGCTCGGACAGGGGCCACCAACAGGCGAGAGGCTCCCGGGCATCCGGGCTGCGTTCCCGCTTGTCACATCCGCAGGCGGGAGCGTGGACGCCCACCCCTGACTCACTCTTCATTGCTTGGCTACGTTCAGCTTTGCTGCGCCACACAACTCAGGTGGGAAGGAACAGTCCGACAACATCATGAAGAAAGATGTTTTCCATTGGGCCCTAAAGCAAGATGTGATGAGGTCCAAGTTGTTCCGGACTCTGGTCACCTGCTACGGGATGTCAGCCGCAAGTGGTTTGCAACGTGTCTGGAAGACAACGGTCAGAGCGTGGGCTCCCAGATGGGCAGTGGATGCCATCACAACTAGTCCTACACTAGCCAGTAAAGGCAAAAGATCAACTGTCTTCATTATCATCTGTATGAATTCAGGGTCATGAGACTATAGCAAGATGCCCCAGTCACCGACTATCGGCACCACAGTCACCCTCCCTGGGGGAACAAAGTCCATCTGCTTGTGGACAAGCCTTTCCACATGTACCACAGCACGTATGTGACCAGCAACAGCTGTCCACTGTGCCCCGTAGCATTGCTGGTTCTGTACATTGAACCTGATTATTTCGCGAGTTAAAATATAAAATAAGCACATGTGGCCCCGTGCACGCACATACACACACACATACAACCACCCGATCTGACAAATACAGAGAAGCGCCAGGAATGGAAATTTTTCAGCTGCTGACAAGAATGCAACCAACCTTTCCGCCCTTTAAATGAACGTTCTGAAGTAACTGATCAAGATTTGCGTGGTTTCCTACTCCCCCTCCCTCTCTCTCTTACACACACACACACACACGAACTCACACACATGCTGACATACACACTCACACAAGGAAAGAGGGAAAGTATTCTTAATACTAGAGTCCAGGGCAGCACAAAATCTCTGGCTGTAAAGTAAATCTGCCTCCGTTCCTAAGACCTTACATTTGAAAAGTGCCTCACAGGTTTCCAGATACTCCCCCAGACATCCTCTCCTTGGTACACACGCAGGCCTAGTGTGTATGGTCATCATGTTCACGGAGGACGAGTCGGTGCTTTAAAACATAGCAAGAGCCAAACGGTTCCGGGTTCAAAGCCCGGCTCTACGTCCTCCTTGCTGTGTGACCTCTCACTAGTGACCTAACATCTCTGGGTCACAATTTCCTCATCTAAAATGGGAGGATAAAGCCAGCCCCAGCGACTGTGGTGAACGTTTCATTGAAAGCATCCAGCATGAAAACGGACTAGTGGTTTTACCGAGAAAGAAAACGGCCCAGGGAGCATCAGTGACGGAGCCAGAGCCCTGGGTGAGAAGTGCAGAGATGTCTCTCGGCCTCGCTGGAAGGCGCGTCCAACCTGCTCTCCTGCTTCCAGGCTTCCCTCTCGGTCTAGATGTCCCTTCCTAATTTTCCAAACATACTGACTCCCCTGCACTTCCTCACCCAGTCCAGACATCACCTCCTCGCCCACCGGGGCCACAGTAAAGCCCCTCTGCCCTCTCTCAGCAAGGGCCGTGCGGGCACCTCACAGGCTGCACTCTGAGGGCAGGTGCTGTGCGTTTAACTCTGGATTCGAACCCCTGGGTCACAGCAGGTCACCGAGTTGGAAGGAAGGCAGAGCAGGGACAGCCAAGGTGTCGGCCACACCGTAGTTACCTGGGTTCCCAGCAGGTGAAAACCCAAGCAATCCAAGGAAGTCACCTCTTTGAAATCTACAGGCAAAGCTATCTCATTATTTTCTCTCTGTTATTGCCAAGAAATGCTTCCTTCTATCTATAAACCCTCCCTATAAATGTAACCCACTTCCTCATTATCAGACCTGCAGCGACAGGGAGCAACCTGTCCAAGTTCACCCACAGAAACTCCTGTGTCCTGTCCTCCGGAAGCCGCCGGCTGCGCTTCGAATCAGGGTCCCTCCGACCTGGGAGTGGCCCAGACAGCACACAACTCCTTGTTTCAGAGAGAAAAGAGGTAAAGTCCAGGAGGGCAAGGAACACGCAACTGAGCTACTCCTTTCTTTTCTCGTGGGACCAAAATTCTCTATCCTCTAATCACTGGTTTTTCTATTCTTTTTGTATCGTTACCAGTTTACCACTTTCCTTTTTGAAAGGCAGAGAGAAAATCTGGACATAATACCTCTGAAATATTCGTAATTTTTAAAAACACCCAACCAATTTCAGTTGAGTGACGCTGATGGAACTTACCACGAGACTAGTTGTGATTCCTCTCCCGTCATCTTCAAAAATGTACAGAGCCCTGGCGACACGCCGGCTGCGGCACAAGGCCCACGGGATATCCAACTTTATAAGGCCCAGCCCCTGTTACCGAGCAGTGCCCAGACTTGAAGGGGACACAGCCGTGGAAACAAGTAATTACTAGGTAGATGTGTGAACGCAGTAACAGCTAAAGTACTTCTTAAACACTTTGTTCTGGGCACACAGGTCAACGCAGACAATCATTAGAAGAGTGTGTCAGGTGTAGTGATGATGGTGAAAGGGTGAGACACCTCTGCGAGAAGATCAAGGAGCACTTCACAAGGAGAAGCCACCGTGGTTACTGAGGAGAGAAGCTCACCGCGCAGATGAGGAGACGGAAAGTGCAGAGGAGGGTGGTACCAGGGCCCAGAGGTGGGAAGCACGAGTGGGCCCAAGAGGGTGGAGTGGGGGCAGTGCAAATGAAGGACCCCTTTGCCAAACTTGACCCTGGAGACCCCCCACTGGTGTTTAGCAGGGCATCCTGTGGACGTGTTCTATTTTAGAAAGCTCTCTAGCAGAAGCGCAGAGATGGTGTGGGAAGCACGTGAGCCTGAGCTGGGAAACCAGCCTTCCAAGTGACACGGTGAGGGACCGAGCTGGGGCCCGGGCACGGGGAAGATGTCAGCACCCAGAGGAGAGAGATGATACAGGGGCAGGGCCCACACAACTGTCAAGGAAAGGGACGGCCCAGGTTTTTGGTGGGTGACACGGTGAAGGGTGTGGCCGTGCCCTCGTGGAGAGCTCGGTAGGAAAAGCTGATCTGAGCACACACAAGATAAACCAGACTTCGCCTGAGTCTGGAGTGTAAACCCAGGTATGGATGCAGCATGGCATTGAACTTGGGACTATGGGGCGCGAGGAGCTCTGGAGGCAGAACCCACAGCCCTGTCCGAAAAGGACAGGAGGGTTTTGCAGTCTAGACCCTAACCTTTCCCTGGGGTGTGACCACCGGGACACTGCGCTCCCACCCAGGACTTCGCTAGAAAGGCCTCACCTGCCTATTTCTCCGTCACTTAACACACGGCTGCACGTCATGCCGCTTAGAAAATAGAACCTGGTGCGGACTGGTGTTTGTGCTCTTGACTCCCAGGTGTGCGTCTCCACGGAGAAGTGTCTGGGCCAGGGCCAGTCTGAGCTTGGCCTTGGACTCTTCTCTGGAGCCCCGGGCTGACTCTGTGATGTGGTCCACAGTCCAGCGTGCAGCTGGGGCTCCCTCGGAAGGCGGTGGGGTCAGTGTCGGGGCCGAGAAGCCGCCTAAGCCGCTCAGGACGGGCCGAGGAAGAGGATGCTGCCGTGGCCCCTGAGTCCCTGGGGTTTGGCCTTAACTACACCAAATGTTCAGGAAACCATATTATCTGTTACGACTCACCAACCCTGCTTCGTGCCATCGGATATGTGAGTTTAGGGAGATAGAGGTCCTCCGAAAACATGGTTGAACACGGACGTCACGGCTTAGTCCATCAGACCAGAGAGCTACAAAGATGGGTCTTTATCTTCCAAGAGATCTAAGACATTTGAACTTCTATGACACCTCACTTCTCAGAACCAGATGTGCGTCCGGTGGGGAAGAGGTAGGGGATGGGGAATTACGCCATCTGCAGGAAGAGCCGAAGAGTTCCCTCTTCTGTGTGCTGCAACGTGGAGGCTTGAGAAAGTCGGCGTCGCTGTGGGTTATATTCACTCGGCTGTGGACCCTGGTTTCCTGTGTTTTTCACGGAGACGGCATTCAGACGGAGGCGGGAGACCCGTGGGAGTTAACATCACCTGCCCCGGCCATCGTCTCCTTTGCATTTTGTGCCCTCACTGTGTTTCCCGTTGCCGTCTGCATACTTCCCTGTGTCTGGGACACCACGGGGCTTTGGGCCCCCGGGGGCTGGCACACTGCCCCCCCACCACACGCACACACAGGCCAGCACACCGAAGATGCTCAAACGTAACTGGTATTGGAATCCCACTCACTTTTTCTGCCGTCACGCGGCAGGAAGTCCCCTGCTTTGCCACATGGACTCAGAAACAATTCTCTACAACTTACCAGACATTTATTAAGTCTTTGGTACGATTTCGCAAGGCACTGTAGCCAGGGGAAGATGGGAGGATAACAGTCATGTCCCTGGCCTCACGGTGCAGGAATTAGGTAAAGTGTGTGCCAGGTGCTACGTAAGAATGTATCTATTTGTTTCATTATAGTTACTCACGTTCTCCTCATTTTATGCCAAAGGGATTTCACACAGCTTACAAATATACACCCAACCACCAGAGCAAAAGAAAATAAAATAAATAGATGAGAAAGACGGAACGGCGGAGAATGAGGAGGAAGGAGAAGAGGAGAAAGGCGGTGAGGCCCGTGCACTAAAGAGTCGCCGTAAAACCCTGTATAGTCTTCAGAGGAGATAAGAAATGGGCCCATGGTTCCTAGAACTGAACGAGCAGAGGGACACAGTCAGGATCATAAAGGGCTCACTAATCACTGAGGGCCTGGCTGAGGCTCAGAGACGCTCTGGACTTCGAATCTCACGCCAATGGCTGTGCCACAAGCTGCAGGATGGAGAGAAAAGGAACGTTGACTCAAACAGACAAAAAGAAATCATTTTGCTGCCATAAGTTTTGAACTCCATCACTGCTAATCTTCTTTCCTGAATGATTGAAAAAATGTTTAAAACAAATATGAGGAAAAAGGTCATTTAAATTAAGAAATGACATCTGTACATGAGACGGAGGGCAGAAGAAAGAAATGTCCGGGGCATTTTCCTGGATGTAACATGTCTATCTTTTTTCTTTTAATTAATTAATTTAATTTACTTATTTTTGGCTGTGTTGGGTCTTCACTGCTGCGCACGGGGTTTCTCTAGTGGCGGCGAGCGGGGGTTACTCTTTGTTGCGCTGCACGGTCTCCCCATTGCGGTGGCTTCTCGTTGCGGAGCACGGGCTGTAGGCTCACGGGCTCAGTAGTTGTGGTGCGCGGGCTCAGTAGTTGTGACTCGCAGGCTCTAGAGTGCAGGCTCAGTAGTTGTGGTGCATGGGCTTAGTTGCTCCGCGGCATGTGGAATCTTCCCGGACCAGGGCTCGAACCCATGTCCCCTGCATTGGCAGGCGAGTTCTTAACCACTGCTCCACCAGAGAAGTCCCCTACATGTCTATCTTTAATTCTCGGACTGAATTCCAACTTTGCCTGAGAGACAGCCCAGCGATTGCTCAGGTATTATCTTCCCAGGCTCTAATCTTTTTTTTATGTGTTTGTACAGAGATGGTGTGATTCCCCTGCTTCATTAAATGTGTGAGTAGGTGGGTAGCTGTTTTCCCCACAAACTCCGTCTCCTCCTAGGTTTCACAACAGCGTTCCTCAAAATTATACTCTTGCTAACCTTTCTCAAACACGGAATGTAGATGTCAATATTAAATATACATACAGGAATCCCGGTGCAGGCGGATATCAGCTACAGCATCCAACAGAGAAATCCAAGATTAGGAGACAATGCAGGTAAAAGATGTTGATAGTCATTCAAAAATTATAGGAAAGTGACACAAAAGGTTGAAATCAAGGGAGTTGATCTGCAGCAATGTCCTTGTCCCAGTGGAAACGATGGAGGAGGGACAGTGGGTGTCAGCTCTGAGGAAGGTATCGGAGAAGAAGGCGAGCGAAGATGACTCGCCAAGAAGCTCGATATTAGTGGGGGGTACAGGGTGCACCTGCATAAAGTCAGGTTTCAATACAACAAATGCACAGCCATGGTTGTATTTTGTACGGCACCCGGATCCAAGCCTATTGGGCTGTGCGGTGTGGGGTCATCCACACTGGTGAAGCACAAGCGGAAAGCCTTAGCAACATGCCAAACCACTCAGTAAGGCCCATCACGGTGACCCACTGTCACCATGGGAGTCCCGTACCCAAATGCATTTCTAGAAAATGGGCCAAAGACATAAGACATTGATTATGTTTTAGTCAAGAAGGAGCAGAATCGGGCATGCACCTCTAAGATGTTAACCATGGTGAGTTGTCACGACTGAGAGAGAGACAGAGAGAGGAGAGAAGGGAGGAGAAGGAAATAGACTCAGTCCCATGGCATTCTTTGTCACCTATCCTGACCAAATGACATGGGAAACCTCAGTTGTATCTAATCGGGAGCTTTCTTGTGAATGAGGGTTTAAAATGTTCTGAAAATAATTAATAGATCAAAAGTGAAAAATCATATGATTATACCTATAGGAGCTAGAAAGTAGTTTGATAAAAAAATTCTATATTCAATGTCCATTCTTTTAAAAAGAAAGTTACTAAAAAGAAAGCTATTGATAAAAGATGGGGGATTTCCCTAGTGGTCCAGTGGTTAAGAATCCACCTTCCAATGCAGGGAACACGAGTTTGATCCCTGGTCGGAAACCCGCGCACCACAACAAAAGATCCCGCATGCAAAAAGTAAGACCCGACACAGCCAAAAATAAATAAATAAATAAATAAATATCTTAACATAAAAATAAAAGACCAGAGGCAAGGCTGGAGACGCAGCGCATCTGACCTCATTGGGAGTTTTAAGATCAATGGGAATCTGTCTAAATAGTTTTTTGTTTGTTTTTTAAAATTTTTATTGAAATATAGTTGAATAACAATGTTGTGTTAGTTTCAGATGTACATCAAAATGATTCATATATATATATTCTTTTTTAGGTTCTTTTCCCTTATAGGTTATTACAAGATATTGAGTATAGTTCCCTGTGCTATACAGTAGGACCTTGTTGTTTATCTATTTTATATACATTAGAATGTATATGTTAATCCCAAACTCCTAATTTATCCCTCCCCCTTCCCGTTTGGTAACCATAAGCTTGTTTTCTACATCTTTGAGTCTATTTCTGCTTTGTAAATAAGTTCATTTGTATCATTTGTTTTTTAGATTCCACATACAAGTGATATCATATGACATTTTTCTTTCTCTGTCTGACTTATTTCACTTAGTACAATGTCCAGGTCCATCCATATTGCTGCAAATAGCATTATTTCATTCTCTTTATGGCTCAGTAATATTCCATTGTATATATGTACCACATCTTCTTTATTCATCTGTCAATGTGTCTAAAGGTTTGATACAGGGGTGTGATGTGATCAGGTTTGCATTTAAGAAAGATCACCCTGATGGATTTACCTGTCTCTACCCAAAAGCCAGTAAGTACTATGATAAGTGGGGAAATGAAAGAAGCATTCCCATAGCGTCTTTATCATCGTTCATGTTAATGACATCCTGGAAGTGTTAAGCCGTACAATCAGCTGAGAAGAAGGAGGTACACAGTTTGGAAAGGGGAAGTAAAATTACCATTTCTTGTAACTGACCACCTGAGGTACTTGGAAAACTAATCTGAAGGACAAATATAAAGGACGTAAGAGTCAGTAAAGTAGATGAGTACAAAGACAGCATTCAAATGTCCTTCACCCCTCCTCCTCTTTCTCTTCTGCTTCCTCTACCCTATACTTTCCTGAACAATTCAGTCCCAAAGCTATGAGACAGGGGCCAACAAGACAAGCAGCCTCGCCAAGGCCAAGGGTGGGCAGAAGTTGTGGCGCCAAGATCTGGGAGTCACGGCTGGATGGATGAGGGGAGCGCCACACAGGGGAGGGGCAGCCGCAGTTATGGGGCACTGGCCACAGGTGCAGATATAGCCAGGTTCCTTCCCTTTATCAGAGAAGAAAGATGCAAATATGGAAAAGGAGCAAACTTAGAATGAACCTTGTGACACTGGATTGAAATGAAGATGTTGGCATGAACTCCACATTTTGAGTATAGACAAATATAGAAAAAGTACAGATGTAAGTGCGTTTATATATGTGTGCATCCCTTGGTCTCTCAGCATAGATAGATATAGAGATCAAGACTGAGGTAGAGATAAATATGTCAAAAGATACAGAAGCCACCTTGAAGGGGCTCCCACCGGCCAAATCTGGGACTACTTGAGCTTCAAAATGAACAGTGGTAGTAATGTATTGTAACCCACTGAATAAAACAGGAAAGCAAGAGTCCAAACTCATGTAAATCCACAAATTGTACCTGTTTTCTTAGGTCAGTCTCCCAAGGGAATAGAAATAAAAGCAAAAATAAACAAATGGAACCTAATCAAACCTATAAGCTTTTGCACAGCAAAAGAAACCATCAACAAAACGAAAAGACAACCTACGGACTGTGAGAAACTATTTGCAAATGATGCGACTGACAAGGGCTTTATTTCCAAAATACACAAACAGCTCATACAACTTATTAGTAAAAAAACAAACTTATGTAAATCAGCACATTAATAACTGAAAGTTTGAAAAGGAAAAGAACATTTACATGGATCAAAGTACCTTCCCACAAATTCCTTCCTAACTCACGAGGGGGAAAAATGTAACTTACAATGGAGAAAATTGGAGGACACTCCCCTAATCAGTTGATTGAGTGGTCAAAGTGGACATCTTCACTAATGGGACAAATTCAATTCGTGGGCCACCTGTTAAGGTGCATAAGAAGAGCACAGCATCATTTCTATGACATTCTTCCCCCCCCTCAAGACACTTGCTACGAAATAACTTGCTCATAATTTTCAAAACCACAAAGGTCATGAAAGTCCATGAAAGACTGAGAAATTGCTCCAGACTGAAGGAGACCAAAGTGACAAATGCCATGTGTGGCTCTGGACCCGATCCTTTCATAATTAAGGACGTTATTAGAACAACTGACAAAACATGAAGGAGTGGAAGATTAGAAGGTAGAGATGTATCAGTGTTCATGTAAGAGAATGTCCTAGTTTGTAGAATTTGCACAGGGTAATGGTTCAGGGAATAAAAGGTCTTCCTATTGGGCTTGAAACTTTTCTGTAAGTTTATTTCAAAATTTAAAAATCAGTTTATAAAAATATCCATAGCATTCACTATATATAAGGAACTACTCCAAAATATTTAGTGCAAGAAATGATTACATTTATAAGGGCAATTCAGAACAAAGGATAAACATACCTAAGAATGAACTTAGAGGAATTGGCAATATCTATATGAAGAAAACTTTGAAGCAGGACTAAGTAACACAGAAAAGACATTTTTCATTATACGGCTTTTGTACCTTTTGAATTTTTACCAATGCATTTGTTTTTATTCAAGAATAAGTGAATGAAATTTACAGCAAAGACAATGCATTGAGGAAAACATGCATTGACCCCTTACTGAACCTACTGCAAGTTGTTAAAACAGAAATCGCTTTTAAATAAAGAAAGAAATTGCACAGAAATAGACTCTGGTTGTAAGATCCAATGTGCTTAAACACGAGGAATGGTTCCTCACTACCCAATGAGCACATCAAGGCCGTCCATGATTCAACTCACCCAAGGCTGGGAGAAATGGATCACTCCCTCTCAGAAACCTCTGTAACCCTTTGAATGACTTCCATGAAGTCGCTCACTTAATGGCTCTTGTAACACAGCCTTGTCTTCCATAAAGATTGAAAATTCCTTAGGGCTGAGAAAATAAACTCTGATCCATCGCTCATTGCAATTCTCCGCTGCTTTGCACATCGTAAACATGTGATTGTGTGACTGTGAAGTTTTCCTTTTCTTTTCTTTCTCCCTTGACCCCAACTCAGACCCAAACTGTAAATGGTGTTTCACCAATTAAGAACCAAGTTTTACATATATTTTACTGATGATGGGAGGAAGGGGAGTAAAACTATAGTCAGTTATTTTCTCTAATTTTTACAGAGAGAAATGGAAAGTTTAAATCATCAGACCTGGGGGGGTGAAGCAACACTGACAACCACAGCTGCTCCAGACGTTTCCAGAGACAATTTGGCATTAATTTTTGCAAATTGGCATGTAGGCAGCCACAGAGCTTTTATTTATTTATTTATCTCATTATTTTACCTCTTTACCTATCAAATCTAGAGTAGAAAGGTTTCACACTGAAAGAAGAAAACTAAAGAAGTATATGTACCCATCACGTTGACTCTGATGTAACTTTAAACATTTTAAAGTATAAAATAACAAGTGAGACTAGACAAAGTAGCAGTCAAGGCATAAATAACAGAGGCTAAGTCCACCCCCTGTGAGGGCGTGAGGTGAAAAGGTACGTTCCATCAAACAAGCCTAGAAGAACGTAACTTTAAAAAGCACAGGCAGATAACTACTCCCAAGCACATAAAGATGGCGAATTAGGCATGAAAAGTTTTCAAGAACGGGAAAATGATTTTAGAAAGGAAAGTGTGCCTTTCATTCTATCGTGGAAGGTGGAGCACATTTTGTTCTACCCACTAGGTGGAGTCACTGGGAAACAAGGATTCGAGTTCCTGGTGGGGATTGCCACCCCACAAAGCAAAGACCCGGAGGGGTTCGCATTGTTTCCTCCAAGCTGGTCCCAGGCTCCCTGCTCTGCCTTCTTATCTGCCCCGACAGGAGCACCCAAATATGGACCTTCTCCCGTGTCCTCCTGTTCTCCTTCCCTCTCACCTTCCGCCTCTTCGTGGGGACACACTTCTCAGGTGTGTTCCAGGTTCTCAGTCATTAACATAAAATCATTTGTTGAACAGCTACTCCGTGCTCATTACTGGAAGAAGAACTGGAATGAAGAGTTGATCATGACTTGACAATGTCTCCAATCTAGCTGGGGAGGCAAGGCTCACACAGGAGTGTTAGCTGACAGTAAAGCAGAGACAGGACTGCAGCTACCACAGCAGGGATGTGATAAACCACCTGGGCACCCCGTAGGTGCCACTATGTTAATGGGTTTCACATCCAGTTAACACAGGCAGTTCAGAGCCCTCTTCAGATGGTCCTGAATCCAAAGAAATTTGCATGAATTCATTTAAAGTATTTATTATTTTTCACCAAGGGGCCATAAAAATTCTGGTGTTGTGGGCTGTCCGTTGTCATGAAGATATCTGTCAAATGTGGTCTAGACCAGGGTTTTGTTACTTTTTCAACTCACAATATGAAATTTATTTTTACAATAGGACCAAATGAGCACACACACAAGTCACTAAATAATAATTGCCGCTTGTGGGACTCACCCTCACGCTCTCCACCCCTTGTCTTCCCCCTTATCCCCTTCCCTCCCCCCTCCCTTTTCCTCCCCTCTCTTCCCCCATCCTTTCCCCTCCGCCCTTCTCCCATCCCCTTCCCCCTTTCCCCCATTCTATTCAGTTTTTAGAAATACAATTTGGGTTTACTAAAAATAGATTTCATGACTCACAAAGAGGTTGCTACCCACAATCCAAAAAGCACTGGTTGAGACCATTCCAAAATGTTATGGAATCTAGGGCTCTGAGGATCCCCGCCTATGGTTTGTGAGTGAAAGATACGAGGAGGGTTTATTGAGGTTAGTTGAAGCTGACTAAGAAGGGCATTCTGTTAACAAAAGCTTGACGTCTTTTTAAAAAACAAACGTGCTGAAGAAACATCCAACAGTCCTTGGCAGTCTAAAGATGTACGTGGGGTCTTCCCTGGTGGCGCAGTGGTTGAGAGTCCGCCTGCCGATGCAGGGGACACAGGTTCGTGCCCCGGTCCGGGAAGATCCCACATGCCGCAGAGCGGCTAGGACCATGAGCCATGGCCGCTGAGCCTGCGCGCCTGGAGCCTGTGCTCCGCAACGGGAGAGGCCACAATAGTGAGAGGCCCGCGTACCACAAAAATAAATAAATAAATAAAGATGTACGTGGTACAGTAAGGTGCCCTTGGAAGATAAAGATGAACTAACAACATCATTAGCTTGTCGAGACCACCATCCAAGGATGGGTGAAGGCAGGACCTTTACAAAAATATCGAAATAAATGTGGAATGACTGGGCATTACGAGTCTTAATTTATAAATAGAGTAACCGTTCTCCAGGTAAGTTTCTTTTTATTTTTCTTTATCACAATTAAGCTTCTTGGATATCTGGGCAATTTTCTTCTTCAATAACATGACAGAATTTCTTGTCAAAACTTAAGCATTTTTGCTTATGAAATTAGCCACCCAGTCATTGGAGCAAAGTCATTGGAGCAAAGAAGTTTTACCCTTAGACTTTCTACTGTCTGAAAAATACCACTTGAATCAGTCCACTACATTATTGAATAATGCTACAAAAGTTTGTAGTAATTTTATATCTTCTTTGGAGAAATGTCTATTTAGGTCTCCCACCCATGTTTGGATTGGGTCATTTGTTATTTTGATATTGAGCTGCATGAGCTGCTTGTATACTTTGGAGATTAATCCTTTGTCAGTTGCTTCATTTGCAAATATTTTCTCCCATTCTGAGGGTTGTCTTTTCGTCTTGTTTATGGTTTCCTTTGCTGTGCAAAAGCTTTTAAGTTTCATTAGGTCCCATTTGTTTATTTTTGTTTTTATTTCCATTTCCCTAGGAGGTGGGTCAGAAAGGATCTTGCTGTGATTTATGTCATGGAGTGTCCTGCCTATGTTTTGCTCTAAGAGTTTGATAGTGTCTGGCCTTACATTTAGGTCTTTAGTCCATTTTGAGTTTACTTTTGTGTATGATGTAAGGGAGTGTTCTAATTTCATTCTTTTACATGTAGCTGTCCAGTTTTCCCAGCACCACTTACTGAAGAGGCTGTCTTTTCTCCACTGTATATTCTTGCCTCCTTTATCAAAGATAAGGTGACTATATGTGCGTGTCTGTCATACAGAGTGAAGTAAGTCAGAAAGAGAAAAACAAATACCATATGCTAACACATATATATGGAATCTAAAATAAATGGTTCTGAAGAACCTAGGGGCAGGACAGGAATAAAGAAGCAGACGTAGAGAATGGACTTGAGGACACAGGGAGGGGGAAGGGTAAGCTGGCACAAAGTGAGAGAGTGGCATGGACATATATACACTACCAATCGTAAAATAGATAGCTAGTGGGAAGCAGCTGCATAGCACAGGGAGATCAGCTCAGTGCCTTGTGACCACCTAGAGGGGTGGGATAGGGAGGGTAGGAGGGAAACGCAAGAGGGAGGAGATATGGGGATATATGTGCACGTATAGCTGATTCACTTTGTTATAAAGCAGAAACTAACACACCATTGTAAAGCAATTATACTCCAATAAAGATGTTAAAAAAAAAGTTTGTAGTAATTTAAAAATTGCTTTCCCACACCATATATAGACTATCACTAGTAATTAATGCAGAGCTTATCAAGGCCAATATATGTGGTTCTCTTTCTTCATCTCTTCCCTCTACTTTTACGCATGGAGTAATAACTTTTATTGGAATGACTACACGAATGCATATGAAACAGCCCCTTTTCTCTAGAATCTTTCAGGCCAACGGGGATCCCAGAACTATGGAAATGACCCTCATGCCACACAGAATGTGGTGAGCGCCTAAGGCCCCAGACCCAGGAGGAAAGACACCCCCATCCTTCTCGTGGAGATGACCACGGCCTCACGGAGAGGGTAGACGTCCCGAGGGGCCTCCAAGGATGCAGAAGGGTTCTACGAAGAGAGACTGAGTGGTGAGCAGAGTCCTGGGAAGAGGAAACTTCATAAGCGCTCCTAGAAAGTAAGTATCAGTTTAGCTGAACGGGAGGGCCCTGTAAGGGGAGGGGTGGGAGAAGCACACAAGATGTTAGGGCTTTCCCTTTGTGTGGCTACTTTTAGTTGACCACGCATTGGCACATCCATTATCTCAGTGCCATCTCTTCAGGACTACAGTGCGACAGACCCTTACGCCCAAGGAGAGCGTTAGTACTTTACAAGAGCATAAAAGGAGAGCTGGAGACTTCCCGGTAGGAGAAGGGCCAGCGATAGGCTGCCTGCACTTGTTGGAGGGGTAGCGTTGCTGTGTCTGATGCACATACCTTCTTTGAGAAGTGGACTCTGCCCCGTCTGTCAGAACGAGAAATTCTGTCTTTGAGATACTTGGGCCAGGCCAGCAGGGTCAAGGTTTTCTTTCCTCTCTGCTCTGGGGTCCTAAGGTCTGACCTGGAGCTGCCATTTGCCTTGTTACCTTGGGGGTGGGCATGCAGGCAAAGGAGCCCTGGAGGTCCCACTGCTCCACCTTTGACTCCCCCCCAGGGACTCCCTGAAAACCGGCTTCCACTGAGATTTGTTCTCTTTGGATTTTGCCGCTTGTAACTGACAGGGACCTCGGCACGGATGGGCTGAAGCAGGAGAGCTGGGGGCAGAGAGTCCCTCTAGGAGGCTCTTCTAAAAGTCCCCCTTAGCCCTTTTCTACACTACCTTCTGGGCATCCTAAGTCTACAGAAAAGTTCTACTAAAAAGGGAATTCCATTGTTCATTCATACATTTATTCAACAATATTTACAGAGCACTTAATATTTGCCAGGCTTTACTCTAACTGGAAAAAAATGGCCAAAGAGGTTTCTGTCTTTATGGAGAACACATTCTCACAGGGAGAGGCAGACTATAAAAAAGTAAGCACAATAAGAAAATCTCAGATAGCATTTTTGTCCTACGAGTGAAACATCACATCCCCACAGTGACCCAAGGTTCCAGGACCCTGTGTGGCCAGCAGAGAGCACAGGTCAAGCGCTTACCCAGAAGATGTTTGATGAAAGAAAACAGAATGGGATAGAAATATATTGTAGTGGGGACACTGAGTAATCCTTGCCGGTTTTCTTTCTTCAGATGAAAGTCTAACTCATGTTCAATGACTTAGCACAGAAATGGAGCTGTTCCCAACATCACTCTCACGGATTTCACGAAATCCTGTCACTGCAGCATTTCAGTTCCACTTTGCGATCCTTTTGCACTTGAGACCGTCAAATGACAATGACCTCAAATCTGACAATCAGAGAGACTGAACAACAAAAACTAAAGGGAATGGGCAGGAAAAGAGCTTAATGTTAGGTAGAGAGAGGGATGGATTAAATTAACATGCTATCAGTTGATAATGGATTTTTCTTGTATGTTACAACAAATTATTTTTCCCTATATTTACTTTGGACATTCATAACGAAGTTAAATGAAATTCCTACTGCTCTACAAGTTATTGTTATTTGTATGTGTTAGTTATCCTTTTAATCACTTACAATAGGCAGCTGGGTTTTATCCAATCCCAGTGATTTTAAACTGGGTCATCAAAATCCACTGGGTCTAAGTGAAACCAGGGTTTTAACAATGCCGTGCAATCTTTTGCTGGATGTCAAGCCAGAGGTGATACTGTATTAAGAACAGGAGACTAAGCTGTAACAACAACCAAAATGTTCCAATTAACTTCAAGTTAGAGGGAACATGTGGCCAAATACAGCTCAAAGTCAGGGCTTGGGATTGAGAGATTTGCCCTGAATAGCGTATTATAGCCTGGAGATACTCAAAGCCCTACCAACAGCCCTAAAAATATTCTAGGACTTAAGACCCCATGGGCTCACCTGTGTCTGGCTGCTACTTCCACACACTCAGGTCTGCTCCACGTCAACCCAGACATGAGACTCAGGCCCTGCACTGGTTTCCATTTACAAATGAGATGTTGAAGAAGTTGGTAGGCTTATCAAAGAATTCAGGACACACAGAGGAGCACAGCCTGCACCACCTACCAAATTAACATGCAGTCACCATCCGTCACTCCTGGGTTCTGATTCTCTGTCAACCGCACCACTAGTAGGGGTCCTCCTCTGAGTTGGCCCCCACAGCTCCTCCTTTCTGTTCTGTCTCACATTCTCTTTTTCTTTACACTCAGCGACTCTCCCTTTTGCGGGAGCAACCAAAGCCCTTGCCCCTGAGGCCCCAGGGTCTCACCTTCTACAGTTGGTGTGCACCAAAGCATTTTTCCAAACCAAGATTGTTCCCTTCCTGAGAGATACTCTGGAGCTAGATGTTAGGATGATTGCAAGTCCTCCACCAGTTACAGCACCTGTTATGTAAACATGGGTTTTAGTATTGCAGGTCAGGGGGTGGCATAAAGTCACATCTGTCCCTTTTTCCTTCTCCTTCACAGTTAGCCCAGGGAAGCCCCAGATAAGACAGGCAAGTGACTGTCTTGATGTAGAAAAATGGAAAGAGGAAAAAATCAACATCATGACAGCGCTCAAGGATAGTCCGGAAAAGAAAGCTAAGCCTCCTGATTATACTTCCCTTCTTGAAACGAAGTTATGGACCTTCCTAGGCAGAGATTCCTAAGTTGGGTAAGCTTTTCCCAAACAGAAGTAAAAGGATCTTCCTTATGAGCAACTACACCTCAAGACTCTATACCTGGTGGGTATTTCATCTTCCTTCTCAATACCTCCTCCTTCAGAGCCAGCAAAGCAAGCACAATATACTTCTTAAATGAACAAGAATCAGGCTTTCCCTGGTGGCACAGTGGTTAAGAATCTGCCTGCCTATGCAAGAGACACGGGTTCAAGCCCTGGTCCAGGAAGATCCCACATGCCGCGGAGCAACTGAGACCGTGTGCCACAACTACTGAGACTGCGCTCTAGAGCCCACGTACCACAACTGCTGAAGGCCGCGTGCTGCAACTACTGAGCTTGCGGGCCTGGAGCCCATGCTCTGCAACAAGAGAAGCCACCGCCATGAGAAGCCCGCGCACCACAACAAAGAGTAGCCCCCGCTCGCCGCAACTAGAGAAAGCCCGTGCGCAGCAACGAAGACCCAACGCAACCAAAGATAAATAAATATTTTAAAATATATTAAAAAATGAATAAGAATCAAAGTCAACATCCGTGGTAGAGAAGAATAACAAATATTTGTGAATCAAAATTATGTATAGACTTTTAGTATTAAGAACAAGATCTAGTTCATTTATCAAGATCCTACATCTGGATTGCAAATGTTTCCATGTTAAAGGGCTTGGAATGCGTCAGGGATTTTTCTCATGAATATAAGGTTTATAATATTCAGACATGATTCGACATGTTTATAGAAAACCATACATCTTCATTGATGGGCTCCAATGACTGCTAAAGAACATTCCACAAATTATTACAAAAATGAGTGTGTAGGATATATATTTAAAACAAATGAGTTTTATTATGTCCACCAAAAGGCATGCACACAAGTTGTTTCATGTCAGTTTTATTTGTGATGACCCCTAAATTGAAATAACCCAAATACCCATCGGTAGTACAAAGGACAAGTAGATTGTAGACTATTAATACCATATTACTTAGCACTCAAAAAGAACAAACAACTGTAACAACGTAGGTGAATCCCACAGACATAATGTTGAAGAAAAGAACCCAGACACAAGGCTATGTGCTGTTTGATTCCACATATGTGAGTCCCAAAGCAAGGAAAACCAATTAATGGCAATAGAGTTCAGAATAGTGAGTAGGGGTTTTATTGGGACAGAGCACAAGGAGCTTTCTAGAATGCAGGAAATGTCCTGTATCTTCATCTGGGTATGGATATATGTTAACATTAATTACGCTGTTCACCTAAGAAAGTGAACTTTCTGAAAATGTTATAATTCATTTTATATATATATATATATAGGTAAGTAAGCAAAATCCAAATTTATATAGTTATGAATTGACTGGTACTGCAGATTTGAGTGTTCAACATTTTATACTTTCAGAAAGAGCTTTTTGTCATGGCATAAGTAGTGAATTATCAGAATATGTTTCTACCTGTCTTTGCAATATAGCAAGAAGTCTGGCAGACACAACCTTAACCAAGTGATGAAGCTTAACATCACTAATGACATCATGTGTCCTCTGATGTGACCCAATGTCACCTGGATAGTATCCTTGTCCAAAATGTTTAACCTGAATCTGATCATTTGGGAACATCAGATGAATCCAAACCGGGAATTTCTAAAAGATTATTGACCTGGACCCTTCAAACATGTCAACATCAGGGAGCATTTCTAGATTAAAGGAAATGTGACAACTAAATGCCATGTGTGGTTCTTGATTGGATCCTAGATTGAGGGGGAAAAAAACGGGCTATTATTGGGGAAATGTGAACATGTGCTCCCACTAGATAATATTATATCAACATTAAGTGTTCTTGGTGTGGTTGCTGGACTGTGGTCCTTTAGGAGAACGTCTTGCTCTTAGAAAATAAATCTGAACCCTCTAGATCATCATAATGTCTACAGATAACTCTCAAGTGGTTCAGCCAAAAATAATAATCGTTGTGAGAGAAAGAAGAGGAGGAGGAGGGGGAGGAAGAGGAGAAAACGTAGCCAAACGCTTGTCCCCATCACTTGCAGTGAGATGGACCCACCTCAACCCAAAATCTGGTTCGAATGTCGAGACATGCACCAAGAGGATGTGGGAAAGTTTATTGCCCTCATGACGAGGCTTTGCTAGGGGAGAAGTGCAGACCCCCAAGCATGTCTGGAAATGGCTTGAGAGCCAACAGGTGCAGGTTTCACTGTGGTTACAGGTGGTTCTGGGAGATTCTCACGTAGGAGTCAGGGCTCATGTGGACTGAGTTCCCACTGGCACCAATGGAAGGACCACGTGGGCTGTCGCATCAGCCTGCCCAGGTTTGGAGCAGACAGGAAGCTGGGTGGTGGGATCTGAAAGCTGTCAGCAGCCCACCATCAGAAATGGAGTCAGATTCTGTATCACATTGTCACATTGGCGATTTAGGTGAAGAGGACCTCAGCACGCACTGTACACATCCTGTAGCTTTTCTGTAGATGGAATACTTTTCAAAATAAAAAGTGGGAGGAGGGAAGATGAGCCTACTGTCCTCTCACATGAGTACCAGGCACTAATACCTTAAAATCAATTTAGTCCTCAGGAAAACTATTTTTGTAAATACGTGATGCTATGTTTTAATCATCTGTGCATGCTTAATCTCAAAGCCAGTGTTCTTTCACAAATGAAAGATTTTTACGGCTCAATATAAATATTCCTTCTTATCTCTATCCATTTACAAGTATAATTATTATGGTCACTATTAAATGGAATACTCAATACTTTAAGATGTCTTAGTTACAGAAACATTGGTCATTTCACTCAAGAAGAAATTATTGAGCGCAGAATATGTACAGGCATTGTATTAGGGGCAGGGATAAAACAGATAAAACAGGGATGAAACAGACTAAGACAGGAATTATCAGTTCTAGATGAAGCTCAGTGTCTTAACACACCAGTTAAGACATTCCCCTCTGCCCTTTGTGAGTTTATATTCTGTCAATATTTAAGAATCTAAGTATATAAAATGTATAAAAGTCACACAACCCAGACATACCATTACAGTTACGTGAGAATTTAAGAGTCATACTTATACCAATCATAATTTTCATGGGCTCCCCAGAAGGTGTATTCGTATCCTATTTTATAATAATGCATATGTTAAATAACATAATTCTTTCCCTGTTATTACATAAATTTATAGCAAAATCACAAACCTGTGCCTATTTATAGTAACTGACGTGGACAGAATGCAATATCGTATCCACATCTGCTCTAAACAGAGAGTTGGAGAAGAAAAACTGTCCCATAAATCCTAAAGTGCATGGTGCTACGGTTGCCCTACATCTAGTACTTCTGAGACTTCAAATATGCTATCCCACTGATTTGAGGAGTTTGCTTACATTTGCTAATCACTCCATTTTTAGGTCCCCAAAGTGTAGTGTCCATAGGGCTAGTAGATCACTGCAAAAGAAAATTGGGGCAGGTGTGGGCAAATAGGCCTTTGGTGGAGTTTCAATTGTTGTCATCTTTTTTGATTCAACTTCTCTATCTGGAAATTCACCAACAGATAGATTTATACACGTGCTCAAAAAACTACTGCGTGGTTGCTTATTATACCACTATGTATAAAAAGATTAATTCCATAAGAATTATCAGTTATGTTACATTGTGCCGTGGAATACTATACAGACAATAAAAATCAAGTAGATCTATATATGCTGGTAAATTTCCAATACATAAGTAAGTGAATAAAGAAAGGTACAGCAGAAAAGTAGGTGGAGGATGCTCGTGTTTGTGTAAGAAAGGGATATCACGTATGCACTCCTGCACAGGTGACCCTTGCACGACCGCACAAGTTCACTTCTACACAGATTTTTTTTCAATAAATACATATAGTGCTACACGATCCACAGTTGGGTGAATCTGCATATGTGGAACCAAAGATAGGGAGGGCTGACCATGGGACTTGAGAATCCTTGGGTTTTTGTATCCACAGTGGGTCCTGGAACCAATCCCTTGAGGATTTTGAGGGACGACTGTATACACACAGAACATTTCTGGTTGGTGTCATAAGAACCTTGTAACGTGGGTGACCTTTGGGAAAGGTGAATGGGGTTGGAGGGGGACATATTTTGCATCTTTTCTGTAAGTCCTGCCGTGATATTTACACTTTTTACCATGTGCATGTGTGTATATGTGCGTGTATGTGTATAATATGTGTGTGTGTGTGTATATATATATAATATGATGATGTTGATCATTGTGATTGCCACATTGTATTCATCAAGGAAGAGGACAGAAAGTTAAAGAGCTTTTAACAAGAATCTCATATCCCAGTCGAGCCGTTCTTATACTAAACGATGCTGCCCCTCCAGCCAAGACAGTGAAGATAGCTTCAGCTTACCTAAGAAGACAAGATTCCATTTGCACGGTTAAGTTCCGTCACGGAAGCACTTGAAGGAAACATCTCCACAGAGCTCTTACCTCTGTTTATTTGCAATCCTGTTTCTGCACTGGTGGGAAGGGGGAAGGGGGGTGTTTGTGGGGGGGGGCAGGGAAGGGGCTAGCAAATCAGAGTATAAACAAAACTGCTTTCAACCTAAAAAGTTGCTTCTAAACCGTAGATCAGAAGGTACCCTCAGTTAACACCCCACCATGCTCAGAGTGTCTGGTAGTTCTGGAAAGAATGGAGAGAAAGCATTGCCCCAGCCACCAGCCTGTCCAAATTGTGCAGATGTTAAGTGACTTCCCCAGCCTTTCACGTCAGCAAGAACTGCTGCTTATCTACTTCCTTTGCGAGTTACCATTTCGTTTGGAGTCGGTTATGGTTTACCTGCTTCTTCACACAATCCTATTCAAAGTCTTAAAAACGTCACCATCCAGGTCATCTGATTCAACCTTCTGATGTTACAGATGAGGAACCCGGCAACAGGCATGTCTTTTTAGACTAATGGGACTTCCTTTCTGGTCCACGTGTGAGGACTCACCCCCGGATGCTACTCTGTATTTTTGTGCTTCTTTTCCCCGAAACTCTCCTCTCCCCGCCAACCAGCTTTGGCACACTGGAGGGCAAAATGGCCTTCCTGGTGGGAGCCAGAGAAACCAAGGTGAGAACTGAAGAACATCTGACCTGCAACGCTCTTCGCCATCAAGCTTCTATGGAACGTGCGCTTGTGAGATTTTCTTCAGGGGTCAAGATTTTCTTCCAGGGGTCAAGCCCACTCTTTCATATTAATGATTATAAATAACCCTTTAAGAGATTTTTCTTATAATAATTAAAAATCTGATCAACTATTCTAAAACAATTAATCTGTTCGGAAAAAATCATTTCAACTGGTTTTAGGGGGTCATGTAGACGTAGGGCAGTCAACAATCTAGATGTTCAGCTTTAACTGGTTTTAGAGGTACGGAGTTGCTAAGACTTCCCCTGCCCCTGTTTCCGGATGCCCCCAAAGCCAATGGCCTGTGGATAATACAGGGAAGCCACAAAACCCAAAAGCCAGTGTGACGTCAAACAGGAACACAATTTTAAGAAACCAATGTTTACTTCAGTCATTACCTCGTCAGATGAAGGAATAGCTACCCATAGACAGTCTCACTGTGGCTCAGGAAACCTGAGGAGCATAAAACATGAGTAGGTCATGGGTTCTGTTCAAACCTCCCCTGACCTCCTTCACTGCAGAGGCCCCCTTCGGGTGACTTTACACCCCAGAGTGACAGGAAACCAGAAGACTGGGCTGGATAGGATCTTAACCAAGCTCATCAAAGATAGAAACTGCTTACTTTTAAAACACTCATGAGATTAACTGAATGTAATAATAAACATTTGACATCATTTTATATCCAAAAATCATCTTAAAAGAAATGAGAATTAAAGTCAGAAGACAAAACAATACAGAACTGTTAGGGTGTGGGTGGGGAAGGGGGAGAACAGAAATGGGTTTCCGAGAGCCTAGGAAGAGCCCACAGGGGCTGAGAGAACAAGTTTCTAACTAGAGGGTAAGTGTTGGAAAATAGGCTTTAATGTTATATTTCAGTGTAGAGTAACTAATGCAACGTCATGTGATTAGACCGAAGTATCTAAGTAGATAACAATTCCTTGAAAAGGGACCAATATGAAGGGAATGTGAAGAGAATGAAAAAATAGAAGTATCTTCCTATGGGATAAGATCAATAATTATAATTATTCAGTGTTTCCATCACAGCCTCTTCCCACATGGTCTTCGACATACATACCCATCACCTTCACAGCCAGATGAATGCTGTAACACACTCCCATGTCTAAGTTCAAAGCCATGAAAGACAGTAGATGCAAAGCAAAGCGAAAATTGTGGCCGGCATTGTCCGTTTGCACACCAGATCTCTCTAAGTTGTAAAGACAAAATCTTTGTATGTTTAACATTTTATGCAAATATCTCCCATCAGTAGAGTCTGAACACACGGTGGACACAGAGCCAGCTGGGGCCCACAAGAGAACCATATCCTGGTCCCGATCGTGACTTTACACATACGCACACACGTCAGATAACTTCAGCGGACCTTCCAAATAAACGTCCGCTGTAGGACAGGACACTTCACTGTCCCCTTGCCACAGCTGAGCAAATAAGTCAGGGAGAAAAAGGAACCATCCGTGTGTGTTCACAACAACCGTTCACCGTCTTACCTTCATCTCATAAGGAATCTCCTAAAGAGAAATGATTAACAGGACAGGAGCCGTTACAGGAAATAGCCACCTAGGGCCTGAGTGGACACCTACCCTCGTGACTGGGGCACAGATTGGTGGCGGGTGAGGGCATGAATAGGGGCAATGGTTTCCGTTCTTCTGTTCAAAGTTCCCACTCCACTCCCTCCAGGCAGCCTGCATGCTTACTGGCTGTTTAAAACTTTAGACCAAGACAACCTGCTGACAGACGGTCTTAAAATCAATGACTCCCAATGAAACTTAATTTCCAATTGCCTTGATCTAATAGATGCTATAATGTGCTTTCAGTGGTTGAAATGAACAAACACGTCGGCCTTCCAAGTTGCTGGCGCTTGAGTGCCGTGACTACCATTTCTCAAGGAAACGCATTCACAATCCTACGGTACTTGAGTACTCACACACTTAATGATTTCTACAGTTACATATTCATAGGCAATTATCTAGTAGCATTTTTATTTGCCAAATGCAAAGGATACAGTAAAATCAGTAGACATTTTTCAGCTCTAACAAAACCAATCTGTACCATAAGTCACTTCAAAATTATGATAATCTCTGAATAACATAGATACAAATACTTAATATTGCCTGTTATGACTTACAAAATATTCTCGGCCGGGTCCTATCACACTAGGGAATGTGGGAATTTTGCTACTACTGTTAGTACAGGACCTCCAGAACATAGCTTTTTAAATTCTAATACCACACATTTCCACCAAAAGGACGATAAATGTTTGTTAAAATACAATTCTTATTGCTTTTATAAATGCCAGCCATGCATTCACTAATTATTAGAAAATGGCATAAAATGTATCCAGGCTGTTATATACCAGGATAATCATGTCAGTTCCCATAGACTTCACTAGTTGCTTAACCAAAAGAACATAGATAGTATGCACCTTTGAGAGTAACCTCGGGTCAAAACTGAATGCTGAGTATAGAGCCGATGAATTTGTCAGACACCCATGGTGATACCGAATTATTCTCCCCAAAGATGGAAAAATACCAAAATACCATTCAGATAGAATCATTGCCATATTTGAATGTCTTACCAAATGACATTTTTTTCAGTAAAATTAATTGAAGAGCTGTACTAACTTTTGCTCTAAGATCACAACTGAGCAAAGAAAGTCCAAACATGGGCAGACACTGAAATACAACCGCTTCTGAGGTGAGTGGGAGACATTGCTCTCACCTGCTTCTATTAAATCCCACTGACCAGGGAGAACCAAAACCAGACCCTTTGCTTTAAAACGCACACAAGCCATGCAAAGGGTTGCAAGGGGACACAGAGATTCATGTCTTATGAGCAGGAAGGACTTTGGTGACTTCGTATTTCTTATGACGTCAAAGGAGAAAAGCCATGGACTCCATTTTGGAGGTACACGCCCAGTCCCCTGGTGCTCCGACCAGCCCCTGCCACCGACCAGGCCACAGGTCTCCCCTCTGAAAAGAAGAGCAACCCCAAAACACAGCTCCTCTCCCTGCCTGGGTTCAGACCTTTCCCCCACAGGCCCTTTCACCTCCCCTTCCACAGCTTAACCGATAACAAAACATTTGCATCTGGTTCATATTTCCTTTGTGTTTAAACTACAGTCCAGAAAAGAACTTCACTAGTCCATTGGGGCCTACTTTCAACCAAATTCAGAATACTGTAAGTGAAATAAAAGGTGTCTGACTGGGTTGCTCTTATATGGCAATCAGATATCCAAGAATTACTTTTGCTTCCATAGGAAATTTCCCATCTTCACTTTTTCGTTGGTTTGATTCTAGGGAAAGGAGTCCCCAGATGCTTGCAGCACAGCATCTCCCCTCGAGATCAGTCCACCATTAGATCTGCCTCAAGCCTCACCTCCAACTTCGGGAGGATGCAAAGGGCTGCCTGAGCAGATGGGGATTCAACATGATGCAACCCTGAGCATCCCTGGACTGGAGAAGCCTGGGAGAAGCAGCAGCCCTCCTGACGCCCCTTGCCAGCAACACACATGAGGGGACAGCACCAGCACCCACTCTGCAGACCCAGGCGTCCTGCACACACGTCAGTACAGGCCACAGAACCACAGGACAGCTCGACACCCCCATGTATGTGACAGCAAGGCAGAGGATGGGAAATGGCCAGCCATCCCCAATCCATACCCAGCCTCTTCCAGCCTCCTCTCCCACTCCACCCCACCCTCCCCTTCTCCACACAGAGTTTCAAGTTCACCCAAATTTGGGTCTTCAATGCCAGCCTAATCAGCACATTCCCACTCCCCCGCCCCCCATTTCCTGGAGGCACATGTAAAATCCCATTTGTGGGGAGAAAAGTCTACTCAAGTTGCCTTGACACAGGGAGCTGCCGAGCACCGGCTGGAGCATTCCTGCAGAGCATCTCAACTCCCAGACCTTCCCTGCAGGCTCCTTTCCTTTCCTCCAGCCCGGCTCTCCCTACCTTCCTCCTGGCTGCCGCCCTCAAAGCAGGCAGTGGGCTCCTCCTCTGGGAGCCCCGACTGTCCTCCACCCTCCAGGGCTTTGCGTTTCTTCGACATCTCTGCCGGGGCTGGGGCTTTGGGGTGTTCTTTCCGCACCCCCAGCCTCCCCCCTCGGAGAGGAGAGTGAAGGTGGGGTTAGGTGGAGGGGAGAGAGACGGGCAAAAGAGGTGGGGAGGAGAGGCCGGGGAGGGAGATGGCTGGAGAGGAATTGCTGCTGAAGGAGGGAAGGCACTTTGGGGAAGCAGGAACCAGGCGGGCAGGCGGCGCAGAGAGCCTACAATCAGTTCAGCAGCAGTCCTCCGTCTAGGGGGCTCTCTGCTCCCTCTCTCTCCCTCTCTCTCCCTCTCCCTCTCTCCCTCTCTCCTTCCTCCTTCCTCTTTTTCCTTCCACTAGAAGGGTAAGCCCAGAGGGAAAAAGAGACCAAAACACCAGGGAGGAGAGGCTCTTTGGGTGCTCAGCTGATTTCTTTCTAATTTAGGAGGGGGATAGCGTGGGTGCTGGGTATGGGGACTTCTAGCCCTGTCTGTAAAGGACTGGTGTCCTGGGAAGGGAGGTGTTGGGAGGGGGGAGGGTGTTAATGGTGTTTGGAAGGGAATATTTTCAGTGGATTACGAGGAAAATTGGGTAGAATGAAGAAAACAAAATGCTGCAGGATGCAATATAGTGATGCCTTCAGGTGCTAGGGGCACAGGACCCCCTCCTCCTCTGTGACATCATTTGAGCTTTTGCAAAAGGGGTTGGGGGAGGTGCAGGGAGGACCTAGGAGAGAGGCAACAGAGGCCCGAGGCAGAAAGGGGAGGGGGAGGGGTCTTGTCCCCATTCAGAACTGAGGAAGGAGGCCCAGAAAGGAGGCAGGAGGGTGGGGGCCTCCTCCCAAGGCCCCCTTGGGTCTAGCCTTGCGGAGGCGGCCGTTTGCAGCTGGAGGGCAGCCTTGCAGGGAACTTGGAGCTGGAAACTCGGTCCAAGAAGCAGTAGCCGGAGGCAATCGCTCAGGCGCTGGGCTCGGCTGCCCTCCCTCTCACCTCCTCTGCCACCCCTGAGTCTTCTGGTTTTATCCACTCAGGTCTCTTTTTTCTCACCTCCACTCATCACCCCTCTTCCAAAACAGTCATGTCCCCAAACAACACACACACACACACACACACACACACACACACTTTCTTATTGCCGAAAAGGACGGAGGGAAAAGATGGTAACTTTTTAAATGGTTGGATTGGAGTCTTTCTGGACTCTCAAGGGTTAAATAACAGGTACAAGGAACAGTCCACTCACCGCCGAAGTATGCGAAGCGCCTGTCTGCTTTCCGCTTCAAGTTCACACACTGGAAAAAGAGAGAAAAAGCAAAGAGGAAAAAAAAAAAAAGCGGGCGGGCCCGGAGCCCCGTGGGTCCAGGGCTCCATTGAGAGCTGCGCACAACAAGTTGCCAGTGAGCCCAGGTGGCCCAAGTTCATGACCTCTCCAAGAACACTCGCTTCTGCTCCACTCGGCAGGCATATTCCAGAGGCGTGGGGCAGTCTGCCTTTCGCGCTGATCTCCCCTGAAAAGGAGCAGACAACTCTAAGCGGTGTGTGGCATTCCTCTATCCCTCTTGTCCATCTGGGGGTCTCCGGGAAAGCCGCGCTGAGCGCTCTAGGCGCCAAGGAAGACCGGTCCATTTCAGCTCATCCTCCCGCGGCCGCAACTTTGGACCCACACACCTACAGAGAACCTAAGTGCGAGTGTGCGTGTGTGTTTGAGTGTGTGCGCGTGAGTGTGCCAGCCTGTCTGCCCGCGCGCACCGGGCTTTGGGGCGCATGTGCTCTCGGGAACGACTCTCCCTGGCTGCCTGGAACTTGGAGAGTTTTCCTTTAAGCCGGAGCTGCTGCTCGGACACCCCCCCTCCCCCCCCCCCCCGCGTCCAACAGGAGGCGATGACGTCTGTAGCCTCGTTGCCAGACAGTCCCCAGGCTGCCGCTGCCGTTCATTGACAGGAGCGGGCGCTCCGACGTCAGCAGCCGGACCTTTGGCAAAGCTGCTCGGGCGGAGACGGCTCCCACCCCCGCACCTGCCAGCCAGCCCGCGGGGGGAGGAGGGGGAGTAATGAAATCAAAGTCGCTGGGGAGGGGCCCGGCGAGGCTCCGGGGCTCGAGGAGGAGGGGACTCCGCTCTGCCCTCTTTATCCTGGAGCTCCAGAGTTTATAAATAGCGCTGTCTCCAGCCAGACTCGACCCCTCCGCTGCAGCCCCCGCGGTGCCCCCGCCCCTGCCCCTGTCACTTCGCGCTGGACTCGCTCGGTCGGGAGGGAGGCGCAGAGGGGGCGGGGAAGCAGGGAGTGGAAACGGACGTTGCTTCTCTTCCCTCTTCCCATTCATAGATTCGGTTTGAGTCTTGGGGCCGCCGCTCGGCTCCAGGAGCCGCAGTGAATGGATGGACGACCGCGCGCGGGGACCACTGGGTGGGCAGGGTGTCGCCCTCGCGGGAGGCGCTCCTCCCACGCGGGAACTTGCTCCCTCGCCTAGGGGCGGGTGGGAGGACCCCAAACGACCATCCTTAAGAGACCCAGGGCCTGCCCCCTCTGGCTCCTCCAGCCCCGGAGTTCTTTTCTGCCCCTGCTGGAACGCAAACCGCAGAATCGAGCTGCGCTCGGCCCCAGCACCATGGAGAGCCGGGACGCGGACGCAGCCTGGGCCACGCGGCGGCGGTCCCGGGGAGCGGCCATGTGGCGCAGGGCAGTGGCTGGGGCCGAGGGTGTCACCTCGCTGTGCGCACCCTTGGCTGCACAAGCCGGCGCGCTCTCCGCTCCCGAACCCCATGGCGCGGCGTGGGGTTGCGGAAGATCGCAGGGCGGGTGCCCCACCAGAGCCCCGCTTGCAGGGGTCGTGGGCGCGCGTCTCCCGCGTGCTGCTGCTGGGAGCTGAGGGATGGCGAGGCCCGCGCCGGCCCGGAGCGGGACGCGGCGCCCCCGTTTGGGCGCTGCCCCCGTTTCTCGCTCAGGATCCCGCAGGATGGAGTTCTGAGGCACCCTGCTCCCCGCTGGAGCTTGATGGACGCGCACGAAAGCTTCCATGGGACCCAGAGCACAGTGTGGCCGAGGGAATCCGAGAGCGCCTTTGCTACCCCAGGACCCGCGCGCGCGGTCTGGGTGACAGCAGAAGCCCAGGAGTGTGGAGACCGACCCGCAGAGCCCTTCAGAGCCCGGTTTGGCCCAGGCTGTTTGAGAAGCTGCCGCTCAGGGGGCCTTCTCCCCGTGCGCCTGCACCCCACCCCCGTAAAGGCCACCCCCCCCACCTGGGCCCTGGCCGCAGCCCCTCTCGCTGCTAGAGGTGACTACATCTCCTCTGCTGTTCCCACCGCTTTCTCTCCCCTTTACAACAAACAGCTCCCAGCAGTTGCCCTAGACTCTTGTCTCTGGTTTCTCTCGTCTCATTGGCTCTTGAACCTAGGCCTACAAGACCGTCTTAGATGTTCTTAGATGTTCTGGCTCAGCGACTCAGCTCCCCCAGGTCAGCGGCCACCCCCGGCTGCTCAGTGCAAAGGTCAGTTCTTAGCCTTCCCCTCGCCTGACTTCCCAGCCAAGTGGGTCAGAGTCTACGGTTCCCTCCTCCAAGGGACACACCCTTCACTTGGCTTTCAAGACAGCACACTCCCTGGTTTCCATCCTATCTTTCTGGCCATTCCCTCTGGGTTACCTTTGATGAATCTGCATCCCCCCAACTTCTTGACCTTGGAGTGGCCCACGGCCCCCTTATCTTCTCTCACCACCTGCCCCCTTGGTGGTCTCACTCCGCCTCCTGGTTTTAAGTCCTGTCTCAGTGCTGAAGACTTTGCATTTATATATTCAGCTCAGACCTCTCCCCTAAATGTTACTCATGTCTCACTAGCACCTCCACCTGGGTGTCTAGAAAGCATCCGAAACTCAGGAGGGCAAAGTGGGTTCTTGATTTTACCCTCACCCCAAACCTGCTCTGCCCACGGTTTTTCCCACCTCCGTCAACAGACCTTTCAGCCCCACTCCCTGGTCCCCAGCCCCACTGGCCGTTTATAGAACCCGTTCAGAACTCTGCGTCCGCGGATCCTCTCCAGACCTCCTTCTGCTAAAGAAGCACAGGACTAGCTCTCTTCCTCTTTCTCACACTTACTCTGGGGCCTCCTCGGAGAAGCCTCCAGAGGTCACCTCACTTAAAACTTCAACTCTCTTCCTGTCCCCCATCCTTGCTTCACTTTCCTCTTGGCGTTCCTTCTGGCTTACTCGTTTGCCTTGTTTATTCTATCTCCCCACTGAAATGCTAGCTTCACGAGGACACGGAGTTTCGCTTTGGCTTAGAATTGCATTAAAAACTAGACTTAGTGTCACGAAGTTCCTCACCTCACCACACATTCAGGAGATGCTGGATTTGTTTGGTGACAAATAGAAGCAGGTGAGCGTAGAGACTGTCCGGGGGCATTTCTCCACCACAGTGGTCCCCAAGTAAACTCTCCACCTGAGAGTGTGGGAGCCCCGCCCGAGGCCACTGTTAGACCTCTGGGTGACTCCATTCTCTCCCCACTCACTTTCTTATTCCATTGCTTCTTTCTCTTTTTTTTTCTCCCTGTTGGCCTTTTCTTTCCTGTCCAAGCCTTAAGCCTGCCATGGGCCACAAGGAGGTAAAGGGGAGCTGAGCTGCCCTGGGTCCTCAGAGACCACAATCCTTCCCTTCAGCCCTGTTTTTTTGTTGTTGTTTTTTGTTTGTTTGTTTGTTTGCGGTACACGGGCCTCTCACTGTTGTGGCCTCTCCCGTTGCGGAGCACAGGCTCCGGCCGCGCAGGCTCAGCGGCCACGGCTCACGGGCCCAGCCGCTCCGCGGCATGTGGGATCTTCCCGGACCGGGGCACGAGCCCGCGTCCCCTGCATCGACTCTCAACCACTGCGCCACCAGGGAAGCCCCTTCAGCCCTGTTTTAGTGTTCACACCCCTTCTCATCCAGCAAGTAAATATCCTGAAACTGTAGAACATCCACTCTATGTGCCAAACGTCATCTTCATTCAGCAGCCACTGAGCTCTAGGGGCCAAAGCTTGAAGGCCCAGATCTCCCCGCAGGCTCTCTGATGGGGGAGGGGAAGGGGCGCAGAAGGGGCCCCGGGCTGTGTGCTGTGCAGGAGGTGCCCTTGCAGGCGGAGCCCCACCCAGGAGGCCCAGCGGTGGTTGGGAAGGCCCAGTGCCCCAGGCTCAGGCCCCGCCGAGGAGCTGGAGGTGTATTCTGAAGGCCTGGATGGGTTTTCAGAAAGGAATGAAATAAAGTCCTATTTGTGTCAGGAAGACAACTGGGGAGCGGTGGAGAGGGGCTGGGACCAGAGACAGGGAGAGAAGCTGAGAGGCTGTTTCACAGATCCGGAGTTGAAGGAGTGGGCAGAGCTGGCAGCGTGCGTGAGAGGATGTAGGAGGTGAGGAAGACGGAAGTGGTTCTAGGATGCATACGTGGTGGCCCATCTCCTGAAGTAGGATCTGAAAATTCAGCCCAACTGTGCTGAGGAGTCCAGGGAGATCAACGGCAAGGGGCAGACAGGTTGGCTCCGCTGGATGCTACAAATAAGTTCCCTTTAACATCTGTCACCCACCTTGCACACCTGGAAACTCCACGTTACCTGCCAGCCGGAGCAGATGGGGGTTGGAGGCTCTCGGGTGAAGACTCACGGGACACGGGTGTATAAGCCAGGCCACCTCGTTCATCCCAGGGAGGTGAGTCTGTGAGGGCTGGGCTTCCCTCTTCCTTTACCCCGGCCACCCCTTCCCACGAACACATCAGATTACAGGACACTCTATGGGCTTCAAGGCCACTTCGTCTAAGCTGTGGAAAGGGGTGATGAACCGGTGGTGCCGGCCAGCGAAAGTCACATGGGCTCTGAGGGGGAGTCCCGTCGAGACTGCCGTCAGGACGTCCCAACGGTGACCTGGCTTCCTCGGGGCACCCTCCACATTTCTGCTTCCAAAATGACTGTTCTCCTCCGGACACCTTGAGGAGAGCCATGAGAATAAAAGGCTCTGAGGGAGCCTGGGGCTTCTCCTGACCCCTGTGAGGCTCAGCTTGCAAGTGGAGCTGCGTCCCACGGAGACTTTCCATTCCCCTGGTTCTTGGAAGAGCATTTCCGGGTTCTTCTCATTCTGAGAAGAAGTGAGATCTTTGGATAATGGAGCGTTATTTCTCACCACCTCCAAGGACAGTCTGGGGAAGACAAGCAAAATCAGAGTAGGCTTCCTGACAAAGTGGCCTGCTTGGCGCACACAGGTGGGATCTCTGGACCAACCAGCTGACCACAAGCATCTCTGTGCCTGGAAGAATTTCTAAGTTTTTGGAAATGATTTTCAAACGGGTATTGCAGATGTAGAAAGTCTGAAAGTAGCTTATTTAACACTGTGAATGGGTTAAATAGAGTCTAATCACTGATTTGCAGAGCTGGAAGGAACGTTCAATTAACTAATGAGACTAATCCCCTAGCCCCAAAATGCTGTGCTGTAAATGAGGAAAATGAGGGTAAATAATGTAACACAGCCAGGTAGTAGTGGAGCTCTGAGTAGGCTCTTTTTTTTTAAAGGAAGGACAGTATAGCTGTGGATTGTGTTCAGATGTTGAAACCGAGCATATAAATGCAGAAATTTTAGTTACGTCATATCTGTTCCACAAGTAGCGGCGTGACTTAATCATCCTAAATATTTCAACTATTTAAATTCCATCATTCACGTTTTTTAGACTTTTACTTGGAAATAACTTCAAATTTATAGAAAACGTGCAAGAATAAAAATGGTACAAGGCACCTCCATGCACCTGTTACTTAGACTCTCCTCCTGTGAACGCTTACCTCCATGTTCCTTGTCACTTGCATGCTCTCTACTTTTCTAATCTGTTAAGAGTGAGTTGTACCTCTTGGTCCTTTACCACCCAAATACTTCAGTGTGTATTTCCTAAAAATAAGAATATTTTCTTATATAAACACAGCACTGTAGTCAACTTCAGTCAATGAACATTACTGATAAAGTACTTTTATCTCATCTCCATCCATATTCCAGTTTTTTCCATTGATCCAATGGCTTTTAGACACGTCCTCCCCTTCAGAGCAGAATGCAGTCTAGGGGCAAGGATTTCATTTAATTGCTCTATTCTCAGATGCTCTCAATCTGGAACTTTCCTGAACCATTCTTTGTCTTTTATGACACAGACATTTTGGAAGACTATAGATATCCCCTCCCCCCATTTCTGAATAAACCATTTCTCAGTGTGGGTCAGTTAGATGTTTCATCAGGACTGGATTCAGATTATGCGTTCTCAGCTGGAACACTACAGAGAGGAAGCTGTGTCTTTTTCAGAATAGCATGTCGGAGGCTCTGACGTCCACCCAGTTCTCACTGGGTGTCTGAATCCTGATGAGGTTTTTGTTTGATGTCTCCACTGTGTAATCACTCTTTTTGTTTCACTTGCAACTAATAAGTAGTCTGTGCAGAGACACGTGAAGATCTGGCTAATACTCCGCCCCAAATCGGCTTCAGCTGAGGATTTCAACTTGGTCCACTCCTGCTTCTTTAGCGTTGGAACCCAGCCCACCCTCCACTTTCACTCATCAGCCGTGGGGTGGGAAAGAACCCTCCCTCTTCCCTCATTCACTACTTTATGTATCTGCGTATTAGTGATGTTGCAAGTATTAAAGTGTTCAGGACACAGAGTCCTAGGCCTGATGATTTATAATTCATCTTTGCATGCACTTAATTTCCTCATATTTGGTCCATAAAAGGACCAGTGAGGGCTTCCCTGGTGGCGCAGTGGTTGGGAGTCCGCCTGCCGATGCAGGGGACGCGGGTTCGTGCCCCGGTCCGGGAGGATCCCACGTGCCGCGGAGCGGCTGGGCCCGTGAGCCGTGGCCGCTGAGCCTGCGCGTCCAGAGCCTGTGCTCTGCAACGGGAGAGGCCACAACAGTGAGAGGCCCGCGTACCGCAAAAAAAAAAAAGGACCAGTGAGAGCCCCGTAAGCTGGCTCCTGCCTGTACGAAACGCCCTGTTGTCATCTTCTGAGCTTTTCCCTGCTTTTGGCACAGTAAAATGTTACAGACCCATCGTGTACCTTCCTTGCCCAGCCTGGAATCAGCCATTCCCCCAAGGAACGCTGGTCCTTGTAGTGGCATTAGAGACCAAGATCTGGGTACCAAGGTTGCTCACTGCTAGTGGGGTGTCCTTTCTTCTTGACCCTTGCAGCAGACAGATCTAGGCAATTAGTGAGCGCGCACACACACACACACACATATATGCACATGCACACATACACAGACAAACATGTGTGCACATATACATGCATTTACATATTTCAGGAGTCTTTCTTGCCTTCTCATGGCAGCTGTGTACGTCCCTTTAGCACAGTGAGAGCCCTCCTGACCCCACTCTAACCACATCAACATATTTCCTTACTTGCTCAATGCCATAATGTGTCTGAACGTTTCATAATTGCTTTGCCCTCACCCCTGCAACAAAAACAACTAAAGGAGGTCAAGATGAGTTTTGCATTCTCGCCCCAGCACCTCTCACCACATCGTACCGTACAAAATCCAGGTGATCTATAAACTACACTTTGCTCAGAAGTTCTCAGTTTGTTCTGTCTTCTGTATTTACTTTCCGTTTCCTTTCCTTTGAAGGATGACAGGATTCCTTTGTTGCGTTGCCCTTTCAGGTTCAGGGGTTTCCCCTTCCTGTTCGTATCGCTTTAATTTTATTCTCTGAGCATGTATTTTTGAATATGCTTCTGAAAGTCAAAACTCTACTTTAAATGCACAGAGAGAGGCCCCTCCTTCTAAATTCTTTCCATTCCATCTCCCCTCACCACCCCCAGGCCTGGCTAGAAACCAATTTCACTGTTTCTGGTTTGTCTCAACTCTGTTTCCTTTTGTAAAGGTGGCAGATGTGTTTGTTTTCTTATTTTCTCCACAAAACTTATACTCTATATGCTCTTTTGCAATTTCCTGTTTGGGATTAGTAACATCTCCTGGAAATCACTCCCTATTGTTTTTCAATGTCTTCCTCAGTTTTTGACAGCAGCTCTACTGTGTGCATGTCCTATGCTTGGACAATTAGGCAATCTCCAATACTTTACAATTACAAATAAGTGCAATAAGTTACTTTCTGTTTTTACATTTTCATACTATGGAAGGTATAACTTCAGGGTAAATTCCTTGAAGTGGAATTGCTGGGCTGCAAAGTAAATTTAAACATAGTCTTGTTAGGGGCTTCCCTGGTGGTGCAGTGGTTAAGAATCCGCCTGCCAATGCAGGGGTCATGGGTTTGAGCCCTGGTCCAGGAAGAGCCCACGTGCTGCGGAGCAGCTAAGCCCGTGCGCTGCAACTACTGAGCTTGCGCTCTAGAGCCCGTGAGCCACAACTACTGAGCCCACGTGCCACAACTACTGAAGCCTGCACGCCTAGAGCCTTTGCTCTGCAACAAGAGAAACCACTGCAATGAGAAGCCCATGCACCGCAAAGAAGAGTAGCCCCAACTCGCTGCAACTAGAGAAAACCCATGCGCAGCAACGAAGACCCAACGCAGCCAAAAATAAAATTAATTAATTAAAGAAAAAGAAATACATAATCTTGTTAGATATTGTCGAACTCTCTTCAAGGGGTTTACATCAGTTTACAATCCACCAGTCATTTTCTTTTTAAAAGAAAAACAAATAAAATTTCCCAAGTGTAAACAGATCTATATTAATGAAAAAAAATGTTTTAAGGAAGTAATTTTGTTCACTGAACTGGAAAGATTAGGGTCTAGGGACTGCTTTATCCTCAGGCAACTTGGGGTGTGATGAACTTATCAGGATATAATATAAACATATTTTTCTATGACTCGTCTACTAAACTGAGCACATACATTTTTAACCATTTTTTAAATTGAAGTATAGTTAATTTACAATGTTGTGTTAGTTTCAGGTGTACAGCAGAGTGATTCAGTTACACACATATATATATTCTTTTTCAGATTCTTTTCCCATATAGATTATTACAAGATATTGAGTTCCCTGAGTTATACAGGAGGTCTTTGTCATTTATCTGCTTTATACATAGTAGTGTGTATATGTTAATCCCAAACTCCTAATTTGTCTCCACCACCCCTGGCTTTCCCCATTGGTAACCATAAGTTTGTTTTCTATGTCTGTGAATCTATTTCTGTTTTGTAAATAAGTTCTTTTGTATCATTTTTTTAGATTCCACATATTAGTGATATGTGACATTTGTCTTTCTCTAACTGACTTATTTCACTTAGTATGATAATCTCTAGGTCCTTCCATGTTGCTGCAAATGGCATTATTTCATTCTTTTTTATGGCTGAGTAATATTCCATTGAATATATGTACCACATCTTTATCCATTCACCTGTTGATGGACATTTAGGTTGCCTCCATGTCTTGGCTATTGTATATAGTGCTGCTATGAATATTGGGTTTCATGTATCTTTTTGAATTAGAGTTTTCTATGGATATATGCCCAGGAGTGGGATTGATGGATCATATGGTAACTCTATTTTTATGTTTTTAAGGAACATCCATAGTGTTCTCCATAGTGGCTGCACCAATTTACATTCCCACCAACAGTGCAGGAGGGTTCCCTTTTCTCCACACCCTCTCTAGCATTTATTATTTATAGACTTCTTAATGATGGCCATTCTGACTGGTGTGAGGTGATACATCATGGTATTTCTGATTAGCGTTTCTCTAATAATTAGCCATGTTGGGCGTCTTTTCATGTGCTTGCTGACACTCTGTATGTCTTCTTTGGAGAAATGTCTATTTAGGTCTTCTGCCCATTTTTTGATTGAGTTGTGGTTTTTTTGTTTGTTTTTTAAGCTGTATGAGCTGTTTGTATATTTTGGAAATTAATCCCTTGTCAGTAGCATCATTTGCAAATATTTTCTCCCATTCCATAAGTTGTATTTTTGTTTTGTTTATGGTTTTCCTTTGCTGTGCAAAAACTTTTAAGTTTGATTAGGTTCTATTTGTTTATTTTTTGTTTTTATTTCTATTATTCTAGGAGATGGATCCAAAAAATATTGCTGCGATGTACGTCAAAAAGTATTCTGCTGGGCTTCTCTGGTGGCGCAGTGGTTGAGAGTCCACCTGCCAATGCAGGGGACACGGGTTCGTGCCCCGGTCCGGGAAGATCCCACATGCCACGGAGCGGCTGAGCCCGTGAGCCATGGCCACTGAGCCTGTGCGTCCGGAGCCTGTGCTCCGCAATGGGAGAGGCCACAACAGTGAGAGGCCTGCGTACTGAAAAAAAAAAAAAAAAAGTATTCTGCCTATGTTTTCCTCTAGGAGCTTTATAGTATCCTGTCTTACACTTAGGTCTTTTATCCATTTTGAGTTTATTTTTGTATATGGTGTTAGAGAATGTTCTAATTTCATTCTTTTACATGTAGCTGTCCAGTTTTCCTAGCACAACTTATTGAAGAGACTGCCTTTTCTCCATTGTATATTCTTTCCTCCTTTGTCATAGATTAATTGACTATAGTGTGTGGGTTTATTTCTGGTATTTCGCTCCTGTTCTATTGATGTATATTTCTGTTTTTGTGCCAGTACCACACTGTTTTGATTACTATAGCTTTGTGGCATAGTCTGAAGTTAGGGAGCATGATTCCCCCAGCTCCATTCTTCTTTCTCAAAATTGTTCTGGCTATTCCAGGTCTTTTGTGTTTCCATGCAAATTTAAAAATTTTTTGTTCTAGTTCTGTGAAAACTGCTATTGGTAATTTGATAGGGATTGCCTTGAATGTGTAGACTTCCTTGGGTAATATGGTCATTTTAACAATATTGATTCTTCCAATCCAAGAACATGGTATAGTTTTCCATCTGTTTGTGTCATCTTCAATTTTTTTCATCAGTGTCTTATAGTTTTTGGAGTACAAGTCTTCTGCTGCCCTAGGTAGATTTATTCCTAAGTATTTTATTCTTTTCAGTGCAATGGTAAATGGGATTGTTTCCTTAATTTCTCTTTCTGATATTTCATTGTTAGGAGCACATACATTTTGAACCTTGTATCCCTCTATATTATGTAATAAATATAGTGGAAAAAATCACTTGGAACAAGGCATGATTTGTCTTCTCAATTCTGTCAAGTTCTTGCTCTGTGAATTTGGGGAAGTCACTTGATGTCACTAAGACTCTATTTCCTTATCTGTAAAATGGGGATAAAACAATATGTTCCCTGACTACATAATAGTTTGGTTTAAGGATCAGATGTGTGTGTCATTTATAGACATAAATGACAAAGTGCCATCTGTTTATCTATCGTTTCTATACGTCCACAGTCTTTGAAACGTCTCACTTCTAAGAGAATGAGGGGAAAGAACATTTAACTGAAATTTAAGAAATTTGCATTTTTTGTTCATTTTCATCCCCACTACAGTTAACACACCGTTTGAATCTAGAAATGCTATTCCATCTTTCTGGACTGTATCTTCCATCTTTATACAATAAAAGGGTTGACCTCTTCGCCTGTAATATTCTTTCCGGTCCCAAAGCATGCAGATTCCTCAAGGAGGCTATGTTAAGCCAGCAGTGAGAGGACCCAGAGGCTTGAGAAGAATGCCACGCCCCCTCTTTAAAGATCTTCACCAAGAAATAAGTTATTTGAAAATGGAACTTTTAACAAAGAGGCCGATACAGTTCCTGAAGGTCTAAGATCATTTTTCTACCAGAAAGTGCAGGACCAGCCACCTTTGATCCAGTGGAAAGTACTTAGGTTCTTATCCCTTATCTTTCCCTAAGGTCTAGGATAATTATTTTGAGCTTAGTTGGCTAACAAAGGAAGACTGTAAAAAAAAAAAAAAGAAAGAAAGAATCCGCCTGCCAATGCAGGGGACACGCGGGTTCAAGCCCTGGTCCGGGAAGATCCCACTTGCTGTGGAGCAACTAAGTCCGTGTGCCACAACTACTGAGCCTGTGCTCTAGAACCCATGAGCCGCAACTACTGAGCCCGCACCATAACTACTGAAGCCTGCTCACCTATAGCCCGTGCTCTGCAACAAGAGAAGCCACTGCAATGAGAAGCCTGTGCACCGAAACAAAGAGTAGCTGCCAGCCTCAGGACCGTGACCCTCGTCTTAGCCTCGAGTGGCTTCATGGTCAGGTCACCCGTTACAGCAGCAGAGCGCTTCTCTCTGACTACTAAGTGCCGAAGGGCAGCAGGCCTGCCCCATCCTGGACCCCATGCAGCACCCATGGCAGGAACCGGACAGCCAGCCTCATCAATATCCAGGCACGACTGTGCTCAGGGCAGCAAGGGCAGCGCAGTGCTCAGGGTGATGAGCGGGGCTCAGCTAGAAGGACCGGCCGTGTGACCCCCAGCGGGCAGCGTGTCCCAGCCACCCACTGCTGGCTACACAATTTGCTGGGCCCCGCGCAAAATGAAGATTCGGGGATTCTTGTTCAAAAACACTAAGAGCTTTAAGAAGGTGACAGGCCAGTAATAAACAAGCCTGAGCCCCAGCGATGCAAGACCCTCGGTGACTTGAGACACAAGTCACCAGTGGTGCCCTGCATCCACCTTCCCTCTCCACGGAGTCCACGCCTAGGGACCTGTGTTGCCCAAACCCCCAGCAAGCTGAACACAGGGTGGGTGACTGTCGCCTGGGGTCTCAGCTGCAAAGATGAGCTCCCAGTCAACACCACTCATTCCAGGGTACCACAATTGCGCCAGGAGGACTCCCAGGGCTCTAAAACAGGAACGAAGCCACTGAAAAATCAAGCACACAGGAGAGCTTCACTTAATTTCTCTCCTGAGTATTGAGTTGTGAGCAAACTGCTTGGTGCCGCTGAGTTCACCTAGAGCAATATTCCTTAATATAGAATCAGGAGCCCTCACAGGAGCCTTGGTGTGTCGGGCAGAACCACGGCCCCAAAGACGTCCATACCCTAGACCCCAGAACCTGTGACTGTGGCACCTGACATGGCAAAGAAGACTCTGCTGTGCGATTGGGGCGTGGACCTTGAGATGGGGAGAATAACAGATCACCCAGGTGGTCCCAGCTCAATTTCATCACCTTTCCCAGCCGTGGGCAGAAGGGGATGGAGCAAATGGAGCGTTGCTGCCAGTGAAGACAGTGCAAGGGGCCAGGAGCAGAGGAATGCGGGGGAGGCAAGGACCGGATTCTGCCCTGGAAGCTCCAGGAAGAACGCAGCCCTGCCCACACCTTGATTTTAGCCCAGTGAGACCGGGGTTGGATTTTTGACCTCCAGTATCGGAAGATGGTCAATTTATGTTGCTTTAAGCCACCAGATTTGAGTCCATCTTACCGTAGCCGTATGACACTAGTGCGCTTAGGTTAGCAGTAACCAAAAAAGTGGAAATTACTTTTCTTCCCCCAGATCCATTCCGTTAATGTATGTCTGCAGTAGCCTTGGGGGCGGGGCACTATCACAGGGAAGATCCAGAAGGTGTAAGGATTTAGTCCACTCTGGAACATTCTCAAATCGATATAAAAGGCCTAGAAAGCCCTTAGTGACTTTTAGTATCTTACCTCATGTGGGTTCTAAGGCAACAGAAGTTACATTTAAAACTGGTGTTTGCAACTCGGGTGCCCTGCCTGAGGGGTGCCGTCCTTAGAATCGACAGTTTGAGGAGGAAACCCGGGGGAAGTAGCATCTCTAGCAGACGCTGGTGTTTGCTTGTTTGTTTATTATGGTGAAATATGTACATAACATAGCAGTCTGTAAGTGCACAGTTGAGTGACATTGGTCACTTTCACAATGTTGTGCAACCGTCCCCATTATCCCAACTTTTTCATCCTCCCAAGCAGCGGCTCTGTCCCCATTAGACAATAAGTCCCCATCCCCCGCTCCCCAGCCCTTGGCACCCACCCTTCTACTTTCTGTCTCCATGAATCCGCCTACTCTAGGGACCTCATATAAGTGGACGTATACAGTATTTGTCCTTTTATGCCTGGCTTACTTCACTTAACCAGATTGTCCTCAAGTTCATCCATGTTGTAGCACGTGTTGGAAATTTGTTCCTTTTTATGGCTGAATGACATTCCACGGCACGGATAGGCCACATTTTGTTTTTCAGTTCATCAACAGCTGAACATTTGGGTTGTTTCCACCCTTTGGCTGTTGTGTATAACACTGCTTTGAATATTGGTGTACAAGTATCAGACTTTCGTGTATTGAATTCTAAGGTATACTTAGGATTTGCTGGGGATGAGAAGGGAATTCTAACAAGAGGGCTTCTCAGAATCTCTCTCCACCAGCGAGGCTGCTGCCTGCTACAGCTGAGTTGGAAAGTTCCATGCCACGAGGACATCACGAGTAATATATCTACCACACCAAGTGGATATGAGAGGAGAGATGTCAGGATTTACGGCTGAGGCTAACTTGTAGCTGCCGAGGTCAGTCGTAGATGATGGACTTTCTAGCTCGCTGTGAGAAGGGTAAACCTGGCCAGCCATTCTGTTGTGGAGAGTGTATGGAAACCCATTGATTTGGAAATTTAGATGTTTCCCTTCAGTCAGAACTTTGCTCCTTGTAATAGAGAAGCGGCGTTTACCTGCAGGCCACAACGGCTGCATCTGACCCTCCCCCACCAACACCCTTCTTCTGGGCTGTCCCCACGTGGCCCCAGCAGAGGAGGCTCGGCCCCAGAGCTTTGCACGAGAAACACGCCTGGATGACAGCAGGGCCCTGGATCCAACAGGCACACTCAGAGCGCAGCATCACTCATCTTTTTTCTTATCCTGAAGAATTTTTTTTAACATAAAAATAACCCTGACTCATAGCACAGGGAGATCAGCTCAGTGCTTTGTGTCCATCTAGAGGGATGGGATAGGGAGGGTAGGAGGGAGACGCAAGAGGGAGGGGATATGGGGATATATGTATATGTATAGCTGATTCACTTTGTTATACAGTAGAAATTAACACACCATTGTAAAGCAATTATACTCCAATAAAGAGGTTAAAAAAAATAAATAACCCTGACCCCAGTAGGTTTCAGGCCATGCCCAATGGGCTTGCCAGAGAGGGGCTGGAGGCGATGTCTGGGGGTGTGCGGGTCTGCAGGGGCTTCCGGCGGCAGGAATCCCCGGGCTTAGGCATCCCGTTGGATCACATGGGAAATGCGGTGCCTCCCTGTCTCCAACCTTAGCTCCCTTCCCCTGAGGGCTGCGACCTGCGGCCTCCAGGCCCGTACCCCTCCCTCTCCATCCAGCACTCTCCCAGGCAAGGGGGAACGGCACTGGGGACGATCGGGGGTCGGCAGCGTGGCTTGGGGGGCTGCAGAGCAGGTGCGGATATGGGGCGGTTGGCAGATCTCGGGGTGGTGCGGCAGAGGCGGGCGCGGGGGGCACAGAGGGGAAGGGCCCGCAGGAGATGCAGGTCTACAGAAGGGGAGGCGCAGCAGAGAAGGCGGGGGCGTGCTGCAGGGGACGCGGGGGCGACAGAGGGGGAGCAGCGGCGCACGGGGGAGCGCCAGGGGGGGTCGGCCGCGGACCCGGGGCAGCCGGGCCGCGGCGCCCAGGAAGCCGGCCCTCGCGCGCCCCTCGCGGGCCCCCTGAGCACCCATCCCCGCGTCCCCCGCTCGCGGCTGCTGCCGTCAAAGCTGCCTGCGTCAATGCCGCTTGGTGACACACACAGCTTTTTTTTCTCCTGCTCCTTTTTCTCAATGAGAGGAGCCTAATGGGATTTTTATTATCAGACTCATAAATCAAACCGCTGGGACCATCACGCCTGGCACGTGCTTAGCGCCCCTCCTCCGCCCCCCGCGCAAAGAGGGGCGGAGCTGCCTTTCCTCCTTTATAGAAAAAGCTTTAAATATTTCATCTGTGCGTGGTGAGGACCGCAGCTCTGCACCCAGCACGGCTGGGGTGCCGGGGACCGCGGTGGAGCCGGCCCTCGCCATCAGTGGAAGAGCCTTTGCAGGGCTGTGGGTCCTGAGTGTACCACACACACAAGAACAGAGTAAAAACAGGATTTGCAGGCAAATGGAGGGCTCAGACCCACCGACCACTAGTCCAAACCGCTGCTAAACGTCGTGTCGGTGGGAGCTGTTCGTGCAGAGTCGGTAGCTTCTCCTACCCGGCTTCTTTTGTGTGGGTGTGTTATTGACACAAAACAGAACACCAGCTATGAATGCAAATCAGGGAGCAAAGACGTCAGCAGCAGCAGCAGTCTGGAGCGGCAGGAATCCTGCATGCTGCTGCATGCTAATGCCCGGTGCACGCAGATTTCTAATAGATAAATAGGCACTGATGTATCTAATCAAGGCCTGGAGGCAAACAAGACAGTTGGGGAGCCCCTGTGAGCGCTGGAAGGTGGGAGGCCAGGTTAATCCCCAGGGGGATAGTCCCAGGAGCCCCTTTGGTATTTCCATTGTAGGGTCGACCACAGGCAGAAGCCCAGCAACTTCACAGGCAGGCCCAGGGACTAGTGGGGGTAGGGACCCTCAGGGGGGATATCCCGGCTGGCTTTCAGACGTGGACCAGATGCAGAAGTGAGCTCCACCTCTGGAAGCCACCCTTAGGAGAATCTCCATCTATTCAGGCCTGTCATCCACAAAGAACCCAAGAGCCTCTGCAAGCAGGTGATCTGGGCACTCCTTAAGCAGGTCTCCAGGAGCTTCCCTGATAGAACCGCTCTGTCTCCTGGGTCTTCCCTGGGCCACATCTACCCACTCAGAACGAAGAGCAAACTACCTTCAACTAAAAGTGAGCATCAGAGCGCAGCAGACTTGGAATAAAATAGCTATAAAGAGTGTGGCCTAATTTGTTGTAAATTCATAATAATTTTAACTCTCTTTCCCTCAACCTGTGGCCTCCATTCCTCCAAATTCCTTCAATGGCCATAAATAACAACGAGGAGCAGAGTGGTTGTGTCTGTTCTTTCCAATTCCAGACGTTTCTCATCTTAAAACTGCAGCGGTCCCAGCCGGAGACTGCAACAAGGGAGAGGCTTGTCTGCTTGCCTCTGGTCACTGCTGTGCCCAGGTGGATCCTCTGGTCACTGCTGTGCCCAGGTGGATGGCTTCAGCCAAGCCTTCTCTTTCTCCTTGCACTTTTACAGCAGGACAAGCTCTCTGCATGTGTGTGAACTTCCTTCATAGGAGTTAATAAGTCAACTCTTGCCAGCTAAGGGAGGCGGGTTTTGAAAGAGGGATTACAGCAACTCCCTGATTCCCCACAGTGTTTCACTGCAGCCAGCAGAGAGGGAAACAAAAACACTGAGGAGAGAGCCACCTACAGAGGACTCAGGAGCAGCTGAAGGAAGGACACCAGGAAAAGAAAAAGGAGTACTTACAGCTTCGTTTGCGTCATTCGGATGTAACCCACAGATGCCCAGGATGACATCTTTTTTTTTTTTTTGCGGTACGCGGGCCTCTCACAGTTGTGGCCTCTCCTCCTGCAGAGCACAGGCTCCTGACGCAGAGGCTCAGCGGCCATGGCTCACGGGCCCAGCCACTCCGCGGCATGTGGGATCTTCCCGGACCGGGGCACGAACCCGTGTCCCCTGCATCGGCAGGCGGACTCTCAACCACTGCGCACCAGGGAAGCCCCCCAGGATGACATCTTTTGCACTGAATGTGGTACCCAGAAATTTGGGGTGCACAACAAAAGAAATTGGCATGAAGACATTGTAGCCTTAGGACACTTTCAAATATAACCTCCATCATTTCAGTGTTGAAGCCCATATTCTGATGTGAATAATATCTATGCACTGCAAAAGTAGGTTAGGTGTAATAAATATAAAACCTATCTTAACTTGTGGATTGATGGACTTCAGTGGAAGATACCAATAGGCAGCTTGCATACTGCACAAAATAAGTTGAATTTGGTCCTACTGCAAAACGATTTCGATACACAATTCGAGCAGCAGACATAACGAATGCCACCAGAAAATTATTCGCTTACTTTTTGCATCCAAAGGAGAGAAACGATACATTTTGCAAATACGTGAAGATGCAGACGTAAATGGTTGCCAGAGAGGAGAAAGGGGAGTAGGATCTGTTTTGAGGGGAGGAAACCCGCCTGGTAAGGGCGGAGGAGCGGGTCCTGCCACTGACATTCACCAAGGACCGGATGGGGTGGGAGGTGCCTGCTAGAGGCTGGCTCCGCCCATGCGGTTCCCGAGAGCGTCCCGTGCGCAGCTCGGATCCCAGCCCTGGAGACTCGGACACACCCTGCTCTAAGGGGCCGGGCAGAAGCGGCCACCGGGTGGAGAGACCCACCGAATCGGCGCCGAGCTGCAAGACCTCCTCACGCTGTAGCGGAGACTAAGAAATGGAGGGCGAGCGAGCAGGGCGCCTTGGTGCGGTTTGCGCCACGGCACCCGGGGGACGCACAGTAAACAGACATCGTTTGCAGCACTGCCCTTAGGGGAGGGAAAGCCAAAATGAGGACTGTGCTATGTACGTTCTACAGCGAGATGTTAAATGCCCCATCTCCCATCCTGTCCCTTCTGGAGGACTGTACAGTGTGTGCGCGCACGCGTTTGTAAGCACATCCTTTGCGCATACAGACTCACAGAAGCAAACAGTAGTCCTGTATAGAAAACATGTACTGCCTATAATTTATTTTTCAGTGCATACGTATCCTTTAGATATTTCAGTACACACTCTACATCTTCATTTTTATCACACTCCGCGGTGTGTGGAGGGAGGGAACACAAGAGCAAGATATGTAATCTGCGCGTTAGGAAGTGGGCTGTAGCTCCGCTGACGTCTGCACCTCGTGCTTTGTTCCGCTGCCATCAAAGTGACTGCAGGTCCCAGCCACTGCAGCAATACACATGCGCCGCTGGCTACGAAATCCTCCACCTTACCGTGGCTTTAGCTACGTACTCTTGGTATATTTTAATTTTATTAGTTGAAAGGAGGAGGGGAAAAAAAGGAAATATTAGAGGACTTTAGGATTGTGTTTTAAAAATGCTTTTTCCTGTGTGAAAGATTGACACGGTAAGATTAGAGAGCGATTTCATGCCTGAAAATGTTCTTGTTAAACGGAGTGTCAAATTGAGTTCTGTGGAATTGTGTCAGTACTTCTTCCCGAGAAGAAAGAAATCTCTTGGTGGTACTGTTTCTCTTTTCTTTGTATATCAGTGTTTAAAACTATGTGGAAAAAAATTTTTAATGTGTTGTCAATCCTACGTGTTATTCTTCTCAATTATTTTTGAGGGGCTTCACCACTTAAGTGTGATTACATTTGCTTTCTAATGTATTTCATTGTGTAAAGGTAATGGGAGATATGAACTGAGCACAAATGGTCACAGATGAACCATAATTAATATTTGCGTAGCTCTTACAGGTTGTAAGGTAACAGCAGTGGGAATGCTGTCTATGCGGGCACACGGGGGACTTTCTGGAAGGATCACAGCGACTACTCTGAGAACTGGTCATTGGTCCTGGGTATGCGTGGATTAATTACAGGGTTAATGCTCTTGAATAAGTAGGGGCAGCAGATGTTTCCTGGAACCTTGAGGAAGTTTCCAGAGGTGGAGACAGGAAGGTGGGGAAATCATTGTGCAGAAGGAAAGCCAAGGTGTTTGGTGTCTATCTTGGGAAGCATTAACAGATGACAGCAAATGAGCATTGATCAGCTTCCCAGGGCTGCTGTAAGAGAGGGCCACACTTGGGAGGAAACAAGTGTATGGTCTCACAGTTCTGGAGGCTGGAAGTTCGAGATCAAGGTGTGGGCAGGGCCGTGTTCCCTCTGAGATTGGGTAGATGCTTGCTGGCCTCTTCCAGCTTCTAATCCCTGCCTCTGTGGTCACATGGCCTGCTCTCTGTGCGTCCTCTGCTCTTCTTATAAGGACACCAGTCATATTGGATTGGGACTCACCCAAGAGACTTCATCTTAACTTGATTACGGCTGCAAAGACACTATTTCCATATAAGGTCGCAGTCACAAGTACGGGGGTTAGGGCTTCAGCATAACTTTTCAGAGGCCATGATTCAACACACAACTGATGTTTTGGGGTTGCACCATTTGGATGGCAACTAACTCAGTCCATGAGGAACTAGTCCTGAGTTTCTCAAAAGACGAAACTAAGAGAAACAGAGGGACTAAGTCGGGAGTTCTCACACTGTCTGGGTTACAATGCTTCAAGCCTGATGGCGTTAGCAGCCTCAACAAAAACCAGCTTGCAGCTACAGGGATACCTGATCCTGGGGCGGGTACTGATGGGGCGATGAAGGGCAGACCCGCCGACAGTGAGGCTGGCTTCTCAGACACCCAGGAGGACTTGGGCACAGCAGAGCCCACGCCAGGGGAAGAGAGGAAGAGAGGGGACCTGTGGGTCTTTGGGCCCTAGTGACTCTGGGTGCAGGCTCAGCGCCCACAGCTTAACCCGTCTCCGCCCTTGCCCCTCCAGTCCTTCTCCAGTTGGTGAGATCTGGGGAAGCAGGAATGACCAGCCGTGTGCTGAGCACAAATTAACCAGATGAGTGGCTGGATCTTTTATTTCATCCTGATGTGTGCCGTGTCGTGTAAAGACTCATGCGTGACTACGTTGTGTGTTAGTCTATAGAAATAACTCTCAGGTGAAGTCCAGCCAGGCCAGTGATTTCTAGCTTCTTCCACAGAATCCTAGAGCTGGGAAGAGGTACCCTAAGGAACACTGCAGGGATAAATTTACTTCTCTAATTTAGATAATAATGTCAAACTGTAAATTTTAAAATTAAGTTTAAGAATTAAAGTGATTCTAAAAATAAAAGTTATAAGAGAAAATAAAAGCTTATTTTTAGATTTTTATAAGCTTTTTGGTTACAGTCAATAGATGAACCTTATCACATATAGTAAGTGCTCCAAGTGCCAGATTAAAAAAGAATTTATCTGAGATATCAGCGGATGCACAGGGCAAAAACGACATTTCAGTTCAGTTCCAGGTTAGCTAATTATCAACAAACAAACAAAACAAGAACCTTCCGAAGAACAAAGTACAGTCCACGGTTGATTTTTTAAAATGTACGGCTAAAATCATGCTTATTCGTGAGAAACTTGAAGCTCTCCTACTAAGATTAGAAATAAGGCAAAGATGTCCCCTCCCATCATTGTTTCAACGTGGTCTTGGAATTGACTTTTGTCCATTTGTTTTCTTCCAGGTTTGTTGAGACCTAAGTGACACACATCACTGTAAAAGTTTAAGGCGTATGACATAATGACTCAACTTACATATATTTTGAACTGATTACCAAAGTAAGTTTAGTTAATATCCATCATCTCTTATAAATACAAAAAAAGGAGGGAAAATGCTTTTTTCATTGTGATGAAACTCTTAGGACCTACTCTCTTAACAATTCTCCTATATAACATGCAGCAATGTTATCTACAGTCATCATGTTATATTAATACATTACATATTTATCGGATAAATAGAGACTTTTGTCCGTTTATCTGAAATTTTAGAGAGGAGAAGTCCAACTACTGCAGGCAGATCAGGGCTTGCCTGGAAGTGGAGGACTGATTTATTGCAGAGAGAACTTTTGGGGGTAATGGAAATATTCTATAACTAGATTATGGTGGCAGTTATACTGTTGTATACATTTGTCAGAACTAATCAAACTGCACACTTAAATGGGGTGTGTTTCAGTGTGTACAAATTATACTTTAACAAAGTTAAAGTCCACTTAATAAACCGATTCCTAAAAAAGAAGAAATGTGACGCTCAAGACACCAAGCTCTAAAAGTCTTGCCAAGTGACAAGTTGTTCCCCCGTGGCCATAACGGTCCTTCCCCCAGCCAGGGAGTGCTGGCGGGGATGGTGGGAGCTGGGCAGAAACCATCCCAAACTCAGATTACATTAAAATTCCTGTTTAATGGAAGAGAAGGTAGGTGCTGGTCTGTGGGCAGCGTGCTCAAATCGACAGAAAAAGCCAGAAACCAGACACAGAGAACCCTGGCCCTCATCCCCACCCTTATCCTGGTTCTCCACCTTACACTGGGCTCCGGAGGTCAGGAGGCAAGTAGGAGGCACTGAATGGCCCAGCGCCCACCTCCACGTGGGGCCTCTTTCTGGCCCTGCCTCGGCTCAGCCTCCAAGTCCTGGAATCTGAGCCCAGAGGCAGTGGGAGGAGGGCGGCCCACGGGTGTGTTCGGGGAGAGCTGAGTCAGCCCGCCACCCCTCCAGGGAAAGCTGCCCGGGGCTCCTCTTTTCAGAGTCATTTTTTATGTTTTTTTTTTATACCTTTTATACCTTCAGGCATCCTTCACTGCAGGGGTCCCAAGCCACTACAGAGCAAACAGATGAAAACTTCACATCCAACATTAAATATATATGGGTTTAGCTACATTGCAGGAGACCAGCTGGTGTAATGTTATATTCTGTGGACATTTAGTTAAACATTTAGTTCAAATTTTCTGTGTTTTTCCCACCACAAATTGCAGACAATATTTTTCCCTCTGTAGTTCTTAAAAATTTCAAAAACCCTAGTACAGTAGGGCCTCTGCGCCCACCACGCCTAACATATAAAATGGTCTTTCCCTTCACATACCGGCTTCTGGCTGTCTGTTTAGCCTATTCTTTTCTTTAAAGTTTCCGTTTCCATTAAGGAGAGCTCACCCAGAGAACTGGGTGCATGGGCAGGGCAGGTGAGTTTGTCACCTGCCCCTCCAGGATGCAGCAGGCCAGTCATGTTGGCATCCATCCTGCTCATGTGTGGAGTGTGCCGGACAGGTCTGGGCTGGCCCGCAGCTTCTGCCTCTCTCACCAGCTCCGGGTGTCGCCTCTTGTCTTACGCTGGGCTCCTGTCTCAGTAGCGATTGAGTTCCCAGAGCAGCTGTCAGGAGGAGGAAAGGAGGAGAGGGCCGGGAAGAGTGAAACCAAGGTGTGCTCTCAGGGGGAGGCCAGCTTCCACCGGAGCCCAGGGGGCTCTGGAGCAAGTATCTCACTGCCCTCAGCAGGCAGAGAGCTCCCCAACCTCGCAGGGCAGTTCTCCCGAGGGGGCAGCTTCCAACCACTCTCGGTGGACTTTCACAGAGGCAGAGCCCCGGAGGGCGGGCTGGGATGCCCCCAACTCCTGCTCTCCTTGCTGCCGGTCTCGGGACCACACTGCGCGCAGAGCTCTGGTTCCCAGCGCGTCAGCAACAGGGATCTTCCCACCACCACGGATTTCCAGGATCCACCCCCCAGACAGAGGTCATTTCCAGAAACTTCCCAGGGACTCCAGTTGCGGCCAAGATTGGGACACACTGAATTTTAACTGAAGTGTCATTTGCTCTAACTGTCGCGCAGCAACAAGCATCTGCGGACCCTTCCTCGCATCCTCTGGGCTCAAGGATCTCGGGGTGTTTTCCCCCCTCACCGACGCACCCACCCACCCAGCACTGGTGCTCAGGGCCGCTCACACTGGAAACCACAGCCGCAGAGCCTGGCCTGCGACCTCAGCCGGCAGGAGACACGCTTTCCTTCCATCACAAACTTTGCAAAGCGGGGCTCTTTGCCACAGCGGTCACGCAGAGTTTTTAGTGAAATATCTGTTCTGGTTTTTCCGTCATCCCCAGCCTATTGGCAGATGACATCCTGGTGGTGGGGGAAATGGGCCGCATTTATCTAAGTGACAATGTTCTCAGGATCTCCCCTGTTCCCACACCTCCTATGGCTGGTAAGGACTAAGGACCAAGGCCGCCTCTCTGGGGAGACTCCTCAATCTCTCCTGCAAGTAAAGGCCTGGCAGCCTTCGGGTCGGTTCCTCAGACAGAGGCAGCTACTCAAGCCAACAATGAGAAAGTCCGAGGACTTCCCTGATGGCGCAGGGAATCCTCCTGCCAATGCAGCAGACAGGGGTTCGAGGCCTGGTCTGGGAAGATCCCACGTGCCGCAGAGCAACTAAGCCCGTGCGCCACAACTACCGAGCCCGCGAGCCACAACTACTGAGCCCGCACACCTGGAGCCCGTGCTCCGCAACAAGAGAAGCCACCGCAATGAGAAGCCCACACCGCAAGGAAGAGTAGCCCCGGCTCCAGAGAAAGTCCACGCACAGCAACGCAGCCAAGATAAATAAATAAAAAGAAAAGTAAAAAAAAGAAGAGAAAGCCCATTCGATTGGATTCCTTGCTCTGGTTCGGGAAGTGACATGATTAGGTCCCCTCCTCTTTCTCCCTCTTATGCTTTTCACCAGAAAGAACAATTCATCTAACACATCCAGTGTTAATTGTGGGTGCTTTGGGGTAAGAAGATCGTGTGTGTGATGTGTGTGTGTGTCCTTTTCACTTTACACACTTCTGCACCTGTCAGATTGCCTACAGGGCAGACGGTGAGCACGTGACAGAGATCGTCTCTAATCACAAGGGCTAAGTTGAGAAAGGGTGGGTGTTAGGCCTTTATTGACGTCTGCATGGAGGTATATATGAGTCAAGTTTCATGAATGACCTGGTTCTAAATTTTTCCACGTGTGAGGGGAAAAATAATAGATTTTGTAAACATTTTCTTTTATATTTAGCCTGTTCCATTAGCTACAAAAATCATAGTAGATGAAAACCTGAGAGCTTCTAATGAACAGATAAGACATTTTAGTATACAGTTATCACCTAAAATGAACAGTCTTGTGTGATAGGAATTATTTGTGTATCAAACTACTGAATATATTGTAGGCTACATGTGGTTTCTCCAGACACTCTCAGAGAAAGACCAAGAAAAGCAAAGAGGGTATTGGTCTCATGCATTTTCCAAATTATAGTAAAATGCTAGGGTTGTATTCAATGCTGATTATTCCATATATAGTAACTCAAAATGCAGGTCTGTTTTTTACAGATAATACAAGCATGCCTGAGTAACAAGATGAAACGCGAAGATTCACCTCTTATCATATTAATCTCATTGATGTCGACATCAAGTTGTATATTTAAGGTTAGAAAAATCTAGAATTTATACTTTAGCTGTCTTTACTCATCTGATATCTGATGATTACTAACACTGTACCCCACTTTGGTGAAGATAATAAGCCCAGTGACTGTTACTATCAAATAGCAACAAATTATCTTCTGTTGACACACCTGAAATTGGCAGGGGAGTGCAACGATAAAAGCTCTGGGGTGACTTGAGTGGCCTGGAGTTTCATCTCACCTCTATCACTCACAGCTGGGTGTCCCATGTAATCACATCATTGTTGAAGTTTAGGTCCAGGCCAACTGTGAGTCCACTTTCTAAAATGCCATGGCATTCTTATCTTGAGAATGTAACTTATTGAAGGCTAATTCAAAATCAATTTCAACTCAGAAGGACAGAGTTTTATAGAAGCAAGTAACTGTAACAAATCTAGAAATAAAACATAACATCCAACCCATATGGATGCCTTCCTTAGCCATTCAGACCATAAGATGGATGCCTACAAGATGTAAATGACCCAGCATGTACACATAGAGAATGGCCCTGAAGCTAGAATAATGAAAAACATTAATGCCTGAGATCCCTTAAATGTTTTAAGAACTGAACGTTGATAGACAGTTCTCTGTGGGTCTTTTGTGTCTCTGAATGTCTTGCACAGGAGGCACTAACTGCGTTTGTTCTGGACAGCTTTTCAAGGATGCTTGTGTGTGAACAGCCTTGGGAAACAAAGCTAGAATCTTCGTCCCCGGCAAAGAGCAGGCGTGCTTAGCATCCAGTGTAAAAAAGATAATGTCCCCTTCCCGGCGAACGGCACCCTTGCCCATTACATACGCTTTACATTTCCTAAGTCAGGGTTCTTCTCCTGGACTACAAGCGACTGCACATTAAAATGTCCTCTTTGGCTTTTGCCTAATGGGGGTGGGGTTTGGGGGTCTGAGCTACTGGCTGTAGCTAAAGCTGAGAGTGAGAAACCCCCTTCGCGTTGACCAACGCCCATGGTCTGGGCAGGCTGATGTGTTAGCTTGTAAGTAGGGAAAAACTCAGAACCCACATTTCTCAACTGAATGTTGAATTTTCAAAGCATTACCTCTAAGAATCACTAAAATTGACAGTGATGATGATTAGTAGGTTTCTTCTTCCTGATAAGTTTTCAAATATCTGTGCCTTTCTGAGATTGATGTTATAAGTTGCTTAATTCTTTGATCCTTCATCTCCTCATTTATAAAATATGAATAATGGTATGATCCTCATAGGAGGATTGAGTGAGACATCACATGTGGAAACACCCAGAAAGCGACTGAATGTTACTGACACTCAATTTTCATTTGTGGATTTTGAATTTGAAATGTCATCAAGATTTGTCAAAGATCACAGCAGGAAAAGAGATGAGATTACTTTTCAACCCAGAAGACTAAAAAGTTAAACAAAACATAATTCCCATTTAAAAAATTAACTTAAAAGATATTAATTGCTTAACGTAAAAAGAATAAAAATATATTCTAGGGTTTATAACTCATGAAGAAGTAAAATGTATCAGAACAGAAGCAAAGGGGACAAGGATTGGGAAAAGGAAGTAAGCAATCATAAGTTCCTTCCAATATGCCCGACATTATACAGTAAGTAGTATAAATGTTACCTGAAGGTAGATTTGATCAATTTAAGATAAACAGTAGACTCCAGGACAACCGTATACACACAAAAGAAATAACAACTAATAAACCAATTAGGGCAATACAATTGAATTGTAAAAACTGTCAATACAAAAGAAAACAGGAAAAGAGGAAGATAGACAAATAATAGATGGAACAAATCAAAAACAAAAGCAAGATAATAGATTTAAACACAAACATATTGACAATCACAGTACATGTAAATGGTCTAAACCAGGGATTTCTGCCAAGGCCAGATGGTAAACATTTGACACTTGTGCCCGCAATATGATTGATCTCTGCTGCAAATACATAACTCTGCTCTTGCAACAAGAAATCAGCAACTTTCCACAAATGAATGGGTGTGGCTGTGATCCAACAATATTTATTTACAAATCCAGGTGGTGGGGTTTGGGACAGGGGTCATAGTTCACGGTCATCTGGTCTAAACAGTTCAATTAAAAGGTAAAGATATATATATATAAAGACACTGAGAGGCTAATAGTAAAATATTGGAAAAACATATATTATTAGAACACCAATCAAAAGAATGCTGAAGTGGCAAGATTAACAGTAGGCAAAGTAGATTTCAGAACCAAGAATATTACCAAGGATAAAGAAGGACATTTTATAATGACAAGAGGGTCAATTCATCATGAGGACATAGTGCTAAATTGGTTTGCACTTAATAACATATCCTCAAAATATGTAAAGTAAAATTAAACTGAAAGGAAAAATTGACAAATCTGTAATTATCATTGGAGCTTGCAGTCTCCTTCTCTCAATAACTGACAAAACAAGGAGACAGAAGATTAACAAAGACATAGGAGTCTTAACAAGCACTAACATCAACTTGTCTCAACTGACATCTGCAGAAAACTGCAAAATGCACATTCATTTCAGGTGAATTTGGAACATTTACCAAGACAGACCACGTTCAGGACCAAAAAATAAGTATCCATAATAAAAGGATTGAAATCATACAAAGTATATTCTCTGAAAAAAATAAAATTAAATTAGAAGTCAATGACAGAAATATATGTGGCAAATCCCCAAATATTGGAAATTGAACAACACTCTTCTAAATATGCAATGTTTCAAAGAAGAAATCAAAAGAGAAATGAGAAAATATTTTGATGTGGATAAAAATAAAAAAGTCTATCAAAATTTGTGGGATGCAGGCAAAGCAGTGCTTAAAGGAAAGTTTATAGCATTAAATGCTTATATTAAGAAAGAAGTGTTTCAAATCAATGATCTAACTTCCAGCTTAAGGAAAGTAGTAAAGGGACAGGACTTCTAATATGGTAGAGTGAAGAGCTTGGTAAATTCTCTCCCCACAAATTAAAAATAACACTGGACACAATTATGTTAAAAAACAACTTCAGGGCTTCCCTGGTGGCGCAGTGGTTGAGAGTCCGCCTGCCGATGCAGGGGACACGGGTTCGTGCCCCGGTCCAGGAGGATCCCACATGCCGCAGAGCGGCTGGGCCCGTGAGCCATGGCCACTGAGCCTGCGCGTCCGGAGCCTGTGCTCCGTAACGGGAGAGGCCACAACAGTGAGAGACCCGCGTACCGCAAAAAAACAAACAAACAACAGCAACAAAAAAAAAACAACTTCATGGTTCTAAAAATTGACCAAAAACATATAACAAATTGAGAAGTGGTAATTCATGAAAGCCTAGAGAAGCTCAGATAATAGCAGTGGGAGACCGAAGGGTCTGTGCCTGTGGCTGACCCCATCCCTCTCCACTGTATCAGTGAGGCAGTTGTACCAATTGGGGGCAGGCCATGGAAGCCAGCATCTTTGCTGCTAAAGGAGACTCACTTGATTTGGAGTGGAGTGCAAAACACAAGCAAACAACAACCCTACCCCCAGTGGTATTGTCAGTAACGGTGGAGATCTTAGTGGCAAACACATTGGGAGGAGCAATGGTCAGCCAGCCTGAGGCTGTAGTCCTGACAGGGACAAGCAACAGACAAGCAGACTAGCCAGGAAATTAGCAGGGTGATCCAGGAAATGAGTTCCATGGGGGAGCCTGGAGAGACCCAAGCTATCTAGCAGCTGACCGTGACCCTACACAGACACACAGAGGAGATGCAAAGGGGCCCACTGGAGGTTAGAGCCAGGACAGACCTGAATGTGCTTTCCACATCACACTCCCATCTACTGGCCGATAGTGGAAGCCCTACTGGCTTGGCTGTTGGAGCTCAGTGGTCATCGGCTGATGACCTGACATGACACTGCATGACACTGAGCTCCACGTTGATGACCCCTGGGGCACCACACTTAAAAACGAAAACAGGGGCTTCCCTGGTGGCGCAGTGGTTGAGAGTCCGCCTGCCGATGCAGGGGACACGGGTTCGTGCCCCGGTTGGGGAGGATCCCACATGCCGCAGAGCGGCTGGTCCCATGGGCCGTGGCCGCTGAGCCTGCGCGTCCGGAGCCTGTGCTCCGCAACGGGAGAGGCCACAGCGGTGAGAGGCCCGCGTACCGCAAAAAACAAAAACAAACAAACAAACAAAAAAAAAACGAAAACAAGAATAAAAAACCCAGCCAAGACACCATGGGGAAAACTGATTCCACAGATTTAGTCTAGACAAGCTACAGTACAGACCCCAGCAATAGTACCTTCAAGAAGGAAGCATCAGAATCCACAGCTGGTGTTCAACCGTCGCCATTGTACTTGCGTTTGTCAAATTCCTGTTAAAAGTACAAACTTCCCTTGAGTATTTTGAACATATTTATTCACAGTGCTGCTTCGAAGGCCTGTCTGCTAAGTTCAACATCTGACCACACGCGATTCCATCAGTTGGCAACAGGTCCCCAGTGCTGGGTCAGCTCTGATTCTCTCTCGTGTGGATCTGTAGCTCAGGCTTACCCTGCCTGCAGCCACCTTGGTGCAGGACTCACTCCAAGAAGCAACAGCCACACAGCCACAATGATGAAAAGCGTTTTAAAGTTTTCTAACATCTCTCAAACAGTGACAAAGAAAGGCCTGTAAAAAGGCAAATTGAGTTACGTTCAAGTTCTAAGGGTTTCTTTGAGCAAACATCAATCCACATGGGCAGCACCAAAGGGAAAGTGGTCAGGAGCCTCTACTGACAGGAGCCGGGGGGAGGTTTTTAGAGAGAAGTTGCAGAAGCAAAGCAAGGAGACCATTGATTGGCTGCAGCCCAAGTGGCTGCCTTATTTGGGAAAGCCCATTGGTTACCTGGGATCCATTGCTCTCCAGTTCAAGTGCATGGACTCTGGCCTACTAGGCTAGGAGGCGTGTGGGCCACCTGTCCACCGGCCTCCTTGTCTAGTGACAAGGTCTCTTTCATGATGTTTGGGAAAACTTCTTAAGACACACTTTCCAAATTCTCCATCAATATCTAAAACTATCTGTCTTCCTGCTCTTCGAGCAACCAAAGCACTTTTGTCATACTTAGATCTTTAAGGATTGAAATTTTGCAAGATTCCCAAAGGACAAAACCTTACAACACTTCAGAAAACAATAACGATAACAACTAAAATAACAACAATAACACCTTGCAGTAGGGACTTGCTTTTCTCCAAGTGTCACACAATTTTGAATCTTACTTCAAGTTTGTTAATATCATTATTCTGAATGTTCCACAGGAACTCAGACAGCCGAAAGCCCAGAAGGTATATGTTTTCTAAATTATACCAAATTAGAGATCTAAACTTCAGGAAGTTTTCAGTGCACATGCCAGATTTATCCCAGGGGAAAATGAAACAAGAAATTCCTGGCAATTAGAGAACATGTGTGAAATCGCTGCGGTAGGCAAACTGTTTTCCAAATGCACACTCTCATGAGCAAGATGTAAGTGTCTATTGAACGGATCATCTGATTGATGCTGTCAATCACGTGGATATTAAAAGGTCTCTTACTATGACCTTGATTTGCATTTCCCTGATGATAGTGACACGGAGCAGCTCTTCACATGACTGTTAGCCTCTGTGTGTCTGCTTCTGTATTTTTACCCATTTACCTGTTGGATTTTGCATTTTTTTATTGATTAGTATGAGTTATTAAATACTCTTTATATCAATTCTCTGTTGGTTACACTTTACAAATATATTCTCCCAGTTTTTAGCTCACTTTCACCTTCTTTAAGGTCTCATTTGGTAAACAAAAGTCCTGTTTCAACATCATAGAATAATGATAGTCTCTTATTTTTTCTTTTTAGAGTTTGTGTCATCAACCAGGTGGAGTCAGTATAAAGGAGTGCCTGTCAGGTAGCTCAAGAGAGGGCATGTTAAATGGGGAACTCCTTACAAAGATGTCGAAAGAGTTGAAAAGATATTTAGGAGCATAAGACAGCCCAGAGACCAACGGCATCAGACGTTCGCAAACATCCCTTGGCCTCGAGGAACAAAAAAGAGGAACTTGGAAGGAGGAGGGAATTGACCTGAGAAAAAGCAGGCAAATGACAGGGACAGTTTTAAAGTTTTGCTTTTGACGTTTAAGTTCTTAATCCATCTGGACTAGATTTTTGTTTATGGTGTGAGGTGTGGATCAAATATTATTTTTTTCCAGATCAATAACTCATTTTCACAGTTCAGTCCTCTGAAAGGTAACATGTAGATACAGACCCTTCTTGATTTTTAATCAAATGATTCATTAAATATGAAATAATGGTTTATTAAAAATAAACTTAGAATTAATAAATGTATCTCAAAATGCTTTACATTTTTGGTTGAAAACAGAATTTTAAAACTTTATGAAATTTAGCAACTCTTGACTTCCAAAATCTCTTGGTTTTCCTACTAGACCTAGAAAAAAATATTCAGAGCAGGAAATCATCAATCTTTTTGAAAACAAAGGAAGTCGTATTTTATATTCCTATTCTCCTTCACAGAAGTGTGCAAATATACACGTTCCATTTTGTAAGAAGAGATGAGAAGGAAACAAACAAACTACATCCACTGGATAAGTTTTGCTCAAAGGAAGGTCTGTTCAGTCTGAGTTTCTTGACTTCATGACACTGTCCCTTCTGGGGATGTTTTAGGGTCCTTGGAGAATTTAGAATCTTAAGGACTTGCTCTGATTGACACAGTTTCCTTCTATTTCTTTAGATTAGTGGGTTCTTTTATATTCAGTGTTTAGACCAGTTTTTAAGAACCAGCTATTACAGAATAAGGCCCGAGAGAGACAGAGGGTGCAGCGGCCGTGTGGTGTGGAGCGTGGGTGCCGGCTATGGGGGTCTGCTTGGCAGGTGGGGTCCTGGCTTCACTGCTCGATCCAGGACCTGTGGACATTCTGGTTTCAGTATTTCAAAGTCCTCTTTCTAGAGAATTGTCTTGAGTTCCCTAAGGTTGTTATATGAGTCAATCAAATACACCAGCAGAGCTATTGCTGTGTATATTTCTGTCCTTGACTGAAATAGACATTACACTCATTCCTCCCTCTTTTTCAGCTCTTTATAGAGAGAAAGGAACATATTCAGTAACAATTAGATCGAAAAGTAGTACTAGAAAACTGAAAAGCACCACGGCGTTCTCAGGAGACAAAAACATCTCACGCTTACATTTGAAAGTCATATGGAATTGCCTGTACAACGTAAGAACTTTATGTCAAAGATTCCCTGTGGCACAGGCTTCAGAAATCGCCTCTGAACGTGGGAGAACACCTAGCTATTTACCTAGTTCATTGCAGATCTACTAGGTGCCTGATACTTTGCCACATGCATTCGTTTCCTAGGGTTGCCCCTTATCCAGGAGTAGAAAATGTCTCTTCTCCCTTCCCTGGTTGTCACAGATCTTCGCTTGTGTCCTGGAGCTGACAGAGTTTTCCGCTTCTCTTCCTGCGACTTGAGACTTTTGTTTTTGAGAGAAAAGGATCCGGGAAGTGGGCAGAGCTGTGCGCCTCTCCCTCAGCACCGGCTGCTCTTCCCCTGCCTGCCGGGCAGAAGGGGAGGCCCAGCCAAAGGGCTGCTCAGTGAGCACAGGCACCTTTGCGCCTGCAGACCCCCAGCTGTTCCACGCTGCCCACTGGCCACCCTTGGCTTTTAGCACTTTGGCGACATCTAGGTGATTTCTCCTCCCCCTTGTCTCGAAACCATCTTTCTCCCCTGCTTTCCTAAAGCAAAGCCGTCCATGTGCCCGTCGTTCCTTGGAAGTGTTTGTCTGTGGAATTCAGGTGATACGGTTGCCTTGCAGACTCAGCGTGATGAACAGTTATGATTTGTAGATTATCTAGTTTTCTCTTATTAATAAGATGAGGTTGATCTTAGCAGCTTTCTATATCCTGCACGGAAGGTACCTCTAGAGTAGACATCTGAGTGGAATATCTAGGCTACATGCTGCATATGGCGTGAGTTGTGTTTACGCACAACCCTCTGACCCCAAATGTATAGGGGTTTTTTTTATACCAACAAATTCCCTCTGCACACTAACTGGGCGTCCTACAATTCACATCAGTTCTGGCACTAACCACCTGGCGTTCCTGCAGAGCTCCTAAGTTACTGGCTCCGTCCCACAAGACTGGTCCCCCTTCTGACCATCAGGCCATAAATCAGGAGGTTCCCATGGCTCCCTCCTCAGGTTCGGTTATTTACTGGAATGGCTCACAGAACTCAGGAAGATGGTTACTTACTACCATTGGTTTGTTATAAGGGATACAGAGGAATGACCAGATGAAGAGCTACACAGGACAAGGTGCAGAAGGGTCCCAACACAGGAGCTTTGGTGGAGCTGCAAGCACTGCCCTCCCAGCACAAGAAGATGCTCAGAATCTCTCCAAACCCCGTTGTTTAGGGTTTTTTTAGTGGAGGTTTCACTATGTAGGTGTGGTTCATTAAATCACTCTCCGTTGGTGATTAACTCAATCTCCAGCCGCTCTCCCCTCCCTGGAGGTGAGGGGGTGTGGGTCTGAAGGTTCCAGTCCTCTAATTGTGGTCTTTCTGGCAACCAGCTCCATCCTGAAGCTATCTAAGGGCTGAGGCACATCTCACTAGCACACATGAGGCACTCAGCACTCGGGGAATCCGAAGGCTTATTGGAGCTGTGTGCCAGGGACCAGAAGATCAAAAGTTTCTTGTGTCTTATAGCACACACAGCTGTCATAGACAAAAGCAAACTCATGATTTGGATGTTCGCGTATATTCTGTCCCCAGGAATAATATCCTTACCAGAAACTAATCCAACTTATTTTCCTCCTTCCTTCACTCCCATGTTTAGGGATGCTTGGTTTCTGGTGTACACAGAGGACACGTTCCCCAGTGAGTTTATGGAGCTGACTCTCCAGCCCGGGGAGCTTAGCATCAAAGGCAGAGAGCATCCTGGAAAACCTGCTGACAGTAAACGTGTAGCAGAGGACTTTTTGGTGAAAGGTGCAGAGAATTTTTTTTCTGAGTGCCGTGTAAGGGTGGTCCTGGAATTTCCACCTCTGGTGAAACGGCCGAAGTGGAGGTAGTCCCTTTCAAATTGTTTCCGATCAGACTACTTCAGGAAGACTGATGACTGTACAGGTCGTCTTCCTAAAGCAGCTAAACACGTGAGGGACGCTTGTGTTGTCTTAGAAGTATCAATAAGTGGAAATTAAGCAATGGTTCCAGGTGTCATGATCTTTGTCTAATGCGTGATGGACAACGGGGTAGCAATTTTCCACCCACTTAGGTCAGTGGCGTTCCTCAGAGGGGGCAAACCAGGGACTAGCCAGGGAATCAAAGCTCTGTCACTTGCTTTGGTGCATTGAGAAAAAAAGACCAGGGAAGCTAATCTGATAAATGAGGAGACTGGTTTAGGACACTGCGTTAGCAACAAGGCTAACGCCAGCTGCTGAGAAAAGGACACGGAATAAACCCCAAACCCGTGCACGTTTTCCACAGGAAGTTCCTCTGGTGCAACCGGCCCCACCTGAGGGGAAGGAGATGTGAACGAGAAGGAACAGAAGTCGGAACCAGGAGGTGACGGAGCACGAGCGGAGGAGGAGCGGAGAGCGGCCTCGGCTGTTACTTGGGGACTGGTCGGGGGGGTTGCTTCCTATCTTTGGGCGTTGTGTTCACCACCTGTAAAGTGAAGCAGCTGGGCCAGATCATATTTAAAGTTCTTCCCTCCTTTAAGATTGTATTTCTTCCTCGACTTAGATAAAGTAAAACCGTGGCTTTGTCCTGGGAATCAGGTCTCAGATGCCGGGCAGAGTCCTGGCCGGTGACACCTGGAGTGATATTAGCTATATTTCTGTTGGAATTCAGTTAAATGCTGAAATGTAAACTGGAAACTACCTTTGAAGATCTTATTTTTCTCAGGAGAGAAAATAACCTATAACATACTTCCTCCTCAGTTTCCCAAAAGCAAAGGGCTTTAAATAAAACTACTTTTAAAGATTTACCATAAAATGGCAAGGCATTTTGTGTGTGTGTGTCCACTGAATTTTGTTTAGAGAGGAAAGAAACGTTTTCTTCATCATTAGCCAGAGAATTAGGAATGAGTAATTTGAGGTTAGGACAAAAATGTCAATCTTTATATCATAACTGTACATCGTTATTTTTAATATTAGTAACAATGATAATCATATGCAACCTAGAATAACTTTTATCTGAGAACTTTTGAGCAACTATGTGTTTATGATCGTATTTTTCTTCGCTACATCTCTAGGAGGAAGTGGGCTGCATGACTGCGTTCTCCAGCTGTGCAAAGTAAGGAAGAAGCACCCTGTGCTCGTGTGGACGCCAGCCTCCTCCAGAGGTGATTCTGGGCCGAGAGCTTTGTTTCCCAGACCAGATGTCATCAGCTAATGAGGCTGCTGCCCGGGGTGGACGTCACCAGAATCCATTCAGGTGCTACAGACCTCTCCCAGTTGTGTCACGGGTCACCATCCCCACCAGTTCTTTGTCTTTCTTTCCTTTTCTTCTTTTTATTCTTTCTTGTTTGCTTTGCTTCCCATTGACTAGTAGCATGGGGCGTCACACACAGAAGACATCTGTAAATATTTACTGAATGACTGTATTGATTGCGTGAATAGACATGTGGAAAATGGAATGTTTACTGTGGCTCTGCAGGTAAATGGTCTCAGCCGTGCCATTTTGTCCCATTTGTATAATTAAAGTGAGACAGTACATGCAGGGCTATCCTCTTTGTTCACTGGGTGTCTGGGAGGGATTTCTAGGCAGAGCAGCCGGTGGATAACACAGAAGCTAACACGTACCGAGCATTTATCAGACACCAAGTTACGGTGCTCCTGGCATGATCGTGTAATGGAACCCTCACAAGTCTCATATGGTCAGGGGTCCTGGCCGTTACTCATAAAAATCAAGTGCCTCACGTACAGAAAGGGAATACTTTGGATGCATATTATGTATTTCATAAAAGCTATGAGAAGATTGGGAAAAAAGGCTCAATGAGCAGAAACCAGTCGAGGTCCGGGGATGGGGCAAATGTCACCTCCAAGAAGTAGGTCCGCTTAAGACCCCCTTCTGCTGTCCATCCTGACCCACCTTCCGTCTTTGTGACCCTCCCTCGGGATTCAGCAGCTTGGCCAAGAGCATCTGATTGGTGCGCTTAGGTTATGTGTTCTTGTCTTTGCTGCCAGGGTTGTGGGCTTTTCTGGGGGGGATGCGGGTTGCCTCCACCGAGACTCATAATATAAGCCATTACTATCCAAAAGGATGTGTGTTCATATGCTGGGCAGGGAAAAAAAGCCAATTAGAGGTAGGTATTATTATTATTCCCATCTTACAGAGGAGGAAACCTAGGCTCAGAGAGGTTATATAACACATCCAAAGCCACACAGCCGCTAAGTTGTATTGCAATGCTAAGTGATGAACAGAGGCACAAGGGAATGAGTATGTCCTGCCTTTTCATTAATCAGCTAAATTATTCAACAAAATACAGGTTGAGCAATTACTGTGTGCCAGGGAGTGCTCTCGGTGATGAACATACCATGGCGAACTATTTTCTGCTGTCGTGGTCCCTCTCTTCTTGGTCTTTACAATCTAGTGTGGATATAGACATTAAACACGTCACTGTGAAGCGAAATAAACAATGGCCAATTTGTTGAGATTAAGAAGAAAAAATACCATAGGAGAACTTAAAGTGAATGTGGGCTTCTTTAAGTTGTCTAAGGCAGAAGGTTTTATCTGAGGAGGGGTTAGTGGCAGGAAGAATGGGGGAAGCAGTGTCACAGGGATTTCAGGATCCACACACCCCTGGGATTGGAAAGAGCTTGTCGTAACCAACAGGACACACGCCCCTCTGTCTCCTCAAAGGTGATCTTAACTAGAGTCCGTCAAACTCATCATTTTTACGAGGCCAGAGTAAACAGGTATAATCATTAAATGCACGAGGAGACTTGAATGATCGGTTATTGATTATTTTATGTCATGATGCATTCCTGAATGTTGAATTCTTTATTTAAAATTTAAAATCACTCAAAATAAGTAACAAAAGCTCTTCTGTGGTAAAAAACAAAAGTCAAACAACAACAAAGAAACAAGCCTGCCATGTGCCAAGGGAAGGCCTCTCTGGCCTCAGGGAAATCCATTACCCCGAGAAGGTGTCCTCGATGGTATAGTTTCCTTATGCCAGTGTGGAGGCCAGAAATGTGGAGAGGGAGACAAACCTCTAGGAGGTGGGAATTCCACTCTTCAATCAAGGATACCTCACCAAACCCTGCGCCAATTTCTGCAGCCCAGTCCAAACATTAGTGCTCTGGTGAGGAGCAGCCCTCGGGAAAGGTCAGGGGCAGCCTGACTGTGTGCGTCAGTGGGCTTGGTTATGCTGCGGTGACAAACAGCTCCTGTTTCTAAGTGGCTTGGAACAGCAATATGTATTTCCTGCTCATGCTTCTTGTTCACTGGGTGTAGGTGGCAGGTCTTTACTCGCTGTGGTCACTTAGGAACTAGCTCAGCGGGGACCGAACTTAGCACATGCTTGCACCGTAGCCGGGCGAGGAAAAGGGCCGTGGAGATCTGCAGTGACGCTTCAGGCTTCTTCCTTGAAGTGACACATGGCTCTTGTCAAAGCAAGTGACATGGTCACTGCTAAGTTCAAAGTGGGTGGGAAAGTGGCTGGGAGCGGAAGAGAACTGAGATCTTCACGGGTAAACCTAATGAAAACCACGGGGACAGATGAAAGGATCCACGGAGCCCTGGACTTTGTAGGGTCTCATGAGTATCACCAAGGTTTGCAGCCAAACCTTTTTTCTTTTATCCTTTAAATCTGCATATAAGCCAGGATCCGTTCGAGACAACAGAAGCTACTGTAGGTATTTCAAGCCTAGAGGAATTTAGTTCTACAGCGCTGGAAATGCTGAGAGGAAAAGGGAGGAGAGGGGAGGAAGATCAAAAATGAAGTGATTGATCCGAGGGTCAGGGAGCTAACGGCCCTGAGCTGGGGTCCCCAAGCCTGCACCACAGCTGCATCGTTGGCTCTGAATCTGCCACTAAAATGCCACCTCACGAGGGCTGCAACTGTCACCAACAAGCTTGCCCTGGTGGAACTTGACCGAGGTCTGTAGATCGGGTAGAAGGCGTGTGTCACTGATTTTATTTACGAAATAGAAAACAGACTCACAGACGTAGAAAACAAACTTATGGTCACCAAAGGGGAAGGGGGGCAGGATAAATTAGGAGTTTGGAATTAGCAGATACAAAGTACTATATGTAAAATATTGATAGATAAACAATAAGGACTTACTGTCTAGCATAGGGAACTCTACTCAATATCTTGTAATAAACTACAATGTAAAAGAATATGAAAAAGAATATATGTAGGTATGTATAACTGAATCACTTTGCTGCGCACCAGAAACTGGCACAACGTTATAAATCAACTATACTTTAATTTTTTAAAATGGCTGTATTGTGGGTATGTGGGAAAATACCCTTATATTTAGGAAATACACACTAAAGCATTAGTGGGTAACAGGGCATCAATTTGACAAATTACTCTCAATAGATGCAGGTAAAAAACCATCCTGTGTATTTTCTGAATTGCAACTTTTTTGTAAGTTTGAGATTAATCTTGTTCAATTTAAAAGCTGAGCATAGGAGCACGAGTGGCTCGTCTGAACAACAAATACACTCTTTCCCTCCCCACGCGAAGCCACAGCCTCGCTCTTCCCGAAGATCCGTCAATTCCCAGAGGCCAGCTCAGCTCCTCTTTCCTTGCCTGCTGCTTTCTTGGTACCAGGACCCTGAAACACCTGGGTGACAGCCACAGCTTGAATTTTCATAGGACTCTCACGGTGTCCCCAGATGGGAATTCAGAAATGTCTGCCCTCTGGGAACCAGGACTTGTAGAACGTCGCAAACACGTTCCGCTGAGAGATTGGGATCACTCACTGGATCAAGATGGTGGTGGGACCACTGTCCTTCCTGCCCTGTCCCCAGCCCCATAGAGCATAGCTGCTGGGGACACAGCACCACTTAGGGGTCACTGATTAGGGCAGAGACTTGCAGTAGCACTGGTGCTCCTCTTACGAGGGCATTCCTTATTTTTTAAATCAACTCCATTGGGGTGTAACTTACACACAATGAAATTCAACACTTTCAAGTGTAGAATTCATGGATTTTTATCATGATTAGCATTTTTTACTACCTCAAAAAGTTCCCATACCCCCATGCCAACTCCCCCAGACCACCATATGGTCTCTGTCACCACAGTTCAGCTTTTTCTAGAATTTCATCGAGATGACTCAAACAGTATGTGGCCTTTCGTGGTTGGTTTCCTTGGCTGAATTTCATGATTTTGGGGTTCAGCCATGTTCAGGTGGAGTGATTTGCTCCTTTATCCTGCCTGATAGAATTCTATTACATACGTCTACCACAATTTGTTTGTAATAACCCTGAAATCAGCAGCGTAAGTCCTCCAACTTTGTCATAATTTTTAAAAACTATCTTGGATTTTCCAGGTCCTTTGCATTTGTCAATAAAGTCTAGCATCAGCTTGTTGATTTCTACCAAAATACCTGCTGGGTTTTGATTGGGATTGCATTGAAAGCATAGGTCAGTTTTGGGAAAGGAAGCATCGTAGCAATATTGATTCCTCTGTTCCGTGAATATGGAATCTTTCTACACTTGTTTGGTCTTTAATTTTTTTCAACTTTTTTTTTTTTTTTTTTTTAGTTTACAGGATAGAGGTTTTGGACACATTTCGTTAAATTTATCCCTAAGTATTTCACCTTTTGATGCTCATGTAAAGGCTCACACTTAAATTTTAATTTCCAATCAGTCATTGCTAGCATACAGAAATATAGTTAATTTCTGTGTATTGCTCATGTAACCTGCAACCTTACTAAAATAATTAGTTCTAGTAGCTTTTTCATAGTTTCTTGGGGATTTGTCTCTGTAGACAATCGTGTAGTCTGTGAAGAAAGCCAGCTTTAATCTTTCCTCTCCAATCTATATGCTTCTTTTTTTCTTTTCCTTGCCTGTGTAGGACCTCGAAAATCATGTTGAATAGAAGTGGCTAGAGTGAGTCTTCTTGCCTTGTTTCAGATCTTAGGGGGAAAGCATTCAGTCTTTCACCATCATGTACAATGTTGGCTACTGTAGGTTTTTTATCGCTGTGCTTTATCATGTGATAAAATTAATGTATATGCCTAGTTTTCCATGAATTTTATTTACTAAAAATGAATATTAAATTTTGTAAACATCTTTTTTGAATTTATTAAGAGGATCATATGGTGGGTTTTTTTAGTCCTTTGATACGGTGAATTCTATTAATTAGTTTTCAAACGTTAAATCAACCTTACTTTCATGAAATCATACCCACCCATTTATGATGTATTATATTTTTTAACAGGCAGCATTCATTAGGTTAAGGTCTCTGATCATGAGGTATATTGATCTGCTTTCGGTGTCAGGGTCATAGTGGCCTCCTAAGTGGAGTTAGGAAGTGTCTCAACTCCTACCATGTTCGGGAAGAATTTGTGTACAACTGGTACTATTTCTTCCTTAAGTGTATCATAGAATTCACCAGTGAAGCTACCTGAGCCTGGAGGGTTTTGCTTGTTTGGGGTGTTTTTGTGGGAATATTTTTAACTAGAATTTAATTACTTTATAGTTATAGAGCTATTCAGGTTATCAATTTCTTCTTGAGTGACTTTCATAGCTCCTGTCTGTAAGGAATCTATTTCATGTAAATTGACATATTAGTTCCTATGAAATAAAGTACTTCCCTTATTATGCCCTCAATGCCTGTAGGCTCTGTAGTGATGACCTTCTCTCATATCTGATTTTGGTCAACTTTGTCTTCTTTACTTTATTCTAATCAGTCTGATTATACTGTAGTTTAGTAATTTCATCAACCTTTTCAAATAACACAGTTCTGGCTTCACTGGTTTTCTTTACTGGTTTTCTATTTCACTGATCTATTCTCTTTAACATTTTCTTCATTCTTCTTGCTTAGGTTTAACTTGTCTTCTTTCCTAATTTCTTAGAGTTGAAGCTTAGGATTGATTTAAGACCTTTCTTCTTTGCTAATATAAGCATTTAATGCCAAAAAATTACTCTGTAAGCACAGTTTTATGTGAATGCCACAAAGGTTGGCATGTTGTACTTTCATTTTTACACAAGTTAAAGTATTTTCAAACTTTCTTTGTGACTTCTTCTTTTATCCACGGTTATTTAGAATGTGTTGTTCTGTCTCCAAATATTTGGATATTTTCAATATAATTTGTTATTAATTTCTGGTATTTTGCTGTTGTGAAAGGAGAATATGCTTTTACGCTCTCAGTTCTCTTAAATCTATTTAAACTTGCTTTATGGCCCAGAATATAGTCTTTTTTGATAAATGTTTTATTTGTACTTGAAAAACTGCTGTTGTTGGACAGAGTCTACTACAAAGGTCAATGCTCTCAATCTGGAGGGTCGTTGTAAGCTGAATAATGGCCCCCAAAGAAATCCAAGTCCTGCAATCTGTGAATGTTACCTTATATGGTGATAGGAACTTTGCATATGGGATTAAGTTAAGGATCTTATCCTGGATTATCTTGATGGGTCTAAAACGTAATCACAAGAACCCTGTGACCGGGAGGCAGAGGTTGATTTGAAGGTGATACACTGCTGGTCTTGCAGATGTAGGGAGGGGTCATGAGTCAAGTAATGCAAAGAATGTGGCTTTAGAAGATGGAAAGAGCAAGGAAATCAATTCCCTCTGGAGCCTCATTTGTCTCCTTTCCCCGGGGCTCTCATTCCTGCGCTGCCTACTGTCCAATACCTGTAAACCTTGTTTTACAGTTTGTCTGGTTTTATAGTTGTTTTAGTTGAGAAGGTAAATCCAGTTCCTATTACTCCATCTGAGTTAGAATTGGAAGTTCCCAGCACTTCCTGTGTTTACATAGTGAATGGGTGTCCTCTGGACATTGCATAAAACATAAGCAGCTTGTGGGCGCTCTGGACTTCGGTTGGATAGCCACTCGTGACCATTTTTCCAAGATCCCTCCCTCCATCATCTACCATGGCAGTTCTGGCATTCCTGCTTCACTTAATAGAAAAATCCATCACTTTTCCAAAATTCCAGGTCAGTCTAGCTGTATGTTTCCACTGTCCTCTGGGGTCCTTGCCAGGGTGTTACACCTTATGTCACGGCAAAGCGCTCCAGGTACAGTAGGCAATTAGCAGGGAGACACTAAAAGAAAAGGAAAAAGTTAGGTGACCCAGTCTGATCTCTTTTTGAACACGCTGATAACTGGACCTCATGACAAATGGCATTTTCTAGAGGAGTCATTAACTGTTGAATGTTTTTAGCTGAATGTAAACCTGTGGTAAACAAACCTAAAATCTGTGGGTTTATGGCCCATAGTTCGCTGGAAAATGTCACATAGGCAATACAATCCTCTGGGCATAAAATGGGGATGTTTCATAGCCTACGACATGCCCTGCTGTGTGAGGTGACCTACACTTTACCTGGAGACCTCAGCTACTGCCCTGGGTCATCATCTTGTATGTCCTGTGGAAAGGAAAGCCCCAGAGAGCCTCCTTGGTGGTTCCAGACCTCTCCCTGCTCTGCCTATGCCCCAGGACCTTGCCAGCAGAGATCTTCTAGATCCTAGCGCCCCTCCCCATCCACCTACACCCCCTCTATGCTCCTGGCGAGCCCAGCGTATCCTCAGTTGGACTTCACTAGGCTTTGACCCTTGATATCCGTCTAGTTCCCAGAATAGAAGATGGAGCTCTTCTCCCCCGGGGCCTCGGCCGATCCTGCGGGGAGCCCTGGCACTAGGTGGATCCTTCCTGCTTACCCAGCTGAAGTCAAGAGCTCAGACTCCGTGCCCCCATCAGCCAGGCCCTGGCCACGTGCTCCTCCTTAGGCAAGGTGGTCCCTGTGGTCACAGGTATCACCTGGTGAGGAAGGCAGCTCTGAGCTGAGGGCACTCCCAGGTACGTCATGGGGCATCAGAGTACCCACCACAGCATTCAATCTGAAGTTTTAAAATTCTAGTTGAGAATCGCTGAATCGTAATTGGTCATGTCCTGAGATGGAAAAATACTGACCTAGCTCCTGCTTCAGCTGGCATGTGGCACCATGCTTGATGCAGAGCGGGTGACAGAATCACACTGCAGCGCCAGCTCTGCTGATGGAAACGCCTTCTCTCCAGGAGCCGAGGCCGAACACGTTGAGCTAGTCTTGACTCATCTTTTCCTCTCGCTTCCCACACCCATCCCTCCACCTCTTCCGGTTTGCTCCCCCTCCAAAATGCAGTGTATCCGGAACCTGGGCTCTTCTTCCCCTTTCACTGCCGCTGCCTTGGTGTGCGGCAGACTTCCGCCAAAGTGATGCTTCAACAATGTAAATGAGATAATATCACTCCTCGGCTCAAAACCCTCTGCGGAGCTCCATTCCATTGCGTCAAAGGCTGAGACTTTACAATGGCGAAGCCCTTTAGGTCCCCCGACCCCTCCGTGGACACATCTCCCAGTGCTACTGCGTGTGGTCCGACCCGGGGGCCTTTACCTGGAACACCTTCCCCAGACACCTGCGTGGTTCACTCTGTCACCCTCTCCAAACTGCTGCCCAAATAACTGTGCAGCAGTGAGGCCCACACTCGATCGTTCTAATCCCAGCCCTCACCAGCACCTCTTCCAAACCCCCTGACGCGGCTCTGTCGTTCGTAGTATTTCCATCTTACAGCATACGAAGCAGTTCACCTATTCATGTTATTCTTTTCTGTTATTCTTTCCCTCCACTAGGGCTCTCCATCCCAGGAGGGGCAGGAGTTCTGCTCGCTGTTCACGGATGTACGCTGGGTGCCTTCAACACAGGCGGCGCTCAGTAACTGTTCGCTCCGCCAGCGGCTGACGTGGAGACCCGGGCTCACTGAGCTTGACTAGCTTTCTCTGCAAATGCTACCCACATTTTTAAAAACATTCTCATGCACGTAATGGAAGGTCACATAGTTGAGCCCTAAAACAAGAACTTCCAAAATGATTTGTTTTCAAAAGGTTTTAACTCCTAGGGGCTTCTCTGGTGGCGTAGTGGTTAAGAATCCGCCTGCCAATGCAGGGAACACGGGTTTGAGCCCTGGTCCGGGAAGATCCCACAAGCCACGGAGCAACTAAGCCCGTGCGCCACAACTACTGAGCCTGCGCTCTAGAGCCCGTGCTCCACAACAAGAGAAGCCACTGCTCGCTGCAACTAGAGAAAGCCCACGCACAGCAATGAAGACCCAATGCAGTCAACGATAAATAAATAAATATTAAAAAAAAAAAAGGTTTTAACTCCTAGACCTCACTCCTAAATTCAAATCTGATTGGAAATTAAGAATCGTTTGATTTATATAACTGACAAAAATGAATTCAGGACAACATCCTTTCTCCTAGGAATTGCATCTCCAGGGCTTCTGCTAAAAACAGTCTGTGATTCTAAGAGTCTGTTCACACTCCTCGGCCGTATCCAAATATTTTAACGCCAACCCCACGGCCTGCACAGTTGGGCGGCCCAGCTGGTCGAGCTGGGGAAGCTCACGGCTGCTGACGTCATTGGCAGAGCCCAGCCTGGAAGAAGCCCCCACTCCACCTCCTCCCATGCGCTTCTCTTTCTGCCCAGTCCTATCAGCTAACTTTTGCTTCTCAGTGTTCAAATTCATCTCCTACGATTTCCTCAACAAGGAAATCTGTGACCTTTCTAGACCCTTCAGTCTTACTCTCAACCTGTGAATAGGTCAGTGAAAAAGATGGGAATTAAGTGTGAATAGTAAAAATTCATGACACTTTTAGTTAGCCATTTATTTCTCAAGGTATTAATGGTAATTTTTAAAGAATACCCGAACCCATCCTTTTAAGGTTTTAGGTTTTCTATCTGAAAGGAGGATGAAGAGTTTTGCAGAGAAGAGCTGTCGAGCAGTGCAAAGTGGAGGATTATGACAACTGATGTACCAGTTCTCTTCACTTGCTTGCTAAGGTCTATGAATTTATTTTTTCTCACTTTGTGTGTGAAGACCCATAGTTTCCTTGGTTAGGCTTGTTGAACAGTATACCTCTTTGTCACTATAGTGTGCAAATAAATCAAATAGAAAAATCACACAACAAAACGCATGAGAGTTTAGTGTATAATTGAGTGGGGGGGGAACCCCAAACTAACACAGTTCATGATATAAATAGGAAATGTTTTCTTAAAGAATCTCATTTATTCTAGCATTTGCTTTAATCTGACATTTCTCCCGCTATGTTGGCTGTCTAGTTTAATTAGGGGACATGAGTGCCTAAGATCCAAAAACAGAAACAGGAAGAGGAAGAGTGAAGGAGTCCTATGGACAGCTACCTGGCTGACCGGCGAGCCCAGGGTCCCTGGGTCCTCAGCGTTCCTGCTGCATAGCAGGCAACATGGCGCCATTGTCCCTGGGAATTCTCTCGCCCATATTCTCAGGGACAGTTCCACAGCGTGCATTCTCTCCCTCCATGTTCCTCCCTCCCCCCACTCACCCTATTCTGGGAAACTTCCAGGCATGTCCTGATCAGTGTTTAAGACGGACAGTACAATTGCTATCTTCCCTGGTTTTCTCTGTCTCCGTCTCATCCCTGTTTAATTATGAGCTCACCCTTAGTCTCACCTCTTCTAAGATTTCAGCCCATTTTGTTCCCAACTTCTGAGGACTGTCACCCCAAACCTTTGTTCCTTTAAAATCTGTGACTTTAATCAGCCCTTCTTTTTCCTCCTGCTGTTCCTTTACATAAGGTAGAGCATTAATTTGAACAACGTTTATCAGGCTGAACAGGTTAGGAAACCAGCTTCCCTGTTACTCACTTCAGACCTGCCTGAATGTATGGATACCTCCTCTTTCTAGATCCTTCTGTTCATTCTCAGGCTCTTTGAATCTGACTTCCATTGAAATCTTTTTGAAGAAACAGCTCTACGGTGTCTAGCAGCTCCTCTACTCATCCACATCTCGTCTGTACATCTTTACGTGGCTTTTCCAGAAAGTGTCAGTGAAAGCTTATACACTGAGTCACATTTCTCATTAATTTCCATTATAATTTCAGACATACTCTCCTACAGAAAGAAAATTACTTTCAGGTATAATAAAAATCACGTTAACAATCATGAAATTCACTTCCCAGTACATTTGGTATTTTTGAATGCATTGTCCTCATTCATTAATGGAAACCATCTCTATAAAGGTTGGACGGCCGTACAGATTGGTGGATACATAGCAAGTTTGGTGCACTGGTTAATGGAATAGCGCCATAGGGAAGGAGATTTCCAGTGGAACGCCACAAAGCTTTTAATACGGTCTACAGTCTTAGAAACCAGTCTTGGAATAAAATGATCTGCGTGTAGCATTTATTCAATATGGAAAGCTCTCATGGATAGGAAAATGTGTAGGTTGGCTTCAAAACCACATAAAACAAAAAGTAGAAACCTTGGCAGTCTGACATATTGGTCTAAATCCCAAAAAGTGAAACTTAATAAGTACCATATCAAGTCTTGCGTTTGAATTCTGCACCAGGACAGCACAACTTAACATCAGTTTATAATTAAGAAATTTGGGGATTAAGAAACTCTAGAATTCCAGGGGCAACTTTGGCATAATCCACTGACCAAAAACCCAAGTTTGACTGTGCTCTTGGGCTACATTAAAAGTATTTCCAGAAGGAAAGGAGATGTTAATCCTGCTGTGGCTGTTCCACCCAGATCTGCAGTGGGGCCTGCGGGCACCCTTCTCAGGGGATGTTGGCAAACTTGCATAAACTCCATTATGAGCAGCCCGAGTCCTGGGGTGAGGGCAGGGAATAACAGAATCGTTGTTGACTGGGCAAGGCTCAAGTAACCGGTAACGTTCAGCTTAAAAAGAAATCATAGCTGTCCTCACATTATTAAAGATTTCAATGCAGTAAGAAGAGTAGACTTTGATCTGTAGTTTGCAGCACGCGGGCTCTCTCGTTGAGGCGCACAGGCTCAGTAGTTGTGGCGCACGGGCTTAGTTGCCCTGCGGCATGTGGGATCTTAGCTGCCTGACCAGGGATCCAATCCGTGTCCCCTGCATTGGAAGGCGGATTCTTTACGACTGGACTACCAGGGAAGTCCCATATTTTTTAGGATCTTAACACTGTAGTATGTCTTAATATATGGTGAGGCAGGTCTCCCCTATTTGTACTTTTTTTTCAAGTTTTACTTACCTTTATGGACCTTTATTCTTTCATACAAATTTCACAGTATTGTTTTTGCAACCCTTGAAAAAATGTGACTGGAATTTTTTGGTGGAATTGTCTTGGATTCGTACTTTAACTTGGGGAAAACTAGCATCTTTATAACATTAATAGGTCTTGTCCAAGAGTACGGATTGTCTCCCCATTTCTCCATTTCATGTTATGTCATTCATTAACATTTAATATTTTTTCTATAACATATCTATGCATTAATGATTCATTCCTATGTACTCTAGAGTTCTGACTACTATTTGGAATAGTATTTTTATTATATTTTTCAGTTAGTATTGTCATTGTAGAGAGATGCTAAGATTTCACAAGTCTTGTATCTGAAAATGTTGGTGAATTATTTTCCTAGTTTTAATAGTTGGATTTGGGGGGGGTAAATGATTATATCATCTTCAAATAACAACAGCTTTATCTCTTCCTTCCAATCCTTATTTCTTTTTCTTTCCTTATAACATTGGTCAGGAGCTTAAGTAAAAATGTTATATAATAGGAGTAGTGATGGACGTCTTTTTCTTGCTCACAATTTTGGAGGAAATATTAAAATGACCTTCATAAGTTTAAAGTATGCTATAACTTTCAAGGTATATAACTTTAACAAGTTGAAGAAATCTCTTTCTATTTCTAGTTTGTTAACAGTTTTCACTACAAATGTGTGTCAAATTTACCAAGAACGTTTTCTACATCAACTCAGATAATCATGTGTTTTACACTTGAGTCTTAGTTAGTGTGGTGAGTTCCACTGACATGTTCCCTGATGGTGAACCATCTTGCATTCGTGAAAATGTCATTTAATTATTGTGTCTTTTTAAATATGCTGTTGGATTTTCTTAGCTGTATCTTGTTTAAGATATCTACAACTGTGTTCAAAATAAACTAGACTTATAATTTTCTTCTCTTGAATTGTCCTTTTCTAGCTATAGAATGAAAAGTGCAATTTTTTGTCAGTTTAACTTTGGCAGGAAATAACATTATAAAGTAGGAATTAATTGTTCATTGAAGGTTTAGAGAACTTATCAATAAAGCCATCTGGGATTTAGCGTTTTGGTGAGGAGGGAGATTTTTTTTAAGTGTTATATTTATGTGTGTGAATTGGGTGCCAGCTGGAAGTATGATTAAAACAATTTCAGAGGCCCTGGTCAAGGGATTCAGTGGACCACTTACCTCTTGTATAATCTGTCTGTAGGGCTCTATCCCTCTCCCCCCACATACCACCCTCTTCTTTATATTCCTCTATGAGTCACACTGCCTGGTGCAGAGCTTGAACTGAACTGATCAGATTTAGGCAGCTGTCGTGGATTGCCTCTTTTCTAGCCAAAAGCCCTAGTGAAATCTACCTGTCTTCCCTCATTCTAAGCAAATTGCCACTTAGAGACTCACTGCTGTCTCATGGTCACCTGTACCTTCTGAATCACTAGTAAAGCTTAATAATGAGTGCAATTACTTTTTTTTAAATTTATTTATTTTATTTATTTATTTTTGGCTGTGTTGGGTCTTCGTTGTTGCACGCCGGCTTTCTCTAGTTGCGGTGAGCGGGGTCTACTCTTCGTTGCGGTGTGCGGGCTTCTCATTGCGGTGGCTTCTCTTGTTGCGGAGCACAGGCTCTAGGCGCGTGGGCCTAAGTAGTTGTGGCACGTGGGCTCAGTAGTTGTGGCTCGTGGGCTCTAGAGCGCAGGCTCGGTAGTTGTGGCGCACGGGCTTAGTTGCTCCGCGGCATGTAGGATCTTCCCTGACCAGGGCTCGAACCCATGTCCCCTGCATTGGCAGGCAGATTCTGAACCACTGAGCCACCAGGGAAATCCATGAGTGCAATTTCTGATTCTTGAGAATTTGACTTGATATTCTGACTAAATTTTCCAGTTTATCATTATAGAATTGTGCAGAGTATATGTTTATAATGTTCTTGATCTCTTCTTTACGTATGATTGCGTAGCAACCCTCAGTCTTAACATCATGCATTTGCATCTTTTCTCTTATTTTCTTGGTGGCCCTTATCTTTAGAACTCCACCTGCCACCATCACAAACACACTGCCACAGACATAATGCCACCTTTACCCATGAATACTCCAGTGTGCATTTCTTTTTTTTTCCTTCTTTTTTTGCGCTACACGGGCCTCTCACTGCTGTGGCCTCTCCCGCTGCGGAGCACAGGCTCCGGATGCGCAGGCTCAGCGGCCATGGCTCACGGGCCCAGCCGCTCTGCGGCATGTGGGATCTTCCCGGACCGGGGCACGAACCCGCGTCCCCTGCATCGGCAGGCGGGCTCCCAACCACTGCACCACCAGGGAAGCCCCAGTGCACATTTCCTAAAAACCAGTGCTTGCTCTAGCTAATCAGAGTGCAATGATTAAAATCAGGAGGTACACTTGGTACAGACTAACATCGAATCTCCAGACCTTTTCCAAATTTTTCCAAGTGTCCCACTAATGCTGCTGGTGGAGAAACAAACAAGGAGACAAAGTGCTGGTTTGGACTCCAATCCCGGATCACGTGCCACGTCTGGTTGTCTCGTCTATTTAGCCTCCTTTAATCTGGAACATCTCCTTGATTTTCTTTGTCTTTCATGAACTTGATTTTTTAAAGAATGTGTGGCCTGTACGATTTTTCAACAAGATGCTTGACTTGAAGGAGAATTTATTCCGTATCAGCTTTGTTAGGATAATTTAGTCCTATTCAAAGACAGAGAATGCCCTACAATTGACAGGAATATATAAAAAAATTAAAAGCAAAATCTGTCAAGGAATGTATAAAGGGTTTTTATTTGTGTTTATCATTAAACACTGAGATGAAAATAACTTACTGACATAAAAACATTACAAATTTGAATAAGCATGTCACTATTGAAGAAAAGAGCATATTTTCGGAGAACCAATTTTTCCCCTCACCTCATTTATAGTTGCTGTTGATCAAAACATACAGTTGACAATTTAAGGGATAAAAAGAGAGCTTTATACTTGAGGACATACACACCAATTATTTTATGTGGAGTCAAATCATGGGGTAGGTGTTGGAGACAATCAAAGACTAGGAAAAACTGTCACAGTGAGAATATGGTACAACCAACTTGTGGTGTCCCAGTAGGCCATATACTATGGTCCGGGCTTTCCCAGCTCTGGATAAAATAACAAGGTTTCTGTTTGTCTGGGCTTTGGGGGCTTCTTGTTAGTTAGTTTATTGACTAGATACCTTTGTCTGGTGTGAAACACGGTGCATCCTCTGTTTTTCTTTGCTTGGCTGGTCTGATCCAGCTGGCATTTGCTCTTAGTTGACTCTCCTTCAGGCTTTCACGGGTTCGCTTCGTGCACGGGGCCCTTTATAGTCAATTGCACCATCTGACCATCTCGCCCACCACCTTCAGGTCGGTACCATCATTGTTTTCCAGCTGCCTTCTGTCTTTAGGGTTAGACTCAGCCCCACTGGTCAGGAATCTCTCCAGGGGCAACTTCACCGAAGCAGCACCCCACGTGTAGCAGCACCCACAGAATCCGCTCCAGGGGGCAGAAAACTGGGCAGTGGCTCCTGTACACAGCCAGCACCTCAAGAGACCATCAAGTAACTGTTCAGAGGGCTGGGCTCTGTGCCCCCTGGGGCAGAAGCAGTGGGCTGGGGTGATGGTCAGGCACTGAGGGGAGCTCCCGCCGCCCCCACCCCGCCCCCACCCCCGCCCCATCCAGCTGAAACACAGTCGGCAAGCAAGCCGACTTTCTGGACAACAGCAGGCTTCTCACCAGAATTTTGCCAAGAGTACCCGTTTTCTTCCCTTGTTGCATTGCGTAGAAGTTATTGTCTCAGGGAGAACACTCAGATCTTGGTCTAACTGCCTTAATGGATATAGTTGTTAAATTCCATTTTATTCCCTTAAGAAAGGGAAACAAAGCCATCAATTACAGGGTTCATAAGTCCCCGGAAAAGAATTTGACCAAAAATCTTCCAGTCAGAGGTCTTTTGAGTTTTCTGCTTTTTCCCTATCTTGGTCTAGAAATTGAGAGATGTCTGCTGTCGTCCAGGTGGCACTTTAAACCCAGAACACGTTTCAGCACACACTGGTGCAGTTTCCTTTCATTCAGGTGAGAATTGGCTTGTCAAGCTGGTATCTGATGGGCGGCTCTAACAGACGCAAGGTCACCAGGTCCTGGAACATCCCTCTAGGGGCACGTCTCTGTGACCCCTTGACTGAAGGGCCTGAGTGGCCAGGGCTGCAGGTGGCGATGCCCACAGACCCATGGGCTGTCCCTCCTCGATTTGCACCTTTCTTTGTTAAGCAAGAACCATTGGTACCAGCACCTAAAGCTGAGGAAATGCCCACTCAAATCTCTAAATCAAAAATGAACTCAGAGAGTCACCTCCGCTGATGGAAGCAACGGATCATCAGAGAAGGGAGTGTCTGGAGCCCATTTTGTCACATCTCAAAGGGCAGTGGTCAACGTCGGGTTAAACCCATGTCCCCAGCTGCCCACCCAGTCCTCTTTCTACCACATAATAAAACTCCTCTGCAATTTTCCCACATTATTGATGATAAAATAGTGGCTACCTACATGGCTGTTTCATATACTCTTCTAGATCTATAGGAAACACAAAATTTTCAGCATCTTGACACAAACTAAACATTCCAACAATTGCTACTATTCAAAAAATAAGCCATTTCTTTGGGTTTTCCCCCCTTTTTATAGAAAGTTATCTCAGACCATATATTCTTAAGCAATTTCTAATAAGCAGCCATATGGCACTATTAAGTATTGTGAAACTGAGGGTATTTCTTAAAATCATGAATGCATAAATACGTGAATGCTAAAGATTTCAACTATCAAACATTTTTTTCCACAGATTTCTCCTGAACAAAACTTCTGTAGTTAAAATAACCAGAATCATATGTACCTCTGAATTTTGTAAATATTTCCGATTTCATGGATTTCTTTTCCTCCTATATTTGAAAACCAGTTCTTTATGGGAACACAAGAAAATGCTAAATGTGGGAGGTGTGAATGGTCTCAGCTCACAGCCTGTAGCCTGGCTATGATATATTTCAGTACCATGTAGGAATAACTAGTTTAAAAATATCACGCATTCTACAATTTCGGCATTACACATGAGAAGGGATAAAGAACCAACTGTTGAAGCTCTCAGGGAACTCATGGCTATCAAATTATTACTGCACTGAAAGCCTGCACACAGCCGAGAGCAACTTATCGAACCGGAAATCTAAGCACATTTTACCAAAAGTTACATTATAATAGTCGTTACTTCCTATTATAATGGATACACTTTTAGTTTGGCTCATAGTTTTAGGGGTACAAAGCAAATAGTGCTGAGCCATAACTGGCTTCTTGAGGCTTCCGTTTGATGTGTGTCAATACAGATGTGGACATAGGAATTTCTCTGGTACCGTCTTGGTGGGGCTGCTGGGGGCTGCTGGTGGGGATAGAAGGGGAGGGTTAACAGCTGTCATCACTGAAAAAAGAACCCCTGCACTCCTCAGTTATGTGAGAAGTAGATCACGTCTGAGCTACACCCAGCAAAAACTATGATCACTCCATCAATCATTCAACAATATTGGGGTTTTTTTTTTTGCGGTACGCGGGCCTCTCACTGCTGTGGCCTCTCCCGTTGCGGAGCACAGGCTCCGGACGCGCAGGCTCAGCGGCCATGGCTCACGGGCCCAGCTGCTCCGCGGCATGTGGGATCTTCCCAGACCGGGGCACGAACCCGTGTCCCCTGCATCGGCAGATGGACTCTCAACCACTGCACCACCAGGGAAACCCCTGCTGTTTTTTGTTGTTGTTTTTTTTTGGCAACACTGCATGGCATGCGGGATCTTAGTTCCTTGACCAAGGATTGAACCTGTGCCCCCTGCATTAGAAGCGTGGTGTCCTAACCACTGGACCACCAGGGAATTCCCAACAATATTTGTGATGCAGGATTTCCCTGGCTGTCCAGTGGTTAGGACTCCATGCTTTCATTGCCGAGGGCCCGGGTTCAATCCCTGGTCAGGGAACTAAGATCCGGAGTGCCCCCACGCCAAGAAAAAAAAAATATATACATATATATATATGTATTTGTGATGCAATAACACTCTGGTCAGACCTCCGGGCTGGAAGGTGAGGGATGAAATACATGTTACATAGGAAAATGAGTACCTCACTCTTCCTGAAAGAGTTGTGAAAACTTCACAAAGCTTATCTACCATTGTTGAACTAAAACATGGAAAGTAATTCGAGATTTTCTAGGCAGCTAAGTAAGAGGAGAGTATGCCTGGCAGAAGAGAGGCAATGAAAATGTATCATAAAGTACTTACCACGCCCAAGAAACCGTACCAGAAGTCATGAGAATAAAAAGATAAAGAACAATATCTATATAATTGGAAATAAATAATAAGAATTTGGGGACATGAGACAATAGGAGAGAAAATAAAATAAATGTGGAAGCAGGGTCAGTACACAAAAAAGGTATCATAAGTTGCTGAACACTTGAAAATTTGGTTCCATACTTCCAATCAACCAATGAAAAGAGGAAAATACAATCAATTGCCTAACTGACAGCACAAACAAAATTTTTAAAGATTAGTTGTTCCAGAGAAACACAAGTTAACCTAACTGAGCCCCAACATGGGATGATTCTTTGTGATGTACTGAACAGTATCCTTGACAACTTCTGTACATTAAGAAAGCTTGAAAGGAAAACAGCTCTCCCTAATGTAGACTTAAGGCACAGCAACCAAACCATAACTGGGTAAAAGACATTCTATTGGGGGTCAAAATAATGCAACCCAAGCCCACAGCTCTCTGAAGGTCTGGCAGGGGAAATTGATGGACTGCATACCCTCTAGTCAATATGCAGGATGGGTACCATCCCTGGACCATTCCTATGAGGACCAACTCCACCTCATAGGGAGGAGCTCTGAAGCAGTATCTAAAGATGGATTCAAAGTTTTCCTCAGAAAGCAATTGTGGGTTGATTACAACACAGAGAATGGCCAAGGCGATTTCAGCTTAAATGAGACCATCCCACAAAGTCTAGGCTGGGTTCAAGAACTGGTTGTAATGAAGACTTGGTTCAAGGCTTCTATGCAGTTTGTCTTACTACCAGAAGAGCAAACAAGCACTGCGAAGGATACAGAGTAGCCAGGGGTACAACCACGTGGCCTGAAGTCTCCTGACCCTTATCAGTTGCTCACTGAGATGTAACCGAAGTCTGACACCATGGAAAGAAGGATGGCTACCCTGCTGGAGAGACCACGCACAGAGAGAAAGAGGCTGGGCCAGCTGCCAGCTGAAACCGCCGTTCCAGCAGAAGCACCAGCTATGCGAATGGAGTCATCCTGCAGCCACACGAATGATACCAAGTAGGATGAGCAGAAGAACAGCTGAGCTGAGCCCAGTCCAGATTGAAGGGTCCTATGCAAACCATCAGTTACTGGTTTCAGCCGCTGAGTTTTGGGCTAGTTTGCCACATGGCATTAGATTACTAAAAGAGCTCCACACTGGGGAAAATGTAAAGCACATATCTCCAAATACCCATGAAGACCACCTCCTCCCCAAATCCAAAAAAGCAATCAACCATCTACTGTTAAGCCTTGTTACTTCCTGATTGACTCAATAAATCAAAGGGCTGTGTAGGCTGTTGCCTGGACACTAGTGACATGCTGAAGGACAGCACAGTTATTTGTGGTTACAGAGCCAGGAAGTCCTTTCAGTAAAGAACTGTGTAAAACAGCCCTCACAAAAGACACATATCTGCCCAAAATTAGGGACTTGACTTTGAAATAGTTGCTCTAAAGCCCTTGCATTTAGCGGGTTTAGTGAAGAGCCTCTAAATACATAGAAGAGCTAGAGATGTGGATGGAAGAGAGCGTAGGAAGAGAAACTCCATCCAGATGGAGAAAAGCTCGGCAACAAGGCGAAGAGGAGGACGGGGTGAGGGAGCTGCAGACGGGCGGGAACCGGCTGGAAGCCCTCAGCATCTGTTTCCCAGGACCGCCCCAACAAAGTGCCACAGCCTGGGCGACTTAGAACAACAGTTACCTGTTCTTTCATGGTTCTGGAGGCTGCAAGTCCAAAATCAAGATGTCGGCATGACCCTGCTCTCTCTGAAGACTCTAAGGATAGATCCTTCCAGCTTCTTCCAGCTTCTTCCAGCAGGTGCCAGCAATCCTGGGCGTTCCATGGCCCGTGAGGGCATAACTCCAATCTCTACATCCGTTGTCACGTGTTGTCCCTGTGTGTTTCTGTGTCTTCACGCGGTCTTCCCCTCTCTGTGTATCTATGTGCGAATATACCTCTTCATATAAGGACATCGTTATTAGGGCTCATCCTATTTCAGCATGACCTCACCTTCGCTTGACTAATTACATCTGTGAAGACCCTATTTCAGATAAGTTCACATTCTGAGGTTCTAGGCATTCATAATTCAGGACACTTTTCAACCCAGTACAACCTTCAATTCTAATTAAGATTCTTGGATTCTTAGAGCGCGCAATTGTCCCATCAGAGCAGGAATTAAGTGAATTACTGCAAAAGGGATGAGCATGTCAGGACCTTCTATGAATGGAGAAATGGTCATTATACTTCTTCTGTAATCATAGATAGTTATGTATTACTTCTTAACTCTGTATATATGTTTTCTCCCTAACCAGAGTGTTGTGGAGGGATTGTGACCTACACTATTTTTCATCCATGTACTGTGCAATAATCCAGCATGAAAAACTATTGGAAAGAAAGAGTGAAGGGAAACCAGGAATAGAACAATATACATCGAATCTCCACCCTGTGTCAGGCATTATTCATAACTTATCTCGTTAATCGTCAGTAGACCCCCTCCAGATGAGGAAACTGACAAGTAGACAAGTTCTGAGACCTCCCCAAGGTCACACACAATAAAGTTTGACTATTTTACTTGCCTTTACGGAACCCACACGTGCACCTCAACAGCATTTAACAAGAATTGACAATGAAAGGGGTCTTGTGGGAGGGGTCAGTGTTGCCATGACCTCTCTTCACGGGCTTCAAGGAAGACTTTTAAAGACTAGATTTCCTTTCAAATTATTGTACTCATTGCTAGACTGTGCTTCTTTGAATGAAAGTGGACCACGTGGCTGTCAGAATTTAAAAGTTATGTATATAAAACATATAAACATTAAAGTTACGCAAGAAAATAGTTTGGTGGAAACTTAGATTATTTTTTTTCTTCTTTATGCTTTTCTGAATCTTTTCATGAACATCTTTGCTTCTATAATAGAAATGAATACGCAAAAAGGAAAAAGAAATGAATACACATTAAACATTTTTTAAAATAATTTTGACTTTGGCATTCAGGTCAGGACTTGGCACTTAGCATCTACTAGTTAAATGATGTTGTGTGCCTTCAGTACCATCTTTGCCCATATCTGTAAATAGCGATGAAAATAGTATCCACCTCCCAAGATTGTTCAAACTAAAATCAGATTGTAAAAGTTCAAGTGCCTGGCACAGTGCAAAGACAAAGTGTGTGGGAAACACCCATGCATTTGCTATTTCGTCTTCTCTCCCCAAGAAGCAAGTCAGCTCTAAGCAGACGTGACCAGGTCCACACCCCCAGCACAGCGCTGTTCACAGACATCAACTTTATTCACAAGCCTGTCTCTCCAATAGAGCATTAACCCCGTTAAAATAAAAGAAAAGGGAGCCCAGGCTTAAAACCCTCCCAAGCAGACAAAACCAAGCGGGCCAGGTAAGCAAAGCTAAATCTAACTTGTTTCATGAACGTAAGCAAAACTGAACTTAGGTTATTTCTTATGAGTGTCTCTGATACTCATAAAAGAAACTTAGGTTATCTTCTAAAATGGTATAAGATAATCACTTTTAACGAATCCCCTGCCCATTGTAGTAACCAGTCACTGTAAAGGGTAAACAACTTCCACCTTTTCTCTTCATAAGCCGCCCTGTGCTGTCATGCCTCTGAGTATCCCATCAGTTTGGGGTTTGAAAGCTCCTAGTTTGCAAACTGCGCTTACGTGCACAGTAAACTCTTCTTAATGACTCTTTTGCTATCTGGTGGTTTCAGTGTTTACCGTTTCTGGATATGTGACATCTTTAAGGGTAAACTGGGTATTTGTCCTTAGGCCAACCCCCCCTAGGACAGCTCCTGGCATGTGATAAGATGCAAAATATTTCAAATTCGTCAATGAATTAATGTTACTCATCAATGTGGTTTTATACTTTTTTAAAAGAGCGTGTAAGCTTTTTTAATGGGTGTTTTTATGACTGTTTTATAATTTGGAATCCTAACAACACATTGAAGACACAACCCTCCAAATCATGGCAGGGCCGGTTTCACAGGGACTGACACCTGTTACCTGAAAGGATCAAAATGTTTAAATAGAAAAACACACCAAGAAAAGAGTAGGGAAAAATATGTAAAGACATGAAAAGGAGAAAAGTTAATTTTGAGTCCTGAAATGCACAGAAGTCGTATTTGAACGTAATTCCCTTGGGAAACATCATACCCCATTGTCGGGAGTGGAGTTCTTGGTGTGGATTGTTGGTTTTTAAACAGCCCATGAGTGAACGCCCGTGCCCTGCTGTTCGCTGAAACTTTTACAAACATATTTAGAGTGATGGGCAGCGCAGATTTTAAGGCACCAACTAAAAGGTGGAGCCTTGACGAATATACCAGACAAGTTCCTTATGTGTGGAGCTCTTTACCAAGTAGCTATATCTCCTGCAGGCAATTGCATTTTAATTGTGAATAAGTTAGTCTCCAAAATAATAAAGATTAATCTAAGGATTTTAAACTCTGGTAGCTTTAACATGGCAAAGATCCCTTCTGTTTGCATCAATACAAAAGTGCTTGAGTTGCTGTTTCTACTAAAAATTTACCCTCAGATTTCAACATCAATAAAAAATTTTATTTTGAATTGTACCATATTCTCTTTAATGAAACGGAAAATTAGATTTAAAACTGCTGAGTAGCAATAGAGTAACACACCCATCTGACTTCTTCTTTTTTAAGTAAAGGGTGGTTTTTATCTGTATCAAGCATTTAAAAATGTAAGTGTTAATAAGCATATAAAGTATTCTCCCCTTATATTTTTTGAGCTACTGGGGAGAGCGTTAGATCTTTCAAAATCATATACTTGTTTTTATTGGAGTATAATTACTTTCAATGTTGTGTTAGTTTCTGCTGTACAATGAAGTGAATCAGCTATATGTATACATATATCCCCTCCATCTTGGACATCCCTCCCACCCCCCATCCCAATCATCTAGGTCACCACAGCGTGCTGAGCTGAGCTCCCTTCGCTATATAGCAGGTTCCCACTAGCTACCTGTTTTATGATAGTGTGTATATGTCAATCCCAATCTCCCAATTCATCCCCCCCATCGCTGTGTCCACATGTCCGTTCTCTATGTCTACGTCTCTATTCCTGCCCTGAAAATAAGTTCATCCGTACCATTTTTCTAGATTCCATATATATGTGTTAGCACACGGTATTTGTTTTTCTCTTTCTGACTTACTTCACCCTGTATGACAGACTCTAGGTCCATCCACCTCTCTACAAATGACCCAATTTTGTTCCTTTATATGACTGAGTAATATTCCATTGTATATATGTACCACATCTTCTTTATCCATTCATCTGTTGCTGGACATTTAGGTTGTTTCCATGAACTGGCTATTGTAAATAGTGCTGCAATGAACATTGGGATACATGTGTCTTTTTGAATTATCAAAACCATACACTTTTAAAACAACAAGTACTTATCCAGGCTTTACTGCTTACCGATTAGACAGGCAAACTTGCAGAATTACTTTAAAATGAGAGATCAATTTCTGCATTTTTAGGGGATATACACACACACACAGAGTATTATTATAAATGTTAGTTCTGGAAAGAGGTAAAAATATAAGTGATATCATGTTTGTTACGGAACTTCTATCACCCAAGGTCTCCTCTTACATGCTCTTGTAAAATTAAGGACCTCAAATGACATGTCTTTGCCAACCTTCTATCTTTCCCTTTTTCTCTCTTCGGCGTCTGATTTTCTTAACAGAAGATGCAACCCTTAAATATCTTTAAGCATATTGCAGCTAGCAGCCTCCTCTGGCCAATTTTGTTGACTGTTGAAACAGCTTAGGAATAAAAAATCTGAGTTTTGGAATCAATATTACAGAATCGACTGCCTCTCCAAAGCTTTGAAAGGTTGCCCATAGCTATGATGGTTGGTAAAGTGCTGACTCACCCCTTTTGTGTAGGAGCAAGAGGCCCTATGTTTTAAGAGACACAGCTATTAGATTGTTCCAGAAACGTGGGTAGAACCTCCACTTGGAAAAATAAACAACCCAACTTCCCTCAAAGCAGTCATGGCACATGACTGGTCATTTTACAAGCCTCCAAATCCCTTTTCAGGGCCAGCATAGAGGTAGACATCTGCTATGGTTTGAATCACTTGATCACCTTTTCTTTCCAGGAGAGTTGAGGCAGAGAAAAGCCATTTCTGTCCCCAGCATGGGTGGGAAGGGGTAACCTGCTCTGGGGCCAAGCTCTTGGGAACTGTGGGCACCAGCACCCACTGGACAGGGAGCATGCAAGGCAGGGGCTGTGACAGTGGCCACATTTCAGGTCATCAGTGGCCAGTTTCCAGACTGTTCTGCGCTCTCATGGAAAGAAGCACAAATCAACTTATTGTGGGCTCCAGGTAGGTCGGAGCTACAGAGAGTCAGAGAAAAGACAGCGAGGTGATGGTGAGGCTCGGAATAAAAAGCAAAGGCCTTTGGTACCTACAACTCTTGGGCTTGTATGTCAGCCTTATATAGTGTCCGTCCATCACTCTCATACTTGAAGGTACGGTGAGGGTTGGTTTAAATCTATGTCGACCTTACAGTCTAATAAAACAGCTTCCATGTTTTCTTAATTAAAAAAAAAACCACTCTGATTCTAGGAATAAGGTTCTTGGGAAGAAATACATTTTCTAAGTGCTTCAATTTCTTAGTTCACAGAACGGGTGACCAGATACCACATTATGGAGTGTTGTGAGAGAGAGAAAAAAACATTAAATTTAATGTGCATGCAAACCACCTGAGTATCTTGTTAAAATGCAGGATCTGATCTGGCATGTCTGGGGTGAGAATAGAGATTCTGAATTTCCCACCGGCCCCCGGGAGATGCTGATTCTGTTCATCTGGGGCCCACCCGGTGAACAGCAGGGTGATGGGGCAGCAACGGCCATTCCCAGCTGGGAAGAAAGAACAGTGAATACATTTTAAAGTGAAATATGCAAATGCCAAAATGACTCTCAAGAGTCAAACCGCAGCAAATTCTTTTGTTAGAGATAAGATGGGACGGCAAGGAGGAGCCGTGGAAGTTTCTCAGTGTACCATCCAGTTCATGCCTCTGGCTGACGTTCAGTTAGTTAGGGCTGAGAAAAGGAACGTTATTCATATTCCCGGATCTCCCAGAAGAGCCCTAACTTCAGAGCTTCACCTCACTGCTCCTTTTAGCACACGTTTCAGTGAGATTGTAAATCCTCGCCTTTGATTCAGAAAATAACGGCCCCGGTAGTCTGACCCGTGTCACTGCCGCGTCACATCCAGCCCTGGTTGGCGAGGCACTGGGGGCTGCACGTGGTCCCTCCAGGGCCCAGCGTCTTCCATCTGGTGGCTCACGGCTCCTCCCTCCCCTGGAACCCCAGGGGCCCTGGGTCCTCTGCCTTCAGGTGACAGATGGGCAAGAGCGGGGGGCTGGCAGAGTGGGGACCAGTCTGGAGTGTGGACGTCACCCCATCCATCGGGGAGAACTCAGGCACGTGGCTCCTTAACTCAGCGACCCTGGTCCAGCCGTGTGACCAGGAGGAAAGGAAACACAGAGTGTTATCTCCGAGGTACCACCTAGTTGACTTTTAGCCATCCTATCGGTCTGAATGAAGACAAATGTACTGGGCTTGGAGGAGTGGATCCTAACCGCGTAGCAGGGTTGAGATCTGAAGAATTCTGGGATGTGCCCGCACCACCCCTCGGACCCGGGGAGGTGGATATTTGAGGAACCGTGGGCAAGTCCATCCCTGCAGTGGGGCACCCCCAAAACTCAGAGGAGGTTCAGCGGGGAAGAAGGGCATGGTGCTTATCAAACAGCCTTCACAATAGTCTAGGGGGAGGAGATACGATCCCCAGCTTGTAGTTAAACACGTGAAGAATCAGGAAGGATCTGGAAGTTTCTCGCCAAGAGGGGGAGCCAGGATTCCAAAGGTCTATTCTACCCCAGGGCCAAACATACAGGGCATTGCTCCTCAGGACGTGGAAGTAATTGTTAAACAAGCCTAACTGGACTGCCCCAGGGGCGTGTGTGTGTGTGTGCATGTGTGAGTGTGCACGTGTGTCCAGGAAGGACAGAAGAGGCTGGTCATAGTTAGTGTACGTGTTAGACTCAGCATATTCAGATCACCAAGGTCTCTGCCCAATTATTTTTCAAACTCTGAACGCAGAAAACCTAGCCACGTGGAAACGTTTGTTGACAACACCAAAGTGTGTTTTTCATAGTTTAGTGCAAATGCGTCCTACAGATGCCAACTTAGATGACACAATTTCCGGTTTAAATTTGAGTGAAAAATGACTGTCTGTGACCTCACCTAGACCTCAGGCCAGCCCCCCATCTGAGATGAGAGGCCTTCATTTCTCACTTCAGTTTTAAATTGAAACCGATTCTAATCAGGTTTTCAGCCCGCGTGGTTGTGTGTGAAATAAAAGCCCTGCTATAAAAAGTTACGTGGGCAATAAATAAATATTAAAAAAAATTTACATGGGCAGACTAACAATGATTCTAGTTCTTTGAGTTTGAAAGAACTGAGCCAATGGCAGGAGACACACGTTCCCACTTTGGAAATTTAATTCCTAACATGAGCAAAGTCAACTGCCTTTTGGAAAATCTCAGGTAACATCCAAAAATTTTAGTAAATGGTTTGATCCAGACGGACATACAATAGACAGGACTCGGCAGCCAAAAGCCTCCACCTGGAGCTTTGCTCCTCTGTCACCCACAGGAGTGCCAGCCTCGGGGACCCCTCCTCACCGTCTCCAGACACTGAGAGGGAACACAGAATAAGACTTAGTGTGAATTTGACGATTTTTATTTGACAACGATCTGGAATCATCCTTTTTCATTTGAATGTCTTATCATGACAAACACAGACTCAGAAAAAATGTGATGGGCCAAGAGAGGGGTAGAGATGGAAGAGATAAATCATAGAGTCAGCTTTCCAAGGTCCAGTTTCCCAAGTAGCTCTTTAGCTTCCCAGAGAAACGGGGATGGGAAGGAAGGAAGGGAGGGAGGAATGGAGGAAAGGAAAGGAGGGAAAGAGGGAGGGACGGAGGGAGGGAGGGACAGAGGGAGGAAGGGGGCAGGGAGGGAGGAAGGAATCTTGAGTCCAGATTTGTTTTCCAAAGGCCACCCCAAAAATCACACACACACAAGGCTAATCATGGATTTACTTTTAAGTACCTTAGAATTAAATCAGAGTAGCTGTGGGCTTGGAGAAGTATTACAAGCGGAGTTTTCAATGCATTCACTTTGATCGTTGGTCATATTTTGAAGCTATTCCAGTTGAATACATGGATTCCATTTTTTATTTGTTCATTTATTCCAGTTGAATATTCCACACATTCTGATCTCAAATAACGAAAACTACTTTCAGTCTGCCAAAGGTTCGCGTTCAGGATCTTCCGGCTCCCCTCAGGATCCTCCCCAGAATATGCAGACCTCCTTCATTCCACCGTCCGGAGGACAGTGTGACCAAGCTGAGGTCTGGGTGGGACCTCCTTACCTGGTCTGCCCCCTTCCCGATAGCCTCACACGATGGCAGCAGTGTCCCCACCCAGCGCGTCTGCCTGTGGCTCGGGGGGAGCAGGGCCCAGGCACGGGCAGAGAAGGTTTCTCATCTGAGAAGGTTCAAGGGAAGCTCTGTGGCTGACTGTTCATAAGTAAACTTGTCACTGCAGGAACCACGAGCGGGGAGACCAAGACCAGGCTGAGCAAACCAGTTCTGAGTCCCGCTACTGCATAACTTGGGGTAAATTCACTAATCTCTTTGCGAGTTTGTTTTCTTCACCTGCAAGTGGGATTATCAGGGGCCGATCAGCATGGCTTTGAGACTTATCATGCTGGCCGTCAACAGGGACCCAGCACATCGCATCCGTGGCCTGGGCCCCGGCACAGGCACATCCCAGGGACGTCCCACATTAGCAGTTTCTCTGTTTCCACTGGACGATTCCCATCAGGACACAGTCATTCTCCAGGACAGCACATTCTAAACGCTGTTGCTTCATTTGACAGCCCACTCCTGTTTTCCTCATGGACAACCTTTCCATGGATTTGTCTACACACTCTGTCTGCACCCTGTCTGCACACTCTGGGCCATGTACCCTTGGTCTCTCTTGGGTCTAGCTTCCATCCCCAACATGCCCGGACCTGGTTCTCGCAGTCTTCACCACACCTTCCATCTTGTTATGTTTTTGTCCTGACCTTACCTGGAGGAGCATCTTCCCAGCTGACACCAGCTGGAAACCCCTCCTCCCTTGACCTCTTCCCTCTGGCTCTCCCCTGGGATGCCCCACCTGCACAGCAGCTCCATCGCTCTCTCCTTGGCGGGCTTCTGCTCCCCTTCCTGAGCCCTAAATGTTGCCTGATTCTAAGCCTTCTTCTCATCTGTCCCAGAAATTCAATTACCATTTTCATGCTGGAGGCTCTAAACGTTCATCTCTAGTCCACACTTTCTTCTAAGCTTCAAACTTGATTACCCAACAGGAATCACAGGCATCTCAAACTCAGGTGTCTGAAAGGAAACTCTTTGGATTTCTCCCCTAAAATATGCACCCAACACCCAGTCCCCCCAGCTCAGTCAGTAGGGCCTCTGTTCATCCAGTTACTCAAGACAGAAACAGACAGAAACAGCTCAGTTCCCCGCCCCTTTCTCTTCGTGTTCACACCCAATTCCCAGCAAACCCAGGCACACCAACTCCCAGAATGAATGCCGGTCCACCTCTCATCCCTCTCCAGGCCTTACAACCTGGGCTCTCATCTTTCACAGGGAGGGCTGCCCGCCCCTAACATGTCCTCTGCGTTCACTGTGCTCCCCTCCCCCACCAGCCCATCTCTTTTCCCTAAATTGTTTATCATGGCCTTTAAGACCCTGCCTATTGCATAAGCCCTGACCCACCTCTCCACTCTCTCCTTGATTTGCTCTGTCTCTCACTCACTCACGTGGAATTTCATCACTTCCTAGAATACTCCGAATTGTATTTTTCCTCAAGGGCTCTTTGCACTGTGTTTCCTCTCTCTGGAATCCTTGCAACTAAACTATTTGTGTGACTAGTCATATTCTCATGCTTTAGGTCTTAACGAAATATCACACCACGTGAAGTTATTCCATGACCCCCGCCCACACATACCATTATGAGAACCATGTCAGTTTGCTCTAGAGCACATGCCATGAGCATTGGGTCAGACTGTCCAATTCAACCTTCCATCCCAGCACCCAGCACAACACGTTCATGTACAGCAAGCACTTAATAAATATTTGAAGAGTGAGTGAAAATCATTATTTTAATAATAAGACTCATGCTGCATACTTCAGGAGTAGGCAAATCAAATTAAACCATGTTATTGGAAAATACTTTGTAAAACAATTTAAGTAAGTATATTAGGTCTTTACCTTCTATGCCTATATACTGGTAAAATTTTAATATATAAGATGTCTAATCCCATAATAATAAAAGTCATTGAAATTTTTTACAAGAATACACATGCTGATTTTTAAAAATTCTCTTCAGCAAATTAATTTTAAATACCCACGCCATTTATGTGGGAGAATTCTTTTATTCACCCCAAATTATATTTAACAACCTACTCTGTGGCAAGCCGTGTTTTATCAGTTAGGATGTTTCTGGCTACAAGTAACAAACAAAACTACAACCAAAATAATAATAACAACAACATGACTCAAGGTGACTTAAAATATAAGGAATTTATAATCTCATATGACAAGAACACCAGAGGTTAATTGTACACTGGGATTAGCCCACAATCTCTTAGGGATGTCGTCTGAGACCCAAGGTCCCAGATGGAAAGATCTTTCCACTCTGCTGTCCTTTGACAAAGACCCTCTCCTCGACCAGTTGCGGTCAGTCTCCTCTGAACTCTCGTCTTGACCAGCCTTGCCCGTGGCCTGCCTGCCCTTGGCCTGCTGAACCCGATTTTATCAAAGACTCCTGCTAAGTCAGTTTATTGAGAATCCCCACCCTGATGTCTAGTCAAGCTCCTCTTAGTAAATTCCCATCCACGGAGCCCCTCACTCTGCTCTTAAGCTATCAGTCCCCAGTTGTCTTTGCTGCATTCAGAGTTGAGTTCAGTTCTGTACTAAAGTCAGGAGCTCAAATAAAATCTGTCTTGCTGTTTTTAACAAGCGTCCGGTGCAAAATTTTCCTATTACACCTTGCTATTGGCTTTCTTCTTAGCTTGGTCACAAAATGACCAAAGCAGTTCCACGGGTCAGATCTCGCCACGGCAACCCTGGAAAGCGAAGGAGCGCATGTCTTTCTTGAGAACAGAGATACCTTTCCCAAAGCAATCGAGCAGACTCCCATCTCGTTGGGGCGACAGCCCATCCCTAAAGAGCACGAGACTGCCACCACCAGCTCATGCTCAGTATTTGGGGAGAGAATGGCTGTTTGCTGGGGATTCAACCACAATGACTCTTACAACTCTGCTAGGGATGCAACAGAGGGGAAGACAGCTGAGCACCCCGCCCCCAGAGAGCAGGTCATGTAGGAAATCACCTGGACGCAATGGTAGCCTCCAGGCACACCACTGGGTAAGCTATACCGGAGGTCACGGGCAGAATAAAATGCTCAAGTCACACAGGCTACTAACATCAGTTACAAACACAGGGCAAGAAGTAAATGGAAAGAGGTGGGGAAAGTTAGCATTAGTTAGGATGAGGTGCAAGCAGGTGGGTCGCACCACCTGAAACCTGGGTACGTGGTGCTCTCTCTCTCTCCTGTTTATCTATCTGTCTGTCTGTCTCTCTCTCTCCCCCCATCCCGTTTATCCATCATCTGTATAGCTATACGTCTCTCTGTCTATCTCTCTGTCTCTCCCTCCGTCCCGTGTATCTTTCTATCTATCTATCTGTCTATCATCTGTACTTCTATACATCTCTCTCTCTCTCCCCCTTCCGCCCACTCTGCTGCGTCAGACTTTCCCACTAATGATGCCATTATAAGGACCAGAGGTGAATTTTGAGCAAGGGAGCCCACACTAAGCAGGTGCCTCAGGCCAATAGCACATAGTGGTTCCATTAGGTAAGTTCGGGGGCCAGTATGCCTGGCTGTGATTTACCAGTTAGCCCAAGGAACAGCTATGGGTTTAATTGTGCTCCTTGGGAAGAGGGCACGTGGAATCACTGATACGTGGGCTCATTAATGTTAAGTGCTCATGTGTATTTAGTGACGTAGGCATTCAGCATCACGCATATTCTGCATATAATCGTCCAGGGTATTATGAATATTTAAGACCTTTGTATGTTTGATGTACTATGAATATTCAGTACCCAGGCTACTCATGAATATTAGCTGTCTATTTGCTATTTAACACTCTCATGCTACTAACTGCTTATCTATACTTAGCACAACCTATGAACTCTGCCCACGTATACAAATTTTTACTTAACTAGCTCCTTTTCCATTCTTAAAATACCTTAAAATTTTTTACCTATGGTTTACGAACTTACTCATCTTTTATAGTAGAATTGAATACCCTCAGAAGTAAATGCACATTACAGAGCACAGAGTCTAGCGATTCTAGCAAACAAAAATGAAAAGAATCGAGTAGTGACAGATTGTTTTTAGTCCAGAGAAGTAAATAAGTAGGTTCCAATAGAGAATGGCAGGGCGATCTTTGCTGGGAGTGTAGCCCGGGGTGGCTATGGAAGGTCTGAAGGATGAGTAAGGCAAGCCATGCAATGAGACGGGGTCCCACCCCTCGCCATGCCCTGCTGCAGGAACGCAGCGGTTCTAGAACCTGACAGAGTCCGGAGTGCTGGGCTCAGTGAGGGGAGCAGAGATACTAGGAGCTGCAGGCAGACAGGAGGGCGGGAGCCTAAAATTCACTGGAGGCCACTGGGAGCTTGAAGCTGGGGCATCTCATAGTGTGGTTGATTTATACCTTTACAAATTCTTTCTGGCTGATGTCTGGAGCCTGGATTGCTAAGCGAAGCAAGAATGGAAACAGGTAAACTTATCAGGAAGCTGTCGTGATAATGCAGCTCCAGACGCTGGTGGTGTGGACAGGATGGCAGGTCAGACAGGGAGGAAAGTAGGTGGTTTTAAGAGCTGTTGTGAAGATGAGGCAGAGTGGAAGGGAGGGGTCCGGGGGGACCTTCTGGCCTGAGGAACTGGGTGACGGCAGTGCCGTTTGCTGAGGCGGGGAGAACACAGTTTGGGAGGAAGACGGGAGAGCTCCATGTGGACAGGTCACGTTCGAGTGGTCAAGAAGAGACATGAATAAGACAGTGGAATAATCAGACTTGCATTTCAAAAGATGGAGACATGATCTGAGCCTTCTCGTGTGTAGATGGGATGAACGAGGTCACCCGAGGAAGGCGCAGATGCGGAAGGGACAGTGGCTAGAAAGGCCCATCTCCCACAGAGGTGAGTACTTGCTGACCATGCGGCCCAGCTTGTCTTAGGTATCTCTCCTGGAGAAACAAAAACCTTATCAAAAACCTAAAATTTACACATGAATAATTATAGCACTACTATTCATAATCACCAGAAACTGGAAGCAACACAAATGGCCTTCAGTGGGTGAATGGGTGAACACACTGTGGTCCATCCACACCAAGGACACCACTCAGTGGTAAAAATGAATGAGCTGTTGATACAGAGAATGGCACGGCCCTGCCTCAAGAGTATTCTGCTGAGAACAGGAGGAGCCGTGTCACACACACCCCACCGTTCCATTCATACGACTCTTGGGAAAAGGCAAAACCTTAGGGTCAGAGTACAATTCAGGGATTGCCAGCGATTAGGGGCAGCGGGAGAGAATTCATGGGTGTGAGAATTGCTCTGTATCCTGTCTGTGTCGTGGTGACAGGCATCATTATGTGTGAAAACCCATAGGACAGTACTCCCCCAAAAAAACAGGTGAATTTTACCGTGTGCAAAATTTTTAATAAAATAAAAGTTTAAAAAAAAGACCAAAGAGTTCCAAACCTGGGAGGCTTTACGTGACTCCTATTATCAACCAACTTCAAGGGATGCCACAGATGGTGCCGTGCGTCACTGGGACCTTGGGCTCTGAGCTCACCTCCCTGCGTCGGAAATCACCAAACATCTCTCAGGAGAGATTAAGAGGATAAGCAGAAAACACATTTGCACTCCCCAGAAGGGAAGTTTTCTATAAATCAGAAACCAAACTTATCTAAGTGAAGTAAGTCAGACAGAGAAAGACAAATATCATATGATATCACTTATATGTGGAATCTAGAAAAATGATACAAGTGACCTTCGTTACAAGACAGAAAGACTCACAGACTTAGAAAACAAATTTATGGTTACCAAAGGGGAAAGGGGGGCAGGGATAAATTAGGAGGTTGGGATTAACAAATACACACTACTATATACGATAGATAATCAACAAGGACCGAATGTATAGCACAGGGATCTAGACTCAATACTCTGTAATAACCTATATGGAAAAAGAATCTGAAAAATAATAGATACATGTATATATATGACTGAACCACTTTGCTGTACACCTGAAACTAACACAGCATTGTGAATCAACTATACTCCAATATAACACAAAAATTTTAAAAAAAGAAACAAAACTAATGACATCTATAGGACTGCTCTTAACTAGTAACACGTGAGTGGGAGGGAAATACCCCATTTTATTCTGACCAAGGGTGCTGCAGAGTTAGCACTGGAACCTGGATGGGATCCTATTAAAAAACCCTGGCTAAAAGCTTCCTCCTAAAGCAAAGGGAATGTGATTTCTCACACGTGAAGGCACGTCCCGCAGGCTAACAGAGTACAAGCCAGCAAACCCCGTCCGTCTTCACCCACTTTCTCTTAAAACCGAATTACCCGTGCAACGCCTTTCTACAAAACCAATCATTTTACTGCAATGGAAAGATACAACTTACCAAGTCTATGTTGCAGTGAAAGGCAGCGATAGTGTGGGCTTTCGTGTTCTACCTGGAGCCCCAGGGCTGCTGTGCGCTCCAGTGAGGGAAGCCGGCCAGCCTGCAGGACTCCTACCAGCGCCGTCCTCATCCTGCTGGGGTGTCCTCACCCAAGTCTCCTCTTTTCTCCCATGATTCCTCTCAGTGAAATTCTTTATCTGCAGTACCTTAGAGAGAGAAGGGACAAGAAAAATGAGTTCCCAGAAATAAGAAGGTCCCAGGGCACCAGATTTTTAACCTTCCGGAGGGTGAGAAGGTATCTTGAGAAATGCAGCCCTCGTATGCGGCAAAGGGTTAGTGAATTCATGTCCTCAGTGTGGGACTGCCTCCCTGCCTGTGGACCACGACACAGCCATGGAGAGAGTGACACCCATCTGTAACATCGACCTGGCATGTTGTACCACGAAGAAGGCTGCCCAGCACGGAGCCACAATTGATATCAACACGTCCATACCTACATTTCCAAAGAAGACATGCAGACGGCCGGCAAGTACATGAGAAGGTGCATAACCCCACTAACCACCAGGGAAATGCAAATCAGAACACAGTGAGGTATCACCTCACACCTGTTAAAATGGCCATCATCGAAAAGACAAGAGATAACAAGTGCTGGTGATAACAAGTGCTGGAAAAGGGAACGCTCTTGTGCACTACTGGTGGGAATGTACATTGGTGCAGCCACTATGGAAAACAGTATGGAGGCCCTCAAAAAATAAAAACTAGAATTATCATAGGATCCAGCAGTTCCACTTCTGGGTATAAATCTGAAAGAAGTGAAATCAGGATCTCAAAGATACGTCTGTAATCCCATGTTTACTGCAGCATTATTCACAATAGGCAAGACACAGAAACAATCTAAGTGTCTTTCAATGGATGACTGGATAAAGAAAATTTAATATATTTACACACACACACACACACACTGGAATTAAAAAAAAAAAAAAGGAAATTCTGCCATTTCCAACAACATGGATGAATCTGGAGGACATCACGCTCAGTGAAGTAAGCCAGACAGGGAAAGGCAAATACTGGGTGGTATCAGTTATATGTGGAAACTAAAAAAATAAAATTTCATAGAAACAGAATAGAATGGTGGTTAGCAGGGGCTGGGGGAGGGGAAATTGGGTGATGTAGCTCAAAGGATATAATTGTTCAGTTACAAGAATAAGTTCTGAGGATCCAATGTACAGCCTAGTGACTATGGTTAATAACTCTGTATCACAGATTTGACAGTGGCTGGGAGTGGATCTTAAGCATTCACACACACACACACACACACACACACACACAGAGTTGACTATGTGAGGTGATGGGTGTGTGAATTGTCTAGGTACGCATTGATCTAGGTACGCATGCTACATTGTGTATGTATATCAAATCACCATATTGTACACTACATATATAAAATTGTGTCTGTCAATTTTCTTCAATAAAGTTTAAAAATATAGCATGTCTGTTCTTGTACAGAGACAGATCTGGAAAGAAAGTTTACTGAAATCTTAGTGGCTACGAGTTTTTAAGTGATTTTTGATTTATTCTTTTTAATTTTCTGTTTCACGTGAATTTTCTTCATATAGATGTGCTATCTATATAATTGGCAATATAGTTGTTTACATTGCGTTAAAAAGACAGTACGATTTTTATAAAGCACTCTCTAAACATGTGGAGGAAGGGCAAGTTCTATGGGAAACTGGAGGGAAGGTTGGCAATTTTAGGGAAATTCAACGACCTGGATGAATTCTGGTTTTTACTCCCCTTCCTTCAAGATCGCAAATCGTAATCTGCAAAAGACCAGTGGGGAATAAACGAGCGAAATCAGCCCTAAAATGAGCTTCAGAGCTTCTAAAAGAATCAGCTGTGCTCATCCAACAGATTTTAGTTCACTTACTGGTTCCCTGAGGGCTTGGTCTCCTGGATGGGGTCACACCTCACTCTGAAGCCATCACTGACCTGGGCATTCTTCTCCATGTCACTTGTCACCGTTAAAGTCTGACATTGTGTTGATTGATTATGTGACCAATATGGCCTGCCCCACTGGACTTCAAGCTTCATGAAGACTTACACCATTTTATCTGCTCATCATTCTACCCTTGTCATGTAGCAAGGCCACTGACACACATTATGGGCTCAAAAAATATGTTTGAAAAAGTGCATAAAAGCACTGTAGCGTAACATTTTTAATAACTATAGCATTTATCAGGTTGTGAAACACATCTTAAGTTACCTACTCATCTGAAGATTGCATTTTATACTCTTTGCTTTGGTTGCATATTTTAAAGCAATAAACTACTCACTATTTATTTCCTTGACAGATACCTAGTTATTGCCATCCCTCTAAGACAGCAGTGGAGGAGACACCGGAACCATAAGAGTATGTTTCACTGTGAGAAAAGGTGAAACAGGTAGCGCCCTGGATTGGGGAGCTTGAGACCCCATGTTTCCCCGGCACTTTGCACGATGCTTGCGTGTGGACCAAGCCAGTGTGGCTGCAGCTGGCAAACTGTTAACAAGCAGCAGGATCTTTTCAAGGTCATTCAAAAAGATGTAACAGGGCTTCCCTGGTGGCGCAGTGGTTGGGGGTCCGCCTGCCGATGCAGGGGACACGGGTTCGTGCCCCAGTCCGGGAGGATCCCACACACCGCGGAGCGGCTGGGCCCGTGAGCCATGGCCGCTGAGCCTGCGCGTCCGGAGCCTGTGCTCCGCAACGGGAGAGGCCACAGCAGTGAGAGGCCCGCGTACTGCAAAAAAAAAAAAAACAACACTGGGCTATATAGTAATATAAGAAACAGTAAGTAATATAAAATAAAACATATTTATCCCAGCACAATAATCACAACTACTCTGAATATTAAAGATTTTTTAACCCTTAGAACAACTGTGAGGCAGACAGCTAGGGAGGCCCCATGTCCCATAGTGCTTGGGGTCAGCTTTGCGACCTCGGGAAATCATTTTACCAGACGCGCAGTGTTAAGAATTCCGTGAGCTGACACGTGGGGAGCGCTCACTTGGCATAGGGCTGGGTCTCAATAAACATTCAATAAATCATAGCAATCATTTGAATATTACTTGATGGGAACCCAAGATTGCTCTAGTTACATGACTCGCCCAAGATCCCAACAATTTGAAGAGGTTGAGCTAGGGTTCAAATCCAGGTTTGGTTCTGTTTTCAATCCCTAGTCCTTCCTCTTGCCATGCTTCCTGGCCGCCTTTCTCACACTGTCTTACCGTGGTGACCTCACAGACAGCACTGACCTTTGCCAAGAATACCCCCTAACACCAACAGGTCTCTTCCTTGATAAACTGAGTATTTCCATGATCACTTGTCTTCAGCGGTTCCCTGTCCATCTTCTCTGCTGGTAAATCCCCTCTGCTCACAAAATCCTTAAACAAACAGACCAAGAGACAAAAACCCCTTTCTCCTTCCTGCCTTCCCTCCAGCTCCAGGCCTAACGTGTCCCCGCAGGGCACACGTTTATAAGATGTTGTCTGCTCTTTAGCCCCTGCGTCGGCCCCTCTCTTTGGCCCCTTGCAATCTGGCTACTAGTACATATGTGTAAGCCCCTCCCCTTGGCTTCCTGACCCCGTCTTGTACCTTCTTGCTTTTCTCCAACTTTGTCATCTTGTCTGACTCCTTTTCCTGACTTCTCTTTCTGGTTACTCCTGACTTGTTCATTTTCTCTTAAAAATCAGGTAATTTCAGGATGATAAGACATCTCAAAAGTTACCTGGTTGAACTGCCATCCACTGTTTGACCTCTCCCGCCCCCCATATCCCTATCTAAATGCCCACATGCAGGACAGTGCACCCTGCCTACCGAACACTGTGGAGAGCTCTATCACGTATCCCATCAAAACCGGCTTCTGACAGCCGTTTTCACTTCTGCGCTTGAGGTCACCAAGGGCAAACCGCATCCCTGCCCTTCACACAATCACTCCAGATATGGAAGGCTCTCACCTTGCCCTGACTTTGCCCCGAAACACTGAGATTTCTTTTCTCTAGATAACAGCCCAAGTTCCTTCAACTGCAACCCAAGATATGATTTCTTATTCTCCACTCTCCTGTCACTGAGCCTGTCCCAATTTATGTAGATTTAAACTCTGAATTTTGCTTGCCTGAGAGGATCTGTGCAGCACATAGAGGGACGCTCCCCAAGAAGATGTAAGTGGCATCTAAAGTGTGTGTGGTGATGGGGGGGTCGATAGTGGAATGGGGCCCTAAATGGATGGATGGAGGGATGGATGGATGGGCAGACGGGAACAGACAGATGGATAGATGATAGGTAGGTAGATAGATAGATAGACAGACATCAGAATCCGTACATCAGAAGGAAAGTCAAACCACAGCTAGGCAAAATAAAAGCTGTTTATTTCAGTGTTGAAGGGTGACAAGAGCAGTAAAGGTGAGTATGAGCCTCGATGGTCAGATGTGTGTGTGTTGCTTGTCCCGGACATTTGTGCGTCAGTGTGTGACCGGCAGGTCCTGACCATACAGTGATAGCCAAGTCTCGCCTACAGCTCTGCTTCTCCACCAGCACTACTTGCTGTCCAGAAGGTGGATTTCTATTATTCTCAGACATCTACTGCTCCCTGAAATTATCCTGTTTGACTTACGGTTTTTTGCACCCCAATCCCACACGTGGGGAGTAAACTGTCTTGCTCTCAGTAGTAGGGCTTGTACCTAACACACAGCAACAACTCCATAAATATTTGTCAGAACAATAAGCGACGTAGTAAGTGGTTGAGTGTGTGGTCACACAACAGAAGACGGTGCGCCAACACACACGCATTTTATGACACTGGGCCCTGGGAAGCACTGCCGATGTTGTTCCGCCATCGTGTGGCCTTTTAGGCTATTGCAGCGGAAGACACCGCGGAACTGCATTTTCACAGCTGTTTTCCAGATGAGGATAATTCTTGTTGTGCTGGCCCATGGGCTGGCGGAACTAGGTCAGAAGCTAATCAGATCTCCTATGCTCACCTGCTTCTCTCTTACCTCCCTTTCTGTCTGTGTCTGTGCACATCCCTTAGAGTCAGTGTTCGCTGAGGTCCAGTCAGTGTTCGCCTCTGCCTTTCTCCTTGGGAAGTGTGTGTTGGCCCATTACACCTGCATGTTAATGGCCGCTAATTCCATATCTCACCCATTGACCTCAGACTCCCCAAGCTCAGACTCCTCATTTAAGCATTCACAGATATAAGCTTCTTTCTTTTGTTGTCATGTACTTCAAAATGGTTTCTAATTTCCCCTTGATTTTGTCTTTGGCCCATGAATTATTTAGAACTGTATTGTTTAGATATTTTGGGGGGGGTGTTTTCTAGATATTTTATTGTTAGTGATTTTTTTTTTTGCGGTACGCGGGCCTGCTGTGGCCTCTCCCGTTGCGGAGCACAGGCTCTGGACGCACAGGCTCAGCGGCCATGGCTCACGGGCCCAGCCATGGCCCAGCCACTCCAAGGCATGTGGGATCTTCCCGGACCGGGGCACGAACCTGTGTCCCCTGCATCGGCAGGCGGACTCTTAACCACTGTGCCACCAGGGAAGCCCTATTGTTAGTGATTTATAACCAAATTCCATTGTGTTCAGAAATACATTTTGCAAGATTTTGATCTTTTTCAATTTATTGAGACTTGCTTTATGTGCCAACATATTGCCTATCTTAGTGAATGTATTATGTGCACTGGTAAAGAATTTGTATTCTGCACTTATTCAATGCAGTATTCTCTAGATATCAATTAGATAAAGGTGGTAGATAGTATTGTTCAATCATCTGTGTCTTTACTAATTTTTTGTCAGTCTGTTCTACCAGTTGCAGAAAGAGGCATAATAACTCTTAGCCATAATTGCAGAATTGTCTATATGTCCCAATTCTGTCCATTTTTGCTTTATGTGTCTGACTCTCTGTTGTTAAGCATATATACATATTTAATTGCTAAGTCTTCCTGACGAATGGTTACTTTTTATTATTATGATAATAAAATGTCTCTGGTAATACTCTGCTATTACAACAACCACTCAAGCTTTCTTATATCGTACTTATTCTTGCTCGTGGTGTATGCTTTTTGTTCCATTTCTTTCAAGCTATCTTTGTCTTTATATTTAAAGTATGTCTCTTGTCGCCAGCATGTAGTTTGGTCTGACAATCTCTGGCTTTTAATTACCATGTTTAGACCATCAACATTTAATGTAAGCATTGAATAGTGGGGTCCTTGTCTTCCATTTTATTATTATTTTCTTGTTTTGTTCCTCTGATCCTCCTTTCTTTTGGATATCTGATTTTTTTCTATTTTATTTTAATTTATCTACGGTCTTTTCAGCTATATCCCTTTGTGCTTATAGTGGCTGTTCTATGGATTAAAACATACATACCTAACTTTGCACATTTGACCTAGAGTTCTATTGTCCCACAGACTTGAAGACCTATTGCACCCTCTATACCTCCATCCTGCAAAGCTATCATTCAGATTTGAAGGAGAGATAACGAGTTACAGACAAGCAAAAGCTAAAAGAGTTCAGCACCACTAAACTGCCTTTACAAGAAATGTTCATGCAGCTCAATATCAAAAAAACAAATAACCCAATCCAAACATGGGCAGAAGACCTAAATAGACATTTCTCCAAAGAAGATATACAGATTGCCAACAAACACATGAAAGGATGCTCAACATCACTAATCATTAGAGAAACGCAAATCAAAACTACAATGAGGTATCACCTCACACCAGTCAGAATGGTCATCAACAAAAAACCTACAAACAATAAATGCTGGAGAGGATGTGGAGAAAAGGGAACCCTCTTGCACCATTGGTGGGAACATAAATTGATACAGCCACTATGGAGAACAGTATGGAGGTTCCTTAAAAAACTAAAAACAGAACTACCATATGACCCAGCAATCCCACTACTGGACATATACCCTGAGAAAACCATAATTCAAAAAGAGTCATGTACCAAAATGTTCACTGTAGCTCTATTTACAATAGCCAGGACATGGAAGCAACCTAAGTGTCCATTGACAGATGAATGGATAAAGAAGATGTGGTACATATATACAATGGAATATTACTCAGCCGTAAAAAGAACTGAAATTGAGTTATTTGTAGTGAGGTGAATGGACCTAGAGTCTGCCATACAAAGTGAAGTAAGTCAGAAAGAGAAAAACAAATACCATATGCTAACACATATATATATGGAATCTAAAAAAAAAAAAAGGTTCTGAAGAACTTAGGGTCAGGACAGGAATAAAGATGCAGACATAGAGAATGGACTTGAGGACATGGGGAGGGGGAAGGGTAAGCTGGGACGAAGTGAGAGAGTGGCACGGACATATATACACTACAAAATGTAAAATAGATAGCTAGTGGGAAGCAGCTGCATAGCACAGGGAGATCAACTCAGTGATTTGTGACCACTTAGAGGGGTGGGATAGGGAGGGTGGGAGGGAAACGCAAGAGGGAAGGGATACGGGGATATATGTATACGTATAGCTGATTCACTTTGTTATACAGCAGAAACTCATACAACATTATAAAGCAATTATACTCCAATAAATATGTTAAAAAGGAAAAAATATATAGAGAGTGGCTGAATGGATTTAAAAACAAAATCCATCTGTATGCTGCCTAAAAGAGATTCACTTCGGATTTAAAAACACATACAGACTGAAAGTGAGGGGATGGAAAAAGGTATTCCATGCAAATGGAAATCAGAAGAAAGCTGGCGTAGCAATACTTATATCAGACAAAATTGACTTTAAAATAAAGACTGTTACAAGAGACAAGAAAGACATTACATAATGATCAAGAGATCAATCCAAGAAGAAGATATAACAATTGTAAACATATGCACTCAACATAGGAGCACCTAAATACATAAAGCAAATATTAACAGACATTAGAGAGAAATTGACAGTAACACAATAATAGTAGGGAACTTTAACACCTCACTTACATCAATGGACAAATCATCCAGACAGGAAATCCATGAAGAAACAGTAGACACATTAGACCAGATGGAGTTAATAGAAACATACGGAGCATTCCATCCAAAAGCAGCAGAATACACATTCTTTTCAAGTGTACATGGAACATTCTCCAGGATAGATCACATGCTAGGCCACAAAACAAGCCTCAGTACATTTAAGAAAATTGAAATAATATCAAGCTTTTTTCTGACCACAACAGTATGAGAATAGAAGTTAACTACAAGAAAAAAACCCACAGACACATGGAAGCTAAACAATATGCTACTAAACAACAAATGGGTCACTGAAGAAATCTAAGAGGAAATCAAAAAATACTTGGGGACAAATGAAAATGGAAACACAATGATCCAAAATCTATGGGACACAGCAAAAGCAGTTCTAAAAGGAAAGTATAGCGATACAAGTCTGCCACAGGAAACAAGAACAATCTTAAATAAACAATGTAACCTTACACCTAAAAAAAAAAACTAGAAAAAGAAGAACAAACTAAGCCTAAAATAAAAAGTATCAGAGCAGAAATAAATGAAATAAAGAGTAGAAAAACAGTAGAAAAGATCAACAAAGCTAAGAACTCTTTTTTAAAAAGATAAACAAAATTGATAAACCTTTAGCCAGACTCATCAAGAGAAAAAGAGGTCTCAAATAAATAAAATCAGAAATGAAAGAGGAGAAATTACAGCCAACACAACTGAAATCCAAAAGATCATAAAAGATTACCATGAAAAATTATATGTCAATTAAATGGACAACCTAGAAGAAATGGATAAATTCTTAGAAATATACAATCTCACAAGACTGAATCAGGAAGAATAGAAAATATGAACAGACAAATTACCAGTAACAAAATTGAATCAGTAATTTTAAAAATTACTAACAAACAAAAGTCCAGGAGCAGATGGCTTCAAACGTGAATTATACCAAATATTTAAATAAGAGTTAGTATATCCTTCATGAACTATTCCAAAAAGTTGCAAAGGAACATTTCCAAACTCATTCTTTCAGACCAGCATCATCCTGATACCAAAACAAGAAAAAGACAGTAGAAAAAATATTACAGGCCAATATCACTGATGAGCATAGGTACAAAATTCCACAACAAAATATTAGCAAGCTGAATCCAACTATACATTAAAAGGATCATACACCGTGATCAAATGGGATTTATCCCAAGGATGGTTCAATATCCACAAATCCATCAACATGATACACCACAGTAACAAATTGAAGAATAAAAATTATATGATCATCCCAGTAGATGCAGAAAAAGATTTTGACAAAACTCAACATTTATTTACGATAAAAACTCTCAAGAATGTAGGTATATAGGGAGCATACATCAATAAAAGCCATATATAACAAACACACAGCTAACAACATACTCAATGGTAAAAAGCTGAAAGCATTTCCTCTAAGATCAGGAACAAGGCAAAGATGTCCACTCTTACCACTTTTATTGAACATAGTATTGGAAGCCTTAGCCACAGCAATCAGAAAGAAAAAGAAATAAAAGAAATCTAAATTGGAAAGGAAGAAGTAAAACTGTCACTGTTTCAGATGACATGATTCTATATAGAGAAAATCCTAAAGATGTCACCAGAAAACTATTAGAACTAATAAATGAATCAGCAAAGTTACAGGATTCAAAATTAATGCACAGAAATCTGTTGCATTTCTATGCACTCACAATGAACTATAAGAAAGAGAAATTAAGAAAACAATCCCATTTGGACCCTGGTGGTCCAGTGGTTGGGACTCTGTATTTTCACTGCTGAGGGCCTGGGTTCAATCCCTGGTCAGGGAACTAAAGATCCCACAAGCCACACAGCACGGCCAAAGAGAAAAAACGAAAGAAAAGAAAAGAAAAGATTCCCATTTACAGTTTCATCAAAAACAATAAAATATCTAAGAATAAATCTAACCAAGGAGGTAAAAAACTTGTACTCAGAAAACTATAAGACACTGATGGATGAATGAAATTCAAGATGATACAAACAAATGGGAAGATATACCATGCTCATGAGTTGAAAGAATTAATATTGCTCAAATTACCATACTACCCAGGGCAATCCACAGATTCAATGCAATTGCTATCAAAACACCAATGACATTTTTCTCAGAACTAAAACATATAATTTTTTAATTTGTATGGAAACACAGAAGACCCTGAATAGTCAAAACAATCTTGAGAGAGACAAACAGAGTTGGAAGAATCACACTCCCTGACTTCAGACTATACTACAAAGGTACTATAATCAAAACAGTATGGTACTGGCACAAGAACACACACACACAGATCCATGGAAAAGAATATGGAGCCCAGAAGTAAACCCACACTTATATGGTCAATTAATTTATGACAAAGGAGATAAGAATATACAATGGAGAAATGACAGCTTCTTCAATACGGTGCTGGGAAACTGGACAGCTACGTGCAAAAGAATCAAACTGGACTACTTTCTCACACCATATACTAAAATAAAGTCAAAATGGATTAAAGACTTAAATGTAAGACCATTAAAGACTTACATGAAACCATAAAACTTCTAAAGGAAAACATAAGCAGTATACTCTATCACATTAGTCTTAGCAATATATTTTGCGTTTGCCTCCTCAGGCAAGAGAAACAAAAGCAAAAATAAACAAATGGGACTACATCAAACTAAAAATCTTTTACACAGTGAAGGAAAGTAGCAACAAAACAAAAAGACAGCCTACTGAATGGGAGAAGATATTTGCAAATGATATATCTAATAAGGGTTCATTTCTAAAATATACAAAGAATTCTTACTACTGCACATCAAAAAAAAAAAGTAAAAATGGGTGGAGGACCTAAATAGACATTGTTACAAAAAAGACATACAGATGGCCAACAGACACATGAAAAGGTACTCAACGTCAATACTCATCAGGGGAATGCAAATCAAAACCACAATGAGATACCACGTCACACCTGTCAGAATGATTATCAACAGAAAGACAACAAATAACAAACTGCCATATGTTCTAGAAAATACCACACGACCTCGCTTATATGTGGAAGTCAAAAACCAAAGCAAGCAAACGAAATGAAAACAGATGACTAGAAATAGAAGACAAACAGTGGGTGCTGGGAGCGGGGGTGGTGTTGGGCAAAATAGGTAAAGGAGATTCAGACGTTCAAACCTCCAGCTTTAAAATAAATAAGCCAGGGCTTCCCTGGTGGCGCAGTGGTTAATTATCAGCCTGCCAATGTAGGGGACACGGGTTCGAGCCCTGGTCCAGGAACATCCCACGTGCCATGGAGCAACTAAGTCCGTGCGCCACAACTACTGAGCCCGCGTGCCTAGAGCCCGTGCTCTGCAACAAGAGAAGCCACCGCAATGAAAGGCCCACACACCGCAACAAAGAGCAGCCCCCGCTAACCGCAACTAGAGAAAATCCACACGCAGCAACGAAGACCCAACACAGCCAAAATAAATAAAACTTAAAATAATAACAAACTAAAATAAATAAGCCGTGGGAATGTAATATACAGCATAAGGAAGATGGTCAATAATATTGTAATAACTTGGTTGGGGACAGATGGTTACTAGACTTGGTAATCATTTCTTAATGTAGGCAAATGTCAAAGCAATATGTAGTACACTTATAACATAATATCAACTATATTTCAATTAAATAAACATTAAATATAGTGTGACTGTATGGCCCAGCAATTCTACTCCTAGGAATATACTCAAGAGAAATGAAAACATATGTCTACACAAAACATATATAAATGTTTATAGTAGCATTATTCATAATAGCCAAAAAATAGGTGTTTGTTTGGAAATGAACACAATTCAGAACAGTTCCCTGCAGTCAGGATTGTGGAGAATACGATCAGAAAGTTGTTTAGAGAGGTGACTTTATTTTGCATGATAGATATTAGGTGCTAATTGCATTATTCTTTGAAATTTTTGTATATGTTTTTATAACAAATTATTAAAAGGAAAGTGCACAAAAATTGGTATAGATGACCTTACTTACAAAGCAGGAATAGAGACAGATGCAGAGAACAAACATATGGATACCAAGGGGGAAAGGGGTGGGGTGGGATGAATTGGGAAATGGGGATTGACATATATACACTATTGATACTATGTATAAAATAGACAACAAATGAGAACCTGCTGTATAGCACAGGGAACTCAATGTTCTGTGGTGACTTAAATGGGAAGAAAATCCAAAAAAGAGGGGATATATGTATACGTATAGCTGATTCACTTTGCTGTACAGTAGAAACTCACACAACATTGTAAAGCAATTGTACTCTGATAAAAATTTTAAAAAGAAAAAGAAAGTGCACAGAAAAAAGACAATACAAAAATGGTTGCAATCAACGTCATGAGTCCACGAATGTCCTGGGAACTTCCCACAGGATCCAGGATTCAAGCTTCTGGTTTGAAAAACTTGACAGGGTCAGCAAATACCTTTGCTTTGCGGTGGTACTTTTCTCCACTGCAGGTTGCCTCCAAGGAAAAGAGTGTTTCTGTGGGATGCCCTGTGTCCCTGCAATGCAAGAAAGGGGAATCAGATGGAGAAGGAGGGAAAATCCTTCAAAAACCATGATTTCCGTGCCTAGAGCTGTCTTGGTTCACAGAGAGATGCCATCTGCCCATCCAGGAGGGTGCAGTGAGATTCTCTGCCCGGGCTCAGCAGGCTCCTGTGAGCTATTTTTGTCGGAATTGATAACTCACAGCTTCAACAGAGAACAGTAGCCAGTCCCTAGCAACCATGCACCATTTTTCCCCCAGACGTTTCCTACGTCTCTAGATTCCTATGGAGACCATTATTTGCTTCTTGCTTTAATCCTTGTGCGACACAAGCAAAATCTTCCCAGCTTTTACGCTTTCTTATCGGCAGGAGTAGATGTGGATTGAGCCGAAACGAGAGGAAAGAAACAGTAGTGAACCCAAATCCCTCAAACCGCCAGACTGCCTTCGTATTTTTTTCAACCCTGAGGGACAGCTACGAGGAGTCATCTCAGCTTCCTCTTGGCTTTTACTAACTGCTTCTTGGCCTCCGGGGCGGGATGGACCCTGGACCAGACACACAAGGTTCGTATGGCATCCTGATTCTGGGTACTGCTATCGAGCATCCAATAAAACACTGCAGAGAGCAAGGTGAATAGCCACGGCAGATTTGCAGACGGATAAGAATAAACAGGAGGAAAATGGAGCTGTTTTTCTAGCAATTCGTCTTTTAAACCTGGTTCTTAGGATTTGCTTCCACATTTTAGTCCTCATCATACCGGGCGGGGCTTAAGTCCCCGTTGAAGTTCTCTTCCCTCATCTGTCAGTCCATCAGTGCTGTTTTAGTCCTTCCATGTCACCATCCTGTGGTCTTTGCCAGCGCCTTGCCCTTTCTGATCTGTAAATGACAGTCCCTCCTTGGGGAATTCCCTGGCGGTTCAGTGGTTAGGACTCCATGGCATTCTCTCACTGCCGTGGCCAGGGTTCAATCCCTGGTCAGGGAACTAAGATCCTGCAAGCCGCACAATTTGGTCAAAAAAAAAAAAAAAAAAAGGTCCCTCCGATTTCCATGCAGAACCCTCTTCTGGGCCTCACCTCAAAGTCTGCTAAGAAACTCATCCATTCTTTGACTTCATGATCCACCCGTGCACAGCAACTCCCAGATTTATATACCCAGCTCAGACTTCCTAAAATGGTATTTGACAAATCCATGTGTAAACCTCACAGCTGCATCAAACGATATGTCTACACTCGTCTGTTTCCCACCTGATGTGCTCTCCCCCAGTGTTCACTACCTCCCCTAATCCTGCCATCATTTCCCTTCTCCCTCGTAACTGACCTGGGTGTCACTCTTGAAAGTCAGGGTAGTCATCAGTTAGATCCATTAAACTGTAATTGGTTTAATAAATAATGAACCTGCCTTCACTGATTGAGCTCTCTGTGTTTTCACAAAAACTTGCATGTCCTCCAAGAGGCATGTAGCCTAAACATTAAGATGTTTGCTTGAGTTATTTTTCTGGAACTTGGAGTCAGCTGTGTCCAGTTCCAGTTCAAGCTGGTTAAGACTGGTTGGGACCCATCGACCCTCCAACTGGGCACATGCGAGTGTCTGACAGGTGACCATTTGATGTCAGAGAGCCAGAAAATCCACCCTCAGAGCTGGCTAACGCTGCCATTTTCTGAGCACGCAACCCATGAAGAAGTCTGTAGCGCGGTTGCATCTGGGCAAATCTCAAGTATTCCTCCTGAAGGCAAAGGGCTCCGGATACTTATGGGAAAAAGAAAAAGGGTGGTCTGAGGCCCGGGGAGCTTTGGGGAAAGTGATTTGAGATTTGTTCTCCCATGTCCTCGTATGGTTGCCTCGAGTTTCAACCCTTTTTCTGCAGCAAACCTCTGCATCTCAGTGTTGGCTTTGCTGCATGTGGGGCAAACTGACCTAGCTGAGCAACACGCTTACCCCCCCCCCCCGCCCGCCGTCACCCTGCCCCTGGCGCCTCAGCTGCATCGAATCTTGTTCACTCGTCCAGGGAAATCTCCCTCTTGGGGCTGGAGTGCAAGTGCCTTGGGGCAGCAGGGGAGGCAAATCCCTTCTGACACCCCACAGAGTTCTCAGGCGGCTGTGTTTCCACCAGCATCACTTTATGGAGGACAGGGCGTGGACGGTGGTGACAGTACTCAGTCCCGGGGCCAGAGCAGTGACAGGTGATGACTGCCCGGGGCCGGGGCTGGAGGCACGCTGGGCTGAGACTTCCCTCCACAGTGCTTCCTTGGAGGTGAGGGAATATGGGAGCAGGGGAGCCAGGATTCCTGCAGCAGGTGGGAGACTTGGGAGTGTCACCCACCGAGCACAGCTCTGTCCCTGCTGCTGCGAGGCTGCACCTGGGAAGCCTGCGAGAGAGTGATGCGTCATTTTTCCAGTTACTGGGATCAACTTTCTGCCCCCTCCCCCAGGTAAAAAGTGTTCCCAGAGTATGACAGCTGTGTGAAAATCAGCAAGTTCCCGAAACAGCCAACTTCCCCTCCCATCACCCCAAGGTCTCGTAGGCCTGGAGGAGGGCAAACAACTTAGAAACAACACAACAGTTTGTGCACGTCTCCATGAAGCCAACCTGCTTCTCAGACACATAGCTTCTTGTCCCGTCCATCTGAGCAGCGCCGCAGTGAGAGCGCGTGGGATACCCTGGCAAGGTGTCACCCCCGAATTCCAAGGGGCACCGTGGGGCACGTACAGAAGCTGAGTCACGGCTCGGAGGACGGTGTACGTGACAGATGCCAGGTCTGCAGTGGAGGGGACGGGCCGTCTGGAGGCGTGGGGACAACGGGAGTGCCGGGAGCATGGGGAAGGCTCAGCCCGCAGCCGGCTAAGGAGGGTCCTTTGTGGGCAGTGAGCCTCATCAGCTCGGCCGAGCCAGGCCGGCCATACAGGGTCGAGGATCAAGGGCACGGCGCCAGGCTCACAGGACTGCTGCCGAGGAAGTCCCTCCCCCTTCTAGACTCGGGCAAGGGAGCGATCAGGGCTGCGTGTGTTCATCATTAATTACGTAGTATTAATTATGAATTTTACTGTGCAAATTCCCTCCTATCTCCGAAATGTATCTTGCTCAGAATGGCAGAATGAGGAGAGAACCACTCCATTAATTGTAATAAAGATTAAAAATGCAATGATTAAGTTTTTCCTAACTGGGTTTTCCTGACAGATGAACTTTCAAAATAGCAAGAAACATTTTATTCTTTGTGTTATTCTTTGTGCACTGTATACACTATTCACAGTTAAAGCACCTTTATCGCTATTTTCCTTTTAATTTCACCCTTGCCGAAATAAAGCTTTTGGTTGGGAAAAAGTAAAACAAAATAAAAATTAAAATATATGTGTGTGTGGGTATGTATATATGTTTATGAATGTGTGTATTAACATGTATATTATGTATATGTATAAGATAAGTATATGTACATTATATGAATATATGTGTGCATGTGAGCCTATATGAATATGTACCTATGTGCATGGATATGCGTGTATGCCTAAATGAGCATGTATATATGTATGTGAGTATGTATGTGGTATGTAAAGCGACCATCACATGATCACCTCCTTGACCCCTGCCCCAGGTACGCCAAGCCGCCTGCCTGCACCCACACCACCCCAGGTCCCAGAGCCCCCTTCCTGCCTGAGAGCAGTGCCCTGCAGAGGTTTCCCCTCCTGCATCCTGGGGGGGCCACACCAGCCTCTGCAGGACAAAGGTGTGGCCAGTATCCCCAGGACCGTCCAGCTTGAGCTGACTCCCCCAAGAGATTGTCACACCAAGTCACTCTGTCACCCAGATCATCCTCACCCAGACCCCCTCCTCTGCTCTGTGCACTCCCAAACCCTTCCACTGCACATCTGAAAGCTCTTTTTGTTTCAAATTTGGACAGCTTTACTGGTATATAAGTAACATATAATAAGCTGTACGTGTTCAATTTGTGCAGTTTGATGAGTTGTGACGTGTGTGTGCTCCTGTGAGGTCATCACCACGATCAAGGTCATGAGCATGTCCATTACACCCAAACATTTCCTCTTTGTGAGCCATCTCTCCCTCCCAACTTCCACCCTGCAGCAACCACAGATGTGTTCTCTGTAACTGTATTTTATATAATTTTATATAAATGGAAAAATATACTTTGTCCTTTTTGTTGTCTGTCTGCTTTTTTGCAACGTAATTATACTTAGATTCCTCGGTGTTATTTCATGTATAGATAGTTTATTCTTTGCTATTACTGAGTAGTATTCCATTGTGTGGATACACCCAAAATATGCTTATCCATTCACCTGTTGATGGACATTGGGGCTGTTTTCAGTTGCTAGTTAGTACAAATAAAGCTTCTGTAAGCATTGTACACCGGTATTTCTGTGGAACAAAATTTCCATTTCTCTTGGACAAATATCTAGGAGTGGAAAAGCTGGACCACATACAGATATGTCTTTAATTTTTTTTTTTTTTTTGCTGTACGCAGGCCTCTCACTGTTGTGGCCTCTCCCGTTGCGGAGCACAGGCTCCAGATGCACAGGCCCAGCGGCCATGGCTCACGGGCCTAGCCGCTCTGCGGTATGTAGGATCTTCCCGGACCAGGGCACGAACTCGTGTCCCCTGCATCAGCAGGCGGACTCTCAACCACTGCGCCACCAGGGAAGCCCATGTCTTTAATTTTTAAAGAAACTACCAAACATTTTCCAGAGTAGGTGTACACTTTTACATTGCTACCACCAGTGTGTGAGAGTTCCCAAATCTTTGTCAATACTTATTACAGTCAGTCTTTTAAATTTTAGCCATGATAGCAGGTGTGTGGTGGTTTCTCATTGTAGTTTCAATTTGCATTTCCATAATAATTATATACAGTGTATTTTCATTTTTATTTTTTATCTATATATCTTATTTTGTGAAGTGTCCGTCCAAATCTTCTGTCCATTTTAAATGAGTTGTTTGTTTTCATATAATTTAGCAGTAAGAGGTCTGTATATGTACAAGTCCTTTGCTGGATATATATTTTCTCCCAGGCTGTGACCTGCTTTTTCATTTTCATAACAATGTATTGGTATTTTAAACAGAAAACATTTTCACTTTGAGGAAGTCAAACTTATTGATTTTTTTGTCTTTTACAATTTGTGGCATTGGGGTTTAAATTTCTTTAAATTTTTGCCAAACTCAAGGTCACTAAGCTTGTCTCCTCTGTTTTCTTCTACAAGTTTTATGGTTCTATCTGTTGCATTTGGGCCTGGGGCCTACTTCAAGTTGATGCTTTAAATGGTGAGAAGTAGGTGTTTACACTTTTGTTTTTGTTTTTATATGGCTACCAATTGCCCCAGGACCATTTGTTGAGGAGATTAGCCTTGAATTGCCGTTGCACCTTTGTCAACTGATTATAGATATGTGGATCTATTTTTGTAGTTTTTATTTAATTTATCTTTTTTATCTTTATGCCAGTAACACACAGCTTTGATTAATGTAGTTTTACGATATGTCTTGAAATCATTTAGGATTTTGTCCTTTTTCAATATTACTTTGACTATATTAGGTCGTTTTCATTTCCATTTAAAATTTACAATTAGCTTTTCAACACCTAACAAAAAAGGCCTGCTGGGATTTAATTGAAATTTTGCCTTGAATCTATAGATCAAATTAAGGAGAACCAGCGTCTTAACAATATCGGCTTCTAATCTAAGCCGTTAACATAGTGTATCTCTCCATTTACCTAGATCTTCTTTTATTTTTCTCAGCAATGTTTTGCAGCAAGATATTACAGATAAGATAAATGTCCATAACTAGGTAATTTGTAATACATCCATGTCATATCAGGTAAGAGACAAGTTTTACTAGATAAAATAGAAAACTCAAATTACAGTAGATTGAAAAGATTGAAGTTTAATTTTCTCTAACGTATAAATCTCGAGGGAGGCAATTCAAGGCTTGTACTGAAGGTCCATGATGTCTTAGAGGCCCAGGTCCTTCTAGATTTCTTCTCTATCATTGTTGTCACAAGGCTCCCATCTAAGGTCAAAGAGACTGCTGGAACTACAGTCAGTGTGTCTGTAATACACAAAGAAATTCAGATGGGGATGGCAGCGGACGGAAACTGCTTAGGACACAGGAGTGAGGTTTAGGACACAATTCAGAAGCAAGCGGAATAGAGTGGGAATGAATAACGATTCAAAGAAGTCAAGGTAAAAGTGATGAGTGCAAATGACATGCATATAATGCCTGACAAATGTATAACAGATAGCCCTAAAACAGGGAACCAAAAGAACAGGACAAGTATCAAGCTATAAATTATACAGAAATACACAACAAGTTAGAAGAAATTTTTAAAATATACTCTTTAGGTTGAAAAGTCCACAGTAGCCACTGAAAAACAGACACCGAACATTTCACAAGTGACTGAAAAGCAACGTAAAGAAGAAACCTTTAAACATTCAGACAAAAAAGACTAAGTCACCTGTCAGAGGAAAGTATCAGACTGGCTCCAGAGTAATTCCGAAAAACGGTCCATCCATCTGGGGAAAACTATCTGCAGGTTTTCTAAGAAAGAATGTGACCGATAAATTTTCTACCAAGCCAAATTATCACTTAAATATAAAAGGATAAAACAGGAAGTATAAATGGATAGTAATAAAAGTAACTGCTAGGGCTTCCCTGGTGGCGCAGTGGTTGAGAGTCCGCCTGCCGATGCAGGGGACACGGTTCGTGCCCCAGTCCGGGAAGATCCCACATGCCGCGGGGCGGCTAGGCCCGTGAGCCATGGCCGCTGAGCCTGCGCGTCCAGAGCCTGTGCTCTGCAATGGGAGAGGCCACAACAGTGAGAGGCCCACGTACCAAAAAAAAAAAAAAAAAAAAAAATGTAACTGCTAGAACAAAATACAAATGTCCAGCTTACTAGTAGTACACAAGTAAAACAAAACAACCACAAAAACAAACACAGATCGATTTAGTGGAAAACATGATTTAAATAAGCAATAAAAATAGTAAATGTAACGTAAAAATCATGACAAAATACTAAAAACATCCTCCATAACAATGAGGATAAAATGAGATTAGTTTCATTTGATTAATCTCATTTGTAAAATATAGACTCTCAAATCGAATCAAAGGGCAAAACCTAACATATGCAATACTGAAAAGAATAAAAAATAAAAAAACCACCGAAAACGAAGTACAACCGAGCGAGAAGCTGGTAATGGTCTCGCCTGAGAAATGGGACCACCGTCTGAAGTGAGACAATGACTTTTTCTTTTCCACAGATGACACTGTATATAAAAGGGTCTCAAGTCAGTGTTTGCAAGAACCGGGAAGATACAGCTAATTAATTAAAAAAGCAGAACAGAGTAACAGGCATTGATGGGACCTACCTGGAAAAGGCATTTAAATTCAAATTATTTTTAAAACTAGGTGACCAAACGAAATGTTTCTGCAGGTCAGACACACAGGACAAGAGCCTCTGATCCTGGTAGTTTTACTCAAAGGAAAAAAAGTCTTTACATAAGAGGTAAAGTAAGGAAGTCAAATTACTGTTGGAGTGACGGGGGGCGGGAGAGAGTTCTGAAGGGGTCAGTCTGTGAGGGGCTTGGGGGAGAGCCAGCAGGACCAAGAAGGAGCAGGTCAGGCGGTAGCAGTGGTGGGCTGTGCGGAGGGTGAGCAGAGCGGCTCAGCATATAGTCACTGAAGTCCAATTCATGTCTGTCCCATGGCACTGTGAGCTTCATATTATTACTTCCTTATCTGCCCCGTGCTTTGCACTTGAAAGAGAGACCACCTAGAGTCACAGAAAATCACCAGCTGTGGAGCTGGGTGAGCGTGGATTCAATCCCAACCAGTTACTACCCACATTCACAACAGCTATGCTACTTGGCTCTGGCCAAGTACAGTAAGATATGTGAAATGTTGAGGGCAATGCTGCATATTGCAACGTCTATCCTTAGGACCGAAAGTCAGGCAAAGGCCAGGTCTCAGCCCCGGGTGCTGGCGGTCCTTCTCTCTCCACGCCCCAGGCCCCAGCTCATCTCCCTCCCGCTGCGCCTCTGCCCGCACTGTCCTTGGATTCAGAACTGTAAGACTTTCCTTCAACTTAGTAAAGCCTCCAGAACAAGGGCCCACTATTAACTTGTGCACAGTTACCTCTGCAAATCACTCAACCAGCCCGAGGAGCCCTGCAGTCAGAGCTGTTTACCCTCCTGAGTAACCACGCGTCCAAGAACACACATGGGCTCTGTCTGCCTCGTCTGGAGGGAGTATTCTCACAGTCAGGACTGCAGTAGGCAGAGTCGTATATCACCCTCCTCCCCTTGACGTTTTTGATCCACTGCCACCCCACCCACACGCAGAAGGACGACTCTACACTGCCAGCCACATCTAATTAAAAGTTATGGGGCCTAAAAGGTGTTTTGGAAACAAATGAGAACTCCATCTTAAAGAATTCTAACTTAAATAGGTAACTAATGAGAACCTGCTGTATAAAAAAATTTTTTTAATAAAATTTTAAAAATTAAAAAAAAAAAGAATTCCAACTCAACATGTTCTCTTCCTAAAAATTGCATCAGAAACTTTTTCATGAGTCGTCGCCATGACATGAAAATATCCACACCAGTGCCAGATGCGCCCTGGGAGAATCTTATGCCCATCCAACTTTCAGTTAGCGGGACAGAAAGCAACAATTAGACACCCTGGCCACCTCGTCATCCACAGAAGGTAACTCAGCCACCACTCTGGCTCGTGCAGTCACTCTCCTGTGCTGATCACCTCGCCCGAGAACACATGGGCACCAGGGGTAAAAATCCCTGTGGCTTTATACCTACAGGAAGCTAGAAAACCATCTCAGTAAATATGGTTCCATCACATCTTCAGGATTTTTTAAATCTTTTCTGTGACGTTCAGTGTTATTCACTGGAACTTGTTTTCAAATGCATTACCCATGGCATTAATTTACCACGATTCAGAAAAGAACTAAACAGATTTCACAATAATACTTTAAACTTAGACGGTAAGAAATTTTGAACAATTGAGCCAAGTGTCATCCCGTTTGAAGCATACGCTGTTACACTTTAAAGAGTTATGTAGGAGGCTTCCCTGGTGGCGCAGTGGTTGGGAGTCCGCCTGCCGATGCAGGGGACACAGGTTCGAGCCCTGGTCTGGGAGGATCCCACATGCCGCGGAGCGGCTGGGCCCGTGAGCCACAATTACTGAGCCTGCGCGTCTGGGGCCTGTGCTCCGCAGCAAGAGAGGCCGCGATAGTGAGAGGCCCGCGCACCGCGATGAAGAGTGGCCCCCGCTTGCCACAGCTGGAGAAAGCCCTCGCACAGAAACGAAGACCCAACACAGCCATAAATAGATAAATAAATAAAATAAAATAAAATAAAAAAGGGAGATGAGTCTTTAAAACAACAAAAAAAGAGTTATGTAGAATGACTTTTAAAATGACTAATCCAACAATCTAAGTTTAACTTAGTTACATTAGGTGAGCGGGACCACGTCCCATGGTAACTATCTTGTCCCTGCAAGCATCATGGGCAAGAAGTAGTGGAAAGGTCACGGGCTTCAGAGACAGACACAGACCTGGGTTCACTTTCAGCGACCCGTTAAGTAAGTAAGCTTGGCCTAGCGTCTGAAAACTCCAAGATGCGGTAAGGTTATAAAAGTAGTTATGTGACCCCTACCCCATCAAAGTTGTTGTGGTGACAGATAGCTATGGCAGGGCATTTCACTGTCCAGCATAAGACTGACATGTTGCTTTCCCTCTGTCCTCCTCTGGTTTTCTGTAGTTCACATCTGAATTGGGGAATGTGCTGTATTCTGAGGTCCCAGGGCTCTGCCGTATAAACTGCATGTAGGAACGGCGCTTGCCCCAACGGGTTAGTGTGGAGAGAAAATAAGAACACATTATTAGGTATAATTCCTGGCACAGAGTAAGTGAGTCTACAGAGTGAGTGAGTCTGTGAGCTATGATGACCACGCTTTTTCAAGGTTCTGTCTGACTTTTTGAAAGGTCAATATCTGTAATAGAAACAGAAAATTAAACTATGGAAGAGATGCTATGAAAGGAGCAGAAGGTGAGAAGTTAGTAAGGGAAGAACAGAGGGAAAAACCATCCACGTCATGGAAAGCAGCTAATTCCGACCAAGGTAGAAGACATGAGGGGAATAACCATTCGAAAATAGAATTTATCTTACTATACTCAGCGTTCTTCTCCATAACAGTCTTCATGCAGAAATGAAACAAAATACGTGAAGCTATTCATTAAGACTAAGGCCATTATGCTAATCTATTCCTTGCAAAACTTACACAGATATAGTGGACACATTTTCAAAACCAAAAATTGAAGCCCAGAATTAAGTAACACAACAAAACAGTTTATTTCTGGTAGTACAGTAAACTAAAACTTGCAAACAAATAATTCATATTTCATGAGTGCTTACAATGTTTCTAATACAAGATTCTTAAAAATGCAGTCCCTTCTTGCTTTTGAATACTCTCAACACAGTAGCATTCTTCTGAAAACAGCAAAACTAGGTTATTTCTAATTCTAAAATAATTTGCGTGCTCTTTCTTTAATCTCATCTCAATATATCGAATAACAATGTAAAGCATCTCAGAAACACTCTTAGTTCACGAAATACTGTTCTCTGGGTATGTTCCTCAGGGTATTCATTTCCCCTAATATGAAAATACGTGTTAAAAACAAGTCACACGAATGCCAATTGTTTTTATGAGACACTTTATTTAAAAAGTCAGATATAAGTCATGGTTCAACTATAGCTAGTTATCTGTGTCAAAAACGAGCCCTTTAGACACTCTGAAGTTGTGCCACTTTCTTCAAAAACATGTACCATTTAACTGGAATACGCACCACCTCCTGGTTTTCAGCCCACCTTCCATCAATCACTCAAACCCAAGGAATTTTCCTCAACGCTGTCTGAACTATGTGTTTTTCCTGATGAGAAAATTCTCCTACATAGGTGAGGAATGGCATTCATTTACACACTGGGCCTCTAAGAGCAGAGCACACACACAAAACTTGGATGGAGATGCAGCCTGCAGTGGGAGATCGGAGCTACGCACCCCCTGTCCCCACATGTGCTGGCCTCAGGGCAGCCCCGATTCCTACCAGAGAGACGTCGTAGCTCTGTGTCGGGGGAGTGCTTTCTTGTCTCTGTAAAATGAATCAACAAAAGTGATTTTAACAAAATCTTGGTCTTTGACAGGAAAATAGCACGTCCAAGTATTGCCGTAGAAATGGTATGTCCACGTTCTGAGGGAAGTTGCCTAAAAGAACGTGATATAGTCAGAAGTACTCTGGAAGCCCTATCTGGGCTGGAGGAGATTATTTGAAGAGCAAGGTCATGAAAGAAATCTGTTCTACACTTCTTGTAATTTTTCAAACCATTTTTGGTCTGTCTTCTAGTATATTATTAAGCAACATTACTAAGTAGAAAATAAGGCAGAATTCTTGCTTCTAGAAAATTAGGCATAAATTCAAAGCAATGAAAAGGGATGAGGTTGAAGCTACAATATGTAGTACCATCTGAGAAGGAGCTGGACAAAAGGTTATATAGATGGTGGTATCATTCGTGAAGGACCCGAAAGATACTCCCTTGGCCACCACCATCACTTGTCAACATTTCAACACCCGTGTCATACTGGAAGCTCCATCTCCTAGAGAAGCTTCAGGAATCTGCACATCTTCTTAGCTTACTCAACCCTCTTTTACTTTCTTTGTTGTTACCACAGAGATTATAAAAGCTGTCTGTAGAGCTTTTCTCAGCCTCCCGCGCTGGAAGCCTGGAAATGTAGCAGCCCCCTGAAGAAGGCGAAAACATAAGGGTTAAATTCAACGTGGCAAAGACTGCGGAGCAGAGAAAAGAATCTGGGCTCCTGTCAGCAACATGAAGCCTTATCGTAAATCCTGGACTACCCCTCGCCAGTTTCTCATTATGTGATGCAAAAAGAAGGCCCAACTTTACCCAGGACTATTTGGGGCCATGTGGTTTTTGCAAAACTCATACCCCTCTTGGGTATAAATAAATTCTAATCAGAGCCTCAGATCCCATATACATTAAATCAGGTAAAAATATTCGTTGAGCCACGTGGACTTAGAATTTTGGTGGGCTGCAAGGAAGAATCAAGAGTGAAAGGCACGTAGGTACACGCCCCCTACATGCAACCTGCTTTCAGTGGATTTTGGAGCGATACTGCTGCACGGCCCAGTGTTGGGGCACTAAGTTGTACCTAATTGCATGCACACATACCTGCAGCTGTTTAACCAAGGATCTGGTAGAAGCTGATTTCTATGACAGCTGAAGAGCCCGGTGTGATGGGCTTGACCCAGGAACAAGGTGTTAACTGTCATTTTGTGTGCTGTAGTGAATGTCTCTTTAGGCAGAAGACAGTTGTAAGGGTTTTTCAAATTAGAAAAAAAGAAAACATTTCACTAAAAATTCTCTTAATCCCTAAGGGACAAACAAAAAAAAGTTTGGAGCTCCTCTTACAGAGTGAAATACAAAAGTGAGAGGGGCACGCTCTCCCCACATATGCCAGTCATCTTTTACCTTTGACACCGCAAGGGTTCCAAGGCAAACCTGGCGGCCCCCAGGCAAGGACAGCTTCAGTGAAAGCCTTCGGTGTTCAGCCAGAGATGTAATATTTGATGTAATAATGTAATATTTGATGTAATAATGTAATCTTTGATGTAATAATACTTGATGTAATAATCTGGCCACACATTCAGATTTTTAAAACTACAGGAGTCTCCAGGTGAGGCAGGTACTGTATATAACAGTGCAGGATGTGTCTGTCTGAGCGCACCACGGAGAGAAGAGTTGTGGCCGAAAGCCAGCTTGCACCCCATGCTGCCCACCCAACATGGCTGCATCAGTCCAGAGCAGGTCTTCACTCTGATATGACAAGGATTCCATATGGGCTAAAGCCAGCTCTGGCGACACCGTTCAGTAGAGAAACAGCACTGTCCCAAGGACTTGCAAAATCACGAGAGGGAAATCTGAAGGAATCCAGAACACTACCTCAGTGCCTGAGAATGAGAGTCAATAGTAGCTGGGTTATTACTCAGATGAAGCCTCAGAAACTCAGATAACGTGGTTAACGTAACCCATGAAAGTCAGACTGCAATACAAATTACTATACATTTAATTACATGCTAAATTATATGCTTCAAAAAGAAGTGCTCAAGAACTTCAGACTTAAATTATGATCATTAGGAATTTAAAAATCAAGAAGTTAAATTGGAAGTGAGGATATCCAGAGACAGGTTATCTTGGAAGGAATAAGTGTGTCATAGAGACAGAAGAGTGACACCACTCTAAGCACAGTACATTTTTTCACCTATCTCCATTAGAGACATGCATGCTCATACACACACATGCACACACACACACACGTGTACACACACACATCTGGGGAACAAGGGAAATTCCTGCTAGTGTAAAACATGGTCTTATACTTTCCTTTCAATAGCTGGCCAGGAAAAAAATCTCATTTTATGTAAAGATGAACAATGAAAACGTAACCAGCTCAATACCTAGACATTTAAATCTCAAAAAAAAAAAAAAAAAAAAGTCAGAGGAAAGAAAAAGGAAAGCATTTGATAGGGGAATAACACATTGACACATCAGAGGAGTTTTTGCTTCTGTTCTGAATAAAAAACAAGTTGCCTGAGACCACTGATTTTAACTTAATAAGAAAAAGGAGATAAGCTACAAAATCACAAAATTTGTTCAGATTTCTGAGGACACAAAGATATGCAAATGAACTAAAGTCTAGAAAGTGACAAGCCATTCACAGAAGGGAAGACACCCAAGAATGCTCGCATCCGTGACAGAACGGCAACACTAGGATGAATCTACCATGGAAGAAATAGTCAAATTTTTTACATCTGCACGTGAGTTGGATGGGCTACCTAGAATCCTGAGTAGCCGGAGTCTTGAATCAATTCTGCTCCCCACTGCCAGCCGTTCTCCATAGGCCTCCACTGAGCACTTCACTGGGTGCTGAGAGCAAAAGCTGGTCAGGCAATGAGAGCTGAGAGTGAGTCCAGTCAGGTGGGTCTCACCCAGGTACAGGGAATCCCTTTCAGAAGGCCAGAGGTGCACAAGAGAGCTGCGAGCATCCCTTCTTAGGTGTCCTGAGACTTTCAAGACTGCAGGGCCACAGCTCAGATGTGAAACAGCTGAGACAGCCCCTGGAACCATGCCAGTGTTCAAATCCCAGGCTCTGCTGACCCGTCCATCAAAATATGTAAGCCAGCAGTGAATTGAATCAAAGTGAGACGGCAACAAAACCCACACTGCACTGAATGACAGATCAGACTGGCTTATCCCCTCACTTCAGCCTGACCAAATAAGATCTTGCCTCTGTCTGGAGGTAAATATTATTTACTTTAGTCTCTACTATTCTTTTCTACAAAAATATCCAGCAGAAAATGGAAAATTACAAGACACATGAAAAAGTAAGGAAAAGAGACCCATGTTTTTTAAAAAAGGAAATTGTCAATAAACTCAGAAGTTTTAGAGAGTTTTTAAGAGTCAGAGACTTTTATTTATTTATTTTTCAGAGACTTTTAAATGGTTATGTTAAAAATGCTAAGGAATCCAGTGGAAAAAGATAGCATGTATAAGAGACAGCTAAACTCAGCAGACACACGAACACATGAACTCAGCAGACACATGAACACTAGAAATTAGAACCAGTATCTAGAATGCTAGATGTTAGAAACAAAACAATTAATAATAAAGAATTCATTAGATAAGTTTAATACTAGATTGGATGCTGCAAAGGAAAGAATCAGTGAATCGAAGACAGGTCAATGAAAAGCATCCTAACTGAATAAAAAGAGGAAAATCAGGCAGGAGCAAACAATATTTGTGGGACAACATCAAACATGCAAATAATTGGAGTCCCAGAGGAAGAGGAGATAATGCAACAGAGGAAACCTATCAAGGGACAATAGCTAAGAACTTCCCAGAACTGGTGAAAAACACTAACTCGTAGATACAAAATCCTCAGCAAACCCTAAGCAGGATTAATGCAGAGAAAAATAAACTTAGGAACATCGTAGTAAAACTGCTGAAAACAAAAGATAAATAACAGACCTTAAAAGCATCAGAGAAAAAAGGTATAGGTATAGCACAATAGATAATAGTGATGTGAATGACGCCCAGCTTCTCACCAGAAAAAGTGGTGGCCAGAAGACAAGGGAATGACCAAAAAACACCCACAGTATATAAACAAACAAACAAACTAGAATTCTATACCTGGTAAAAATATTATTCAAATTGAACGTGAACTAAAGATGGTCACTGACCAAAACTGAAAGGATTCCTTTCCAGCAAACCCATCCTATGAGAAATGCTAATAGAAATTTCCCAGATGGAACTCCAGATCTGAAGGAAAAGGTGAAGATTCCCAGAAGGGGTAAATATTACATCATACATTGATGGTTTAAACCAAAAATAATAACCATTTGTAAGAGATATATATATGTATGTGTACATATATATTATAAAGCGATAAAGAAGAATAAAGTTGGAGAGCTTACACTCTTTAAATTCAAGAATTATTATAAAACAAGGCGGTGAGGGGCTTCCCTGGTGGCGCAGTGGTTAAGAATCCGCCTGCCATTGCAGAGGACATGGGCTCAAGCCCTGTTCCGGGAAGATCCCACGTGCCGCGGAGCAACTATGCCCGTGCACCACAACTACTGAGCCTGCGCTCTAGAGCCCGCGAGCCACAACTACTGAGCCCACGTGCCACAACTACTGAAGCCCCCACGCCTAGAGCCCGTGCTCTGCAACAAACGAAGTCACCGCAATAAGAAGGCCGCGCACCACAGCAAAGAGTAGCCCCCGCTTGCCGCAACTAGAGAAAACCCATGCGCAGCAACAAAGACCCAACGCAGCCAAAAAATAATTAATTAATTAAAAAGCAAGACAGTGAAACACTGGTATAAAGATAGGAAAACAGATCACTGGAACAGGATAGAAAGTCAAGCATAGACCCATACCTGTATGGCCAGTTACTCGTTAACCAATGTAGAAAGGAACATTTTTTTTTTAACAACCGTAGGTGGAACAACTAGACAGCTCCATGGAAAAAAAAATGAAAAGTAACCCCCTACCTCATTCCATACTCAGAAAAAAAAAATGTGTGGTACAGAGCAAACCTAAGTATAAAACTAAGAACCACACAAATTCTAGAAAACTTGGAGGATATCTTCACAATTTTGGGTAAAGTAACAAACTCCCTCACCACCTCCGACAGCCATGCCCAGGCCTGGCACATAAGGTGTGTTCAGCACAGACTTGTGAAGGGAGGGAGGGAGGGCCGGGGGTGGGCTGGGCAATAGCAGCGCGTGGAGGTTCGGGGTGACCCACTAACTCGCTGTGGGTGCTCTGCAGGCCCACGGGCAGCTCTCACTCTTTCACGGTCCATTCACACCTCAGCATCTTGCGCCCTAGCCCCACCTACACCTCGGCATCCAGTCTCAGGTCCTTGTAAGGCAGGGTAAGCCACGTCTCCGGTGCACGCCGTCATCAAGGTATCAGATGCCTCTTGGGATTCTAGCAGCTCACCAGACCTTTCTCCTAGTACTGTGGCAGGCACCTCCGTGCACCCCGCTCGAGCCTCCGTGGTCCCACGTGATTAGACCAGGGAAGCGCGCCTGACTCGCGTTGCTGGGCCAAGCACACGGGGAGCCAGTAGGGGCTCCACGCTCAGGTTTCCCGGGAGCGTCTCTTACCCTCCACTCGCTGGCTGAATGACCTGACCCTGGACAAGACATTCTACTTCTCTGTACCTCCACCTGCTTTTCTGTGAAAAGAGGAGAGGTTTCATAGGAGGTCAAAGTGACACAAGCAATGCACTTAGAACAGGGGTAGGCACATAATAAGCACCAAAATGACAGCTGTTATCCTCTCCCGGGACTTTAAAGCTGGGAGCCAGAAGTGATGTGCGTTTGGGTGCGGGAAGCGAGCACCCTCTACCATGTGGATCCTTGGTGGGATCTACTGGGGAGGGGAGTTTGGGAACCTTTATGAGGCCTTAGAATTGAACAACTGTCTTTTCGTTTGATGTCCGGAGGTTTTTACACCTGAGTCAATGAAGATCCTGGTGAGTGGGCCGTAAACCTTTCTTCTAAGTGGAAAAGGGGCAGTAGTGAAAGGTTGGGAAGGGGGACCCTCCACCTCAAGGCCCTTCTCAAGCAGACCAGCTTTAGGAAAGAGGAAATATGGGTTTGAGGATCTGGGAAAACGTGTCCATACAAACGTTCACCAGAGGAAGACGCGCTGCAGAGAAAGCAGGTGTGGGTGCTCCTTTGCAGCCCTTATACCAGGGATCGGACGTCTTACGGGGCCCCTTCCCATGCATTCACCCATGGGACATCGCACCTTCTCACACGGAAGTGTCCAGCTGTAGGTTTTGTTTTGCTTTATTTGTATTTTTGGTTTTCTAAGGGATTTTGCTATTCCCATTAATAAATGTCTTTGTAATTACAGTGCTTTCTTGTTTTTATGTTTATTTTTTTAATAAATATTTTATTTATTTTGGGCTGCACTGGGTCTTTGTCGCTGCACGCGGGCTTCCTCTAGTTGCGGTGAGCGGGGGGCTACTCTTCGTTGCGGAGCACGGGCTGTAAGCGCGTGGGCTTCAGTAGTTGTGGCACACCAGCTCAGTTGTGGCTTGCGGGCCCTAGAGCGCAGGCTCAGTAGTTGTGGCGCACGGGCTTGGTTGCTCCGCGGCATGTGGGATCTTCCCCGAGCAGGGATCGAACCCGTGTCCCCTGCATTGGCAGGCGGATTCTTAACCACTGCGCCACAAGGGAAGCCCCCTTTCTTGTTTTTAAAGCCAAATTTTATTTTAAGAATAATGTTTGCTAACACAGGTCTTCTGTCCGTCCGTGGTAGACAGTAATTACAGGTTAAAATGCAGGGAAGGATAAAAGGGGGGTAAGCTGTCCTCTATCTATTTGTGGCCATCTTCTGCTGTCTCTACTGTCACCCAGGCTCAGATGCAGCACCTCTCCCAACAACGTGAAATCCTCTTCAGATGCTGTCATTCCAGTAACTTCTACTTCTCCTTTCCCTGGTGGCCTCTTTCCCTGCTCTTGTGTGACACAGTCCTTTTCCTTTGTATGCTGTTGATGAAAATTCCTGGTATCTTATAGGTTAAGTCTCTTCTTGTATCGATTTCACAGCATTTTCCAATTGGCCGATGGGACAAACTGAGGCCCTGATGTGTGCTCAGGACATCACACCTCAGCATCTTGCGCCCTAGCCCCACCTACACCTCGGATCCATTTTAACACCACCCAGTTAACACCACCCAGTTTTTTCTTTCTCCACCTTGACAGATAAGGAACTTGAACTTCTGGAGTGGTAACTAACTTTCCTGGGGTCCCACAGCAAGGGAGGCAAATGGGCACTCATATCCAGGCCTTTTGTACCAAGTTGCAGGCTCCTGGGGCTATGCGGCTGCCGCTGCCCCGCTGCGTAGCTGAAAAGATGCTATTTGGTATATTAAAATATGAACTCCTTGAATTTGAACTCTGGGTCACCTTTAGAAACTCAACCATGTCAAAGCCCTAAGTAGAAGGTCCCTGGGGTCAGGACTGTGTGACTCCGTCTCCCCGCAGCCCCCAGTGTGGGGCAGGGCCACGTCCCCCGGCGGTGCTCCTGGGAACAGCTCCTCAAGAAGCCGCAGCATCCGAGTCTCAGTGGACCCCGGCTCCTCTTGAAGCCCAGGTCAGTCATTGCTCATTAGCGCTCTGTAAGGCCCGGGAAGGGACAGGGGCTGGGGAAGGTCCTTGGAATATAGTCCCAGCCTTCAGAGAGCAGTCCGGGTGATGGAGGAGACAGACAAGCTTCCTGGGAAACACCTGCACTACAGGATCCCGGGATCGCAGCGTGTACCATCCACCCCTCACCTTCTTCCCTAAGGCCCCTCACCCTTCTCCAGTAGACTTTACGCCTGGGGCCAGACCACTGAGGCCAGTTTACTTCCCAGTCCTACTTGGGCACTGGTTTTTTAAAAAATATTCTTCCAATACTTTTCTATCAAGAAGTCTTCTGATCTGGGGTATTTCTACATGAGTTGCAATAAAACCTAGTAGGAATAAAACCCAGAAAAACTTTAAGTGGCAAACAGTTTACAAGAAGCACGTCCCACTTGGAAAGCAGGCACACACACAGTAAAAATACAGCCCTTTACACTTACATTCTAAGTTAGAAAGCAGAGGTTCAGAATATCAAGCTTGAACCAGTAGGATTAAAGGAAGGATTCTGCCACTAGATGGAGAAATTGCCCCAGTCTAGCACAAGCGCGGTTCTGGCTCCCTGCTGGGAAATCTTACCTGCAGGACAGATATTTACAAGGGCCATATTGCTTAAATGACTGTGGCAACTACACCTTACATTTATAAACTGTAACATTTTGTCAATTCGTTTTATGTATTTCTGCTTGAATGGCGTAGACATCCCATATTAATCTTTATGGCATCTGTATGTCCTGCATTCTGCCATTACCATATTCATGATTCAGTGCCGACTCTCTGGAAAATCTTTTAACATTGTTTGCATTTTGTGGCCATTAGCCTTGAGTAAATAAATACATGCAAATTTCACTTCCAGTCCTGCAACTGATCAGGTCAAATATTAAAGTCTGGAACAGATTGAAAGCGCTTCTCCAGGACAATCTTAACCACCAGGTATAACGAACAGCAAAATCTCACTCCGAAAGAGGAGAAGTCTGAACAACAACTAGACCAACCAACTTTGCACATCGCCTTTATTTTGCAGAAAATGCCTTCTGCTGATTGTCTTTGGCTACATTATCAGGAGAAAAATATAAACAGTGGTAGGTTTAACAGTACAAGAGATTAGCTACATATGCATAAAATAAACATGCTAGCGGGCAGAGCTGGACATTTCCACTTTAACTACAATCTGCCGTCCTCAACTATGATTTAATTCTGTCTTTCACAGCTCAGCTCCAACTGCGACCCCTGCCGCAAGGGGGACCTGAAGGCTACTTGAAAGCAACAAGGAAGAGAATTAAAAGTGTGCTTTTTATCTCACTAGAGTAGGACCAGTGGAGTTTACATATGTGCCAGAGTCACCTACGTGCTGTACGAGAAACAAAGTTTCTGCATATGCTAGCAAGTCATTTTTACTGTGAGTCACGGCGAGTTAGGCCAACTGCATTGCTTGCACGCTTGAATTCACCTGCAGCATACAAGGACCCAGGACGGCACTGCCACCACAGAAGATGAACAAAGGTGGTGTCAGTGCGGCTCTCGAAAGAACGTGTATTCTCCTCTTATTTATTTTAAGGCCTTATTCCCTTCCCCCTCCCCATGAGCCTACCAATCAAACCAAGACTTGCTGCCACGAGAAAGTCATTGCATCTTTAAGACACAGGCTCCGGCTCACATGGACGGAGGTGACACGGGCGTCCATGAGGCCAGGAGGCGGGCCTGGGCGGAGGCATCGTACTGGCTGTCGGCAATATCTGTGGCCGAGGAGGCCCCTTCGTACAGTGGGGATCCCGAGGAGGAGGGAGCGGAGACTGGATGGGCGAGAGAGGCAGAGTGAGCAGAAGAACCTCGAAAGAACTGGGCTCCCAGCCCGTTGGATATCCCTGCCGCCTGGGCACCGGGGGTGATGGTGCCGCTGCTCACAGACCACAGGCTGGGGTACTGACTGAAATGGAAAAATGGAAAAACAGACAAGTCAGAGACCTGGGGAGGGGCTCCAGATCAGCTGCAGGAGGGGAAAACAAGCCCCCCAAATCCCACTCCTGATAAGTGGGTTACATGGCAGCTTTCTTTCACACGGGCCCCTTCCTCTGTGTCACTAAACCACACTCTGACGTGCATAGAAGTTATTGTCTCATGTATTAACAATGAACAAAATCATTAGGACAAAATCAATAGTTAAAAAGGCTGCTGACGTAGACATAACTCCTGGCAGAGCAAAACACTCCAGCTTTGCTCATGTTCAGAATCCAAAATTCTCAGATATACTGAATCAGATGTTTCAGAGGATGTGTCTAAGTATCTGTTAACTAGCACGCCCCCCACCCTGCAGGGATTCCTTCGAGGGGGACGACAGGCTTCTCAAACACCGAGTGGTGGAGGGTGAGCGTCCAGCGGCTGCCGTATGGGCAGCACATCTCAGCACGCGTTAGTTAGCCTGACCCACGGCAGGAAGAAGTGCACCAGCAGTGAGACCCGGAAGCAAACCCTGGTTAAATAGCTTTATCACGTTAGCCTTGTTCTGCGACCACCTCTGAGGCTCTGTTTCCCCATCTCTGAAAGAAGGAATTGGAAATGGGTATTAAACCCCCCGGTCTGGGAACACAGGCTTGAGTAGCATGACACTAGGCTACAATTTTGTTTCAGGAAAATGTCTCTCTCTTATAGTAGAATCCTTTTATAAATGAATAATGAGACTATACGCTGTCATGGGCTATACAGTTCACCAAGCCATGTCCTGCACTTCAGATGCATTTGAACGTGCAAACGGGCCTGAGTTAAGTGAGGCAGGTTACCATCCCCATTTTACAGATGCAGAGAAACAAGGCTCCGAGATAACACTGACAACCTCTAACATCCTCGGGGCGCGGGGGGGGCCCTTTGTAACCTACAGACCATCCAATTCACAGCAGTTTTCTAGATGCCTTCAGAGCCTTGGAAGAGCCCGCGGATTAGGTGTTGCTTGCTTTACTTTTAACAGTAGACAATCAGATTCTTATTTTAAAGGAATTGTTTCCTAAAACTAAAGAATTAAGATCTTAGGCAAATAGCGATATTCTATACACAGAAACTGTTCTGCTTTTGAGGTCAAGATGCCTTGTCTACAGACTCAGTCTGCTGTAAGCCAACTTGTCCAATCATTTAATATCTTTGAGTCCATTTCCTCATTAGAAAATGTGGACTGACCTCTAGTTTTGTTATTTTAGTTCTCTGTTGTAATAATCCTATGAGGAAGTGCAGTACATTTACCGACCGGCTCGATTTTTTAAGCCAGTCTCCCTCTATATAATTTTCGAGTTAAGAAAATAGTCATCATTCTTTACAAGTTACCCAGCATATACGTTAAGAACATTGATTCTACATCCACAGAAATCCAACAAAGTTATTTCCTTAATTTAAATCCGCCTGTCAAAAAAGGTTCTGGAAACATTTCTGCAAAATTCACCTACTGACCCCAATAACCCTGTAAAGACAGGCTGAGGCTGGGGTTACCTAGTGCCCTTTTCTTGAAGAAACAAGGCTCAAGAGACTTGTCCATCACAAGAACTAGTAAACAGCAAAGCCAGGATAGGGTTCCTGGTTCCCTTGCGTCACAGCCCAGCTCCCATCCAGCCTGAGGGAGCAACTGGTCTTTCCAGAGGACAGGCTGAAGCAGGAACTCACAGCATTCGTGTAACCTGGGGTCCCCGGACACACCTGGCTAAACGGTCAAGTTATAAGCAAAAACTCAACACCCATAAGTGAAGGGCAGAATAGAGGCCAGTGAATGAGACGGCATGAAGTCATAGGCACTCCCGGGACGGTTTGCATCATTCCCCAGACATACGTTACCTGGAGCCCGTAGGAGAACCAGCATTCGGACTCATGGGGAGCATGCTGGTGTGGGCAGGCATTCCAAGGCTGGACCAATTGTCGTGGGATGGGAGCATGGACAAACACGCAGATGAACTGTCAGAATACGCTACGGGACGTAAGAAAGTGTCATTACTGGTGGGATCTTCCAAGAGTGACAAAGTGCATTGAAATACTACCAATAGCTGGAGCTACCCAACGTTGAAAACAAAATGTGTGCGATATTAAGTAGAGAAAACAGTCCACTAGCCTGCTAAATTGGTCATCAGAGGCTAACACTTATTGTCCAATGTATATATTTGAATATATTCCAGTCCCCAGGCTTTTTCTTTATCATTAGATCAACAGCTGCCCTGTAGAAATGGAATCCTACAATCACATGATTGAGGATTAATTACCTTTAAAAATAAAATCAATGCAATTTTAACCTGCCTTTTCCCCAAAGGATTATTTCTTAAGAATTAAAAGGGCTTTAGAAACCAGGCAAAATTTAAAATATGATCTTCTAGCCTCTGGCTGGACAACTATTTCCTTCCCAAATAAGCTCCTTTCATTTCAAATCAGCTTTAATTGCTTCATTGTTTTATGGTGTTCATTCAGTTTTTCCCTCCTTTTGGAGCCAGACAAAATGAAGTCTGGGCATCCATGGTGTTCGAGAGAATTAGGTCCAGGGAGCTTCACGGTCTGGCCCACTGATCACAGGACTCAAGCCGGCACCAGGGTCGCCTAGGGGCTTGTTAAACCACCAAGTGCTGGGCCCACCCCTAGAGCTTCTGATTCCGTGAATCTGGGGGCTCTTCAGATGATACTGGGGCTGCTGACCCGGGTACCATACGTGGAGAAACACCCGTGTGCCAGTCAAGCTAGGAACTCGAGTGCCTGGCTGGCCCGACATCATCACTTTCGAAGGGTTCATGAAATATCCAAACCTGGGCGCCTAGACATGGGCCCACAGTCCTGGAGTAAGAACGCTGGAGCAACAACGGCCACATCCAGCCCCAAAGGCCCCCTGGACTGGACGTCTCTGTGGTCGAGCCAGCAGTAACACGGACATGAAAAGAAGGTCCCTCTGGAGCCCTGCAGACTGCCTTTCCCTTTCCAGAGGTCTTCCGGCCACCCCCAAAGCCCGGGCCTGCTTCCGCTCAGGACTTACTTGGAGAATTGTTCCGATGCGCGTAAGGGCTGGGGTAGGGGGCTGGGCGGTGGTTCCTCAGGGCCGGGTACCTTTCACAGCCATGCGTGGAGGGAAGAGAGAGGGGGCCTCCAAACTGAGGGTGAGGGGTGGCAGGTGGACACAGGGTGCTGGTTCCAGGAAGCAACCACCCCCCTGCTGTGAGAGAAGAATGCTGAGTGCCTGACTTTTCACCACTTCCATTATTTAAAGGACAGGAGGGGAAGCCCCCAGAGGTGCAGCGGTGAGGGCTCCGAACTCACTGCCCAGGACCAGGTTCACCCTGGTCAGGGAACTAAGATCCCACAGGCTGAGCGGCATGGCCCCCCAAAACCCCAAAACACACAAACAAACAAAAACTACCAAAAGACGGGAGGGCAGAGGCCAGGAAGTGGCAGATCTTTTGCTCAGGATTCGGGAACACCGAGGACCCAGCGGAGTCTTCAGGTGCCTCAGGCTGGCCAAGGTTTCTAAACCCACAGGACAGCCGAAACCCTGGGAGACTGGCCCCGACCTCAGCCAAGCCTGAAGCCTCCTAAACACCCAGAATCCTCCCGGCCTCTTACGGGATGTTCCGTTCCCCCAGGCAGGTTAGCTTTCAGGGCCTACCTTCTGAGCTTGAATATAATGTAAAAAAAGACAGAATTCAGACTCAGAGCCAGGCGCATTCAGGACACACGGGGCGAGCCGTGCGGCGGAGGCCCTCGTCCCCCTCGTCCCACCCCACACCGTAGCACAGAGGGGCTGCTGTCCTGGCTGGAGGGGCACCCGTGTTCCGCTCACCTTTCTTCTGCTCTAGGCCCACACTCTCCCCGCCTTACACATCAATCAGAACATTGTTCCAACATTGCCCTGCCCTCCTTTAAAACGCCAATTTCTTCTCCATTTCCTTTTTAACTTTAAAAAAGAAATCAGAAAAACAACCACTAGGAGGACGACAACTCTGGCTCCAATTCCCAAACTACAAACAATTCTTCAGACAACATTCAAATGAGGGGAAGGTCCAGATGTGGCCACAAAGTTTGGGCTCCATCACTTGCCAAAGCAGTTGTTCATATTCTGCTCTATGACGCGGCAGCCCATGAGCCACTTAGGAGAGCTGTTTGCTAAATTAGTCCAGAAGATGACAAGAAGGGAGGGAGGGAGGGAGGGAGGGAGACAGAGAGGGAGGGAGACAGGGAGGGAGGGAGGGAGGGAGGGGGAGGGAGGGAGGGAGGAAGGGAGGGAGGGAGGGAGACCGGGAGGAAGGGAGACAGGGAGGGAGGGAGGGGGGAGGGAGGGAGGGAGACAGAGAGGGAGGGAGGGAGGGGGGAGGGAGGGAGGGAGGGAGGGGGGAGGGAGGGAGGAGGGAGACAGGGAGACAGGGAGACAGGGAGACAGGAAGAAAGAAAAAGAAATAGAAAAAGAAAGAAACACACACAGTTTGAGGAGGATGCCACGCTGGTTCGTCCAGACTCCTGAAGTGGGCAGCAAACACTAACTTTCCTCTCTCAGGGTCCCCTCCCTGCGTGGAGAGGAGGGCTAGACACAGCCCTTCCTCCTAACGGACTCTGCTGCAGACCTGCATCACTTCGCTGGCTCATGGAACTCCTAAAGGAAGCTAGACTTAAAGCAGACTTTCCCATCCTATGCTCCACTGCTTCCAGCATGAGCTGATGGGCCATACCCAGAACCGAAGCAGGCTAAGGGGAAAACCACACGTGATCACAAGCATCGTCCCAAACATGGTCCTCCAGTTTTCAGTCATTAACAAAAAGAGAAACAATCTCAAAGTGGATACGAGCAGGGCTCTCCTCTTGTCCCACACAGCAGGGTGTAAACACCCATCCAGGCCATGGCTGGAGCTGCCTTGAAGCACAGCAAAAGAACCCCCGCAACTTCTCCCCAGGCTTCTCTGTCAGGAGTCCTGTGGGCGGGGGGAGCATCCGCAAGCCCAGATGGAGCAGAGGCTGAGGGCCAGGAGGTTGAGGACCAGTCCTAACAGCATCAACACACAGGGCCAGGTGCCTCGCACAGCAAAGGGTAATGTGCTCCCCAAGGGCACCCAGAAGCCCTGTCTGCTCCATCCCCAGCTTCCAGCTCCCAGCAGGCTAGCCCCTGAAACAAGGTACATCTGGCCAGAGCGCAACAAACCGTACATGGGGAGTGCCCAGACTGCTGGCTGTCTCCGGGGTCTTCCATCACGTCCTTGTGATGGCTTCTGCCAAAGAAGTGCAGCGAATTGTCAAGGAGGACATTCACACACAGTATTTGCAGCAATAGCTCAGCTTTCTGCACACTTCTTTGCTCAAAGGGTATAGTTAGAATTCTCTCACCTTTCCTTTGCATCAAGGAAAGCTTTTGCAAATGGATTGTATTTAATTTTAAGAGCTGTGATCTGAAAAACAAGAAGTTGCGTTTACTAGTAGGTTGCTCATTCGCCAGAGGATTCAATCGGGCCCCAAGAAATCGGGGACCCCCAGCGCCCCCTCTACATATTCAAATGCAATCAGATTTATTTCCTGGTATATCTTTCTATTTGGATCTGAAGTAGCCGAGGAATCAGCATATTTTATAAAGAAGAGCACAGTCACGGAAAGCTTTTAGAGGCTGACTTTCCGGGTGGAATTCACAATACGTTTAACCTCCTGCTGACAATGTGCTGTGTGTATCAACCAGACAAACAGGGCTCAGAACATAACCCGGGTCTGCTTGGGAACAGTGACTGGTTCTAGCTGGCAGTCAACACCCACCGACACCTTGACCCGCTAATCACAAACCGCCTGCACTTTGGGGTCAGACTTAGATATGAATTTACAGGCACTAGACCGGATTCTGTATCTAGGCGACTCCTCACACCACAGATTTGGAGGGATGCCCCCAACCCTCTTAGGAAGATTCCCAGAGTAAGGAGAGGCCCCCCGCCCCTTTCTCTGAAGTCCTGTTCTTAAATTCTTACAGTCCTTTAACCTAAATGTTTTATTCAGCTTTTCATTTTGAGCCTTTAGTAGTGGACGCTTTTATGGAAAACTAAAGGGGAACGTGCTTGAATGAGTACTTATTTTAAAACTTTTCTCCCGCTGTTCCAATTTTATAGTTACGGTAAATTACTTGAAAGGGCACTAATTATCAGTCTAAAAGTACAATCATCACACAGGCTCCTGGCATTCCCGGGAACCTCCCGCAGAGCCTTCGCCAGACCGACGGCTGCCCGCGCCCCTCTCACCTCTTCGTTCTGATAAGCGGTCACCGCTATGAACTGCGTCTCCGGGAAGCAGTGACTGGTGATCATGCGCTGCGGACCCCCAACTCTCACGATGTGGATTCGAGGCTCATACTTATGTAAGGAGTTCAACATGATCTGAGAGACATAAACACGGGAATGGAGATCATCAAAGTCCTACCGTTAAGACAAGAAAACATCCACGTGTCCTGCTGAGGAGGAGAAAAATACATCCAAGATGCAGAAGACCCTGCAGCTCGCAGGAAAACGTCTTCCCTGTTGAAGTTGGTAGGTTTCCCATTAGGTGCTGCTCTCACCACTAGTTTGGAAAAGGAATGTGAGATGCTGCACACCATTAAAGGCAATGAATGCCCATCACGAAATGCTTTGACCTGGTAGAGTAAAGTTCTAAGGCTTCCAGGGCAGCTGCAGACAGCTTTAAATGCTTGAGCGAGATCGCAGCTTACGGGAACACCGGGTCTCCCAGGAACAATCCCCAAGTAAAGATGTTCTGTAGAAAAGGACAGATTTACAAGTTTGTTCAGACTCCACGCAGTAAATACGTGGACGTATTCAGCGCTAAAGCGACCGTTTAACTATCAAGACTGGTATTTTCTCTACCCCTAGGAAAGTTGAGGGCTAGGACGCAAAAGTTCCCCCAAACTTGAGATCTGCCCGAGTGTTCAAAGGGGAGGCTTTGCGCCCTCTCCCCGCTCTCCAGGCCTTGGTGTTACCGTCGTCAGTTTACTATAAACAACACTGCAGGCTGAACCGAGGAAGGCAGATGTCACCTCCGTGAGCGCAGCGCCCTTCCAAGACTCCCCGGGGACAAGGTGCAGAGTCTCGGGGGCCCCTCCTCGCGTCGTCCGCCGCCCCGTGTCTGCACCCCATCACACCTACCTGGCCCCCTCCATTGAGCTTGTTGGTGAGCTTGACTTTGCTGAAGGAGACCGGCGCCTTCATCCAGTGCGCCCCGAAGTTGGGCGAGTCGGGATGGATGTAGACGCAGCTGGGCGCCTGCGGCTCAGGCTTGCCCCCTGGCACCCACTCCCCGTTCACGTACTTCCAGCGGTGGTTGTCGGCCGCCACGAAGTCCAGCAGGAAGGAGTACATGGCGTTGGGGTCCAGGCCAGACACGTTCACCTTCAGCACCGGGAACATCCTCCTGGAAAGGAAGGAGCGCAGCTGGAGGACCCCGGATCTGACCCGTTAGAACGAAGAAGCCAGGGGCATCTGCATTTGGAGCAAAGAGGAGCCCCCTTGGGAACTTACAAAGGGGACGCCCGAGCGCCCCCCTTCCCAGGACTCTCCTACATCCACAGGAGCCCTCCTCACTACCAACCCCCGGCCTCCAGAGGCAGGGCGGGAGAGGACCTGGCAGAGGGTTGCAGCACTCGGGTCCAGCCCGCGGGGCAAGCGTGGGCGAGGCGCGGCTCGAGGGAGTCCCCCGGGAGTCCTCATGCCCAGAAGTGAGGATTACGCGAAGAAGTCCCAGAGGGACAATTAGGGGCCACAGGGGTCTGTTCCCCAGTCTGAGCGGAAATGAGCAAAAAGACCGGGAGAAAGTGTTGGAAGGTAAGGAACTTTGCAGCCCGGCTGCCCGGCCCGCCCGAGCGCGTGGCACACGCCGGGTTGTTGCGCGCCTACCTGCCGTTCTTGGTCACGATCATCTCGTTGGTGAGCTCCTTGAAGCGCAGCCACAGCTCGCTCTCCTCCAGGCCCACGCGCAGCTCGCGTTCCGTGGGGTCGCCCTTCTCGCTGCCCGCCTGCAGCTCGCTCTCCACGGCGCTCAGCAGGTGGTCCACTCGGTACTGCAGGCTCTTCCCCGCGCCGTCGGTGCCGGGGGAGCTCATCCTCCCGCCTGCTCCTCCCCACCGCCCCCCGAAGCCCCGACTTGCTACCCGAGAGCCACCTTCGCCCCAGTAGGCGGCCGCTCTTCCAGGAAGAGGGGCCGCTTGGGCCAAGACCTGCGAGGCGCCCGGGTGCCAGCACAGACCTGGGAGGAGGACGAGGATAGAGATCCGGGGGGGGAGGGGCGGGGGAAGGGGGGGAAGGTTATTCCACTTGAACTCCCGCAAGGAGCTACTGGAGGAGGTCTCCGGGGAGAGAAAATCACCCCTCGGCATAAATAGAGCCTCGGGAGCCGCCGAGGGGGCGCGGCGGATTGGGCCGCGCGCCCTTTGAAGTGCCAGGGCCGCTGCCCATTGGCCGCGAGCGGCCATATCAGACTCAGCCGGGCGCGCCGCGGAGGCGGGGGGCCAACAATGGGCTCCCGCGCCTGCCTTCTGTAAATCCGGAGCCAGGCCCCGCGAGCCCCGGCCCAGCGCCTACACCTCCGCCCTCCTCCAAATGTTTGCACCTCCATCAAAGCGGCCGGGCTGGCCCCGAAAGCCGGGAGGGGATGGGGGACGGACGGCGTGGGGATGGATGGGCAGGGCTCCCGAGCTCGCCCCGCACGCACCTCGCCGAGGAGTTGCCCGGCTGCCCGCGAAGCTCCCCAGCTCTCGCGCGCGGGGCCCTCCTCTCTCTCTCTCCCTCTCCCTCTCCCTCTCCCTCTCCCTCTCCCTCTCTCTCTCTCTCTCTCTCTCTCTCTCTCTCTATCTCTCTCTCTCGAAGCGCACCCAGGACCCCGCAGGTGTGCCAGCCTGGAGTCGCACCGCGGCTCTCACCTGCGCCCGAGCCTGTGTCCGTCCCTCGCCAGCGACCATCGCGCACAGCCACGCTTAAGGGCGAGCCCTGTGCCTAGCCCGGGTCGGGCTGGTCTCCGCTCCTCCGAAAGCTCAGCCCGCCACCGAGCCCGGTCCCGTCCCGACACGTCCCTCGGCCCGCGGCGCTTCAGGTGACTCCGCTAACACCCACGACCATGGATCAGCCCACCCGGCGTCCCCTGTTCTCCGCAGCCCTCGCCTGTCTGGAAAGGGAGGGCCCACGCTCGGAGTCTCTGCCCACGGGCCCATCCAGCGCCCCGAGAGGGAGATGATAGGCCCAAATCAACCAAACGACCCCTTGGGGGATGTTTCCTCGCTCCCTCCTTATCCAAGCAGGACTTTGAGGACGAGGTCTGTGCGCGCACTGAGTGTAACCCGAGAGGTGGCTCCACTTCTGTGGGTTCTGGTCTCTGCTTTCGCGGAAGGTGAGAGTGGGAGGGGGCGGGCCAGGCGTTCCTGGCGAGCCGGGTTCCAGGGGCGTCTCCCCACCCGGCCGGCCGCAGCGCCCGGCCGTGCGCGGCTCGAGTGGTTTATCACCTTTCGGGGAGAACCTCCGCGAGGAGAGCGAAGGAAAGGTGACAAAGAGCAGGAAATAGTTCAATAGGGTCTCTTCAGACAATAACATTCCTCCTAAAACGGGAGCCCAGGAAGGGGAACGGCAGCAGATGCTCGGCGTCGGGACGCGGTCTGCGCGCCTCGGTAAAGAGGGCGCGTGGTCCCAGCCTCGGTTCCCCGCGTCTGCTCGGCGCTCACCCCACCTCACGCCCTCTGGGAAAAGCCACGCATCGGCGGGGCACCCATTCCGAGCAACCCTGCACTTAGCAAGGGGGCTGGCTCTGCGGGGAGGTCGTGGAATCTGCGCCCCGCGCTAACCCTGCTCTGCCCCGCGCGGGGCCGGGCTCTCTCCGGGGTCGAGAATGCCGGGGGACCGCGCGCCCGCAGCCCCCTGGGGAGGGGTGAGCGCGCTCCCCCGGCTACCTTTCCGCCCCTCTCCAGATGGGGCCTGCGGAGTCGCGAGGCCCGGCGCACCCCGCCACTGTCGCATTTCTCAGTTTTTTTGTTGTTGTTGTCTAGGATGCAAGGAAATGCCCAGGGAGCTGACCCGAGGGGTCAGTTTCCTTCTGGAAAGAGGCAGCAAAAGGACCTCATTTGCTCCCGGCACCCGGACCCTGCTGAGTCTCCTTCCACCAGGCTCTTCGGGCCATAGGCTTTGGGGGGCTTTCCGGAGAAATTAAAGATGTCTAAAGGTCATCTGTGCGGTTGAGACCTCCCGAGCCTGCGCACTTAGAATAAAGGGGGGTGGGTGTGAGGTGGAGGGGGAAGAAGCTTGGGTACCAGGCAGTTGAGGGTCTCTAAAACCCCCGGCCGGGAGCGAAGCTTAGGACGCTCCTTGGCCCCTGAGGCGGGAGCTCTCCTGGCGCTGATGCTTCGGGGTCGATTTTCCCAAAGTCTGGAAGCGCGGGTGAGGACCCGCGGGTTTACCAGGTCGCTCCAGTAACTGTGGTTCCGATTTCAATTCGGCTCCACAAACGGGAGGGGGAAGGACAAATAAGAATAAAGCCCCGGCAGAAAAGGATGTTAGCTCTCAAACGTGAGCAGCGACATTTCTTCCCTCCAGAAGGAAGGTCCAGGGTTCCAGAGCGGCGCGCGGGAAGCTCAGCGCGCAGCTGGGCGAGACGCGGGGGCTTAGGGGCTGCGCCGTAGCTGGGGAGGTCTCCGGGCTGTCACCGCCTAGTATTTTTCCTTTCTCCTCTGTGCCTGATTTTCTGGATCTTTGTTCTTGGTTCTCAGGATAAGCGTCTCCGCTCTCCGGGTCCTTTCAATGAAGGCTGCCGTGCATGACAGTTTACAGCCAAAAACTTCCTCCCGCCCAGCTATAAAGAATTCCCAGTTAATAACAAGGTGCTTCCTTGGGGGGAGGAGGGGCCAGGGCTCCCCAGATGTTTCTTTCCCAAGGTCTTTTTCCCGTTGGGAAGTCTAGCCAGCCGGTCCAGAAAAATAAGTGAACGCCTTAGGCTCCACCAATAACTTGGGAAACATTTTACAAAAAAGCACATACACACACACACACACACCCCTCATTTCCCAGAGAGGCGGTTTTCCCCAGACCCACCCTCCTCTCAAGCAACAAAACCATTTGTCTTGTGGGAGCGGGTATCAATGGTGCCGTAACAGGCTCAAGGGCAGTCAGGGCAGGGACAGCGTTGTGGGACCCCCGCCATGCCCTCCAGTTTCCTTCTTTTATTTTTTCTTCTTCCTTAAAAAATAAATTGATTTTTGATTAGATAATTTGTGCTCACTGTAGAATATACTGGACACATGATGGACGTACATATCTGAATATACATGATGTGTGTGTGCTCGTGTTGTGTGCGCGCGCGCATGCAAATGCAAACCTCAAGCGCTGATCACTGCATGTGTAGGTGTGTTTTCCTCAACTTTTTTTTTCATTCTGTTCTTCTGGTGAGCCCTTCTTCCATCCTGGTTAAGCAGACTTAACAAAAGCATTTGCGTCCTAAATTTAAGACAACATATAAAGGGCGCTTGATAGCAAATCTTTTCCGTCGCTAGTGGCTTTTCTGTCTCTCCCACTGAAAGAAACCCGATGAATTTTGTTATGGTTTTAAAGTTGCACAATATAATTCTTTAGACTCCATAGCATTGAAAGTTTTCAAAGGCCACTGGCTTGTCTGGGGCATCTCTGGTTTGTGGAAGAGAGCAAAGACTTGTTTCTCAAAGCCTTTCCCAGTAGTGTCCCAGCCCTGGACCTGGCTGACCCGTCACTGCAGCCCCAGGAAGAGGGCAGTCGGGCTCTCATTTTGAGCTCCCAGACCTCTCTCCGGAAGTGCACGGGAGGGTGTGGCCCTGGCAGGTGTGGAGTTGGATTATTAGCCCGAGGAAGTGCTTCCAGACCAAATCCATCCTGGCTATACTTTCTCGGCCACAAAGCTTTGTCACAGATGACAGTGTACGGTTTCCTGATGGGCGTTCACACACCAAAAACAAACAAACAAGCCTGGTGAGGCTGAACGCCTGGGATTGTGACTTTTCTCTGTAAAACTCCAGCGCAGTTGCCTCCGTCCTGGAATCCCAGGCAGCAGAAGAGAAATCTGTAGGTGGCTGGACTATGGTCCCTTCTGTGGCGGGTAGCTTGTTCTCCTGGGTTCTTGAGTTTCTCAGGCCTCGTAGTTCATAGTTTGTCTTCAGGGTGGAATGTCTTTCTCCCGTTTTTCCAGGAAGGCCGGGAAAGCCCTTTCAGCCACGTCTTCAGCTCTGGCCTGCGTTGTGGTAACAATTTCAGTCCTTCTGTTTCCACCTTATCTGTGTTTCCAAATCAGATTCCTTGCCTGTTCTCAGCTTCTCCACTGTTTCATCCCTTAGCCTCTTCTGCATGTATTAAGTGGCTTGTGAAATGTTTTTCCCACACCACTCTGTCAGTTTGCTTTTCTCCGTCACTTTTGGTTTTTACTGCCTCCAATGAACAGTTTCTTTTTCTGCTGTCGCCTCGGTTTTCTGACAGTCTTGATCCCCCAAGTCCCTCGCCTCTGCCTTGCATCACAATCCCCTGGCTCCTTGAGGCGCTGTTTCTTAGAAGCCATGCTTTTGTGTCTCACTGAAAAGGCCAGTTTTCTGAATTCATCTTTTGCTTCCTGCCGATTATTATTTCCAGAGGCTGCTTCTCCTCTGAGTTCTAGGAATAACCCCACTGCCCCTCACCCTTCACACTTGGCTCCCTGCTCTTTTCTTTCTCCTCCGTTGGGACGGGGTGCCCGGGGGTCCCCAGCCTGCCGGCTGCTCCAGGGACCCCTCAGCCACACTGTGGGGCAGGCGAGGTGCAGGGTAGTGTCTGTCTTACTCACTCGAACCAGCACTGAACTCCTGCTGTTGAGTGCCTAGATTGGCAAAATTGGGATGCTCCCAGCATGGGCTTTTTGTTGTTGTTTATTTTATTATTTTTTTTTTTTTTGCGGTACGCGGGCCTCTCACTGCTGTGGCCTCTCCCGTTGCGGAGCACAGGCTCCGGACGCGCAGGCTCAGCGGCCATGGCTCACGGGCCCAGCCGCTCTCAAGCCTCCCTGGAGACCTGCTAGGGGGCATTTTAACAACACATGGGCGACACATGAACCCTTAACATTCACGAAAATGCAAGAGCCACGGGATCCGGAGCGGCCTTTCTTGAGTCACTACTCACTGACTTGAATCGCCCAGCGTCCTGAAGACGGTAAAGCAGGGGTCCCCTGCGGAGTCGTGTACAGAATGAGACCCAAGAATGAAAAGAAATCAGCTCTTCCAAGGGAAGCAGTGAGGGTGAAGCAGTAGGAACATCATTTCGGGTATAAAGTTACTCAAGAAATCATGCCTGGGAACTCTACCCAATCATTTAATCGGTGACCTTATAAAATGGCATTTCTCCTTTCTCTACACCTTATTTTAGAAAATCCTCCTTTGGCACTGAATAAATCTGAAGTCCCAAACCAATTCTCTTATAGGAAAGAATGCTGGACACGAACGGATTTGGGAATGAGTGGTGTACACTGCTTGTGCTGGACCAGCTCTGAGGTTCCCAGTGCAACTATTCAACAGGAAAGGCCGACATTATGTCCCAAATGAGGCCAGCCTGTGATTGCTGCTGTGAGAGGGGCTGGCACAGCAGGCTCTGAGCCCAGAGGTTCAGGAGCCTGACGCTTCCTAGAGGAAGCAGCAGGGAGAGCGCAAGGTCTCAGGCCCAGGAGTGGGAGGGAGGCTGCTCTTTCTATGGAAAAAACAGCATGCAGTGCCTTGATTCTGGAGCAAAGCTGAGGATAACTAAGAGAGACTGGACTTTTAATGACAGTGGAGACTCCAAAGACCCAATCACCTATTTAATAAGAACAAAGGGGACTTTAAGACAGGAGGGCCAAGTCTGGCAGGAAAGCTTAAGGTGAGGCCGGTGTGCTAGGTGCCCTGTGGTTTGGGAGGAGGACGCCAGAGGGCAGAGGTCAGCAGGCAGGTATGGGGGTGGGGCACTGGGCAGGCTTTTGAGACGGTGGGATTCTGGGATCTTCATGGACTAGATAGGAAGAACTCTAGAAAGGTCTGCACTGTATACTAGAAACTCTGGGGGCACTTTTAGAGACTTCTTGTAGAAATTCCCATAAATACCATAGACCAAGACGAAAACAAGGGAGAAGGAGAGATATTATAAGGATATTTGGGGAAGGCCTATCTGGGGGAGGGGGAAAGACAGGAAGACAGACGGAGCCCTGAGCAGAAATGCCACAGCTGGGGTGAGAACAGAGAGCCGGAGGGTGTCCATGGGGGGCGCCCCGAGGGAGAGCTGGGGGCTGGTACGACAAGAAGGGGGAGCTAAGATGCATCCTCCCTCCATATCAAGTACCAGACTGATAGTAAAAAACGGGACAAAGGGGAGGGCTTGGCATGTCGGTGAGAAAAGGGCCCCAGTCAATGGTTCCCACCACAGGGACCTTGCCAGCTGAAAAGAAGCCGCTGAGGGGGAAAACCCATTTGGAAATTAGGATTAGCACGTTCTACAACCTCAACTCACACAGCTTCCAGGGTCCAAGTGTCCCAGCCCGAGAACACAGGCAGGAGGAAGTAACATTCACCTCGGGTCTATTATATGCGAGGAGTCCCGCATATGTTATCAGCCAGACATCAGCTTTGCAAGGTGGTGAGAGGTCCTCTTTTATATTCAGGAAACTAAGGCTCTAGAGGGAGGGAAAAATGGAGAGCAGCTGGATTTCTGGTTTGTCTTACTTTAAACTCATCTTGTTTCCACCAAACTAGGTTAAATATATGGCAAGTGGAAACAAATGTGTTTATCTCTCTCCTACCCACCACGTTCAAAAAACTATTTATAAATGGAATGTGGCGTGTGTGTGCGTGTGCGTGTGTGTGTGTGTGCGTGTGTGTGTGTGTGTGTGTGTGTGTGTGTGTGTGTGGTTTGGGGAGGGGAACTGGTTGGCTTAAATACTTTGAAAAATCTGAAAAAACAGTTTCATAATACGAAGGATGACAACATAATAGGAACTGGAGGAGGAAAACATCTCATCCTTAAACAACTCACAATCCAGCAGGAGATGCTGGTAATTAGAGAAGCAAAGGCTAAATAGTGCTTAAGCCTGAATACATCATCCTAATTGTGCTTCCGAAGCACCCTATGCAAGACAGAATTATTATCCTCCTTCTTTTAAAAATTTTCATAATAAAATAAAATGTAGATCAGAGAGGTGAAGAAGTCTCCCCAGGGTCACAGAGTTCATGTGGAACTGTAACTCCAAGCTATACTAGTGGACTACAGTAATTCCAGAAGAGAAGTAAGTAGGAAGACTCAAATTGTGTTCTTGGACTTTGCCTGATTCACTTTTTGTCAACTTGTATAACTTTCAAGATCATCATTAACCTCAGAGGCTGGCTTTTAAAAAAAGACCACTCTACTATTGTAGCTACTTCCTTTGGGTGCTAGAGGAATTGATGAGGTTAAAGGCACTGAGAAAGGGACTTCCCCGCCGGTCCGGTGGTTAAGACTTCATGTCTCGAATGCAGGGGGCCGGGGTTCGATCCCTGGTCAGGGAACTAAGATCCCACATGCTGCGCAGCCAAATAAATAAATAAAGGCACTGAAAGAAAAACCTGGAACGTTGTGGGAACTTGTACAGTGTTATCTGCTGAGGTTTGAATACAGCTATAAATTTATACATCTTGTGATGCCCGTGAGTAAGAGTTCCCATAGATGAGCTGTAACCCTAGAAAGGGAATTTCTGGGTAAGGTCCACCTTCCGTATTTATAGAATTGGCTGAATTGTTTTCCAAAAGATGTTGCACCAGTTTTATACGCCACCTGCAGTGAGTAAGGTTCCTCTTTCTTTGCATCCTGGCCAACACTTGATATTGTCGAATTTTACAATTTTTCCAATCTGAAGGGTATAAAAAAGAATGTCATGGTTTCAAAAGGCACTTCCCAGATTACTAAGGATTTTGAGCATCTTATTGAATCTTTTTCTTTTCTTTTAATTGAACTATAGGTGATTTACAATGTTGAGTTCGTTTCTGTGATTCAGTTATACATATATATAATATATGTATATATGTATATAATATATGTATATATAATATATGTATATATATGTATATATACATATATATAACTTTTTCATATTCTTTTCCATTGTGGTTTATTATAGGATATTGAACACAGTTCCCTGTGCTATAGAGTAAGTCCTTGTTGTTTATCTGTTTCATATATAGTAGTTTGTATTTGTGAATCCCAAACTCCTAATTTACCCCTCCCCCACCCCCTTTCCCCTTTGGTAACCGTAAGTTTGTTTTCTTTATCTGTCAGTCTGTTTCCGTTTTGTAAATAAGTTCATTTGTGTCATATTTTAGATAGCATATATGTGATAGCGTATGGAATTTGTCCATTGAATTTTTTTTAATTCAATTACAGGAGGTTTTTTTGTAACGCTAATACTGATCATTTGGCTATTTTATAGACAGTAAAACATTCTCTCCCTTAATGACGAGTCTTTCATGTCCTTGATGATACCCTTTTGCCAACAGGAATTCTCAATTTTAATATGGTCAAAGGTGTCACACTTTTCCTTTCCACCCTCTGGTTTTTGTGCCTTTGTTTAAGAGAGCCATTCCAACTCCCAAGATAGTCTCTCATATTTGGAAAGCTGTATAGCCCTGCCTTTTTAGTTGAGGACTTTAAACCACTCAGAACTGACTTCTGTGCATAAGATGAGATAGAGATCCCCTTTCAACGTGGAAAATCAATTGTCTAAGCACCACTTATTAAATCATCCATTGTTTCACTAAAGATCGGCAATAAGTCTGCCATAAATAGTTTCTGTTCTGCATCTGATTCTGGGCCCTCGGATTCTGGGCTCCCTATTCTAATTCACTGATGGATGGTCTTATCTATGCTGGTGCCAATGAAGCACTATTTTAATTGTTCTATGGCTTTAAGTTAGGGCCTGACATGTAGGACAAGCCCCAGCCCTTACTATTTTCTGTTTCCAGTGTGTCTTGTCTGTTACAACTGGCTGCTCTTCTACATAAACGTAAGAATTAGCTTGTCAAATTCCATGAAAAATTATTGAAATTGCATTAACTCTAAAGATCCGATTGGGGAGAACTGACATCTTTGAAATATAGAGTATTTCTCTCCATGAGCATGACACTCCTTTTACTTAGGTCTTTTTCAGTGTCTCGCAGTAATGTTTTATAATTTTTTTCATAAAGGGTTTACACATTTTTTCCCCAAATTTAATCTTAGATAATTAATTTTTACTGCTATTGTAAATGGAATATTTTACAAATTATTTTATAAAATCACGCATTTTAAATAATATTTATGTAAACACTTTCATCTTATTACAAAATCTCATATAACACCTCATTATAATACAAACACTTAGTAATCCCCACCCAGATCAAGAAAGAGCCCATTTGCAGCACCCCAGAGGGTTCACTCCCCAATCACAAGCCCCAACCTCCCCTTTAAATTTAAACATTTTCCGGAAAATTATAATAATTACTTTCTTGCTTTTCTCTGTTGGTGTTTTTCTATTAAAAAATACAGTTTTATATCTTTTATGAACTTTATGGCTTTTCCTTTTCTTTCTTATTATACTAGTCAAACTTCCAGTCCCAGCTTGAAGAGAAATAGGAATAAATAGGCATCTTTCTGTCGTTCCCAAATTCAAAAGGAACAGTTTCAACATTTCACCATTAAGTACATTATTTATTAACAATTTTTTTAAAAATATACTAACAGATTAAGGAATTTCCCTCTTATTTATAATTTGCTATCATTTTCATTATGAGCAGAAATTACTGAAATAAAGAATATATTACTGGGCTCAATTTGTTAATATTTTGTTTAAAATTTTTGCAACTACATTCTTGAGTGAGATTAGCCTGTTTTTTTCCTTCTAGGCTATGCAGGTATCGCAAAAAGAAATGGACGACGTGCCCTCTTTTTCCATTTTCTGGGGAGTTTACTTAGAAAAGATGACATTATTTTTCCCCTAAATATTTGGATGAAATTCACTAGTGAAACCATATGGGCCTAGAATTTTCTTATTTTCTTTGTGGGAGGGTTTTCAAATTATGGATTCAATTTATTTAATAATTGCAGGACTATCTGGATTTTTCTATTTCTTCTTACTAAAATGATTTGTCCACTGTTGCTATTGAGATGTCGCCTGTATTTCTAATTGTTATTTCTTTGTGAGTGATCTGTCCTTTCTCTCTGGCTTCTTTAAAGAACTTCACTTTATATTTGGTGTTTTTTGTTGTTGTTGTTGCTGTTGTTGTTTGCGGTTCGCGGGCCTCTCACAGTTGTGGCCTCTCCCGTTGCGGAGCGCAGGCTCCGGACGCGCAGGCTCAGCGGCCATGGCTCACGGGCCCAGCCGCTCCGCGGCATGTGGGATCTTCCCGGACTGGGACATGAGCCCGTGTCCCCTGCATCGGCAGGCGGACCCTCAACCACTGCGCCACCACTTCGGAAGCCCTGTTGTTTTTTTATCTATTGCTCTTGTGGTTCTTTGGAATCCATAAATCTAAGGATTGGTGTCTTTCGTCAATTCTGGAATTTTAGACTTTTTTCTTCAGATATTGCTTCTTCCCCATCCTCTTGATTACTTCCACCGGAACTGTGATGAAACGTATGTTGGACTTTCTTACTCTGGCCTGTGCGTCCCTTAACGCTCTGTTATATGTTCTACCACCATTTTGTTTCTCTGTGCTGTATTTTGGGTAATTTCTGTTGATCTACATAATTCACTAATTCTATCTTCATATATATGTCTAATCTACTCTTTAACCCACTTGTTACATATTTTTTTTTATTATTGTTTCTACTCTAAAAATTCTATTTCTTCCTTTTTCAAACAAATTTGATTCATTTTCATAGTCTCCTGCTCTTTACTCATAATTTAAAATTTGTTTGTGAAAGTTATTTAACTGTATCAATCATACTTATTCTACTTTCCACATCTGATAACTTCCATTATCTTGATTTTTTTGTGTGAATCTAATTCTGCTGATTCTTATTCATGGTTCTGGGTTTCTCCATGGAAATGTTACATTCATAATAAATATATTATTATTTACTTGGTGGTACCATCATTGCTTTCATAACTTTGAATTAAAGAAAAGGAAATCTGCCATTTAATTATTTCTTTGGGAGTTTCAGCATTTCTTCATCCTTTTCTTCTAGGTAGGATACTACAGTCTCATTCTCAATCTGCATACTTAATCCAGTATTGACTTGCTGTCTTAGCCTCCTAGAAGCAAAAAAGGGAGAAAACTACATGTACGAACTCTGAAGGCAAAGTGCCTTGGAGATGTGCCACCCCCACTGCAGTTCTTGGCTGTTGGCTCTTATTCACCAAGGAACTGGGAAACAATTCATGCCCCTTCACTTTCCCCCTGCCATTATCCTGGGTTTTCCATCTCTTCAGGCTGCTGACCCATCTAATTCAGCAACCCTGAAATCTCAGTGACCTTCACCCCCACTCCACCAAGGGCAGGAGCTCACACTCTTGCCCTTAGGCATTGTTCAGCGCTGTGCGGACTCAAATCTTAAACTCAGTGTCCTGCTCCAACCACAGTCTCTCATCCTCTGGCATCTCCTGCTTTTAATCCCTCTCTAACTTGTTCTTTGATCTCCTGGGGAACTACATCCTCTAAGTCTCTGGGCAGAGAAAAGACAGGAGCCAACCACAACATGGTGTATCTGAATTGCTTGTTCCACGGTCGAGGGTACTGTGGTCCTGGGTACTGTGGTCATCCCTGGAGAAGTAGGCTCAACCCTCACGTGTACCGGGAGGTTAATCCTAAAGGAAAGAGACAGAGCCTTCTCTTAAAGATTGTATTTACTAACAACGAACTTTCTGAAAAAGAAATCAGGGCTTCCCTGGTGGCGCAGTGGTTGAGAATCCGCCTGCCGATGCAGGGGACACGGGTTCGCGCCCTGGTCCGGGAGGATCCCACATGCCACGGAGCAGCTGGGCCCGTGAGCCATGGCCGCTGAGCCTGCGCATACGGAGCCTGTGCTCCGCAACGGGAGAGGCCACAGCAGTGAGAGGCCTGTGTACCACAAAAAGAAAAAGAAAAGAAAAGAAAAGAAATCAATCCCATTTACAATAACATCAAAAACAATTAAGTACTTAGGAATAAATTTAACCAAGAAGATGAAAGATATCTACTCTGAAAACTATAAGACGTTAATGAAAGAAAACTTAGAAGGCACAAATAAATGCAAAGGTATCCCATGTTCATGGACTGAAAGAATTAATATTGTTAAAATGTTAATATTACCAAAGGTCATCTATAGATTCAACACAATCCCTATCAAGATTCCAATGGCATTTTTTGCAGAAGTAGAAAAAAACTCGTAAAATTTATACGGAAACACAAAAGACCCAAAATAGCCAAAGAAATTCTGAGAAAGAAGAACAAAGAAGAACAAAGAAAGAGGCATAAAACTTGCTGGTTTCAAGCTATACTGTAAAGCTATAGTGATGAAAACAGTATGGTACTGACATTAAAAACAGATAAATAGACCAATGGAACAGAACCAAGAATCCAGAAATAAACCCAAGCATATACGGACAACTAATATTTGACAATGAAGCCGAGAATACTCAATGGAAAAACAGTCTCTTCAAAAAATGGTGCTGGGAAAAATTGGATATTCACATTTAAAGAGTAAAACTTGATATCTCTCTTACATCACTCACAAATATCAAATTGAAGTGGATTAAAGACTTACATGTAAGATCTGAAACCATGAAACTCCTAGAAAAAAACGTAGAAAAAAAATCTTAACATGGATGCACCTCGAAGGCATGATGCTACGTGAAGTCAGTCCGACAGAGAGACAGATACTGTGTGATCTCACTTATATGTGGAACCAGAGGCAAGACTTCGGGAAAGGGAGAATTAGAAGAAATTGATCAAAAGTGACAAACTCCCAGTTATAAGATAAATAAGCACTAGGAATGTAATGTATAACATGATGACTATAGCTAACACTGCTGTGTGTAGCGTATAAGAAAGTTGTAGTGATACTTAGGAAAATTGTTAAGAGAGTAGATCTTAAGAGTTCTCGTAACAAGAGATATTTTTTCTTTTCTTTTTATTGTATTTATATCAGATGATGAATGTTAACTAAACCTATTGTGGTAAACATTTCACAATATACATAAGTCAAACCATCATTCTGTACACCTTAAACCTATACAGTGATGCATGTCAATTATTTCTCAACAAAACTGGAAAAGAAATTGTATTTCCATCATTTTTCTATACATAAACTCTTTAAATGGTGGCAGTACCAATATTAACAATGGTTACTATACCAATGTATAATTTTTTCTGCAAATAAAAGGTTTTATCCACTTCGTTGGATAAAACTTCATGACATTTAACTTTTTTTGGATCACAGACCTCCTTAAAAACTTAATTTAAAACACACACACACTATGAATCCTGTCTCCAAGAAAATCATATGTACATAATCATATACAACATATTTTAAGGGGGTTACACCCCCAAAGTTTCTGAATTTGATGTTAAGCACCCTGGTCTACTGTAAGTTTGACAATAGATTCACCAATTCAGAGGTTCTCTCAAGACTGTTTTACCTGTAAATTTTCTCATTGTGTATCTATCCACCCTTACCAATATTCCTACTTTCTATCCTTATCATGTAATTTCACAAGGCTCTTATATCTCAAATTGGAAATTTTGACCACTGGGGAAATTATGGAAACGTTCTCCAAAATTTTGGGGAAAAAGCATATAAAATTTGGATTAGCATTTCATACTCAACAATCCTGCCTGGGAAGATGATTTGAGAACCACAGGTACTGGCTAAATAGATAAAACAGCATCTGTTTCTAGCAAGACGAATTAATCAATCTTCACCAAAATCAATTATCAGAGAAATAAAAACAAATAGTTACTAATAAGGGTGTGTATGTGTACGTGTGTATATGTGTCTGTGTGTGTAGGAAAAAACATCATCTCTGCCGCAACTTGCATGAAAATCCAAACAAACTAATGACTGATGAATCCAAATCTGCTGTTATGTGCTGACTGGAAGTCAGTATCTGTAAAACACCTATAAATGGATAGAATTTGAAGGCTTCCCCAGGAGACAGCGCCTACAGGACAGTTGGTAGCCGATGACCCTGTCCTGTCTTCAGTGATGGGTCTGCACCTGCGTGCCCAGAAGCAAGGCATCCGTGACATTTTCGGAGGGCAGAGGCAGGCTCGGCCTGGACTGGAGGGGAGCTTCCGACACCTCACCAGCAGCGGGCCGGCTTTCTCAGGCGCCCCCAGAATCCTGGCTTTCCCGACCTCTCTGCAAGGCCTCGGCCTCTGACTGATGGGGGCTCTTTACAGTGCAAGGTCCCTTAATTAAAACTTGAATTCTGTTCATTTCACTCCATCTGATAAGGACCCCCAAAAGACAAGGGGAGTTGACCAGAGAGCAAGTAGTAAGAGACTGAAGCCCAGGGTCTTGTCTTGAAGGCTTTCCCCGCGCCTGCCACGTCAAACGGGACTAACGTCGATCTGGACTCACAGATGCGATCGGCTTCCATCAGCGACCAGGCTGCAATTGGGCTTCTAGTCGGAGGCCGGCTCACCCATGGGGCCCCAGCGGGCAGCCCAAGCCTCCCCTTCCGGTTATTTACGAGGTTGTTGGGAAAGGTTGTACCTGGCATGGAGGACGTGCACCATCGTACACTAGAAACATCACCACCACCACCACCTGAATGGATGCAACCCATCTTGTACAACGTACTGGACAGTCAAAGAGCTTGTACCATGAGCCGGGTGTTATGTAAGCACCTTAACTACCTTGCTGAGTTCATCCTCACAGCAACCCTGGAGTAGGTATCCTTGTACCCACCGCACGAAACCAGGACACCAAGGCCGGGCCTCACTAAGGTCACATGGGTAGAAAGGGTCAGGCAGGAGCTGAACCAGGTGTGTCCTGCCGGCCTGCGGCGCCATCCTGCCTCCGGGCGAGAAGGGTTGCGGGGGGGGGGGGGGGGGGGGCATTACACAGATTTTATAGATGGAAAACTGAGCCAGAAGGAGCTCATTTACTCATTCATTTAGGAAAAATTAATTGATTTCCTCTGTGGGCCAGTTACTGTTCCAGAAGCAGGAGACCCTGCAGGGACCAAGACAGCCCTTGCCGCCTCGCTGGGTTGCCAACATGGGGTGGGGTGGGGGAGGGAGAAAGGAGGGGAGCAGACGGACAAGCCAGCATCCATCCCTCCACGGTGATGAGAGGAGGAAAACACCAGATGGGAAGGGTGAGGGCCATGGGAGGGCAGTGCGTGTCCCCTGCTGCCCTACGGCATTCCAGAAGGCTTCCTGGAGGAAGTGATATTTGGGTTGAGATCGAAAGCAGGAGCCACACAGGGGCGTCCCCGGCGGTCCGGTGGTTAGGACTCCAGGCTCTCACTGCTGTGGGCCCGGGCTTGATGCCTGGTGGGGGAACTAAGATCCTGCAGGCCGTGAGGCACAGCCAAAATTAAAAATAAAATAACATTAAGGAGGAGCCACATGAAACCAGAATCCCTCGGTTCCCTTCCCCTCTCTCCACCAAATTCTTCTCAAAAACAGCAGGGCTTTTTTGTTCTTTTTTTTGTTTTTTTTCAAATATTTCTCATTTCTGGTGTTTTTCTAGACTACTCACATGCCACCCAGGGCCGCCTGGTGTCTTCTTGTTTTCTGATTGGAATCTTTTTTCCCACTGGCTGGGCTGTGGGAAGCCCAGGAAGTTGAGGGGAGGCCGTGCTTTGGGCTGGTGACCAGCCCGACGGGAGCCCTCTGGCCACCTCCCTGGGGGCCGCACCCCACTCTGCCTGTCTGCCCTGGGGAACACGGGACCCGGCTATCGGAAGCAAACATGATTTCTGTGGTTATTGTTTTCATTACATTCAAAATGTGAGACATAATTTTTAAAACAGAATTTGGTAAAGTTGGACTAACAACAATCTCTAAAATGTGTATTTATTTATTCATATTTCAAATTTTCATTATATACTACCTGATATTTTAGAAGATAGTACCTTATCGCTAAGAAATACCATTCAAGTCAGGGTTCGTCCCGTCTGTGATCGCCTACTGAGGGGCAGCTTTCCTGGGCTGTACAAGTCCATGGAGAAAAGTGGTAGGAAAATCAGACCACAGAAAGGCAGGCACTGCTTTGGTTTCATTTTGTTTGTAAATTCGACTCAAGATTAGATTTTTATGTCTCTAAGACCAAAACTAATGTCTCTGTCCTCTGGTCACCACATCAAGACCCAGAATGAAAACACAGTTCAGTACACATGGACGTGCTTTCATGCTTAGTTATAAATGGTGGCCACTGCTTCCAGGCAGCCCCCCTGGATGTGTCAGGACTTTCACCACACAGTCTGCTGACACGCAGCCAGGAGGGTACTGTGCTGCGGCCGCCCCTTCCCACGCCCCCCACCCCAGATCTAAGACAGAGCCTCACTGTGCAGCTTCCAGACCAAGACAACACTGACCACACCGCCAGCTCTGCCCTCTGCCACTGACCACACCGCCAGCTCTGCCCTCTGGGTCCACATCTGCAAACTGGCTGCTCCTCTCCAGCAGTCTGCTCAAGGTAGCACCAAACAGAGAAAAGCAAACACAGAAGCAAGCTGTCAGGCTCGGCACGCCTTGAACACACAGTGCTGTTATTAGGATGCCTCCATATTTTTCCTCGCTGGAAGCCGCTGGCTCATACCCATCCTGAAAGAAGCAACAGCAAACGACGGGGTGGGGGGCGGGAAGAAAGTATTTCCCGACCCCATGCAGTGTGCATTCACGTGTGGACAGTTATATGGATTCTGTGTGAAGCATATTGAATCCACCCATTATTATAGCCCAAGAAACTGCGCTTTCCTTTTATTCCTCTAGAGCATCAGAGGAATCACACCTGGCACAAACTGGGCCTGGACCCGGGAAGTCTGGGGCTGAAGGAGAGCGCATGGCTGGAGGGGTGCCTCCCGGAAGGGGGTGAGGATTCAGTTCTCCCGCCTGTCCCCCCGCCTGGGCGGGCTGCTCACTGCTGTGGACACGAGAGCACTCACGAGCCCCTGAGCCTGCTTCCTGGTCTGCAACACCAGTGACTCAGAGAGGGACTTGCAGGGGATGCTTGCCTGGTGCCCGTAACACCATCGGCCTCACTAGCTGCCGCCTCCCTCTCAATGCTAATAACAGATGCAATATTTGTCACCAGGCTGTGCCTTCCCTCCCTTGCCTGCATCCTGGGAGGATTGGGAAGATGGGGACAGAGGCCAGGAGGCCGCGGTCTCATGGGGAAGTCCCTTCAGGAGGCCGGGACCCAAGGGTTACCCTTAGGGCCACAGTTTCGGACCCCACAGGGATGGTGACAAGGACATGTCCCTCCGCAGTGGCAGCTGCAGGCCCCACACGCTCTCACCTGGTGCTCACAGCAGCTCTAGAGAACGCGGTGTAACGGTTGTCGTCACCGGTTGATTTGTGAGGACACAGACCCTAGAGCTGGTGAGACAAGTGCCCAGTGTCACAGCTCCCGGTGGTGGCCCTAGGCTAGGCCCCGGGGCTTCATCCTCTCTTTCTGCGTTGCTTCTCCTGGTGAGGCCAGAACAGCTGAAGCAAAGTACAGGGCGACCGCCTGCCCCGCGGGCGAGCTCTGGCGAGGTGGGCGCACGGCAAGGCTTGGGGGCGCCAGCAGTGGGGGGCAAGTCGGGCTCCCTCGGCACGGGTGCCCCTCACACTGGGATGAGACAGATGCCTGAACGCCCTGCCTGCCGTCTGCCTCTGTACACACGATACAGCAAACACCGAGGCAGAAACAAACACAGCCTTTTATCCCTCCTGGGGAACAGCTGTTTGACAAATTGCTTTCCTTGGGAAAGTACTCAGGCTTACGGGAGGACACACAATAATTAGAAGACGCGGTACCTGCCTTTGAGGCTCTTACAGAGCTCAAACAGCTAAAGAATGTAAGTGGAAGAAGGGCAATTTCAGCCCCAGCTTAGGAGGAGCTAATGAGTGGAGGGAATGCATCCTGGAAGGCTTCCTGGAAGGGGTGATGGATTTGTGGGCAAGAAGGGGAGGGAAAGGCAGTGAGTCAACCCAGTCTCAGAGGAGGGACTTCGCCTGTCATCCAAAGGCAAGTGGAGCAGTAAAGGAAGCTAGCAAACGTTTTAGCTAGAAGAGTGGACAAAACGTGCTTTGGTTTGCACGGATGCCCCCTGAAGGCCCACTGTGGTGCCGGGAGCAGTTTCTCCTAATTGCTGAGCCGGGTCTTGGGTAGCGGAGGGGAGAAGCATCTCCTTGCGTCTCTGAACACGCAGAGCAGAGCCACGCAGAGCGGAGCCGGGCAGCTTCGGAATCGCTGCCTGTGTTGGTTCCCCCAACTGGAGCCAAGGCCAGGGGTCCTGGGCCCTCCCTTGGGCTGGGGCCTCAGGCTCACACGACCTCTGGTGCTTTACAGGCACCTTTGCTGGATGCTCAGTGGGGATAGGGTCAAGCCTGTCATCCTTGCGGCCCAGGAGCTGCAGGCCCCGAAGGGCCGCCAGGAGCTTCCCACAAGGGTGGTGGCCTTTGCTGCAGTATCTGGTGCAGAAGTAAGGAGTCCCGCTAACCTTGGCTCTGAGTTTGGCTGCAAACTCAACTTTGCAAAGACCTTTTTTCCCCCAGATGGGTTGTCCTTAGTCATCTGCGCTTCTAAGAATCTGAAATCTTCACATTTCCACGTACACAATATGGGAAAATGGGAGCAAAATAAAGGAACAATGAGGCATATGAAGGTTTTGGAAAACCTGGTCTTGCAATCTTTTTAAATTTGAACTTTTGCAGTTCTTATTCGTTAGAAAAGTGAACAGGGTGTCTCCCAAGTGCACAGATTAAATACTACAAAGTGCTCCCAGGAGCTGGGGCCTTGGCTTCTAAGAGAGCGTGGGGGTCACATTGGTACCCGCCATGGAGCTCCCCGCTTCTCTCCTTGTGTGCAGGAAATGGATCAGCGGACTGAAGAGGAGACCTTGACCGTCCATGATTCAATCATGTCTTGCTGCGTTTCTGTAATTATTGGAGTTGGTTTAACCCAAAGAAAGAGAATATTCTGAAGACATTCAGCCAAATTCTTATGGACAGGACAGCCGGCCAAGGGAGGCTCTGATCTCCTGGGAGCTGTCACTTGCGGGAGGGACAGGAGCTGCGATTTGCATTTCCGAGGCCAGACCACACTTTTCCCATATATTGCCGTTTCCCCAACTATTTGCCCTGATTAAAGGAGGGTAGAAAGTTACTTACGCCCCTGAATTGCAACAACAAAGGCTGGGTTTCTCTTTTCAATCAAAACAGCACGGCTGCCTGATTCAAATGCTAATAGCGGGGGTCTGAATTGGCCACTAAAAGAGGGAGACACTTTTCTCTGCAAATGACCAGAAAGTCACTCCATTGCCCAAGAATCTGCAGGACCCTTCCAGCTGGACGTCTGTGAAATTGCTTCATGGGAAACCTCCCGGAGGTGGTCTCGGGCTGCAGCCTGCTTAGGGTGCAGCTTCTGGGGAAGGGAAGAGGACCTTCAATTTGAGCAAAGCTCTGACCCAAGGAACAGGATCTCTGCGGAAACGCCCCTTCTCCCTGTTGCACATCCAGGAAGAGGGGAACACCTCTGAAGCAGCTTTGGAATTCTTTGTTGGAAAAGGCGGCAGTTTGAGGGTTGGCTGCCATCATCCTAATTCGTCCTGATTCCGAGGTGGCCTCGATCCCATTGGCTTTAAGGAGAAAAGGAGGTGTCTCCTCAGCTGCTGTGGCCGCATCCCCCCAGGCCCTCCCACCAGGCAGCCCAGTGCTCTGCTTGCTTGCGGGGGTAGCTGGAGACAGCCAGGCTTCGGCCGATGATCCAGGTTCCAGCCCTGCCGCTTGCTCGGGCCGTGACCAGGCTCTGCCCTGTGTGCCCCTTGCACGCTGCGTCCTCAGGAGTGCGGTCTTAGGGCAGAGAGGGACCAGCGCCTACCTCCCCACTCAGGTGAGGGGCTGTGCACACACACGCATGGGGGCCCGGGCCAGACTGACTGCAGCTCCACGCTAGCCCGGCCCTGACCAGGTGGGCTAGCGCTCCCGCCCGAGTGCCCTTCCACGTCACAGCCGCTCCTGCGACACCAGACGCCGCGCCACGTGTGGGCGCCTGCGCTGTGGGACTCGGGGACCCGGCAGGCGAGGCATCGGGGGGATGACACAGAGGTTTTCAAAACTTCTCTCCTCAGTCTCTATGCCTCGCTGCCATTATCACAGTATGTGTCTTTTCAACGTTTGCTTTTTCACCTTACCCACCAATCACGCAGTCGTGCACATGTAGACTTTGCACCCACCCCGTGCCCAGCTGGGGCGCCTTGCTCGCCGAGGGCTACACCCTCGAGCCCCTGGTGCATTGGCTGGACTTGGCTCTATTCTGGAATCTTGCGTGTTTGGTGGGAGCAATGCTGATTTTAGATCTGCATGAGTGAAGAGGCTTTAACAATTTGCAGTCCCAAGGGAGCTGTTACATGATCCTCCAAGATAGCCATCCCTTTCTCTCCTCTCTACCCTCCCCCGCTACAGTCCCGGCAACCTCAAAGGACAGGGGTTACTTCTGTTTACTTTTCAGATTTACACTGTGCTGGTTACTTTCTTATGGATTATTTATGCCGCTTCTTTTACTGGGAAATAGTACTGAAACCATATTGTGGAGTGACAGTTCTTTCATATACCTGTGAAAACACCATGAATATGACTGTGCAAAAGGTATTCAGAATAGGCGTTCATGCATGTGTTAGAAAGGGACCTACCTCCTGGAGAACTGCATGTTAGCAAGGGAAGTAGAACACATCTGACGTAAGTGACCAAGATACCTTTTACTTCGAGAATCCTTCTCGTCTGATTTACACATAGTCTTGTTCTGAAAGAAATGTTTTGTTTTTATTTTTTATGTTCATGTCTTACCTCCAAGGCTAGACTTTAAGACTGTCTAAAAGGGCACTTATCCCTCTTTATATTTCTGATGCACAGATTCACGTATTACACACAGTCTGTGTGCCCTGCATTGTTGTGATAGGGAAGGACCCTTGTCTTCTATTACAAGTTAATCACTAAAGGGATGTTGCCAATAAGCTTAAATTATACATAGTGCCCCATCTTTGGGAACCCTGCCTTGCAGGTCATGAGCATTAAGCTAAAATACCTTGTTTAGCTCACAGGAAACATTATGACCAGGCCCATCTGTGAATGACTGCAGGAAGGAAGAAATGAACACATTCCCTCCTGAGGTGGACCAGAACCAGGAAGTGTTTGACTTTACTCCCTCCCCTTTTAGTATAAAAGAAGCCGGAATTGTAACTCAGGCAACATGGTTCTTTGGGACACGAGTCCACCACCTTCTCCGTCTGCTGGCTTCCTGAATAAAGTCACTGTTCCTTGTCCCAACAGCTCGTCTCTCAATTTATTGGCCTGTCGTGCAGAGCAGTACAGCTTGGACTCGGTAACGTTGTTTCTTATGATGAATAAACCCAGCAGTTATTCTCCATACTTTACATTTGTAATGCTTTTGGATGCATGTCAAAATATTCTCGGTATGCTATGAATACTTAGACTTCTCTGCCTTGGCCTTCCAGTGTAAATTAGTTGGCAAGACAACACTGATGCCATTGGACAGCAAAAACATCTGACAGACAGCTAGATTCCCAGGCTAAGATTGGTACACACAAAAAGATATTATTTAGCATAGCATAATTAAGGGTGGTATCAAGTGCAGTATTTGAGACAATAGTTTAAAAATCCAAAAATAGTGATGTAAATTACATCACTGTAAGTGCAGAAGATGAGGAGAAATTTAAAAAAAAAAAACATAGAAATAGCTGGAAAGCTAGAGTAGTCCCATGGGATAGAATTTCAGATTAGAGAAAATTCCGAACAGATGAAAATAAACCAAGAAACAAGTAGGACCAGCAAGGCAGAAGAATGGAAGGACTAAGAAATCAATGGCATAGTGTTGCGTTTTCAAACCCTAAGACCTTGGTGAGGACACTTCATGGATAACTCAGAACTCATTCTAATTCAGTGCTCCAAGGAAGGAGCTCTGTGATCATGAAACAGCCTTTAATTTCATGTCTGCCGGATCGAATCAGCACCAGTGGTCACAGCCAGGTGCATTGATTCAGGATTTCTCAAGTTTGTCTAATCGTCACAGGAATTCACTGAGAAGCTTGATAACAATATAGATTCCTGGGTCCCAACACAGACCAGCTAAATCAGAGTCTTCAGGCAAAGGCCTAGAACTGCACGTTCTACCAGGGGCCCCCAGTGACCACTGGGGTCCAGCACATTTGGGGGACACTCGTTCAGCCAAGGATGACTCAGGAAGAGAAACCGGAAGTAAGGAAAGAGATGGGTCCATCTTTCAGACAGCCCCAGAGCACGTGCCTATGACCCACCATTATAGTCTTTGCTTAAAGAATCAGATGTAAAGCTAGACTATACTAGCGATAGGACAAGATTCGTTTTACACATGAAAGGCATTAGTAAGTGTGTGTGTGTGTTTCCAGTTTACTTGTCCCCCTGGGGTGGTGGTATCTGGTCCCTAGATTTCTAGACGTGTATATTCATGGCATTTTACAGTCTGAATGAGTCTCTACAAAGATCATCTTCTCAAACTCCCTCATTGGACAGACAAGAGACGCACCTGTGTGCTTGTAAGTTTGCACATCTGTGCATATAACAGTGCATATTATAGGTGTGGGTCTTTGACCCTTTTCTGAGTTTAGGGGAATTCTGGAGGCTACACCCTTAACCTATAGCCTGTAAATGAATTAAACAGAGTCCAATGCTAGCTTTCATAATCCATGACAGTAAGCCTTTGGAAGAAAGTTTGTTCATTAAATTCCACAAGTTTCAAGAATTCACATGCTCGCTAAGAAGCTCAAATATGGCTCAGGTTATCCTAACGTGACCTCAACATGCTTTTGGGAAACTGAGCCAATATATCTGGCTTTGAGTCCAGATCAGTAAAGATAGCCCCCGTAGGAACACCTATAGGACGGGAACCTTTGCTCAGCCCTCAGCCAGGCTTTGTGGGTACTCTCACGATAAAGAAAAGCATTTGCCTGTGACCTTCCTTTTCTTCTTCTCCACTACCACCTCAGGCCTTCTCTCAGGCTGAACCAGCTGAATCCACATGGGGCCCAGTGTGGAAGGAGGCGGACGGGAGGGAGGGCGGCGGGGCGGGAAGTGTGGAGGGGTCCAGCAGAGAGTGAAGGACACACACGCACACAACTCACCTTCTCTGGGCCTCGGGGTCACTTGTCTGCAGTTTCTCGCTGTTCACACTTTTCCCTCCGCTCTGTAAGCCGAGAAAGGAGCTCCTAGAGGGAAACGTGAGATATCTTTTTACAAATATCCTTCAATGCCGCAGTTTATTAACACTGTCAGCCGAGCTGTGTCCCTCCAATTTCCACCACAATGTACAAAGTGGGAAACTTGCCTCACCGTTTTGTACCAGGCCAAGGGGCAAGGTCCCCTGTAATTTAAGGCTAAGATTCCAAATGCAGCCCAGGGTGGCCAAGACCCAAATTTCAGTAATAACTTCTCATCCCCGGTTTTAAGATGTGTGCATCCTCTCTCTGGTTTCATGATGCCAGAACCTATCTCTCTGAATTATGATGGTGTCACTGCGTCTTATGCAGAACGACAGCGGCTGTGTTTGGTCTCTTGTTCTCTGGTTAAGTATGAATGCAGTGTATCAGATCTATAACAGTATTGACGACTTCCTGCTTATTGGTTTTGGTTCCTCTCATTGCTGGTTCTACAAGCATTCCAAGCACCAGGTGCTGGCGCCTCACGGCCATCTGCCCGGTGTCAGTGTGGAGTCACTGCCGGGCCCGGCGGGTGGCCAGGACTCTCGCTTGGTGGCCTCACTGCTGGCTGCCCACCCAACACCTGTCACCCATTTTCTTCCTTACTAAGAGTACCCTGGTATTGCTCTGGGGTACGAGGTACCCAGATGAAGAAAACTTCATAGTACAGGAGATGCTCAGGGAAACTCTGGTTAGTTGTGATCCTCTTGTGCTAACCCGCTGCACCTGGGACTCAGGACCAGGTCAGCCTGTCTGGTTTTGCTCAGGCCCTTCCCTCTCAAACTGACCCAACATCCTGGAGCCAAATGTATGCTCTGTCTAACCTCGGGATCAGTGTATTTGCCAGAAAGCATCCTGTCTCTCCCACCCCAGTAGGCTTATCCTTCCAGTCCTCCAGGCAAAAGAAAAGTAAAGGTTTTCAAATATTTTATTTCCTTGTTTTAGTCTAGAATTTTTTGTATCTCAGAGTTTATAAACATTCTCAAATATGTCTAGATATTGCAATCTAGATCTTAGGTCACTTAACGTGCTTTCCCTTTATGACCTGTATTCATTTTCTCAACCCATTTTGAAATTTTGCCTGCACTGAAGGGATCAAATCGGTCACCTCCATTTCCAGAAACTTGCTCTTGTTCACAAATGTTTCATGGGCTTACCCAGTTTAATCAGAGTACCATCCAATCTGCTGCCATATCTGTATAAGAGCTTAGTTGGATTTCTTCCAATCTTCAGTTGCAGAGAACTCATTTGCCTACGGTTTCTGTCTCAAATGATTTCTAATTCATAACAAGCTTGTCAACTGGCTTATGAAGAGGATGCTTTCCCACAGGTTCTGCACATCTTAAACAATATCACTGGACCGTCCAAGGGAATCAAAAATGCCAAATTCTGTTGAACTGTTTTCTGTGCTTGGAAACACATACTGACTATTGATTATACTTGCAGTTAGCACTGTCGTTTTGTTTTCATTCTATCTTTATTAGTAATGCTAATATACTGAAGAAAAATAGAACTAAGGCTATTTTTATCTTGGAATCTATGATATCCCCAGGTAAAGTTGAGAGGGAATTATCTTTTTAACTCTAAGGTTTTTCTAACTGTTTAATTTGAAAAAATTTCAAACTTATACAAGGGTACAAGAATCGTATAATGAATTCCCATAAGTCCTTCAGCTAGATGTATCAATTGTAAACATACTTCATTTTGTGTCACATAAAATGCATGTTTTATGTCTCCCTTTCTCTCTCTTTACATATGTTTTTATATGTATACATGTATGTACATATACATATAATTATACTATTATTATTATTAGTTCACCATTTACGAGAAAGTTACGGACATAATGACCATTTACTCCTAAATATTTCATCATATATTTCCCAATAAAAACGTCATTCTCTTATATAACCTCAGTAAAATGACCAAATTTAAGAACTGAATATTGCTATAACGCTATTATCTAATTTACATCCTAAATTTCACCAATTGCTCCAATACACTGGTAAAGTTATAATGTTTTAAGGACATGTAGAAATTTAGTCAACATAGACAAGCGGATGGTAACTTGCTTTTGAAAATGAATCTATTCAATATATTATAAAGATAAAAAAATCTATGTGAGAAACAGATTCTATGGTGAGAAACAGACTCAATCAACAAGAATTATTTAAGTATTCAAAAAACTATTGGAAGGATCACTTTGGCAATACATATACTAAAACGAAACAATGCAGAGAAGATTAGCATGGCCCCTGCACAAGATGATACACAAATTCTTGAGATATTCAATATTTTTTTCAGAAAGGGAAAGAAATGGTTGAGTGTTATGGACTGAATTATGTTCCCCCCAAGTCCTTATGTTGAAGCCTTAACCCTCAATGTAATATATTTGGAGATAGAGCCTTTAAAATAGTAAGTAAGGTTACATAAGGGTGGGGCCCTAACCCAATAGGACCAGTGCTCTTCTGGGAGGGGGAAGAGACACCAGGGGTGCTCTCACACAAAGGAAGGACCATGTGAGGACCCAGGGAGAGGGAAGCCCTTTGTAGGCCAGGAAGAGATCTCTCACCAGGAACCCAACCATGCTGGCACTTTGACCTTGGACTTCCAGCCTCCAACCAACTTCTGTGGTTTAAGCTACCCCATCTGTGGAATTTTGCTATGGCAACTCTAGCAGTTTAATTCACTGGGTAAAAATAGAGGTAAAAATCATAGACTATCCTTCTCATGAGATTCTTAAATTAGATTTGATGGTTGAAGCAAACATTATAACACTTAACACTACCTGATGTAGTGCTCCATGTGTATAGAGGAAATACTTAAGACAATTTTATTTAAAAAGTAGAAGAGGGTTAAAGGTACCCAAGTGGGAGTAAACATTCAATACTTCACTCAAAGTAGTAAGATGTTGATATAAGGAGGCTGTGATGAGTTACTTATATATGTTGTAATATCTAGAACAACCACTAAGGAAGCTATATAGAATGATATGATCAAAAACATTATAAATAAATAAAAATGCTATTCTAAAATATGCTGAGGTAATCCACAAGAAAGCAAGAAAAGAGAAACAGAGGAATGAGAAACAGAAGAAACAAAACAAAAATTGAAATGCCAGACATAAGCCCTAAGTTTCAATAATTGCTCTAAATGTAAAGGGTCTAAATACACCAATTAGACAACAGAGGGTGGCAGAATGGATAGAGACACACAACCCAAATATACACTGCCTTCACAAAACTCACTTCCAATTTAAGTACAAAAGTAGTTTGAAAGTAAAAGGGTGAAAAAAGATATATAATGCAAAATCAAAAAAGGAGTGGCTACATTATATCAGATTAAGTAGACTTCAGAGCAAAGAAATCACTAGGGACAAAGAGAGACATTGCACAATGAGTAAAGAATCAATTCACCAAAACGATATAGCAATCCTAAATATATATGCACCAAACAACAGAACCTCAAAAACATGAAGAAAACACTGAAAGAACTTAAAGAAGAAAAAGAGAAATCCACATTTACAGTTAGGAACTTCATGAACCCACTGTTAGCAATTGATAGAACCTCTAAACAGAAAACCAGCAAGAATACAGAAGAACTGAGCAATGTCATAAAACAACATCACCCAAGAACAGCAGAATGCACATTCCTTTTAAGCACCCATGGAACACTCACCAAGACAGACGATATCCTGGATAATTTTTTTTTAATTTAGCAAATTTTTGAAAAACTGAAATCATACAGAGTTTGTTCTCTGATCATAATGGAGTCATAGTAGAAATCAATGATAGATGGAGTCATGCTAGAAATTGATGACAGAAAGACAAAAGGAAAATCTTCAAACACGGAGAGTAGCCAACACTCCTAAATAATCCATGGGTCCAAGAGGAAGTCTAAAAGGAAATTTTAAAATAAATTGAACTGAATGAAAATGAAAGCACAACATATCAAAATTTGTGAGATGCAGCTAAGAGGGAAATTTATAACACTAAATGCATACATAGAAAGGAAAAATCTCAAAATGATGTTCTAAGTTCTTACCTCAGAAAACTAGAAAAAGAAAAGCAAAAGAAACCCAAAGCAAGCAGAAGGAAGGCAATAATGAAGATAATAGTGTAACTAAATAAAATTGAAGATAGGAAAACAATAGAAAAAAAATCAATGAAACAAAAGGTAGCTCTTTAAGAAAACTCAATCAAATCTGTAAACCTCTAGCAATACTGACAAAAATAAAAAGACATAAATCACTGCATCAGGAATGAAACAGGAAATATCACCACAGATCCTTCAGCCATCAAAACGATAGTAAGGGAATACTGTAAAATTTATACACATAAATTTGACAACGTAGAAGAAATGGGTCATTTCTCAAAACCCACAAAGTACCAAAACTCAGGCAAGATGAGAAAGATAACCTTAGTAACCTTAGAAGTCTCAAAACCGTTAAAGAAATCGAATTTATAAATCCCCAGACCCAGATAGTGTCACAAGATAATTTTATCTAACATTTAAGTGAGAATTAACACAAAATTTTATACGATCTCTTCCAGAAAATAGATGAGGAAGGAATGTTTGCCAACTCATTTTATGAGGTTAATATTACCCTGACAGCAAAAGCAGAGAAAGACAGCCTCCCTCCAAAAACATGTACAGAGCAATCTCTCTCATGAACATAGACTCAAAAATTCTCCACAAAATATTAGCAAATCCAATCTAGCAATGTATAAAAAAATTAATATACCATGAAAAAGTAGACTTTCCAGATATGCAAAGCTGGTTCAACGTTCAAAAATCAGTCAACGTAAACCACCATATCAACAGGCTAAGAAATCAATTGATACAGACACAGGATTTGAACAAATTCTATACCCAGTGATATAAAATCTCTCAGCAAACTGGGAATAGAGAGGAACTTCCTCAGCCTCATACAGAGTATCTACAAAAAGCCCACAGCCAATATCACAATTAAAGGTTAAAGACTGAATTATTTTCCTTTAAGACTGGAAATGAGGCAAGGATGCCTGTGCTCACCCCTCTTGTTCAACATGGCATTGAATGTTCTAGTGCAATAAGGGGGAAAAATAAAAAGATATAAAGCCATCCACATTTGTGGGGAAGAAATAAAGCCGTCTGTATTGTAGATGGTACGCGGTTGTCTGTGTAGAACATCTCGAGCAATCTACCAAAAAACTTCCCAGAGCTAATAAATGAGCTTAGTAAGATTACAGGACACAGGTAAACACACACAATTAATTACATCTATATATCTTAAAAATGGACAAGTGAAACAGAAGTCAAATATAGAAATCAACAAAATGTTGATATAAGAAATCAAAGAAGACGTAAATAGTTGGAGAGACTTGTCATGCTCATGTATTAGAAGTCAATTCTCCACAAAATCATCCATAGGTTTAATGGAATCTCTATCAAAAGTCCAGCAAAATTTCTGTAAACTTACACAAGTTTATTCTAAGATTTATACAGAAAGGGAGAGACCCTAGAACAGTCGCCCAAAAATGAAAAAGAAGAAGAAAATGGGAGGAATCCCTCTTCCCAATATTAGGGCTTACTCTACAGCTACAATTATCAAGACTATGATTGATTTGATATTGGTATGATATTGGTAAGGGTTAGACACACAGATGAATGAAACAGACTAGAGAATGAAATTATCAAATTGACAGAGGTGCAGAAGCAATTCAATAGAGGAGGAATAGCCTTTTCCACAAATAGTGCTGGAGCAAACTAATAACTGTAGGCAAAATAAAATAAAATAAACCTTTCTCAAGAAAATATTAACAAATCAAATCCAACAGTGTACTTAAAAAGTATACACCCATGATCAAGTGTGATTTATCCCAAGTAGGCAAGGCTGGTTCATCATTCAAAAATCAATGAATACATCACATCAATAGATGAGATAGATGCCATCATGCTAAAGAGTCTCAGCAAACTGAGAATAGAAGGGAACTTCCTCATCCATAAAGAACATCAAAAACCCTACAGCTGGCCTTCCCTGGTGGCGCAGTGGTTGAGAGTCCGCCTGCCGATGCACGGGACACCGGTTCGTGCCCCGGTCCGGGAAGATCCCACATGCCGCGGAGCGGCTGGGCCCGTGAGCCATGGCCGCTGGGCCTGCGCGTCCGGAGCCTGTGCTCCGCAACGGGAGAGGCCACAGCAGTGAGAGGCCCGTGTACCGCAAAAAAAAAAAAAAAAAACATACAGCTAACTTCATGCTTAATGGTGAGAAACTAGATACTTTTCCCCTAAAAACGGGAAAAAGGCAAGCATTTCCCCTCTCACCACTCCTAGCCAACACTGTACTGGAACACTGTATTCTAGCTAATGCATTAAGGAAAGAAAAGGTATATAGGTTGAGAAGGAAGAAATAAATGTCTTTGTTCATGCATAACTGACTGTCTATGTAAAAAAATCCCAAGAATTGAGCCCCAAAAATGCCTCGAATTAGGTGATTTATACCATAGCTATAGGATACAAGGTTAATATATAAAAGTCAGCTTTCTGATATACCAGCAGTGAACAAATGGAATTTAAAGTTAAAAACACAATACATTAGCACTGAAAAAAGTACTTAGGGATAAATCTAACAAAATATGTACAAGATCTATATGAGGGAAACTACAAAACTGAGAAATTGAAGATTTAAATAAATGGAGAGATATTTCACATTCATGGGTAGGAAGACTCAATACCATTAGCACATCAGTTCTTCCCAACTTGATCTATAGATGCAATACAAAATCCCAATCAAAGCCCTACCCAGCTATTTTGTGATTATCAACAAACTGATTCTAAAGTTTATATGAAAAGGCAAAGGACCCAGAATAGCCAACACAATAGTGAAGGAGAAAAAGAGTGTCAGAGGGCTGACCCTACTCGACTTCCAGATTTACTGTAAAGCTACAAAAGTTAAGACAATGGGGTATTGGTGAATGAACAGACAAATGGATCAATGAACTAGAGTAAAGAGTCAGGACACAGACCCACACAACTGATCATTGACAAAGGAACAAAGGCTGTCCAACAGATAAAGAACAGTCTTTTCAAGAAATCATGCTAGGGCTTCCTTGGTGGCGCAGTGGTTAAGAATCTGCCTGCCAATGCAGGGGACACGGCTTTGAACCCTGGTCCGGGAAGATCCCACATGCAGCGGAGCAACTAAGCCCGCACGCCACAACTACTGAGCCTGCGCTCTAGAGCCCGTGAGCCACAGCTACTGAGCCCACGTGCTGCAACTACTGAAGCCCACGCACCTAGAGCCTGTGCTCTGCAACAAGAGAGGCCACCGCAATGAGAAGCCCGTGCACTGCAACGAAGAGTAGCCCCCGCTCGCCGCAACTAGAGAAAGCCCGCGCGTAGCAACCAAGACCCAACACAGCCAAAAATAAAATAAATAAATTAATTTTTTTTAAAAAAAGAAAGAAATCATGCTGGAACAACTGAACATCCATGTGGGGAGAAAAATGTAGATTCAGACCTCAAACCTTTCACAAAAATTCAACTCAAAATGGATCAGAGACCTAAAAGTGAAAGGCAAAACTATAAAACTTCCAGAAAAGAACGTAGGAGAAAATCTAGGTGACCTTGCTTTGGCAATGAGTTTTTGAGATACTACACTAAAAGCAGCACAAACCATGAAAGAAAAAATTGATAAGCTGGACTTCATTAAAATTTAAAATTGCTGCTCTGTGAAAGACACTGTTACGAGACTGAACAGACAAGTCAGAGGCTGGGAAGACATACTTGCAAAAACATATCTGAGCGTTTGTATTGCAAATATACGAAGAACACTTGAAACTCAACAATAAGAAAACAATACAATTAAAAAATGGGCCAAAGATCTTAAAAGACAACTCACCAAGGAAGGTATACAGGTGGCAGACAAGCATATGAAAGGATGTTCCACATCATATGTCATCAGGGAAACGCAAAGTGAAACAACAATGAGATACCACTGCACACCTGTGAGAATGGCCAGTGTCTGGAACACTGACAATTCCAGATGCTGACCAGGATCCATTCACTGCTGATGGGAGTGCAGAATGGTACAGCCACTTCGGAAGACAGTTTCAGCTTCTTATGAACCTGAACATACTCTTACCATATGATTTAGCAACCATACTCCTTGGTATTTACTCAAAAGATTTGAAAACATATGTCCACACCAAGACCTGCACACAGATGTTTATAGCAGCCAAAACTTGGAAGCAACGAAGATGCCCTTCAGTAGGTGAATGGATAAATAAAGTGTGGTCCATCCAGACAATGGAATATGATTCAGCACTGAAAGAAATGAGCTATCAAGCCTGGAAAAGACATGAAGGAACCTTAAATGCATATTACGAAGTGAAAGAAGCCAATCTGAAAAGGCTACAGACTGTATGATTTCAACTATAAGACAGGAGGAAAAAGGAAAAACAACGGAGACAGTAAAATGATTATTAGTCGCCAGGCGCTGAGCAGTGGGAGGGATGAATAGGCAGAGCACAGGGGATTTTTAGGGCAGTGAAAATACTCTGTATGACACTCAAGTGGTAGATACAGGACATTACACATTTGTCAAGACTCATAGAATATACTTCACCAAGAGTGAACCCCAATGCAAACTATGGACTTCAGTTAAAAATAATCAAGTGTGGGCTTCCCTGGTGGCGCAGTGGTTGAGAGTCCGCCTGCCGATGCAGGGGACATGGGTTCGTGCCCTGGTCCGGGAGGATCCCACATGCCGCAGAGCGGCTGGGCCCGTGAGCCATGGCCGCTGAGCCTGCGCGTCCGGAGCCTGTGCTCCGCAACGGGAGAGGCCACAACAGTGAGAGGCCCGCATACCTCAAAAATAATGATAATAATAATAAAATGTGATAATTTTATCTTTGCTTTGAAGGATCTTAGTTAGACTTTTCTTTTTAACTCTAAAAGGTAGCAACCTAGCAGTCATTTGTTATCACAGAAAAGGTCAGCAAATTTCTAACACTTTCCCTGTGTAGGAGAAAGGTATATAATTCAACAAACATTGAAATCTTCCAAGTGCTCCGTTCAGAAGGAACCAGTAAGCACCTCTGTAGGTACGAGAGTGCCACGGTCAGGGCCCATGTCGTGACACATGCCATTATAACAATCCTGACATATTTTATGTTTTATTTTTATAATCATATTAATGATATCCTACTTTTCTTTGCCCATTTCTGGATTCCACTCATTCTGCGTGAGCTTACCTAGGAATGATGCAATGAATTAATTTCACATATAATGCTGCATCTATATCCTTGCCCCAGACTCATTCTCTGTAATTCCTGTCAAAGCTGTCACTACATCAGCAATTGCATTTTCACTGATTTTCCATAATTTTTAAATTAAGAAGTTATTTACTCTTAAGAATATATCTTTATTGTATACACCCATGGGTGATATTCAAAGTGTTTAAAACGGTACTGCACAGATACCTAAGAGTTTGACCAGAAGCTGGCTGTCCCTGGGGTTCAGCTGCTGGACTGTGGCCTGAATGGGGGACGTGGGAAATATTTCCTGGGAGCAGAGGCTGTTCACCAACCTGCAGAGAAGTATTTCGACATGGTGTCACCTCCAATAGCCCACCAGTACATTCAGACGGACCGTCCAGGCACTGGGTGGCCTCAGGGTACTTCACTTACCGGTATGAATTCTTTTTGGTAAAGAGTTCCTCAAATCCCACTTTTGTCCCCAGAACTGTATAAACTCCAGGTCCCGCAATTCCTGGCCCGGCCCTGGCGCTGTGTGACCCACTGGCACACGGGACAGTGAGCTCGGGGTCAGCCTGTATATTAAATGGGTTACCTTTAATTCCTTTTTTATTTTTAGAAAAAAATTATCGATAGACGTTTTCTCCCTCCCCTAAATGGGAAATTTTGAGCAGCCTATTTTGGAGGGCACTGACTCGTTTCTGAATGATGCTTCCGTTTGCCGGGGGAGTTCTTACCTAAAAGGCAACCACGGCGGCTGGTGACCAGGCCTCCCTGGGCCACTGCAGGGGATGCAAATCTGCAAACCCTGCACATGAAGTCACGAACAGTGATTTATTCTGCTCATTCAGTGTTTAACGAACCTGTCATATCCGGGGAAGATGCAAAAGGAATACAAGTGTTCTGCACTGTCGGGGTTTGCAAGCAGCTAGGAGGAGAAGACAGGGTGAGGAGAACGCCAGGTGGACCCAGCAAAGGGAGATGCGTGTTCTCAGCGGGCAGCTGGACTGTTGGGGGAAAGGGAAGGTGGGAAACAGTGGAGAGAGTGTGGCATCAGGTGGTCTTTGACGGGAACGCTTTGAACAGGTGAGGGAGAAAAAAGAAGACTTAAGTGGTGGGAAAACCCTTAAAGCCTGGAATGTAAATGCCGAAGTCAGAGGGCGGAGGGTGAGACAAAGTCCGGGCCAGTGCGGCAAGAGGGTGGTCGCCAACCCCCCTCCCGGGATCCGACTTAGCCCAGCAGGCAGCTGGGCGGGACTGGGAGTGGTGGCCCGCCAGTGGAATCTTCCAGTTGGGAGGATGGGTGTGCGGCCTGGGGAAGGCCTGTGGAGGATCGAGGCGGGGTGTGGTTCCAGCGGCGCCCCCGGGGAGGGCCCGAGGCAGGGCTGAGAGCTTCCCAGCAGCAGAGTGAGACGTGCCCCATCCCCGCCCCGGCCCTTTACAGAAAGGTTTGCAGACCCTGCAAAAGAGAAACTAAGAGTTCCAGATCTTAGACTAACTGTTGACTCAAATTAACCAGTGAATCACTTAAACTTTTCTTCCTTAAAGTATTTTCTTCCCGCGAAAGGATACAGCTGATGTAGATACGATACGACCGAGGGCCTGGGCCCTTTGGAGCTGGTTTCCTTAATCAGGCCGAGTAGATGAATGGCGTGGCAGCAGGCGGGGTGAAGGTGGCCATGGGGGTGGGACGCAATCCGGTCCGGCGGGGCTTCCTGTTGTTCTAGCATTAACATACCTACCCGGGATCAAAGGGAGCCTGGCTTCCCCGCGCTCTCCACAGGGGAGAAAAAAGTCTAATATAATTAAAAATAAGCTGCAATTTGGTACCGTCTGCAACCATGACGCTTTGCTACTGAGGATGAAGGTTTATGGAGAGCAGTTGACTCAGTACTAACTAACGTAGGATACTCCCGCCACTTTTCTGTAGAAAATGTACTGTCTTTGTGTCTGCTAAGACATTTTCTCAGGTTCGCTTATATCGAATGATCTAGAAATCATTTTGAGGGTAGATGCCATTTCATTTCCCTCCACATCAAAGGCAGTTGGCCCAAAGCTGCACATGTCGTTTAATAGGTGACATGATCCTGTCTGACTGATGAAAAGGACAGGAAAAAGGAAATACATGTGTAAAAGTGCGTCTTACACGTCAGACTCTGTTACAGGCTTTATTACATTTCTTGTCCACTCTGATGAACATTCCATCAACGATTTATTGAGCTGAGCGTTTGCTGAGACCTGTGCCAGCCGTGGTGGGCCCACTGGCGAGCACCAGGATTCCTGTCCCCAAGGAGCCCAGAGTTCCTCAGGGGACACAGATGTCATTAACTAAACAGAAATACACCCGCAGCTGCAGGTGGGTGAGCAGAATGGGGACTCCACCAGAGAACCTAGAATAGCAGGGGGACGATGGGCAGAGGAAGGGCTCCTCCAGGAACGAGGTCCACCTGCGAAGGATGAGCGTTTTCTAAGGAGGCAGACGGAGGAGGAGGGAGCAGAAGGGAAAAGTGTGAGCAAGGCTCCCCGTGAAGAGCTGCTCCATCCAGCTCAGGGCCCAAAGGCCAGTGAGATGGGAGCTGAGGGCATGGGGCCCACCAAGATCAGGGTTTTCGTCTTTATCTTAGGAGCACTAGGACAGCACTGAAATATTTGAAGAGGAGGCTGACATGATCCTGGGCGTGTTTCGAAGCCACGATCCTAATGAAAATCCACATCACAAGGACAAGAGTGGATGCAGAGGCCATTGGTCTGGGTGCAGATGACAATGGCCAGGCCCAGCGCGGGATGCGGAGATTGAGAGAAGGCTTGGACCTCAGCGACACTGAAGTCTGGGGTATAAAACACAAGTCTGCGGTTGGACTAGGTATGGGGTGGGGGGAGAGTGAGGCGAGGGGCAGTCCCCAGGGCTCTGGTTCCATAACAGTCCCTTGGTGTTACCACACTGAACCCTCAGGAGGACCCAGCAGTTCACCCTGTGGGCACAGGACCGGGGGTGGGGTGGGGGAGGGAAGTAACATCCATGCTCCCAGCCCCTGGGGCACTGGGTTCCCCACGGCTTCCCAACGCCGTGCTACACCCACTTCACGAGCGCCCCGAAATTCCCTGAAACTCCAACCAGATTAGCCCACAGCGCTCTTTGAAATGTACTAACAGGCACCAGGGCCACCTGAGCCAAGTGGCAGGACCTCCGTGTGTGACCACGTGGCTCTATCCACCATCAAGGTGACAGTTATCCGCGGTCATCTGTATTTGTTTCCTACTGAAGCCAAGTGTAGTTATAAGCAGAGTTTTATAATTTAGTGAACTATTTACATAATCTGGAAAACTATGACTGTGAGAGGGAATTATTTCTAAACAAAAAGAACCGCCGTGCTGACTGCTTTGGGAAGACATGATAACAGTAAAAGACCCCAACGGACTGGGTCAATCGAGAAAACTGTATCAGAGTCTGAAAAGGATTCTGCAGTCAGGTTGGAGGCCAGGGGTGTTTAGGTAATCACATAACCAGAAATCTAAAACGTAGACAGTGCATTGAAGTTGCTGGTGATGCGAGAAAATTCACAGGAAACTCATCAGCAGACCCAACCTCAAAGGAAGAGTCCTTGGCCCCGTCAAAAACTCATCAGCAGACACAGCCTCAAAGGAGAAGCCCTTGGCCCCGTCAAAAGTTGTTAATGAACTATGCATATTTAGCTTTAAACATATTTGCATTGAATGAGGCAAGAATAAACCAACTTTTAATATTAACTCACTACCAACCAATCCAGATGGCTCTATCGATTATTATATTCAGACCATGACTTTCTAGGTCCCATCTACTTAATCAACCCAACTTGATGAGTGCTATTTAAAACGAGTTCTGGGGCTTCCCTGGTGGTGCAGTGGTTGAGAATCTGCCTGCCAATGCAGGGGACACGGGTTCGAGCCCTGGTCTGGGAAGATCCCACATGCCGCGGAGCAACTAAGCCCGTGAGCCACAACTACTGAGCCTGCGCGTCTGGAGCCTGTGCTCCGCAATGGGAGAGGCCGTGACAGTGAGAGGCCTGCGCACCGCGATGAAGAGTGGCCCCCGCTCTCCGCAACTGGAGAAAGCCCTCACACAGAAACGAAGACCCAACACAGCCAAAAATAAAATAAATAAATTTAAAACATGAGTTCCACATCCATAAAAGTAACCAGGGAGGATTCATTCTATGGGATACTGGAAGGTGCTCTCACAGGAATCAGACAGAATAGAAAGTATAGACAAAGCCCAAATGTCTTTGAAAGTGTCGTCTGTGGTAAAGATAGCATTCCAAAGAAGTTGGGAAAGATTGGATTATTAAACAAATGGTTTTAAGACAAAGGGCTAAATATTTTGAAAATATAATGTCACATCAAATAAACGTAGAATATGGAATTATAAAACTACTACAAAATATGAATCATGGGGCTTCCCTGGTGGTGCACAGGTTGAGAATCCGCCTACCAATGCCGGGGACACGGGTTCGAGCCCTGGTCCGAGAAGATCTCACATGCCGCGCGGAGCAACTTAAGCCCATGTGCCACAAGTCAGTAGTCTAGACCCTGTGCTCTGCAGCAAGAGAAGCCACCGCAATGAGAAGCCCTTGCACCGCAACGAAGAGTAGCCCCTGATCGCAACTAGAGAAAGACCACACGCAGCAGCAAAGAATCAACGCAGCCAAAAAATAAAATAAATAAAAATTTTAAAAATTAGAAAAAAATGTGAATCATGGCTTTCACGCGTGGCTGCAAGGTGGAATTCCCTGGGTAGCTGGGTGGGCCCCAGGTATCCATGTTTCTTCAAGCTCCTCAGAGGAATCCCCGCCGCCGTCAACGTGCAGAACCACGATATAGGTCAGTGTTTATATAATATTTGCTTTGGGAAGATATACAGCATAAAGGAAACTGTTAAATTACCTAAGAATTAAAACTATCTGTTGCTTCCATAAATTTAAAACATAGAAGCATTAAAAGGGAATTGACAAACTCGAATTTTGCAACTCTACGGCAGGCACAAGGTTAATATTCCAAGGAAGAGATCGTAGAAATCAAAAAGCAATCCGACCATCAATACACGCATATGTGTGCACCGCCCCAACTGATGATGATGAAAGGGACCTATGAACGTGTATCAGTGAAATAATGCAAGTGTGTTCTATCTCACTGGTAATAAAAGAAATGCAAAACTAGCCATGTTTTACTTGCAATATCGAAACGCCTCAGTGTTGGCCAAAGTGTGAAGACGGATGCTCTTCTATTGTCAAACAAGACAATTCAGGCACCAGTTCTTGTAGACACATCACGCACCTTAACTCAGCAACACCATTTCCGAACCTTCGCCTCATGGTGCTCTTATGTAATGGTTTGTGCACAAACTTTTGTCCCCCACTGAGGCTTAGCTTCCTTTGGGAAGCAACCCCTGCACGATGCCCTGCTCCCTCCGTACAGCGTCCGAGTTGCTTCTCCATTTGGGAATTGTCCATTTGCTGGTTTTCTTTGGCAGGCGGTAGGCACCTAGCACACTAGCGTGACGCTTTTTGTCCTTATGTCCCCAGCCTAGGGCACAATTCCTGGATCACAGCAAGTGCTCATCACATGTTTAAGGAATCAATGACTCTGCAGAACTGTTGTGATAAATAATAGTGATTCAACAAGCTTTCAACGACAAGGGGAGGGTAAGAAGGTTGTGATTGGAGCCCAGATGCCTGGACTGCCCTGGGTGCTGTTTCTCGGGTTGTACGGTGTCACACGCTTACCAGCCAGCCCTGTCCCACAGAACTTTCCCTCCCCACTCTGCCTGGTACAATAGCCACTGGCCACTCAGGGCTGTTGGGCACTTGAGATGTGGCCGGTCGACTGTGGGACTAAATTTTTAATGTTACTTAACTGCATTAAATTTAAACTGTCACCCGTGACGAGTGGCTACGGTATCAGACAGAAGAGGTCGAGACCACTTGCCTTACTTTTTCGGAGTCCCAGGGAGTTAGGGATTGGTTTGAAGTCTAACAACTACGTTGTAACAACTACGTTGTAAGTGCTCATCACTGAGCACTTCAGTGATGGAACTGTGAGGACCCATGCATTGGTCTCTAAGTTAATTCCCACCCTACAAAGAAGGATGCAAGCATTTATGTTCCTTTTAATAGTTTTGAAGAAAACGTAAGAGAACTGTGAGGCTTTTTTGGTTCTCTCTAAACATTATGCTGGCCTGGAAACAGCCTTTTATAATGACCCTAATTCTTATTTTAGAACTGAACATCAAAGAGTCTAAATTTGATCCCTTCTGCCTACATTTCATTAAACAGAAAGTTAAGAGCATTGTTAAAATGAACAAAGTGACATCTGGAAATCACAATGCTGCCAAACATAAGGTATGTTATGTAATTTGCAAGGAATCTTTTATGCTTTTCTCATGTGCATGGTTCAAACTGGAGACTCAAATCCCACAATCCAGCAGGGTCTTCCCAAAATCAGTGCTCTGGGATTCACACACACACACCCTCCGGGACATTCCATGCTAAACTGTATAAAAGTGACAGAACAACGAAAATCCCAGACTCCTTTTTTAAACAAAGAGAGAAAAATACTGAAAGAAAAGTAGACAGGAAAAGCATTAAAGGGAAATTAAAATTGCGATGTGAAAAAAGAGGAAAACATAGCGCCAGAGTTTCAATTCCCTTTCTTAGCGTTTTTCCTTTAAAGGACAAAAGCCTGAAGGCCCAATGCAGAGTAAACACGTGGGAAAGATGAGGGGGCTCAGTGATGGCTTGTACCCTTTAACCTTAAACTTGAATCCAGAGAGCTCTCTGTATACGTGTGGGTGTGTATTTTCAGTGCGTCATCCTTTAATATACACCTCAGTCAAAATGCCACACTTCTCATCTGCTTCTCACAGACGTTGTCTCTGAAATGAAGGCCACTCAGCTCTGGAATTAAAATGCTGAGAACCACGAAGCCCCTAAGTGTTGGGAGGAAGTGAATCTTTCCTTGTAAAGTTAGCCGATAGCTGCTCTCAACATACCTGGGACACCAATTTAAAAAGGAAAAAGGAAGTGGTCAAAGTCATGCTTTTTTGTAAACTTCAAAGGTTATCTCTCCCTCCCCCTCTTTACATTTTACTGTCTGGTGAGCTGACTTGTCTGCAGCTGTTGGCAGAGACTGTGTTCCGTGGCGTCAAACCTGCCTCCTCACGGCCCATAAAATTACAGCAGGGAACCAGGACCGGCAGGTGTGGGAGGCCGAGGCCAGGATGCCCCCTTAATGATTCCCCTGACACCCCATGCTGAGAAACGGGAGAGGAGCTGGGGAGGACGGAGCTTCCCTGCCTGGGAGCCATGCCAGCTCAGCTCAGCTCCCCAGCAAGGCTTTTAGCTCCTGAAATGATTCCCCAAATTTCCGTGCTCCATGTGCCGGGGCATGGGGGGAGCCAGAGTCTCATGACCCCCTCAGACCCTTACGTCTGCGTGGCTTCCCAGCAGAAAGCTTTAGTGGGACTCACGTCCACCAAAACTCAGGCCACAGAAGGAGGGAGGTGGACGGAAGCCAAATTAACTCTGACATTTATAACCCAAGTTTAAAAAATGTCTTAAACAGCATCAAGTACCACAACAAAATGCTTCTAAGACCTACAAGGCCAGGTTCTTTTACTTCCTTAAATTGGCAGAGATGAATAAACATCATATGTGTTTTCAAAGATGGCAGATCTCTGCTGGTATTTAATAGTAAGAATGTAAAAATAGAATGTATATATATGTATAACTGAATCACTTTGCTGTACAGCAGAAATTAACACATTGTAAGTCAACTAGACTTAAATTTTTTTTAAATAGTAAGAATGTAATACATTTTGCTCTCTTCCTTTTCTTTTAGTGATAGAAGAAATTAATAATTATACACTACGTGTCAGTCAATTGTAATCAGACTTTGCAAACCCCTAGCTCATTATGCCTCATGGCTTAGTGCCAATATTTTTTTTTAAGAAAGGGGGAAAAACAGAAAATAAATTTATTTAAAGCAATCTTAAATTGTTCATATAGTGTTTATTTGACAGATTGAGAAATACATACTTTTTTAAAGAAATGGAGAAGTGGTTGCAGCATTTTTGCAAAAAAAGAAAGGAGAATGGAAAGAAGAAGAACCATCTTGGAGAGAGTCTAGAAGGCCAGCGCAAGGGGTCTGCAGCATTTATTAAGCCCCCACTGTGTGTTGAGTAGTGAGTGCTTTGCCACTTTGAGGGGAGGAATGAAGGAAGAAAGAAGCATGAAAGAAATAAGAGAAAGAAAGAGTCCTGGTTTTGCCCTCAGAGACACTATTTTTAATCAGAGATACCCAACAAATAAACACAATATGGACTTAAACACATTTTAAAAATCAGCGGCTAAGAATTTATCTTATACCTTTAAATGATTTTCATTCTCTATTGTGTTTGCACTATACATAACTATTGCTCATAGAGGTGATAAACAGTTTTGATAAATTATATCTGTTGGGGTCCATACCTTAAATTTTACAGAAAGCTGGTAGGGTTGGGATGGGGTGGCCCAAGAAAATATTTCTATTAAGGCTGATTATAAAAACCCATCTCTCAGAATTGAAGTCACCCTTTCAATGCTGTAGGATGAGATGAAAATAAGAAATGCTATCATATGGCAAGGATTTTCTGAAAACCTACCATGTATCAGGCACTGGGTTAGGATCCTAGCATATGGATAAACATAATAGAGCCTGTAGTAGACAGAAGAATGCAATATCATAAAGAAGGTGGCTTTGGTACTTATAGATTCCAAAAGATGCAAGACATATTTCAATTCATTCTTCTATAATTTAAGCCCAGAAAGGAGAATCGCCAAGTTAACATACTAGATCAGAGGTCTGCCAGCTATAGCCTGTGGGCCAAGTTTGTGGTTTTTAGATTGTTAAAGAGCTTTTGAAAGAAAGAAAAGAGAGACAAAAAGAAAGAAAGAAAGAAAGAAAGAAGGAAAGAAAGAAAGAAAGAAAGAAAGGAAGGAAGGAAGGAAGGAAGGAAGGAAGGAAGGAAGGAAGGAAGGAAGGAAGGAAGGAAGGAAGGAAGGAAGGAGGGAAGGAAGGAAGGAAGGAAGGAAAAGAAAGAGAGAAGGAAAGAGAAAGAGAGAAAGAAAGAGAGAAGGAAAGAGAGAAAGAAAGAAAGGTGCCACAGAGATGAACGTGGCCTGCAAAATCTAAGATGACTGCCATCTGTCCTTTCCAGAAAACGTTGGCCTCGATTAGAAGAACATCTAGAAGAAGGGCCACACTTCTCCAGCTTACCATCTTCCTGTTCCTAGAGTTCTCAGGGTTTCAGATATTGGAGTGCTAATATAGGTTCATTTTAAATGTATCTGAATTCCTGGTTTACCATTGATTATGTCACATTTTTCTTAATGAAGGCATCAGTACATTAAACCTTAATAGTATTCAAATGCTGTTGATTTCTGAAAGGTCTTTCTGGCCACTCCACCATGCTACCTCTTATAACCCAGACATTTTACCTGCTTAAAATAAATACATATATTGAATAATATACATTTTTAAGAGCCATGATATCTAATCGCAGTTAAACCACAAAGATTGTTTCATCTGGGGACAAAACTACTTTTCAGATATAATTGAAGACAAGTCTTTATTTAATCACTAAATTATGTCTGTGCTCCCTAATAAACTACATGGCTTGAGCAAGATCTCAGACATTGTTGATTTCTACCAGGAGTAAAGAGTGAGGCCATTTAGATTTCCACGGATAAATTTACATGCTGTCCTTTTCATCACTCTTTTTCAGTTTAGATTCAGTTTAGATTTCCACGGATAAATTTACATGCTGTCCTTTCCATCATTCTTTTTCAGTTGGTAAACTACTCATATGGTAAAGTTGGAATTTTTAGAATTTCTGCTTTATGCATTTTCTATTACTTTTAAGCATACTTTAATATTTATATACTTGGGAGTGAAGAGGAATTTATACATTTTGCGATATTAAGGCAAAAACAATCAGCCTGGATTTCTTTATGCATATGCAGAGCATCTGCATAGAAAGCAAATCAAATTAGAAGAAAGTTTATTTGGGACTTTCCTCGTTTTACTGATGACATGTTTGCTCAATATAAACATAACAAAACGTGTTTTCCTGGAAGTAGGCAGAATAAAAGTTTGATCCTTGATCTAAGTGGAGGATATGGTTAGTTCCTAAAACCAATGACTCCATTTGGCTTATGCCTGTTTGAGGTAATTAATGCCATTTGTACTACCCAGGGCTGCAGCCACATTTCACAGCCGGCCAGACCCAACAGGGACAGGCACTGAGTTATAGATGACAACTTACCTGCGGGACGAGCAGGGTCTGATTAAGTACACGTTGCCTGCCACAATTAGGCAACTGCATGTAAAATTCCCAACTAAAGCTATAAACTAAGGACAAAAAATGTTGTTTTCAAATCTGCATAAAGGCAAGCCATCCTGTCAGCTACAGCTACACACTTTCCCAGGGTTTCTCGTTCAATCCCTTTGCATAGAACATAATGAGACACATTTCTCTGTGGCCCAGAGGATTCTGCCAACTTGGAAGTTCAGGGGAGAAATGCTACAAAATAGACACAAGTCATTATTTAAAGATTATTGGAGTAAATCTGAGGACAAAAGAGGCTCGCCGACTTCCTTAAATGCTCCAAAGAAATTTGAGGAAAAGAAATCTTGAGGAGCATGAACGTGACTCTTCTTATTCAGCAAAACCGCCTAAGTGAGCAGAATGCCGTCTGTATTTGACGGGCAAGCAGCTAACTCCCCTCGGCAGGAAACCAGGCGCCCCTTCAGGCAAGGAGAGCCTGGTGTAGGAAAGCATATGGAAACACTGAAAGCCGGCCTCACCTTTGATTGTCAGCACCCATCTATTGCCCATCAGCTCAACCTTCCCAGCCCAGCTCTACCTGTAAAAGAATAAAAGTGTGCGTTGGATCGATGTGATGTGGGACCATTTCTTACATTTATGAAACAATTAGAGAAAGTGGCTGTAGCATCACCTGAATACTGAGTTTATTCTGACGACAAACTTATAAGCAGAGGTACAGTACAGTGTAATGCTCTCTTTCCACTGTTTTCAATTCTTTACTTCACACTCCTATCAGGGCTATTATTTTTTTAATTGAACTCAGTTGGAGAAATAAAAAAAGAAGCAAACACAGTCAATGGGCGGTAAGTCTGTGAGCAGAACTTCGTATGATTTAATTTGTTTAATTGAACTCTTTAATAACCAAATGGGGTCAGAATTACTGCTCCCATTTTACAGATATGAAAACTGAGATGCAGTAGACAGAAGGGACTTACCCAGGGTCTGCAACAGGCAACTGGAAGAACCAGGCTCAAAGCCCACGACTGGGGCTTCCCTGGTGGCGCAGTGGTTGGGAGTCCGCCTGCCGATGCAGGGGACACGGGTTCGTGCCCCGGTCTGGGAGGATCCCACATGCCGCAGAGCGGCTGGGCCCGTGAGCCATGGCCGCTGAGCCTGCACATCCGGAGCCTGTGCTCTGCAACGGGAGAGGCCACAGCAGTGAGAGGCCCACGTACCGCAAAAAAAAAAAAAAAAAAAAAAAAAAACGGAAAAAAAAGCCCACGACTGGCTGACTCAGAATAATTCAACAATATTGCACTTTGCAGTTTAAAAACTTTTCCAACAAAGCTAAAAAAGTGAAGTGCTCTTAGGCATAATTGAGAAAATCCTATATGCAGGCAGTAAGTAAGCTTTAAAAGAAGATTTTTCCTACCTCTCTCTTGGCATCCTGATTGAGTAGAAAGAATTTTGAACCTTCTCAGCGGTAGGGATTGTGTCTCAAAAGTTGCTGACCTTGCCCTGAAATGAAGCCACGAATCTACAGGTCCCAATGAAGGGCCCCATGATGTCGTTGACGCTGGTGACAACTTGTAAGATGTTGCCACACGTGTCATCATAGATCATCCTCGTAACCCAGTATGGTGGGTTAGGACTCATTCATTCGCACATTCATTCACTCGTTCCTCATACCTGAATATTTATTGTGTCCTACTAATTCTGTACCTGCAACTGTGCTAGAACGTAGATACATAAAGATAAAAACAAAGATCTAGTTCAGGTCTAAAAACATTCACAGCCTCATACACAGATTAAATAAGAAAACAAGGTGAGTGAAAACACTCCAAGTTGAATCCACATAACTGAATAATAATTAGTATATTCCCAAAGGAAAATGAAACACTTTAAAAACAGACGCCAGCACTGGTGAGATGATTATCACCACTTATTTTTTCTTCATTATATATTAGCCCTTATTCCTTCCATTCTAAAGGCCCACACTTAGGTCTCACAGAGGGTCTAATATTGCTTATGAAAGAGTATAAAGGCTGATCACTTCTCTCAAGCCATGGCATGTTCTTCATTGCAAAGGAAGAAGAGATTTCCTAAAATGGAATTTTGGACCAAAAGACAAGTTCTTAGAAAAGGAAGGTGACTTTTGGAGACCGTCTTTGAGCGCTAAGCATCATCACAATCACACTCGTCCGAGGTGCCGTGCTGAGTGCTCTCCTGGGGATGAGAGGCTGAGGATAAAACCCCACGGACTAAGCAGACGAGCTGTGCGCTCACAGGGCCAGCCATGAGGACTCCCACCCCGGGTGCTTCCTGGCAGAGGAGTCCTGGCAGCCCTGGGCCGGAGCTGAAGCAGAAGAAGCGGCCCACCCCATCCAGGCATGTACAGTCTCTCGTGCGGGCTAACCTGGAGAGGAGAGCGCACGTCATCAGCGGGATCTGTGGGGGAGGGTTTGCAGCGAGGCGCGAGCTTGGCCAAGGGAAACGCCTGGACAGGTGGAGAAGGACAGCATGGGGGATGGGTGGAAGGGACAGAGGGGCCGTGTGGCCAATGCCGGGAAGCCCAGTGACCACGTCCACAGCTAAATGTCTTCATGTGTCCAGGCTATGGTTCAGAGACTGCGTGTAATGAAAGAAAATGATAAGTATTGCCAAGGAAAATAACAGTTTTTAGAAAATTCCCAAATCTTTTCATTTATTCATCAAATATTTCTTGAATGCCAGGCACTTTTCTAAGACACTGGGGATTACAGAAGACACTATGTAACAGAGTGAGAAAGATGCTCGAGGGTAGACGGTAGAGAAAAACACTAAGGAAAATAAATAAATGAAGCGTGTATTATGTTGGATGGTGGTTAAGTGCTGAGAAGGGAAACCAAGGCAGGCGAAGGTGATTTAAATACAGGCAGGGCGTGGAGGCAGTGAGGAAACATCACATGGTTTCTTCGGTGCGGCCTTTTGAGTAAAGACCAGAAGGAAGTGAGGGAGTATCGTGGGGAAGTCTGCGGGAAGTCATTCCTGGAAAAGGGAACTTCAGTGCAAAGGCCCTGGGGTAAGAGGATGTCTGCTGTGCTGAGAGAACAGGAGGCCCGTGTGGCCAGGCAGAAAGAGCCAGGAGCAGACGGCCAACGGGGTGACATGAAGTAGAGGCAGCTTCCTACTGCAGCTCAGGATCATCTTTAGACCTATTTCTGCTCACCTCACACAATGAAGAAATCGATGAAGCACGAACTACAGAAGAAGGAGGAATCCTCCAGGAAGCAGCCCATGTAGGGAGGTGAGTTTCTCTCAGGAACAAACCCTGAAACAATGCGTTTTTTTAGATGCCCTGTAAATGACGGGCGGGGACACCGGGTCTACCTCCTCTGCCCTGACTCAGCCCTGATGAGTCAACAACGAAGAAAACTGCGTTTGAGGCTGGTTGGAGAGCACTCTAACTTGGGGCTTTGGGGTTGAATGTGAGGTCTCAAGGGGCCTCCATCCTCGCCCTCGTCATCAGCGGAAGTGCCCGCTCTCAGGGGGGCCCTAAAACCAGCAAGAAAAGCCTAGTCTGGTGAACAAAAATGAAGATTTTTTTAGGAACGGACAGACCGCAAGCGCATTTGGCAAAATGGCATCGACTTGAAACCGGAAGTGAATAAATGGCAGTGTTTACAAGCCAAGGCAAATGTTCAAAGGGAGACTCAGACACAAAGCACAGACGGCGGTGAGAAAGCCGGTGCGTTCTGCGACGCCCACAAAATGCAGATGCTTTAAGTGCCTTGAAGGCTGTTTATGGCCTGAGCACCCACGACTCAGCCCCTCGGGCTCAGGCACCGGGAAGCGGCTCACAGCGTCCACACCTCGTCCTAGAAGGGACAGCGTGCAGCCTCTTCTTAGGGAACTTTATTTTTCACGCCAACACCACCTCTATCTTGTAAAAGCCAGTCAGTCTCTCCACCTTTTATTTTACAACGTGAAAAAGGAGGAAACTCTTTGCAGCGGGTGATTTGCCTGCTGAAACTGCAAGAAAAACGGGGGGAAAAAACCCCTATCACACCCCCCTTCTGTCTATTCTAGGGGGTTGTCCAAACCCTGGGGGACCCTGGAACTCCAAGATTCTTTACAAGTCCAATTACGGGAGCTGCAGAAAGGGCTCTGTATTTTTACCTCTTAGCAGCATCTGCAAAAATCATTCTAAAGTGTTCCTTCCACGTTTAATGAAGAACCGTTTAGGGTGAGTATTAAAGTACAGATGAAGGATGCTGATAAAATGAAGGACAAAGCACACAGACAGTAATACACAGCCAGCTTCATCTCCACAGAGAAAAGGCCGTCACAGGGACAGCGTAATTATCAAGCCCACAAACTTAGAGATTGTGCAGTGAACGTCTTGGGGAGGAAGACCGCTTTTCACCACACTCAGCCCTGGTTTGGTTATCAAGTGGATAAATAACCTTAAGATTTCCAGGCCGCACTGAGGCGTCTTCTGTCACTTACCCAGGGAGGGGGCTGCTGAGATAGCTCCCGTGCTGATGCTGGGGGAGACATCAGGGTCTGTAAAGAACAATAAATCCTCAATTCCAACAGCCGGTGAGCTCTGAAGAAGAGACACCTCATTGCACAAAAGCATTTCACAAAAATAAAACACTTCTTATTTGGAGATATTATCATGTATTTCAATATTTCTGGAGTTAAAAACATATTGTCGCATGTCTATTTGGTATTTGGTAGTTGACATAACTTTTCCCCCTCTCAAATAAATGTAGTCTTTATATCTGTCTGGTTTCTCCACATGTAACAAACGCCTGCACATAATAAGATGCCCCAAATGTACTGTATTTCGCGTCATTTTTAGAGGAAAATTATCTCTGGTTCTTGAAGTTCTTTTATGTGAATATTAGCGATGAACAATATTTGTAAAACATAGAACTAAGTATCCAAAAGCCGTATTATTTTACTGCTTCTCAGAATATCTAGATATACTTTCGGCACAGCCCTCTGGTCAAAATAAGGATGGACAGACAGACTGTTAAGAAAAATAACGTATCATTAGAAAAGTTGAACTAATATACTTTGCAATTTCAGATTCATTAAAACTGGGTCAAATCAAATTAGACTATATTTAACATAATGGTAATCATTTTGTCTTTTCATTTTTGAAGTTAGAGAAGTTTTATTATTCCTGATAAATCAACAACAAATATTTTTTTCCATTTACATTTAAGGAAAATGCAGATTTCAACATTATCCACTAAGAGCGAGTGTGTGCTCTAACCGAGTGGATTGACAAAACTTCACCGCTAAACTATAAAGGCTTCAAAATTGTGAAAGACAGGTAAAAATGACAATTTAAAAGAGGTGAAAAAAAAAAAGAAGTGGAGAATGGCCAGATAAAGGTCTTCTAAAAGAATCTCTCCCGTGTTTCTGACATCCTTGGTGTTTTAGAAGCAAAAAGAATTCCTTATTACTATCATCCTAGACACACTATTACTATCACTTGTTTTTACCTCCATCCTGTCTGAAAACATCAGCAGGTATCTTCCCTGTAGTGTAAAAACTAAGGGTCCTCCCAAATGTAAGGGCCCTAATGTTGAACAAAATGTCACGGACGAAGCTTCGAGAATTAGAACCTGGTGTTTGCCATTTATCGTACTCTGTGAATAGACTCAACTCAGGTTCTCAGCTGAGCGGCTTAACTACCACTCCCCCCAAAACAAAGGCAACAGAAGGAAAGAACTCAGCTCTGGAGATCCCCTGGAGAGCTAAAGCTACTTTATTGCTATATGATATTAACATTTCATCTTAAAACTGGCACGTTTTTGTTTACCAACCAGAAAAAGGAGAAAAAAAGATTCCCTTGATAAGAATTCACAAATTAACAAGATACCAGGGAAGGCGAGAGCCATCACTCTAAGATTGAGCACTAGTTTAACAGGAAGAGAAGCTTCTCTGATAAATCCTGGGAGGCAACAGGCCCAGTCTGGTCCCACACGGTGCTGCCTTCCAGCACCCGCGGGCCTGGGTGTTGTGTCATCGTTCGCTGTGGATGACGGCACAGGCGACGCCCCACTGTCCCGTGCAGGCTGAGTTCTGCGCACTGCGGTAGCCAGGGTACGTGGGACCCCCCTCCAGTCATGCTGGGCTCTCAGCTCAGTTACACGTTTTCTTCAAAACCTCAACCCAGCCAGACTCAGGATGATGTTTTCTGTCTCACATATGTCACAACAACCAGAAGTTAAGGGCCTTGTCTTTTTTTTTTGAGCGGCATGTGCGATCTTAGTTCCCTGACCGGGGGTAGAACCTGTGCCCCCTGCAGGGGAAGCGCAGAGTCCTAACCACTGGACCACCAGGGAAGTCCCACGGGGTATTGTCTTATACAGCATCCTTCAGGGCATGCTTATAAAATACAATCTGCTCTCAATGTCACCTGAGAGTATCTCTAGGGTTTCCTTAGAGACCAGAGAAGGCTGCAGAGCCAGTTCACAGATGCTGAACTCGCAGGTGAGCGGAAGTGAGAGCGGTATCTATGACACTGTCGACTGGATGCACCAGCCACTTCAGATGCCCTCTCTGCAGAGAAAGGAGGAAAGAAAAGAAAAAAACAGAAACAGAAGCTCCTGTTCAGCACCTCAGTCGTCCACACCAAGTGACACTACTGGCCCAGCTACCTTCTCCATCTAGTTTTACGTTTTCTACGCTTTTGTTTTGCTGCTGTAATTTTTAAGTATTTGAGTTTGGACAGATTAGCTCTGGGGGGAGGGGTTTCCACAGTGTGAAGGGGAACCAAGAAAGCTTTAAATACAGTGTGTTTTCCAGCTTCCTGTCTTTACACCAAAATAAAGTATTGCCACTCACAAGAAAAAAGAATACAATCTGGCAATTAGATAAAAACATATGTCTGGATTTACTCGAATGTGCACTTTCTTTTACTCATTCAACAAACATTTGTTGAATTCTTCCTACATGCCCGGCACCACGCTGGGCATTGAGGACAGCAGGCAACAAATGGATAGAAATGCCTGCCCACAAGGAACCTGCATCCAGGTGAAGAAAGACAGACAGCAGACAAGAAGCAAATAAACAAGTCAGCTTGCAGACGAGGCAGGACCTCGGCTTTTACGACACGTGAAGCCATGGGAGGGTTTCGGCCGGGAGTTCACAGGAGCAGGCTGGCAGCCCTGGGAGCTGGTCTCCAGAGGCAGCCCCAACTTCTCCATCTTTGCACAGACATGTGGCTGCTTCCATCAAGAGGTGGGATGGATTTCCCTCCTCTGCACCTGGGCAGCCCTGTGACTTCCTGATTCACAGAACATGACAGAGTGAAATTCTGAGACTTCCAAACCCAGGCCTGAAGAGCACAGCCAGTTTCAGCTGCCTCTTTCTTAGAAGACAGGCACCATTTAGGAAACATGGATGCCCTGCCAGAAAGAGAGAGAGAGAGAGAGAAAGGGGTGGGCAGAGAAAGACAGAGGGAGAGAGAGGCAGAGACAGAAACAGAGAGAGAGAAAGGCACAAAAAGAGAGACAGAGACAGAGAGAAAGAAGGCTAAAACCATCTCAGATGTAATAGAGTCAACCCAGCTCCCAGCTAGATGCAGCCGCGTGATTGAACCTCGGGGAGACCAATGAAAGAACCCTCCACTTGAGCCCCAAACAGCGCTTAGAAACAGGCCAGTGTTGTTTGAAGCCACTGGGCTTGGGGGCACTTTGCCGCACAGCAGAGACGGCTGAAACGCTGCCACGTTGCTCTGCATCTTGTGTTACGTTCTCTACTTTCCCCTCTCCTTCCCTCCCCATGCTTTCTCTCCAGCTAATTCTCCTCTCCTCTACCGGGACAGCGTTTACACAGAGCCTGGCCGGTGCCAGTTCTACGTCTCGTGCTGTGGAGACAAAACGACGGATCTCACTTAACTGAGCAGAGGAAGAGCTGAAAACCCACCGGGTACCCTAAAGGCGCGTGGAATCCTGGGTAGAACGTGGGCGGGCTGTCGGCAGCTGTTATCGGTAATAACAGGGTGTGAGACTAAAGTCGAAGGCCTGCAGAGGATTCAGGGTGTGTGCAATTCATGTGATCTGGAAGCACATGCAAACTCCTCTGGGAACCAGTTTTGGTCACCGCCCTGTGCTGGGAGGGCCCGGAACCTGTATTCTAGGGAGTGCGGAGCCGGGATTCCCACACACACTTGTTCACCTCCCAGGGAAGTCTCCTCCTCTCCCCCTTCCTCCCGGCAGGAGAGCACCTCGCAGGCTCACCCCTGCAGCCCCCAGGGCTCAGACTCGTGCTAATGAATCAGGGTCGGCGGCGTTAGCACAGCGGGCAACAGCTTAACCAGCAATGAATTTCTCACGATACGCGCCACTGGTCGCCGGGTAACTGGACAGGCCGAGTCCACTGCCACCAGTAAGGAAACACCTCAGAGCCCGGCCACCTGACGGCTGATTGGAATGCAGGTGTCCTACAGCAAAGGCATGGGGCGGGGGCAGCAGCGAGAGCCCCCCCACCCCTGGGGCTGGCGGGCAAAATGGAAAAGACCCACCTTCAGAGGCAAGCCCTGGTGCGCATCGCCTAAAGGCAAGCAGGCGCCCACTGGCAAATCCAGAAGTGGACCCCGTTCCTACAATCAGATGGGACAGTTAACCCCCGAGCAGGGTGCTGGCCGGGGCCCTGGTTCTCACACTCGAGCCTGCATCAGAATCACCAGGGGGGGCTTGTTAAAGCAGACTGCTGGCCCCAGCCCAGAGTTTCCGATTCAGTGAGTGTGCTCTGCGCCTGAGAATCTGCATTTCTAAAAGTCCGCTGGGGTTGCTCTGGTCAGGACCGCTCTTGGAAACTACTGACGCCGTGTAGGTATGGGGTCGGGTGTGCTGCTTTCTGATGGGGGTGCGGGATCTATCCCAACAAATATAAAAAGGAGCAGATTTGCTCATACTCCCACATCTGCGCACACAAGTACATTACATCACTCCCGGCCAAGCCAGTCCACCCACGTGGTCAAGGGCTAGGTGTCAGAATGCAGGCACTGAGCAGCTGGCGGAGGGGCCCAACTTCCACCAACATGACAGGCGGCCTCATCCCAGGCCTTCCGAGCTGCCCCCAAGCAGCAGAAAGTACAATTGTCGTGTCTATGAAAAGCAAGGCTGCTTGGTGTCTGGGTTTCCGGGAGGTGACACAAGGCCTCTCAAAGGAGACCTATGGCCACGTGGGCCAAGCTGCTTGCCACCCACGTGACCTGGTTTCAGCATCTCAAGGGCATCCCTTCGGGGATTTCTGTGAGGCTTACTGGTTAAACATCGCCCGGCCCCTCATACCGGCGACCGTGCTCACAGGTCCGCTTGGATCACTTCGCCCATAGAAACCACAACCCAGTGCAATGTGGTCTTAGAAAGAAAACATGAAACTACGCAGGCAAAAATGGTACAACTGCCCACACTGCAGGCCACAGATACGAGCATGAATTATGCGGGCTGGCCACGTCCCACTCTTATTTTCTGTTTCTTTAATTTCCTCCCTGTCGTTCTTCTAAAGCCTGGCTTGTTCACACTCATTTATCCTCTCTGTTGACACACTGTTAGAGGGACCACCTTAAACTCATTTTGAATTTAATTTCAAGTGGCGCTTCTCCTTTTCATGTTAAGAGGGGTCTTGCCTCATTTCAGCTTTGTTTTTTTCTCGCCTTTCTGTGAACAGTCTCCTCCTTAGGTCAGCTCTGGAGCAACAATATTGAGTCGGAGATATATTTGCCGGGGTGCAGGCAAACCAAACAGGAGCTCGAGGCCGGCAGAGACCCACGGGCCAGATGAAAGGCCGGGAGGCTTTCTCACAGCTCCGTGCGAGCTGCACCCACCAGGCTTCAAATTCACCTGAAGGGTCCTTGTGCAGAAAGGCTCCAGGGGAAAATACTTACACGTTGCCAAAAGCAGTGATCAGAAATGGACGTTCGGGCTTGAGAGTCACTCTCTATCATTTTTTCTATCATTTTCTAAATTTTTCTAAATTTTCTACATTTTTCTAAATGTAGAAAGAAGCCTTCTTATTTTCAGCATACAAATAAATGTTGTGTTCTACGGCTTATAGCTTTGTTTTGTTTCTAATGAAGGCTTTATTGTTTAGAGTGGGTTTAGGTCCACAACGTGATTGAGGGGAAGGTACAGATGTGGTACAGCCTCGTTGTTTATCAACATCACTCACCAGGGACCTATATTTGTTACCAAGGATGAACCTACTTCAACGCAAAGTCTGTCGTTTACATTAGGGTTCACTCTTGGCGGTTTATGGGTTTGAACAAATGTATAATGACATACGTTCAACATTATAATATCATACGGAGTATTTTCACTGCCTTAAAAATCCTCTGTGCTCCGCCTATCCATCTCTCCCGACCCCTAACCCCTGGCAACCACTGATCTTTTCACTGTCTCCCTAGTTTTGCCTTTTCCACAGTGTCATACAGTTGGAATCATACAGTATGTACACTTACAGATTGGCTTCTTTCACTTAGTAATATGCATTTAAGTTTCCTCTATGTCTTTTCATGGCTCGACAGCTCTATTTTTTTGGTGTTGAATAATATTCCTTTGCCTGCAGGTACCACAGTTTGTTTATCCATCACCTACTGATGGACATGCTTCCAAGTTTTGGCAATTATGAATAAAGCTGCTGTAAACATCCATGTGCAGATTTTTGTGTGGACATAGTTTTCAACTCCTTTGGGTAAGTAACAAGGAGTGTGATTGCTGGGTCGTATGGCAAGAGCATGTATAATTTTGTAAGAACCCACCAAACTGTCTTCCAAAGTAGCTGTACAATTTGCATTCCCACCAGTGATGAATGAGAGTTCCTGTTCCAGTTTGTTGATATCAACAAAACAACTTGCTGAGGTTTTGATTGGGATTGCACTGAATCTATAGATCAAGTTGGGAAGAACTGATATCTTGACAATACTGAGTCTTACTACCCGTGAACATGAAATATCTCTCCATTTATTGTTCTTTGATTTTGTTCATGAGAACTTTGTACTTTCCCTCATATAGATCTTGTCCCTATTGTGTTAAAGTTATACCTAAGTATTTCATTTTGCGTGGTGCAAATGTAAATGCTATAGTGTTTTTAATTTCGAATACCACATGTTCATTGCTGGTATATAGTAAGGCAACTGACTTGTATATTAACCTTGTATCCTGCAGTTTTGCTATAACTGCTGATTAGTTCCAGGTGTTTTGTTTGTTTGTTTGCTGATTCTTTCAGATTTTCTAAATAGACAATCATGTCATCTGTGAACAAAGACAGAGTTATGTCTTCCTTATCAGTCTGTATACCTTTTATTTCCTTTTTCTTGTCTAATTGCATAAACAAACTTCTAGTATGATGTTGAAATGCAGTTGTGGGAGAGGACATCCTTGCCTTGTACCTGATCTCACAGGGAAAGTTTTGAGTTTTCACCACTAACTATGATCTTAGCTGTAGATTTTTGTAGACAGTCTTTATTAAGTTCAGGAAATTCTCTTCTAATTCTAGTTTACTGAGAGTTTTTATCATGAATGGGCATAGGATTTTGTCAAATGCTTTTTTTGCATCTACTGATCCTGGAAAATCAGGATATAGCAAAATTGCAAAATTGTAGGATACAAAATTGCAGGATACTGATCACATGATCATGTGATTTTTCGTTTTAGTCTGTTGATCTAATGAATTACATGCATTGATTTTCAAATGTTGAACCAGCCTTGCCTACTTGGGATAAATCCCACTTGGTCAAAGTGTACAATTCTTTTTATACTTTTTTGGATTTGATTTGCTAATATGTTGAGAATTTTTGCATCTATGTCATGAGAGATATTGGTTTGTAGCTGTCTTTTCTTGTAATGTACTTTATATCATTTTATTAACTAACGTTAATAATGAAGTCGGTGGACTAATGCTCACTGGTCATAAGCTCCTTCTCTGTGCATTTGTTGTACATCATCGAGTAATTTCGTGTTCTATCCTAGAACAGTACAACAGTACAATAAAGACCCCGAATAGCCAAAGTAATCTTGAGGGGAAAAAAGGGAGCTGGAGGAAACAGACTTGCTGACTTTAGACTATACTACAAAGCTACAGCAATCAAGACAGTGTGGTACTGGCACAAAAACAGAACTATAGATCAATGGAACAGGATAGAAAGCCCAAAGATAAACCCATGCATCTATGGTCAACTAATCTATGACAAAGGAGGCAAGGATATACAATGGAGAAAAGACAGTCTCTTCAATAAGTGGTGCTGGGAAAACTGGACAGTTTTATTTTATTTATTTTATTTTATTTTTTTATTATTTTATTTTATTTATTCATTATAAATAAAATTTTTTTATTTTATTTTATTTATTTTATTAGAACACTCCCTACCACCATATACAAAAATAAACTCACAATGGATTAAAAACCTAAATGTGAGACCAGACACTATAAAACTCTTAGAGGAAAACATAGGAAGAACACTCTTTGACATAAATCACAGCAAGATCTTTTTTGAGCCACATCCTAGAATAATGGAAATAAAGACAAAAATAAACAAATGGGACCTAATGAAACTTAAAAGCTTTTGCACAGCAAAGGAAACTACAAACAAGATGAAAAGACAACCCTCAGGATGGGAGAAAATATTTGCAAACGAATCAACAGACAAAGGATTAATCTCCAAAATATATAAACAGTTCATGCAGCTCAATATTAAAAAAACAACAACCCAATCCAAAAATGGGCAGAAGACCTAAATAGACATCTCTCCAAAGAAGACATACAGATGGCCAAGAGGCACATGAAAAGATGCTCAACATCACTAATTATTAGAGAAATGCAAATCAAAACTACAATGAGATATCACCTCACACCAGTTAGAATGGGCATCATCAGAAAATCTACAAACAACAAATACTGGAGAGGGTGTGGAAAAAAGGGAACCCTCTTGCACTGTTGGTGGGAATGTAAATTGATACAGCCACTATGGAGAACAGTATGGAGGTTCTTTAGAAAAGTAAAACTAGAGTTACCATATGACCCAGCAATCCCACTACTGGAGATACACCCAGAGAAAAACATAATTCAAAAACACACATGCACCCCATTGTTCATTGCAGCACTATTTACAATAGCCAGGTCATGGAAGCAACCTAAATGCCCATTGACAGATGAATGGATAAAAAAGATGTGGTACATATATACAGTGGAATATTACTCAGCCATAAAAAGGAACGAAATTGAGTCATTTGTAGAGACATGGATGCATCTAGAGACTGTCATACAGAGTGAAGTAAGTCAGAAAGAGAAAAACAAATATCGTATATTAACACATATATGTGGAATCTAGAAAAATGGTACAGGAGAACCAGTTTGCAAGGCAGAAATAGAGACACAGATGTAGAGAACAAACGTATGGTCACCAAGGGGGGAAAGGGGGTGGTGGTTGTGTGATGAAAATTGGGAGATTGGGATTGACGTATGTACACTAATATGTATAAAATAGATAACTAATGAGTACCTGCTGTATAAAAAAATAATTAAATTTTAAAAATTAATTAATTAAAAAACATAAGAACCATTTTGCTCCTTATTATACTATTATATGTAGGATACTTTTTATTTTTAGTTCATTCTCTAAAGCCTTTTCCCATAGCACTGTAAATATCACAGATTGAAGCCTGTAAGTCTTATTTAAATTCAGCTATTTTTATATATATATATATATGTAAAGTCTTACCATCTCCTAGAAAGCTATAAAATGGAAAACTCTAATTGTAGGATCACACATTAACAAGCACTTACATGTGTATCATGGTTTCTGGTTTATGAACTAGTGTATATATGCAGTCTTCTGTACAGGGGTTTTCTGTTTAGTGTGTTTGTTTTCCACATTGTGTGTTTTTATTTTTCTAGTTGTTTTTACTCTGTATTTAGATGATTATACACTTTGAATTGGAAGAAACATCCACTGAGGTGGATTCACCTAGCATCCACTTAGGTGAAACTCCATCTCAAACCTGAAATTCCAGGGTGGGCAGGGTGAAGGGGGTTAGTTAGGGAGAAAAGGGGATGGTAGTGTCCGCTTCAGGCTTCTACACTCCCAAGTTACCAAAGGTCAGCCTGGACCAAAGATACACCTTTAGTCATTAAAAAAATTCCTCTTATATTGAACTGGAATTTACTTCTTTGTAATTACTTCCCACTGGTCCTAGTATGGTCTCTGAAGCTACTTAAGATAAATATGAAATATGCTCATTGGAATATGAATTAAATATGAAATCTGCATGAGAACCCCAAGTGTATGAGGTCACTTATGCTTCCTTAAACATGTCTTCCCAGGCTCAGGTCACCTGTTCGAGTCTTTCCTGTGTGGAAGTTTCTAGAGCCTTACCATCCAGCCCAGTTTTTTTTTTTTCTGGGGGGATTTTTTAAAGGGCATTTCCATCCTTGTCTTGAAACTTCCATGAAATCTTATAAGTTGCCTACCAAAACCTTTCCCGCTGTTGACAGCATAAATACTTCTATACACATGCATGTACCTGTGGACAAAGAAACTGCATTCATTTCTTCTTTGAATGCAGAGGGGTGACCAGAAACCATTAACATCAAAAACACTTCTAATTTCTTCATTTCTGCAGAGACAATAAAGCCTTACTTTCAGGTAGATCATGATATTTTTTCAAAAGCTCCACATTTCTAACATTATTTGAGAAAACCACCCTTCCTAGTCTAATATGTAAGGTTTATCTTGATTGAAAAGTGTTAAATGGAAGTTCTGAGTCTGCAGTCATGAAAGCATCTTGTCTTCTTTCCAGAGAATGCAGGGCAGGAGACGAATGTTGGCTGCAAATTAAACTTTCAGCCGTCTCCAACCGTCTGACAGAGCGGCCCCCAAATCCTGCCCTGTCTAGCAATGGAGAAGGCCGCGCTCCTGACACCCGGGTGTGAAGGCCCGGCCCACCGGGCTCCTCTAGGAGGGCCCAGAGACCGGTGCGCTGGCCCACCAGCGCACCGCAGGGACAAGAGACAAACCGAAACACCTGCCCTCCACCAATGGCTTTGGGTACCACAGACACCCACACAATTTTCTGGTGAAGAAAAGGTTCAGGACACAGCATAACAAGTTGTTCAGAAAAAGAATTTGATAAAAACCATACACGACAAAGTAAAATCCAGTTGAAACAGCATACACTCTTCACTTTTGTCTTTAAACGAATTTGTGCCGGGCACTTGCCCCTAAGGTTCTTCTCATGGTAACCTCATGAAATAGGCATGATTATCACCACTTCCTAGATGCACTCAGGGGTCTGAGGACCTGCTCAGAATGCCTGTAAAGGAGCAACGCAAGGAGTCAGACCCAGACTGTCTTACTCCAAACCTGAGGGGTCCCTCTATCCTTGCTGCTATGTCTGAGTATGCAAATAAAAATCCAACACTATGAACCAACTCAAAAAAATTATCTCATTTTGAAACCCAACCGGTGAAGTACAGGTATGAAAATACAGCTCATGATATTTCACATTCTATCCTAGATTCTCCTGTCTTTCAGTTTCTAAGCCGGGCCATGCTAGCTTCTTGCTGAAGATGTTATCTGAGCTCTAGAATAGCAGTTAAAATGACACTCGGGAGGGAATGGCGATGCACAGGACAGCAAAGGCAGAAGGATGGAAAGCACACATCCTATCAGAAGAAACCCATTCTCAGGTCCGGTAGTAGTGGAGCTGGGAACTTAGAGACCATCCTACCTAAACTCACCAGAGACACACGGGACGAGCCCTCTCCTTTCTAGAAAAGCAAATCCTTTAAGACTGTACTGAAACCTATTATCTATAGGAAACCTCCTTAGTTTGTTTTCACCCTTACTTTATATAATAAAGGATAAGAATAATTTATTTTCTTTCTCTCTAAACGCGTTTCTATTTGGTGATTTCATCATTCTCCTTGAGTCACGTTTAGTGTATGTTTTTTCTCCCAGACATACTACAGTCTCTTTGGAGTCAGGGATCATGACTTCCTTCTTTTACATCAATCAAATGAAACTATTTGGATTATGCAAAACATTATTCTGCATACAGTAAGAATTTTAAAACGCTTATTACGCTAACCACTTCTCTGAAATGAATATGTTAATTCTAAGTAATTAAAAAGCTTGGAACATAGTAGACATGCAAAGAACTATTCCCAAATGAAAATTAAAATATAGTTATTAGAAAACACACTTTTCATCAATAAGAGAAATCTCACCTCTTTCCTCTGGTCAGCATTGACCAATAGCCTAGTTCCTCTTCTCCTACGAGAAGACACTGGAAAGAGAACATTTCATTATCAAGGCCCTATTTGCTCATGTAGTATTGTATTGTAGCATTTCATATGATACATTTTCATTACCTTATAAACAGAAAAGAATATGAATTCACATTGACATATACTGCTTAATATTTAAGACCAAGTTTAACAGTTGAACAGTAAGTTCTTCCTTTTGGCACAAAACTGGAAATTTACTGTCCTTTCAACTATTCAAGATTTACTCTGGTATTTCAGTATTTAATATTATTATTTATAAACATAACTGCTGGTAGATTTTTAAATTTATCATTGTATAAAAGTCAAAAAATATATCAATGCGTTTTAATTCTTAAAATTTTGAGAGAAACAAAACTTGTCTTGGTAGAGACAAAAAAAAACACATTTTATATACACCATTTAAATATTCCAACACTAAGGACCTACTGTATAGCGCAGGGAACTATATTCAATATTTTGTAATAACCTAGAAGGGGAAAGAATCTAAAAAATAATAGATATATACATATATGTATAACTGAATCACTTTGCTGCATACCTGAAACTAACAGGACATTGTAAATCAAGTATACTTCAATAAATTATTTTTTAATTCCAAAATTTAGTAAACAGCGTTTGTAGACATCTATTTAGATCAAAGTCCTGTACTTTCTAGAAAATGTACAATTTTTCTTTTGTGAGTGTCTATGAACAGGCTGCCAACCTGGTGCTCAGATTCCCTCACGGTGGACACCTAAGCCTCAGCTCCCAACTGTGACATCTTTGATTGCCAACGATGACTGAGATTCCCAGCGGTAATGAGGACCCCTTCATCACACTGGTCTGTTACACAACACAAAACAACTTGCATCTTTCACCTTCACACATACACGGTCTCAGTAGTGAGGAAGGTGTTTTTGTTTGACTTTCTATCTCTAACTTAAAACCCTTGTTCAGGTAGCCCAGCTTTCTGTGTCCATTCAAAAAGGTACACCCTGAGTTACCAGGATTACGTCCTGCTTAGAGAGAGAAATGGGCAGGTCAGCGTGAACACGCATAAGCCTGCATTCAACAGTGACCAGCTCCAGGCTGGGTCCCGCACTCCTTGCTTCCCGACCGGGATCAAACCGCTGGCTCCTTTCCATAACTGTCTATTCAGAGGAGCTTCCCCAGAAGCCGGCATGCCATCCCCTCCCTTCAGGAGGGCTGCAAGTTCAACACACCACTCCAAAATTTGCACTTGATTTTTCCATTCTAAAAAAAAAGTCACTGTAACTGACGGTGTTGAAATCTTCTCTGGAAATTTCATGTTAAATGGATTAAATGCACAAATTACTTAAGAAATATGCAAGTTTGAGCAAAATTTCTTTAGACATTTTTATGGAAACAGCACACAACCATATATGGGGTAATGTGAAAGATAATACTGCCTGTAAAACCCGGAACGTAGTGTCAACTTAAAAAATATTCACAACCAAAAAATAAAAATAAAAAAAAATATTCACAACCTAAAACTTGAGTTATGTTTTATTCAGCGGGAATTTTTAGGACTTCAAGCCCGGGAGGAAGCATGTCAAGTAACCCTGAGAGAGCTACATCCTTTGTTTACTGATATGGCAGGAAATAGTCCATTTATCAGTAGGTTAGAGAAGAGAGACTAGAATATTCATGCAGGACATTAACGTGGATGCATAGTTAATAAAGGGTGATGCGCACCTCAAAACACTTTGCCTCAGCATTTTGGACATAGAAAAACTATCAGTGACTATCAGCCTGTCGTGATCCCCATGTATCTACATTGCCTAAACCAGTCCTCGCGCGGTGAGCAGTTAATAAATATTTATGCAAGAATCCAGAGGGTTTCATCATAGAATACTGCAGACCTAAGGGAAGGTGGCACTCAACCACCAAACTCTATGAGGTTCTCATGAAGGTCATTTGAACCAACCAGTTTATCCAAACGAGGCACAAGCCACCCAGAGGTGCCGGTGTAAGTTTCACTTATTTCCAAATGATTGCAACCTCGTACTTGCTGAAAAAGTATGCTTCCATCAGCATAAGTGATGCTGTGGGATGTTACTAGCGTTATATGACTCAATAAAGAAGAGTTAGCTTACATATTTCCTTGCAGCCTTACTTGAAAACCTCATGTTCTCAAACTTCAAGCAGGCTTTGGGAACCCTGGTTTCTCATCACTCAGGCAATTTGCATTTGTGCGCAGTTCTGAGCAAGAAGTGCGTGCTCCACTTTTAGTGAAATGGATTTCTTCTTTGGTGAGAGAAGCAGCCCAGGTAATGTACTGAGGGAAAAAAACGTATAGTTTTGTTCTCCCTCTGAACTGTAGTTTTTGATGATTATTGCTATCACTGATGTCAGTACACTAAACAAAACTTCGAACACATAAGCACTATATTACAGGGCTTATTTAAGAAATTATATTAAAAATCAACATAGTTTTAAAAATATAGTTTTAAAGTATTTAAAAAATGGTTCTCCTGTAATATTAACCTAATTGGAAGGCAGATTATAGCACTATTTCCCAGAATTAACTGCTAAAAAGTGAAAAAAAATTATTCAAATTCAGAAGAATAAAAGGATAAATACAAACTTTTTAATTTTATATTCTGAAGTTTTTGTTTGGTTTCTGTTCCACAAGTTTCCTCCTGAATCAGCTTCCAAAACTTCTCATTGGCGTTCATGTTCTTCAAGATTCCACATTCGGTCAGTTCATTTTGCAACCCTACAATCTTATTTTCAAAAAGAACAGTATGTATGTATACTGAGACATATATATAGCAAAGTGACATTTTTAATGGCAAATTATGTCAGTGGGTAATTAGAAATGTAAAATCCCATTTCTAAGCACCAAAGGATAACATCTGGATAACTTGCAGCTATCTAGTTAGGAAAGGGTTATTTTCAACAGTAACTGACACCAAAAAAATAACGTCTTTGAAAGTCTCTGTCCCTTAATTCTAGGGGGTATTTATATTTAAAAACTAAAGGAAACAATTTGAGGGGTAGTAAACTGTTTTCCTTTCTTTCTTTAATCCTAAGTAGTGGTAACTAGGAGTTAATATAAGGGGAATTCTTTGGAGAGGATGACAGGGGAGAGGAGGGCTTTAGGAAAGGAAGGGAGAAAGGGGTGGGTAGGCTTGAGGGCAATGAGAGGAAGTAGATAAAGGTATCTTTCCCTTAAAATTCAATTTCTAGCTTTATCTCCCTTTGACATGGAGACGCTAAAATTACCATACACTGTAAAGCAATTGTCCCATAGGAATATGCTGCTTGTGATAAATGACGTATTTGCCAAGTTCATAGAAAACAGGCACCAGGAGTCTCACCTCTTTTAAATATCATTTCATCTCTTAGAAATTGGGGGACACATCAAACTGATAAGGCCTGTTTTAGGAGGTATAACTAGATTTATGAAATAACTTCTTTAAAATAGTACCTCCCCAGAAGAACCCTCTAATTTACCCAAGGATTTATAACTTGAGGGTGGAATTTTCCATTCAAGTCAAGTTGGGGGATAAGTTTTGGAGGCTGCCAGTGTAGCTTATATCAGCACCGATCAGACAATTTTTTCAGTCTAATGTCTAGAGCAATTCCTCATTTATTAATACATGAGGTTGTTTTATGCGGACAACTTGGACTTCCTCAGATACTCAGGGCAGTGGCCCCTCCAGGTAGGTCCCTTACAGGGAAGAGCTTTCTCCTTCACCGGGGCTGTTCTCAGGACTCTGCTCAAAATGAAGTGTCGGTCTGGAATGAGATTCATCACCAGTCCGCGCTTTGGCACGGACAGCTCCCCAAGAGCATAAAGGGTTTGGGGGCCGTGGTGGTCGGGTCTCTCCTAGTGTCCAGCTCCCAGCATTTCACGTGACCCCGAGGGGCTGATGAGGGCCGGCATTGCTCGCACCTAACACCTGGGCAGAGGGGCTCCAAGAGCAAAGCCTTGCCCCAGAAGGGTTGAGGGGGCCCGGGACCCCCAATTCCTGAGTCACGCTGACGATGAAGCGCATTTGAGGCCGGACACACAATACTGCGGAGCGTGAATGCCTGTCCCGGGGTTCTCAGCCGTGCGCCCAGCCCCGGCCCGTGTCCTACCAGGTAGGCGCCGGAACGCGGTGTACCCGCGGGGCGCCCGGCTGTGCGCGCGGAGGCTGTGCGCTGGGGCGCCCGTCCAGCTCCAGCAGCGCGCTGTAGAGAAGGAAAGAGAAGTCGCGGTCAGTCTGAGGTGCAGTAGCTGGGAAACAAAGGCGAAAACAAATGACAAGTAAACATCCAGCCACAGGAAGCCATTAAGCAGAGTGGGCGCTAATGAGCGCGCAGCGGGGACCCGCCGCCCGCCGCGCGCCCCGCCCGTCGAGGAAGCGGCCGCGGCCCCCAATCCTCCCGGAGCCCCGCTGGCGGCCGTAAACCTGCCGCTCTCTTCTGTCCCCTTCAAGTCGAGCCATTAGAAGCCGCAATTACTGTCGTCCCCAATAAGAGGACCCCGGGGGGACAAAGAAAAGAAAATTGGGATGCCTTGATCTCGCACGTTCGCACGCCTTGCCGGGCAGCGAGTGGAAACCTCAGCGGAGGGGGCGGGGAGGGGGAGGGGCCTCCACCAGCTCCCAGGTAAAGGGACTCGGAGATGTGAGTACCAACGCACGTTCCAGAGTCTTTTGAAACAGTTTCTCGTAAAAATCAGTCCTTTTGAATAACCAAATGTTCCTTTGTGCGCCCTTAAATTTTAAACCATTCTTGAAAACTTTTTTTCAAGTAGCAGGGGTTTGTCAAGCAAGGGTTGACGGCCTCACGTTAACTCTGCCGTCTGAACTATTTAAGATGCCTTAGAGCTCGCTTTGATTTGCGGAGCGATGGTTCTTTCCCCGGACTCGGGCGGATGCGCCGGGGCAGGTGGCGCGGCACCCGCGGTCCCCGTGCGTCCTCCGCGGGGGCCAGCCCGGGCTTCGGCGATGGGCCAGGTCTTTGCTGCAGCGACACCCCGCGGTCAGCCCGGGCGTCCCAGTCAAACCCCTGCCGCGTCCGCCTCGGCGCCCGGGTACTTGGGCCCTGGGAACCCACAGGGTCTTCCCTCCCCGTGTTCAGCACCAGACCACACACGGAGATGGGCTTAGAAACCTAGAGAGCTATGCAAAGGAGCTTCCAACAGAACCTGCCTTTTAAGCCTGTTTACCTTAAACATTTTTTTAAGAAAGTGAGAAAGTGCTTAAGGTAAATTTCAGAAAAATCTGCATTAGATGCTCCCGCAAGCAAGGATTCACTAGGCATCACCTAAGACTTGAGAATTATTCTTTATGGTTTCTTTATATGTGATAAGTTCCCTTTGTAGGAAGAAGAAAAGATATTTAATCATAAATCTATAGATACACATGAAGATATGAACATTGGTAAAGTTTAAGGAGAGATAGCCACAAATCACTTTTTATTTTAAAACCACATATCACTTTAACTAAATAATCCTAAAAGGAATTGCAGTGCGGCATGGTTATTTCCCCACTAAGGCGATTCTACTGTCTTCTGGGTTTTTGTGCCTTTATGTTTTTGTCGGTTTGTCTTTCTCAATGAGAACTCACTGTTTACCAGCCACTACATAACTCTTCATATGTGAGATTCTCTTTTGAATCGGTCTTAACATCTTATCCCCTTATTAACTAATTAGTTGAATTAAATCTTTGCTACATTTTTTTTTTTACTAAAAAAAAAAAATCAGTTCACCCATTTCACCCACCTTCCAACTCCCCACCAATCTGTTCTCTGTATCTATGGGCTTGATTGGGGGCGGGGGGGTATTTTTTAGATTCCACATATAAGAGAGATCATATAGTATCTTTCTACATTTAATTTATTTCATTTAGTATAATGCCCTTGAGGTCCATCCACGTTGTCACAAATGGTAAATTTTCATTCTTTTTGATAGCTAAATAACACTCCATTGTATACGTGTACTACATCTATTTTATCCATTCACCCATCAACGAACACTGAGGTTGTTTCCATGTCTTGGCTATTGTAAATAATGCTGCATGAACATGGGGGTGCAGATATCTTTCTGAGTTAGTGTTTTTGTTTTCTTTGGATAAATACCTGGAAGTGGAATTGCAGGATCCTATGATAGTTTTATTTTTAATTTTTTTGAGGAAGCTTCGTACTGTTTTCCATAGTGACTGCACCAATATCCATTCCCACCATGAGTGCACAAGGGTTCCCTTTTCTCCACATCCTTACCAACATTTGTTATTTCTTGTCTTTTTTATAATAACCATTCTAACAGGTGTAAAGCGATATCTCATTGTGGTTTTGATTTACATTGCCCTCATGATTAATAATGCTGAGCGTTCTTTCCTATACCTGTTGCCATGTGTATGTATGTCTTCTTCGGAAAAATGTCCATTCAGATCTCCTGCTCATTTTTTAATTGGATTGTTTGGGGGTTTTACTACTGAATTGTATGAGTTCTTTATATAGTTTGGATATTAGTCCCTTATCAGATATATGATTTGCGAATATTCTCTCCTTTGCTAGTTTTTTTTTTTTTTTTTTTGGTGGGGGGGACCTCAGCATGTGTCTTGCAAGATCTCAGTTCCCCCACCAGAGACTGAAGCTAGGCCATGGCAGTGAAAGCCCAGAACCCTGACCACTAGGCCACCAAGGAGCCCCTGCCTTGCTAGCATTTTGTTGAGGATTTTTGCACGTATGCTGACCTGTAATTTTCTTTTCTGTGGCATCCTTGTCTGGCTTTGGTATCAAAATAACGCTGGCTTCATAAAATGAACTTGGAAAAGTTGCTGAAACAATAAAGGAAAGTGCCTTTCCACTACTCATGTGTTCAACACAATTATGAAAATTTAAAACTATTTAAAGATCCTCCTTTTAAAAAATGTATTGGTAAAAGTTAGTAGATGAATAAAACTGAGGGAAAAGAATCTTCTACCTCTCTAACATTTAAAATTTTTAAAAATAAACAGTGTAATGTATGTAAGAGACATAAGTTTTGGGGGTACACCTAACTTGGGCTCAAATCCAAGCTCTGCCCTTGTGGGCAAGTTACTTAACATCTCCTACCCTCTGTTTTTTCAGCTTTAAACTAGACTTAGTAATAATATCTTTCTCCCAGGATTGTTTTGACGATAAGATCATGTCTGGAAAGTGCCTGGAACTATCTGGTAAACAGTAGGCGATCAAAGCACAATAAGTAACCCTTTTACACCCCATGAGTCTACGTTTGATCTAGTAAACTATCAACTAAAACTGGAGGGCTAAAAACTACAGAAAAACTATGACTATGTGCAAGATTGTCTTAAAATCTTAAGGTTTATCTATTTCATAAATTAACTGGGCTATAAATATTCTAAAGATATACTCAAATTAATAAAAATAATGATGCAAACTAATGATCATAGAGCCATTGACATTTTTACCCTTTATTGGCATCACACCCTTTACTTGTGTTAAAGGAATAAATTGCACGCACTAATTATGTGTTGCTGTGTAACAAATTACCACAGCTGTAACAGCTTCAAACAATACACGTTTATGAGCTCCCAGTTTCTGTGAGTCAGAAGTCCAGGGATGGATTAGTGGGGTCTTCTGCTTGGTCTCACAAGGTGTTGGCCAGGCTGTGTTCTCATCTGGAGGTCTGACTGGGGAAGCATGCATACCACTGCTCATGAAGATGTTGACAGTATCCAGTTTCCTTTAGTTATGGGACTATGGTCACCAACATCTTCAGAATCAACAAAGGGAGAGAAAGTGAGTTTACTAGCAAGATGGAATCTTGTAGATTGTACCATGGTCACCAGAGCGATATCCATCACCTTTGCCGTGAGCTATTGATTAGAAGCAAGTCACAGGTCCTGTTCTGTGACTCAGGGGAGGCATTAAGTACCAGGAGGCAAGAATCAAGGGGCCACCTCAGAGTCTGTCTGCCACCATCCACCCTCTGGCCTTTATTATTCATGTCCCTGTCATATGCAAAAGACATTCAGCCCCTGCCAGGGTTCCCAAGATTCTTATCTCTTATAGCATCAACTCAGAGTCCCAAATCTCCTCATTTAAATCAGGTCAAAGGTCAGAGAAGCCTCTTGGGAATAATCTTTAAGTTCAATTTCTGCCCATCTACGGACCCGTGAAACTGAAAAGTCATGTCCTCAACTCACGCAATGTACAATGTACAGGCAGCAGGTGAGGACTATTGACAGTTCAGTTCGGAAGAGGAGAAAAAGGAAGGTAAAGGGGAGTCTCTGCTCTAGAGCAGTTCTGAAGCCGGATGGGCGAGCTTGGAAGTTCCTTGATTAAGCTTCAAGGCCTGAGGATAATTCTCATGGCTTCACCATCTGGGTTCTTGGTTCCACTTTCTGAGTCTTTCCTTTGTTTTGAAATGAAAGGTAGCACATGTGTGCAGCTGAGTGGCCTTCTCAGCCTGCTTCCTGACAGTGGAATTTGGGGGGTTTGTACTCTCCTCATTCCTTTATGCCCAAGCTGCCAGTGTTTTTGCAGAGGTAATTTTCTCAGAAACGTTGTGTGTCTCCCATGGACTTCAATGGGACTCACTCCATGAAACTAAGACCTCGCTCACAGATCTTTTGGAGAAGGCCCCTTTTTGTCTGGATCCTGCTGCGATGACCCTGGGTCGATGCCCTGAAGCTCCTTAGAGGCCCCAGGATTGGTTGACAGGCTCTGAGGCTCCCCCTTAACCCCTTGAAAAGGTCCTGGTGTGACTGGACTCCCCGACCTTGGTGTCCTTCTGAGGCCTCATCAGAACTTTGTACAGTCGCGTCCTTGGCTTCTCCTCCCAAACATAATGTCTTAAATTTAATACGTTTTACCACATCTGGAGAGGTTGACACCTCGATTTCAGACTTCCGGACGCCAGAACTGTGAGGGACTGAACTTTTGTATCAACCGCCCAGTGTGTGGCCACGTGTTCTGCAGCCCTAGGGGACTAATGTGCTGGACTAAAGAACAGATACAGCTGCTTTTTAAATGAGCGAGCAGTGTACCCGGAGTAACATCAGCTGGTGGTCTTGTGAGGTCATCTTCACTTCCACGCAAAGGTCATTTGCATATGTCTACTTTACACGTTGCCTGCCAGTGTGCCTCTGTCCCCTCCTGGGCTGAATTCCTGAGAAATCTCCTGAGTTTTGGAATGTGGCCTCCCTCACCAGACTGCCTGAGCCCAACTCCCAGCTCCGCGCTTTCTAGCTGGGTTTCCGGGACATACCTGACCGCTGCATGCTCCATTTTTCTCATCTGCAGAAGGGGAAGGGGAATAGCAGAACCCACCCCATACAGTTGTGAAGACAGCTGAACTGATACATGTAAAGTGTTGCAAGAGCACCTCCCTGGAGAGGGCAGTGGGGGGCTTGCTGTCGTGCACGTGTGTCATAACCTCTTGGGCTGAGGACGCAAACATTTGTGGAATGAGCGATGATTTAATATTATGTCCTAAACATTCAATTTGTTTTGGTATTTTTTTAAAGGTATCATTATATGTGTTTGTGTGTCTTTACCATAAGCCGCATCAGATTCCTTCAGGCAATAGTATAAATTAAAAACAATACATCAGGCCCTTTTCTACTCCAGAAATCTAAGAAGTAAAACTTCAGCCATTCAGAGGCTTAAAGGACTGAGATAAGCTGGATTGTCAGGGTGCCCAGATAACAGGATTTTGAATAAAGTTTCAAACATTACATTCATTTTTCATGTGTTCTTTTCAAAAATGCGTCAGCTCCTTCCCTGGCTTTTTCTTTTTCGCTGTGTATTATTATAGTGAATTTTACAAAAAATAAACATATAAGACTAAATCATCAACCCTTCACATTATGTTTCTAAAAAATAATCCAAGTGATTTCCACTTTTGAGCACCCTCCAAGTCCCCTGCAGTCTGCTGGGTTCTGCTTTCATTACCTAATTCGACAACTGTGTATTGAACATATTATGAGCCAAACCCTGTTCTGTGCTCTGGATCTATTGAACTCAATATGAACCCACAGCAACCTTGCAAGATGGACATTTTGGTTCATAGGTGGGAAAACTGACCTAGAACCAGGTCTCTCGGTGACCCCAGTGCAGGCTGGTCTGACTGGGTTGCCCCATGCGTCCTCTTGTGATGGGCATCGACACCTGTAGTTTCCGGAGTGGAGCCGGTGTGCACGGTTTGGCGTTTTGATTTTTTGCTTACATTGCGTGCACATTTCCAAGTAATGGAGGTTTTACATAATTATTATGGCAACATTGTTACTTCCCATTAGCTACCTGGATTCGGCTAATTTCCAGTCAATAAATATCTTTTGATTGCTTATGTGTTGGCTCCTGCTAAATGCTGGGGACACAAAAGTAATCAATATAGGGTCCCTACCCTCAAACTTTTATCTAGCCAGGAGACAAACATGTGAAAAACTAAGTGTAATGCAATGCGATACGTGTGTTTACCAATGATTAGACATAGAGTTATTGCTATCTCGGCTGTTACCAATGCCGCTCTTACAAATATTTTCTGTCTACCCCAGATGATCATTTCACAGGTGGGACTGCTGCATCAGAGGGTGGGGACAGTTGCCCAGCACAATCTGATGACCAGACTGCTCCCCAGAATGAGGACTCTGCTTACTTGGTCCCCCGTGGCCTGCCCAGGGTGGGGATTTTTACTCTGGCTACTTTGATAGTAAAATGGTTATAACTCAAGTGACTCTAATTTAAGTTTACCAGTTGAGTTGAACTTTTTTTTTTTTTTTTTTTTTTTTTTCCGTACGCGGGCCTCTCACTGTCGTGGCCTCTCCCGTTGCGGAGCACAGGCTCCGGACGCGCAGGCTCAGCGGCCATGGCTCACGGGCCCAGCCGCTCCGCAGCATGTGGGATCTTCCCGGACCGGGGCATGAACCCGCGTCCCCTGCATCGGCAGGCGGACTCCCAACCACTGCGCCACCAGGGAAGCCCGAGTTGAACTTTTTATGTAGAAGTCCGTTATTTCTATTCCCTCACGTCCAGGCTCTAGTCCTGGTTCTGCCATGTGCCCTCTGTCCCTCACTGTGGGGTCATGAGGCTTCATATAATCTGTAAACACACGTTGTTGCTGTCGATGTGGAACTGTTAATATCCTTTGAATATCTGATTAGCCAAGTGTGTTATATGTTTATCAGTATCAATCCATATACATTTTGGATGTAAACTTTTATCCTGTTTTCACATTTATTATTTTTAGATTTCAGTGTCTTTCTTATTATATAAAGTTTCTTTTCATTGTGTATAAAGGTTTTCATAATGTTATTGGGTTGAATCTAACAGCTGTGTCTCTGACTCTATTATTTATATCCAATAGGCAAAAATTAACTTCTCCATCATTGAGATGAACACATTGATCCACTAAAAAAAAAAAAAATGTGCTATTCACTGTTCACCTGGCTTGAAACTGGGGTGTGTGAAGAGTAAACCTAAGGTAAGGCATTTATTCTGTAGCCCTTCCCTCCTCCTCTGGTTTATTATTCCAGTTTGTTACAGATTCGGCCTATGTAACTTTGGATTTCTTTCTGCGGTTGATTCCTGCGGCCTGTTTCACAATTCCACACGGATAATTAGCACTGTATAATGGCCGTTTCCCTCTCGTGACTTCACTGGGGAGTAGAGGGTTCACCTTCTAACCTGGTCCAGAGAGTGGAGAAGGCAGGGAGTGGGAGCCACTCAAGGACACGCAGACGCTCGGGCGCTGGACCCTCTCCACCTTCTCCGAAGCCACGAGCCTGTCCCCGTGGCGGCCCCGAAGCCCTGCCCGCTGTGTGTGTGCTGCCACCCCGCCCCCCTCCGGTGGCTGGTTTGCCACGGCCGGCCAGGTCCCCAGAGGCCTATTTTCCTGCTCTGGGGACAGAGGTGCCACTCTTTGTCCCCCCGGCTGCCCCGTCTGGCCCCGTCTGGGGCCGCTGCCCTCCCTGTGCCGCCCATTGTGTCCCTCCCCAAGCCTCGTCCCCACTGGGTTGAGGGGGAGGGGCAGGGTTGCCCCTATACGTGCTCACAGCTCTGCCGTCTCCAACTAAGGGGCAGCTCCGGTCCTAAGTTCCGAGAAGGGAAGGTGGAAGGTACTTTAATGACTTAAACATCCGATTGCTCTTTCCTGCTATCAGTCGGCGGCTCAATCCTTCAAGTCTAGGGTTCATCTTGAGGTGCCCCTGCGGTCCTGTGGGCCCCAGAGTCTCAGGTCCCTGCCTCCTCATCACCTCAAAGGCCTGTGAGGCGCGTGAGGGCCCAAGCCAGGCCTGCCCAGGGCCTTGCTAGATTTCAAACAGGGAGAAACATTTCTCACAACTCAGCCACGTGCCTAGGTCCACAAATAACTCTTCTGTGCGTTACTGTGCTGACAATCTCAGGAGCTACGCAAACCATCCTGGTTGCCTTTTTCTCTCTCGGTTTTTTTGCCCTGAGACTGTCATTCTTACTGTTTTATTGCATCCTCTTACCATGTTAATTCTCTACTTCTAATCTGTCATGGGCTTGGAAAACAGATACATATCTGTTAGAATTGGATAGAAATAAGAGTTTTTAAAAGCCTATGAGTATCATGACCATATTTATAAACAACAGCAACAAAATCAGATACTTGGTTGGCCAACTGCACAGAAAATAAAACGTCTCCATAAAGTCCTGTTGAATACATGGACTCTATGACATCTGTTTTGTTTATTTAAGGTCGTTGAGCTTATTTCCTATAATCAGTAAAGTTCAGAAGGGCTCAGGGTGCTGGATAGTCAATCCTGTGTGGGGGAGAGATCACAGATGCTTCAGGGATGGATTAACAATGTGATAGAGAGGGTTGATCTTGTTCTGTCTTTGCAGTACGATTTTAAAAGTTATACACATGGTGGGGGGCTTCCCTGGTGGCGCAGTGGTTGAGAGTCCGCCTGCCGATGCAGGGGACGCGGGTTCATGCCCCGGTCCGGGAAGATCCCACATGCCACGGAGCGGCTGGGCCCGTGAGCCATGGCCGCTGAGCCTGCGCGTCCGGAGACTGTGCTCCGCAACGGGAGCTCCGCAACGGGAGAGGCCCACGTACCGCAAAAAAAAAAAAAAAAAAAAAAAAAAGTTACACACATGTATTGACACACATACATATACATATGCACACATCTCAGGCATTCGTTTGTGCAAAATAATAAAGGCAGATTTAATGTCATCATGACTAGCAAAAAGCACTCTCCTGAGAGCAATGAAAATAATAATGCTACTGGATTGAAATGGATTGTCTGGATTTCATTCTGATTACTTTCTTTCTGGGTTACAGTGTAGTTTTTCATGGCAGGGCCTTCTCCACTGAGTTCAAGACCACAGGAAATTGTAGATTCCCTGACACAAAGCACCGTTTCGATTAAAAAAAAAATCAATTTTTTTCAGTGTTTTGTAAGCAAAGCCCATAAAACAAATATTTGTTGTTCACCTAATGTATGCAAAGTAGCAGAAGAAATAGAATTTTCTATTATTTTGAAAACCATTCAATTATTTCTGGTACCAGAAATAATTTAATTATAATCCTTTTTTCCATTACTGATACATATATTTTTATTATCTATTTGATATGTTTTCAAGTACAATTATTAATAGAACAATGCCCACCTGAAAAATGTTTGCTGAAAACAATGAATGATATGCTATTTCTAACCCATCAAAGTCTGCCAAATGCTAGCACTTTCCCATAAGCCTCAGTTCCTACTAAATTATTCACATTTATTATATTAATATGCTTTAAGTTATCAATTTCATCTTGGGAATTACTGACTCTCTGAGAGGACAAGCTTATATCAGGTTCTTCTTTTCTGGGAGTGGAGGTTGGGAAACCTCTTCTATGGACTGGGTTAGGGCGGGGCTGGTATCTTTCATTCAAAGCACTGGCCATGGGAATTCCCTGGCGGTCCAGTATTTAGGGCTCCACGATTCCATTGCAGGGGGCATGGGTTCGATCCCTGGTTGGGGAACTAAGATCCCTCAAGCTACAAGCAGCATAGCTGCTTAAAAAATTAAAATTAATTTAAATTAAATTTTAATTAATTTTAATTAATTTAAGCGTAGCTGCTTAAAATTAAAAAAAAAAAAGCACTGGCCATGTGTATGGAATGACTGTCCAGTTCATTGAAAAGAGCCCTGGCATCACAGTCCCTGGAGAATCGACGGGCTGATGCCTGTCGCCAACTCTCCCCAAAATATCTTGCTTTGCATTGGTCCAGCTCTCTCCTCTAGAAACTTAATCCTCCTAACAACAAATGCCACCACCGCTACGCTATGCTTGAGACAAATAAGTGGCATACATGCTCACAGCTACTTGAAAAGAAAAAGAATGGGCGCTGAATTTTCCCAGCAAAGATGGCGGCGCCCAGGAAGCCCCTTCGTGGGCCCCTCTTGAAACACATGGTAAGAGAATCTACATGTGAGGGGCTGGCGGAGGGTGGGAGAGGCCGTGGGTAGTGAGGTGTGGCCCTAGTTCCCACTAATTCTATTTCAACAGTCTGCTTGATGTTAATATCTATTAATTTGGTTAAATGTGGAAGTCTAGATCTTTCCAATGAAGGAAAAAATCAAAACCATCGAAAAGTAAAAACAAATTCAAATTTAGCCATTTAGCAAATGTAACACAATAAAACTCCAAATCACATGTCCTTAAAAGGTGTCATTACATCCTAATGAAATTAGGCAGAAGAACTTCAAAATGGAAATGCAGAAAGAAGAAATCAATAAAATATACTATGGAGGAAATTACCCATTTTTAATGTTAACTAATTCAAACCAACATACATTCATTAAAAACTTAGAATATATTCATGGTGTAAGTGTAATTAAGTAGATAATGAAATAAAGGCATGGCTTGCTGTCGTTGTCCATGTGCCATGTACTAACTCCCCAGTGAGTCTGCGAGCCCCTGGCGGGGAGACCAGATGGTCCCGAACAAGTTACTCCTGGCTCTGGGTGTTGGCGCTTCTCACTGGAAAATACAAGTCCTTCCCTGAGCTGATTGAAAAGGTCCTCCTCTTTCCTCCTTCCTTACAAAGCCCTATGTACCAACCCATTACCTTCCCCCGCTCATCTTTCTGTTCATTCCTCCAGCATCAATAAGGCGCTATGTGTGCGGTGATGATGAAAATGACTGCGGACCTCACTGTGCTACGAAGTATACCTTTTTGTATTTCAGCCCAAGATATTTAGCTTGTCTATAGAAAATAAAACAAAAACAGTTGTTTTGCCTTTTGCCAAATGACACCACATCCCTCTCAAATAGGTCTGTATTGTAGACATGACTCATTGTACCAAAGACACATAGTCTGGAAATTCGAGGTACCATGTAAATCATATCTTAAATACACAAACAAGGCAACAACGGGGAGTCATTTTCCAAGTTGGAAACTCACTCTAATTGTGTTTCTTGGTGTAAAATCTGTCCAATCCCTCAAAAGTCAATTACAAAAATGTATTTTAAAACAGAGCTTTTGTGCCTGAGGAAATTCCATGAAAATCAGGTAAGGACAATGTGACCAAAGGAAAGTCGTGCTACAGGAAGGTTTAGTATAGGAAGAGACTCTCAGAAAGTGGAGCAAAGGAGCCCAGACATCATCTGATGCAGCCCTTGAGGCCTGCCCCCCAGTCACATCCCGTTTTACAGAGCAGGAAACCGGGGCTGAAAGCCCAGAACTTGGGATACTGCAATTCAGATCCCCTCTCCAGAGTCCAGTTAACACAGACTTTAGAGTCCAAGGGATGGTTTTACAAGTAAGTGCAGGCACTTTTCATGGGGTTGAGCCTTAATGAAATTGATGCAAAGCAGGGCAGCATCACTTCTCCCAAATCCTGGTGAATTGCAGATATTGATACAGTAAATGTGCATCCCATTCACTTCCAACCAGTAAGAAAATGATTCCTTCAGTGATTAAAAACTTGTTAAACATTGTAACAAAAAAGGAATGATTTCTGAAGCATCTGGATCAGACAGAGGGCTGAGCGTGGAAAGAACTTTGGGAGGGACCCCCCTCCGCACTCTCCTACTGGGAAAATAAAGTGCTGGACCAAATGATTTCTAAGCTCCATCTAACTCTGCAATTGTACAAATTTTAAGAGTTTCACATCCTCAGTCATGAGAAAGATGACGTAACTAAACAAGTCGACTAACGTCTTTAGGATCTTCAATAAATCAGTCTCAGAGACAGGAAGATTTTGTCCAAACGCCCCCCCCCCCCATTTTAACTTCTTGGAAGTATTGAAATTTTACCGACAATATTTGCTGAACATTATTAAACACTTTAAACCTTTGCATTAAAAGTTGATGTTTTTTCCTATTTTTACTCTCCGGAACCATTTTTTTTCCCCCCTCCGGAACCATTTTTAATCTACTTTAACTATGGCGTGTTATTCTGAGTAGGAAATCTATTCTTTAATGTCCATAAGTATTTGGTTAGAGATCTTTTTATAACTTCCTCATAGGAACATGGTTCAAAGTCTACCGCATTTCAGTAATTGTTTGCCCCGCCCCAAAATAAAAGCATTAGTTAGGTGTTCGTATAAATTCCACACAAAATGCAAGTCCTTTGTAGTCACTAAATTTCCTCAGAATATTTTCTAAAGGGTCTCACCTACGGCTTTAAAAAGGAGGGCAGGAAAAACGCCAGTTGCAAACTCCCGCTCTCATTAGGGCTCCCTGTCAGAAATTGGTTAAGGAGCCGGGAATAAGGGGTCATTTTCCTTTAAAATGGAGAGGAGTTTCTTTGGGAAGGAAATTCCCTGAGGAAGTTGTTTTAGAACAAATCACTGTTCAGGAGGAAGCCAGCAAAAGGTGGGAAGAGGTTCCCTTTGATTTCCCAGGCTGTGTATTTGGGCTGAGACCAGACAACGTTTTATGCACATATTAATAGAATGCAAATGAGCCTCCCGAAAGGACAGCGGTATTTGACACGAAGTATTGTCAACAGAAAGGGTTTGGGTGTATTTTTTAAATCCCATCAAGGTGCCTGTCAGGGGTGTGGGGGGGTGGGGGCGGTATTGGGGGCTCCTGGGAATGAATTCCGGGTTTGCCTTCCAGTTGGGTGGCGAGCAAAGAGCTTTGCAGTATGACCTCCACATCAAGGAGGTTTCTGAAGGTGTGAGCATTCCTTCAGAGTCCCCAGGTGCCAGTGTTTGTTTAGCCCCACTCCGCTCGCCTAGAGCAGGGCTCTGAACCAGGGGCCTCCCCAGAATCGCCTGGAGCTTCCGCCCACCCTTTGCCGTCCCCGCCTCGCCCCCAGGCTCTGATTCTGCAGGTCAGGGCGGGCGTTTCCCACTGACGTCCATGCCGCTGGTCCGAGGACCAAACTCGGAGACCCACGGCTCTCAGCATCCATTAGATTCTCAGACCGCCCCCCGCCCCCGCCCACCGCAAGCTCGCCTTGTTCCTAAAAAGGGGGAAGAAAACTGGAGTTTGTGCTACACACGGGATGACGGAGTTATGCTCATCGGTGCCAGTAGGAAGCCTAGCCAGCTCCACAGGGTGAGGCCTGTGGGTCAGGTTGTGGGTGAGGAGGTGAGGGAAACCCACGCTTTCAGGTCGTGCAGTTGTGTTGGTTTTTTTGTTTGTTTGTTTGTTTGTTTTGCAGTTGTCTTTGTACAGAACTGCTCCCTGGTAGGGACATAAAAGCCATTTAACTACAGGTTACATGGTGCTATAAGCTATAGACACGGGAGAAACTCTAATCCCGTTTCATTCATGCAGCTGTTCATTGCTTCACAAACATTTCTTAAATGCCTCCTCTGTGGCAGGCACTGTTGCGGGCTTTCGGGAAGCACTGAGGAACAAGACAGATTAAACAGATAAACCCTTTCCTCGCCGGTGGAGTTTAGGTGGGGCAACCAGTGAGAAACATACCAAGTCAGTTACACGGCCTGGGAGGGTGGCCGGTGCTACTGGGCAGAAGGGGAACGGGGGCGTGGGGAGGACAGCTGAGCAGGCATAGCAAGGGGAACAAAGATGAGAAGGTGAGGGGGAAGGAAGCCGGCTGTCTGGGCAAAGTTCTGACCCTGGGATCCACCTGTGGACCCAGGAGGTAGCAAGGACGCCAGAACGGCGAGCGGCCCGGACCAGACTGAGTGTGGCTACCCGACAGAGATGGGACCGCAGTGGCACAAGGTGAAACAGGGCAGGTAATGAGGTGCTACCGTCGTCTGGGGGACGTGGCCTGGACCGGGGCCGTGGGTAAGTGACCCCAGGGACAGGTTCCGCATACGGGGAAGAGCCATGAGGTTTGGATACAGACAGAGAGAAGGAGTTGCCGGGCAGGTCCGAGGTTTTGTGTGATTTCCCAGCAAACACACACGTGCCCGAGGAGGCCATCCACGCTCCACTCAAGAGAGCAGTGGTTTCTGAGCGCGCCCTGACAAAGCAGCAGAGACGGGGGCTTAGAACCACAGAAACGGCTCCTCTCGTGGTCCTGGAGGCCAGAAGTGTGAAACCAAGGCCCTAGAGGAGGATGCTTCCGGCCCCTCCAGCTTTCGGTGGTGCAGACAGTCTTCGGCAGGGACCCCAGGCCCTGGAGGTACCTCCCCTCTCTGCCTCTGTCCTCACAGGCCTGTGTCCAGGTTTCCCCTTTTATTGGGATGCCAATCACACTGGATAAGGGTCCCCCTCCCGGACGACCTCATCTAACTAATCACACCTTCCCTGACCCTATATCTGGGTTACTGGGTGTAAGCCTTCAGCACCTTTCTTTGAGGGGACCCAATACAACCTATGACAGAGAGCTCATTCATGACACACTTGTTTCTTTGTGGGCCCTTCTTCTCCCTCCACCGTTTGCCAAGGCCTGTCAACTGCCCTGTGTGGGGTCCGGATCCCAAGAGCCACCTGCCCAGCACAGTTAATAAATGTGGATTTTGTGGCCTGGGGCGCACTGGATTCTCTTGAGACGTGATGTCTCCCCACAACCTCACAAAGGTGCACGGCCAGGGACTTCCCCTGGCGGTCCAGCGGTTAGGACTTGGTACTTTCACTGTCGAGGACCCAGGGTGGATCCCTGGTTGGGGAACTAAGATCCCAGAAGCCTCGAGGCGCAGCAGAAAAAAGAAAGGTGCTATCACATCTTAGGAGACGGGCGCGTTCCAGACACACTCCTGCCCTCAGTGTGCTGCATTCAAAGGAAACACAGCACAGATAAATACACCTGAGGACACCCAGACAGCAAGAGGCAAAAACACTTGGAAGCATCAGACTGGATTCTGAAACTCGGGAATAAACTGTGAGCTCGTTAATGGTCTGCACCACTCTCTGCGGAAACCCTGCAGTGGTGCCTCGTCTGACCCGGAACAAAGCCAGAGTCCCTTCTGGGCCCTGGAGGCACGTGATCCGTGCCCCGTCCCCTGACCGTGGCGTCTCTACTCTCCAAACGCTTTGGTGTCCTCACTGTTCCCTGCACACCACACATACCCCAGGGCCTTCGCACCCGCCGCTCCTCTCCTGGGGTGGTCGGACCCAGATACCCACAGGGGACACGGGAAGGAGCTGCTCCTGGCCAGCCCCTCCCAGCACCCCAAATATCCTTTAACCTGCCCTGTATTTTTTCACAGCATGTATCCTCTCCCATCATACTGTCCAATTTATTTTTTATCTTTGCTTTAAATTTTTACATGGTTTGTCCCTCATCTGCACCAAGTAAACTCCACGAAGGCTCAAAGTGCATTCGTCACGTCCTCTAGAGAAGGCCCCCATGTGCTCGGAACTTGGGGACTTGGGGGCTGGTGATGGGCAAGAGACCCGAGGCCGGCAAACTTCACAAGCGGTTCTGTGTACGTGGTGCTGCCGGAAGTAGACGAAAGCTCCCTGAACCGGAGGGATGGCGGGTAGGCCCAGGCCTCCCGCCATCGGGCACACAGTCTGCTGAGAAGAACCTTGAATTAGGGAGGAATAAATATTAGGGCTTGAACATGTTTGAGATGTTCGGGCAGCCTGTCTGGGGAGCCTTGAGAAGGAAACTCAGACAGAGAAGGGATTCAGAGACGGACTCGACTCTGAATGGGCACAGGGGTGCCGGACCTGGACGGACGAGGGAGTAGGCGGGGTGGACGGCAGCCGTTGAGACCTCATTCTGCCAAAGGCAGTGAGGAATAGTAACGGGCCTGGAGCAAACCCTGGCTCTGCCACCGGCCAGCTGCGCCCCTGGTCGATTCTCTAACCTGTCCCAGCCAAGTTCTCATCTGGGAAATGGGTCTAAATAAAACCCAACTGGAAGGGCTTGCATGTTAACAAAATAGATGAAATGTAACCAGGCACGTGCTAAGGATGGAAAGCCTGAAAGTCGCTTCCCAAAGCACGTTAAAGGCAGTAAACAAATCCAGCCTGAAAGCACGACGGGAAACAGAATCCCTTTCTCTTCTGATTCTCAAGGTCCTGTTGCAATTCAAGGTCGGGCGTTTCATCTGCACCCGTTGCGTCTTCATTTGCTCATGGAGCGTCTTCACACACAGAGCGTTTCTGAGTCTGTGCTTGTCCTTGTGGCACTCAAGGTCGTGCTAAAAGAAATGTTCCGGAATTAGGAATTAATCATTAAAACAATGCCCACAGCACAGGTGACTCACTAGGGATAGGGTATTCTGTATCCTGATTACGGTGAAGGTCCACAGAGATATACAGTCGTCAAAAGTCATCCATTGGTACAGTTAAGATGGGTGAATTTTTGTTGTGTGTAAATTACACCTCAATAAGGTCGATTAATTATATGATTTTTTTAAATAAAATAAAATTTGTCTCTACCTTCTTATTTTACATCATAGATGATTCTTCTGGTAAGAAAAGTTCTATATAAACAAGCTTTAATTATAAAGAAATAAGGTTAATACCCTTAAGCTGGCATGAACATCAGCCTTATTATTTTATAATCAAATAGTCAAAAAAAGAATATAATGTAGGACACAATCTATTGCCGTGGGTAATTTACAGTCGTCTTTGAGAATTACATTTATCCCTTTGACTTAACCTTAAAAAATGACACGTTTGGGCCCAGGAAGAAGATAGAAAGAAAGCAGGAGGGAGCCAAGACCTCCCAGATCGCTCTCTAGCCTCACTCAGGGAAACATAGGAGGAAGGACTTGAAGAAACGTTCACTCTCCAAAACTGAGACACACTTTCTCCTGGTGGTCGGCGGGCTGTCATCCACCACGCTCGGGAACACTCCAACCCAGAAAAGCGGTACTCTGTCTCAGATCAAGACCTTTTTTATCTCTTTCAGAGTTGGGGAGTAGCAATGTTATTTAAATCAAAGGTGTAACTGCACTTTAACTTCTTGTTGCTTTTGTCCTTTTTAATCCTTTCACTTTTGAGGAAGTTCGCCTCAGTGAAGTCTCTTCCTCTTTGAAGAGTTAGGATGTTGGATACCCAGTGCCATGAACCACAGTGAGAACGCTCATTGCCTGGGCACCAGCGAACGGAAATGTGCTGAGTCCATGCAGTTGACACATAACCAACTGTCAAATCCACAGCTCTTAGCGATGGGAACGCCACACAGGTTCCGTGGTAGGATCGGCCTCAAAATTTAGCACTACACACGTATAGGCCTAGGATCACATGACATACCACCAATCACTTCTTCAGGTACTAGTGGTTTCACTTTTGACATTCAAATCTCTGAAGCATTGGAATCTATCCTGAGTACAGTAAGGGATAATATGGATGTAATTTACATTTTCCCAAAGGCTATCCATGTGTCTGAACATCATTTAGTAAAAGCCCATCTTTTCTCCCACTAAGATCTAAGATGATGCCTTTATCACCCTAAATTTCCATATGCACAGGGGTCAACGTCTCGATTTTCTGTTCTGTTCCCGTGATGTGCTAATCCTACCTTGCTCTATGTATAGAGACTTTATAGTGTATTTTAATGTCTGGAAGGGCTAGCCCTGTCCCCCAAACTAAATTCTTCTTTTTCAAGGTTTTCCTCTTTACTCTTACTTGTTTATTTTTCATGTAGACTTTATAATCAATTTATCTACCTTCAGGGGAAAAAATTTTGGTTTTTATTTGGAATTACATAATATTTTGAAAATTGGGAGAATTGACAACTTTGTATTGCTGAGTCTTCCTATACAAGAATATTGTATGTCTTCCAATTTGTTCAGATCTAATTGTGTGTATTTCAGGAGTGTTTTAAAGCATTTCATATATAAATATATATCTTACATAATTTATATATATTTTATACATTTGTACATATATAATTTGTTTTCTAATTAAACTTTCCATTTTGAGCTATTTGTAGAGTCACACGATGCAAGATCTGTGATAGTGTCACAATTTCACCCAACGATCGCGTCTTTCAGTGATAGCGTCACAATTTCACCCAACGATCGCGTCTTTCAGTGATAGCGTCACAATTTCACCCAACGATAGCGCCTTTCAAAGCTATGGTTCACTATCACAACCAGGATACAGACATCGATATACTCAAGATACAGAAGGTTTCCATTCCCACAATGATCACTCGTGTTTCCCTTTTGTAGCCACATCTATGTCCCTCCCTGCCACCACTCCCGCCATAACCCCTGGCCACCACAAATCTGTCTCCATTTCTATAATTTTGTCATTTGAAGAAAGTTATAGAAATGGAATCATAGAGTATGTAACATTCGGGGGCTTCTTTTTCACACTCGGCATAACTCTCTGGAGATTCACCCAAATTACTGAGTGTCTCCATAGTTCATTCCATTTTACTGCTGAATAATATTCCAGTTTGGTTGTTTAACTAGTCACCCATTGAAGGACCTACACAGTTCAAAGCCATGTTGTCCAAGGGTCAACTGTAGACACAAAAATCTGTAACAAAATATTAGCAAATAAAATTTAGCAAATACATTTTTTAAATACATTTAAATACATTTACTGAACTCCGCGGTGTGTGACAAGATCGCCTTTGTGCCCCCAGAACCCTCGCTAGACTGGCTCAAACACTCTCATCATCACCACCTTCACAGACCTTAGCTTCCTCGTGGTAGCCGTGTGCCGAGCGCAGGCACAGTTCCAAGTGCTTTATACAAATTAACCCGTTAAACCCTCAGGGCAACCCAAGATGTATAATAGGTGTGGGTAGTAGCCTAACTTCCAGTCATACACACCTCAGCACAGAGGGGTTAAGCAACGCTGCCCGAGCCACACAGGGCAGAATGTGAGCCGGGAAATCAACTAGAGGAATAGTAAAGGCCACAAATTCAATTTGTTAACACGAACACAGGTACCACCTGCTCCAACAAGCTTCCAACCTCTGCCGTCCAGTCACACCCCTCAGCCTCACCCGAGCCCCGCTCTGGCCTTTGCTGGCTCACTCTGTGCAGTGTTCTGGAACATCGTCCAGTGTTCCCAAACTACCCACACACGTGGGCTGCAAACCCTGGCGCTCCCTCATAAAGAACACAGAAAGCGGGCTTCCCTGGTGGCGCAGTGGTTGAGAGTCCGCCTGCCGATGCAGGGGACACGGGTTCGAGCCCTGGTCCGGGAGGATCCCACATGCCGCTGAGCGGCTGGGCCCGTGAGCCATGGCCTTTGGGCCTGGGCGTCCGGAGCCTGTGATCCGCAACGGGAGAGGCCACATCAGTGAGAGGCCCGTGTACCGCAAGAAAAAAAAAAAGAACATAGAAAGCTCCGCGATGACCTCAGGCTCACTCCATCCAATCCTGGGACCTGCCTGCCGCGCCCTAAAGTCCCGCTAGAGCGCCAGTGGTTAGGGGGGGAGTGACTAGGGTCTCCCCCCTCCAGGGTCCTGGCCTCAAAGAGCCAGGGTGGACACAGTCTCTTCTCTGGATGCGAGTTTCTCAACTTGAAATTGAGAGGACCCCCGAGCGGTTGTACAGCCTGAGATCCCGCCTGCGGACACAGCTGGCTTTCCCAGGAGCGCACCTGCTCACATCTGCTGCACCTCGACGTCCCGCCCGCCTCGCGTCGCTTCCCCTTTCCTCCTCCAGAGGGCGCCATGGACCAAGGAGCCGCCGCTCCCTCTGCTACTTAGCGCAAATCTTGACACAGCAAGGGAAAGAATTTAAAATACGCGACGTCTTTGGATTTTCCACATTATTGGTTGACTTCAACTCATGTTCTCTTTTGTGACTGTGGATGACCAAGAGCTGTGTGAATTTTTCACATGCATTCATGTAAAGTGACCTTTTTCTGAAAGGTTAGAAGGTGCAAATTTATATTCTCAAAGAAAGTTTTAATTTTGCCAGAATTATCGGCTTTTAGTATAAAGGCACAGGGATATTTTCCGCCACTAATCATGGCCGTGTTGTCACATATGGACCGAGGATATTAAATAGACAAATATTAAAGACCTCAAGTTCAACTTGTGACACAAATGGCTACCACCTGCTCCGGCAGGACCTGTTGTATTTTCTTTGTCTTCAGCAGCATGAAATGTCTCTTGCTGACATTCTTTCCCTTCGCTGTTTTAGATCTTTCAAGATTCGTGACGTATTAAGTCACACATTTAAAAAAATGTATCAAATTTTGGATCAGGATAATTTCTATTCTAAGACATGGCTCACGTTGTGTTTTTCCCCACACTTAACAAGTGTGGTCCCTACAATGTTGGGATGTTCAGTCTGTGCAAACTCACAGCCAGAAGGATGAGCGGGCAGATGACAGAGGCAGCCGCCAGCGCCAGAGGGAGGCCCTCCTGCCCCAAGGCCCGGGGAATCTATCAAGCAGAAGAGGGCTCCGCAAACCACCCCCTTCCGGGCTTGTCTGGGGCACAGAATGGGCTCAGGACAGGAATGATGATCTTTACAAAGGAAGAAGGCTGTGGACAAGGAGAGGAGCGGAAACCCAGGCGTATGGGACGCTGCAGAGGGAATGTCTTCCCAAGCACAGCAGCCCGCAGTCCAGACCCGCTCTGCCGCAGAAGCCGTCACCAGGGCTGGGCCCGGGGAGCTCAGCCACCACGGAACCTTTGTTCTATTTCTTGGCTTTTTTCCTTCCTGGAATTCGGAGCCTGGCAACAGCATGGAGTCCTTAGCAGGTGGCTCAGCAAAGGCACCAGGAAACAGTCAGGAGGTCCAGGAGAGCTACAGGAAACACTTTCTTCGTAATTTTGTCCTTATTTCTCCTGTTTTTCTCCCACTGGCACCTATATTAACCTCTTCTGGAGGTTAGCAGAATATTGTTTTTTTTAATTGAGAAATATAATCCACATATCATAAAACTCACCCTTTTAAATTCACAAGGCTGTGCGACAGTCACCAGGACCAGTTTTAGACCATTTTCATTGCCCCCAGAAGAAGCCCCTCCCCATTAGCAGTCACTCCTGTTGCCCCTCCCCCCTCGCCTCTGGCAGCCACTGTCTCTCCTGTCTCAGAAGATGTTAGGGGCTGAACTGTGCCCTCCTCCTTCCTGCCAAATTCACATGTTGGGGTCCTAACCTCAGGACCTCAGAATGTGAGCATATCTGGAGATGGGCCTTTAGGAGAGGATCATTGAAGTGAGGCCCTTACAGTGGGCGCTAATCCAGTCTGACTGCTGCCCTTCTAAGAAGAAGAGATTCGGACACAGAGAGACCCAAGGATGCAGGTGCACAGAGAAGAGTCCCTGTGAGGACACAGCGGGGAGACGGCCGTCTGCAAGCCAAGGAGAGAAGCCTCAGGAGAAACCAAACCTGCTGACACCTTGATCTTGGAGCGCCAGCCTCCAGACCTGTGAGAAAATAAGTGTCTCAGCGCCCCCGTCTGGTCTTTCGTTAGCGCATCCCCAGCGGACTAATACAATAGCCTTTCCTGTTGTGGATGCTTCATCCGAATAGAATCATTTCATACAAATAGAATCAGATGTAGTTTTTCACTTAGCAAAAGGTGAAACTTTTCCAAGGTTCATCCGTGTTGCAGCAGATATATAAGAACTTAATTCCTTTTTATGGCCAACTAGTATTCCATCGTAGGGATAGACCACATTTTGATTATCCATTTATCACTAGATGGACATTTGGGTTGTGTTCACTGTTTGACTATTAAGAATAATGCTGTTATGAAAAGCATGTACGAGTTTTTGCGTGAACATATATTTTCAATTATCTTGGGTATATACTTAGAAGTGGAATTTCTGGGTCACACGGTGATTTGATGTTTAACTTTTTAAGGGACTGTCAACTGCTTTCCAAAGCGGCTGCAGCATTTTACATTCCCACCGGCGACGTGCAAGGGCTCCGCTTTCTCCATATCGTCACTAAGGCTTGTTACCGTCTGTCTCTTTTATTAGGCCACTCTAGTTAGTGAGACAGCTGGTTGTGGTTACGGTGTTCTTTTGGGTCGAGAATGGGGAACGTAACATAGTTTCCTTCTCTGTGCCTCCCTTTCCAATGTTTTCACAAACATCAGAAACATAGTCAATGGTCGTGAGGCCCATTATCGAATCTTACATGATGGTTTTGTAGCTCTTCCAGGTTGGCAGTGTTGACCTTGTCTAAGTGTGCGTGTGCGCACGTGTGTGTGTGCGCGTGGGGTGTGTGTGTGTGTGCACGCACAGACATGTACATGTGTGTCCTCCTCCCACGGGAAGAGATCGTCTCCTGCTCAGAGTGACTTTGCCGGTTCCCTGGACCATCCTCCCCACACAAGGTTGACAACTCAGCTGGTGCTTGACAAACACTGCGAGCTTCTGGGATGGGCTCTTCCAGAGAGGCTCTGAGAGCCCACTCCCACCGTGACGGTCCCCGGGCTGCCCCTCTCGCTGCCCTTCCAGAACACAGCTCTGTCGCCCCTTTACTCCCTGAGGCTTGCTGCCATGGAAGTTCCTCTGCCCCTGTGACCTGCGCCCCTACACCTCCCCAGCTCAGGCTCCGGCCACGGAGCCCGGCCGCCCACTGCCCTTGCTGTGGCGTCTGCTCCGTGGGCCCCTCCAGCCCCCTTCTCAGCATGTGCCTTTCTGGGCCTTCCCCACCCCTGGTCCTTATCTGCATCCCTACTTCGTTTTCCTCCATACTGCTTATTACATCTTAGCAAACTATTTTTATATATATAATTTACTTGTCCGAGATTTTATGTAGTTTCATAAATGTTTTACTTTTCTGACTTCCTGGCCGTCTCCCTCCTCCAGAATCAATGCCCACCAGACCTGGGATTTGCGTTTTGTTCACCTGTTGCATCTCTACCACCAGAACACAGCCTGGCACACAGAAGGGGCACCATGGTGTTCCTTGAGCTGAACGTGTGTTACACTGCTCAGAGGAAGAAAGAAAACCCAACAAGCTGATGAAAACCCTGGTCACTCTCGTGATGATCCTAACCCCGTCAGAGGAGAAAATGAGAGGCAGTAGCTTCAAGTTCAAGTAACCCAGCGACTCTGATCATCTTAAAGGAATGTGTTTAAACTTTGATCATGAAATACCATAATATAATTGAAATCTTTTCATGTCAAACTTGAATCTGTGCTTTTAAAGTAATTATTTAAAGTCCTTGAGATCTCCATAAACTTCTTCCTGACAAGTGTTGGGCTTCGCCCTGGTAACAGAAATGGGAGGGCTTCAGAGGAAGAAAAATCTTAAGATACAACAGGTGGGAAATGTCGCACATAATTAAAGTACAAATATACCCAGACCTTCTATTTCACAAGCAGCAAGGTTCCAAATGATGTCACAGAGGTTTACGAAAAGAAATCATCATCACATTAAACCCAAACGTTTCTTTCCTAGTGTTGCATCAGAACACGGTGGTCTGGTCAAAACAGGACTAAAGCCAGCACGACCAAGGCATTCAGAAATCTATTTTTTAACTTCGTAACTCTCACAGAGCCCGCTGCTGATGACAGAATTAACCTCTGAAAATCTGAGGTCCGGGTACACATTACACAAAAAACAAGCTACAGTTCATAAAGGAAAGATGGCAACAGTAATTGGACTGCAACTCTGACGAGTTGACTTGCCTTCACTGAAAATTCCAATGTTGACGTCTTAACCCCCAGAACCTAGAAGGTGACCTCACTTGGAATAGGGTGGCTGAGATGTAAGTAGGTAGGATGAGGCCATACTGGAGCAGGATGGGCCCTGATCACATATGACTGGGGTCCTTACAAACAGCAGAAACTTGGCCACAGACACACCCATGCGGGAGAGCGCCAGGAACGTGAAGGCGGACTTGGGGAGATGCACCTGCAGCTCAGGGTCCCTGAGGATCGCTGGGGCCGGGGGCGAGGCCTGGAGCAGATTCTCCTTCACAGCCTCAGCGGGACCCAGCCCTGCCCACACCTCGCTCTCCAGAATTATGAGACAATAAAGTTCTGCTGTTGAAGACACCCAATTTGTGTCACTTTGTTACAGAAAACTAATAGAGTACCCATATCTGAAATTCAGGTACCTTTGTCTGTTTGGCTGGGGGAAGCTATTTTTAAAATCACAGAATATTCTGTGTCAGATTTTGACCTGGGGGTCGGTGCTATGAATGTCACTAATTTAAGGAAGGAGAAACCTAAACTGTTAAACTCTGAGGAAAAAAAGAGGACTGAGATCCCAGATCAAGGAAACTGCAATTCCATTTGTGTGGCCGCACTGTCACCTTGGAGACAGGAGACCTGAAGGGCCAGAGACACACGGAGGCTGCTTCTGGGAAAGCCACCCCTACCTCACGAATGTCCTCGAGACACTGGCCGGCTCTTCTTCTAGAGGGGCGGCCACGGGCTCAGAACAAAAGGGTCCCCATCCTGCATCCGTCCAGTGCACAAGTGCAGCCCTGGCCGTGGCTCGGAGGGACCGTGATGAGGGGCACAGGGACGTCCTCTAACAGTCCAACCAAGGACGTCAGGAATGTCTCTGAGATGTTAGTCTATCACAGATTCGTCTCCTGTTAAATTAATAAATACTTCTTAAGGCTTCTGTTTGTTTTGTTTGTCGTCTGTTTGTGGCCTGCGAGTCTTGGGATAAGATGTGGAAGTTCACCACTTGCTGGGTAAAGCAGTCCCCAATCCATTATTTATTTATTTATTTATTTATTTATGTATTTTGTGGTACGCGGGCCTCTCACTGTTGTGGCCTCTCCCGTTGCGGAGCACAGGCTCCGGACGCGCAGGCTCAGCGGCCATGGCTCACGGGCCCAGCCGCTCCGCGGCATGTGGGATCTTCCCGGACCGGGGCACGAATCCGCGTCCCCTGCATCGGCAGGTGGACTCTCAACCACTGCGCCACCAGGGGAGCCCCCCAATCCATTTTTATCTTCAACTTGCCTCTCCTTTGAGGATCCCCTTAGTTCTAGAGGCTGCACCTGTCTCCTCTCCCCGCATTTCAGTCGTTAAGAGAGTCCAGTGCACGGAGAGTAGTGGACTGTGAACCAGCAGCCCTCAGGACGTGGTCCAGTGTCGCCAGAATCCCCAAGACCCTTCCGAGTAGTCCAGGAGAGCAAACCAATTTTCTCCACGGTCAGCAATTCTTCTTTCTTTCACTCTCATCCCGTCGTGAGTGTACATTAGGGTTTTCCAGGGGCTTTATGACAAATGATTTTCTAACAGATCAAACGAAGAAGCAGGTATGAGAATCTGGCTGTTTTCTATTAAGCCAGACATTTAAAGAAATCTGCAGAAACATAAAACAACGCCATTTTTCTTTGGTTTGGAAAATATAGCGGTTTTTTTCCGTAAAAAAATTTATGTTGACGCGCAATGGCTTTATTACTGTCTCAAATTAACGAGTTGACTGAAAAAAAGAGAGAGTCCATCGTGGGTGACATCCCCCAGAAGCACGTGGACGGCTGGTGTCCCTGGGCCCCGCTTCGCACCATCGTTGGTCAGCGAGGCAGAGAGACGCCAGCGGTTCAGTGTGAGCGGTGCAGGCGGGCTCGTCACCTGCTGGCCTCCTGGCCAGCCCGTCCCACACGGGGATCCGGGTGACGTCCGCGTCTGCCTCGGCAAGGCCCGCCCTGTCCCCCTGCACCTTGCCCGCCTCCCCCTCCTCCGCTGTCACCTGGAGAGCCTCCATCAGAAGCAGTGCTCCGGGCCACGCCGCGTGCGCACCCTGCTTTGCCTCCGTCCTCGGCCCTTGGGCCCTTTGCCCTCCACGCTCGCCCGCGCCAGGGCCGCTGTCCGCACCTTCGGTGGCCAGGCCGAGCCCCTGACGCAGCCCGCCGCCGTCCTCGCGCTCACATCTGCGCGCGGACCCCGCCGACCACCTTCCCCGCGGCCAGCCTGCAGCGCAGCAGGGGTCCCGCGCCGCGGGGCTCGTGATCCCACCGCCCAGCGAGGTCTCCAGCTCCCAAGTCCACTTCCTGCGGCCTCTCTCCTCCCTGCACTGCTGGCTGCGCACCGCCCGCCCCCACCCCCCCCCCCCCCCCCGCGCTGGATGATGCGACCTCAGTTTCTACTTCACAGGGAGAAGCCGGCCCCCCGCAGAGCCCTCCACTCCCCGTCCCATCGCCGCGCCCGCCTTGACCCGGCCCCTCCTCCAGCGTCCTCTTCCCTCCCGTTATCCCCCTCCTCACGGGCGTGCCCCCACCTTCCCACCTCCCCGGGGCCTCGCTCTGTCTTCTCCCGCCGTAAGCCTCTCTCTGTCTGCGTTTCTCTTCATCATGATTTAAACATGCTCAAACCTCTTCCACGTTTAAAAAAAAAAAGAAGAAAAAGAAAAGAAAGCCAGCATACACCGCACCGTGACCCCGGCAGCTGCTCCCTTCCCTGCAGAGTGGAAGCTGAGAGCGCAGCCCGGCCTGGCAGCTGCTTCCAGCCGCACGTCTCTTGTCCATCTGTCCACCCTCCCCAGTCTCGTCTTCCTTCCCGCAGTGCACGGACATGGCTCTTGCAAGGACACTGGTGATCTGCATGTAGTTACATCTGTGGATGCTTTTTGGTCCCTATCTCACATCTGATGCTGTTACCCAAACACCCAACTCTCACCCAGTGACTTCTGTCTCACTCCATCCTCACACCGGCCCCTGCCCCCCACCTGGAACCCCCAGCCCCCCAGAGCCCTCCTCTGTCCTGTCGCTGTCACTGGAATTCTCCAGACACCCCGCCCTCCAGACACTGTCTCACCTTCTCTCTCTTCAATATGTAACAGTCACTGGGTGGAAATAGTTGGACATCTCAGACACATCTGGAAGGCAACACGGCCCAAACTGACTCGCAGGCACACACCGTCCCCGGCGTGCTCCTGCCGGGCGCACAGCCCCTGGTGATGCGGCATCGGAGCCGGGAGCCTGGTGACCGTGCTCGGCCCCTCCCTCCTTGACCCTCAACCAGTTCAGCTCTGTCACTTCTGCGTCTGGACCCTCTGAGACCCGTTATCCCCTCTGCATCCCCTCGACACAACCTCAGTTCAGGCCTTGCTCACCTGGGCAAATCCCGCCACCTGGACTTCTGGCCCTTGGTCTCCAAACCAGTGCCCACTCCTGGCCTCAGAGCAGTGTCTCCAGGACGATGGTCGCATCACATCAGCGCCGCATTTAAAAAATATGCCGTGGCCTGCTGCTCCCAAATGCTTTAGTGTGACCTAATGTGGTCCCTAATCATTTAGCAGCTCCCATCCCGCCCCCCCATGCGCAGCCCTCTCTTATCTCTGTGTTTTCAACCGCCTTTCTCTGTGCCCGGGAGGGAAGATCACCGGGCTTCTCCTACTCGACTCCCTCTTCCTCAGGGAAGCCTTCGTTGTCCTCTCCATCCTGGCGGACTGGCCTCCCTGACGTGCTCAAGGCTCTGGGCCCCCCAGCTCTGCGTGCACCACACGCGTGCAGCTGTGCAGTGTCACACCCACCCCCAAAGCGTGTCGTTGTGAGCAAACTGACACGCTGTCTCGTGCCGGAGGAGAATCTCCTTCTGGATCACACAGCTTCAGTTATGCTGCCGAATTTCCCTCTTTGAGGATGTGCGTGTGTGTGTGCGTGTGTGTGCGTGTGTGTGTGCACGCGCATGCACGTGTGCCCTGGTGTGGTCAGACGCTTCCCTGGTTTTGTTTACATTCTGTGATGGCAGCCTTGTTCCCTGCAGAAGCCCAAGAAAGGGAGCCGTTCCCAGCTGGCTTCCGGATGCAGCCTTATCCCTCCATCTTTAACCCTTTATCACCCTCCCCGCCCGCCCCCATTTCCCAACATGCCACCTGACCCCAGGGAGAGAACGTATCCTCTGTCTGTGGTTCTAGTGGTTTGTTTCCACCAGGTGCCTATCAGTCCCTTCCCTGCAAGCAAGGTTCTCACCCCAACCCATGAATGTAGCCGTAGCACAGGATGTACAGGACAGGCGCCATCCCTGAAACGACAACAGACAGCAGACGGGACGCCCCTCCCGCTGGCGACCGTCCACACGCCCCTCGAGTCCAGATCCCTTGGATTTTGGCAACTTCATTTCACTGCCAGGAAACCAGTTTTCAACTTTTCAGTATTTCTATTTCGTCCCCTACCAACGAAAACATTCAGATTTTCATACCAACGGTATTTCGTAGAAGAAAATAGTCTTAATTGAAGGCATGGCTATTAAAAGCATTATAATTATTATGCTATTTTCTGTGTGACAGAGTATTAAATACTCCTTTTTCTGTAGTTAACTTTCTTGAAAAAAATTTATCTGAGTACGTAATTTGTAAATTTTAAGGTGTTGGAGCTAAATTCCTGAAGTAATACGGTTATCTTTAACAATAGTGATTACATAACATGCATGAACATGTTTGTGACTCTTAAACGCTGTAACCGAAGAGGATTTCAGCTCTCACATCGATCTTTTTCTTCTTTTCGGCATCAGATACTGATTCTGAGTGAATGGAATGCCACTGACTCAAAATTTCATGGAGGTTTCCGTAGTAGCACAAGTCCAGAGTTCCAAGACCCAGTTCCCTGTCTGGTGAGAGTTTGACAAATTGAACTGTTGCTTTGAAAGAGAATTTATGCAACTATAAATGCCAATATCCCGCTTTCCAAAACATTTGCAAAGCCAGTTTCCTGCACAGGGACACTGCATGGGGACACGGTGCTCCCAGCAGAGGGAACCGTGCGGCCAAGGTCACTTCGCATCATGAAGGACAAGGACTCCACCACAAACTGCAGATCCCGTTTCTGCCCCACAAGCTGTTCTTGAAACTTGGGGAGGGAAGTGGCAGCTGTCTGTGTGCAAGAGAGTTGGGGAGACTTTGAGTCCTGTGTGGAGAGGGGATCAGAGCGACACTTGCTTCTAAGCAATTAGCACTTAGGTACCTTGGCCTCTGCTCCTAAGGGATTGTTATCAGCTGGCCTTTCACGACAGGTCGGTGGATTCTACATTAAAAGCTGATGACTCGGGGCTTCCCTGGTGGCGCAGTGGTTGAGAGTCCGCCTGCCGATGCGGGGGACACGGGTTCGTGCCCCGGTCAGGGAAGATCCCACGTGCCGCGGAGCGGCTGGGCCCGTGAGCCGTGGCCGCTGAGCCTGTGCATCTGGAGCCTGTGCTCCGCAATGGGAGAGGCCACAGCAGTGAGAGGCCCGTGTACCGCAAAAAAAAAAAAGCTGATGACTCATGAAGAACCTAGGGGTAAGACGGGAATAAAGACACAGACCTACTAGAGAATGGACTTGAGGATATGGGGAGGGGGAAGGGTAAGCTGGGATGAAGTGAGAGAGTGGCATGGACATACATGCACTACCAAACGTAAAACAGATAGCTAGTGGGAAGCAGCCGCATAGCACAGGGAGATCAGCTCGGCGCTTTGTGACCTCCTAGAGGGGTGGGATAGGGAGGGGGGGAGGGAGGGAGACGCAAGAGGGAAGAGATATGGGAACATATGTATAACTGATTCCCTTTGTTATAAAGCAGAAACCGACACACCATTGTAAAGCAATTATACTCCAATAAAGATATTTAAAAAAAAGAAATTAGAAACTAAAAAGTAAAACTGACAAAAAACATTTGTTATTATTAAAAAAAAAAAAGCCACTGACTCATCGTGGGGTTGCTGCTTAGCTCTGTCTCCAGCAGGTACTATGTCATCTTTCCTGATGGTGGTCAGCACAGCCCAGTGGCCGGGGAGCCAGGCTGGTGGATGGGCCGGGAGCCAGTCACCTCCCCTGTCCCCTCCCATGAGAAGTGAGGTCATTGCCAACTGCAGCTGTTCCCACACACCCCTAGGAACGCCTTGTTTCCCCAAAGAAAGGTGGCATTATTATCGACTGTGTTTGTCACATCCAAACTCAGCATTCCCTTGCTAAACTCCAGGACCTTTTATATTTTCACTTTAGAGGGAATCTTTGTAAAGGGTGCTCTCCGTTTCATTTCATCAGAATTCCTGCCCGTGCTGGGTCTCTGGACAGCTCAGACCTCATCGCTGTGAGGGTGATGAGGGTGAAAAAGAAAAAGACAGAAAGGTGAATGGCTTGGATGTTTAACTGGACTATAATACCAATGCCTAAAGAGAAATATTGCTGCCATTTCAAAACAGACAGTCATACTCAGCCTCAAGGATAGATGGGAAGGAAAGAGATTAAGTGGGAAAAGAAAGAAAGAAGAAAGAAAGAAAGAAAGAAAAAGAAAGAAAGAAAGAAAGAAAGAAAGGAAGGAAGTAAGGAAGGAAGGAAGAGAAAGAAAAGGAAAGAGAGAGAGAGGAAGAAAGGGAAAGAAAAAAAAGACAGGGTAGAAAAAAAATAGAGGAAAACACAGAACCAGCTTTTGCAATTTGAAATAAATATTACACTCCTGTGAGAATTCTCATAATTTTGTGCTTCTTTGCAGAGTTTTATTTTTTCAGTCAGTAATTATACGAATGGCTCTGGGCCCCTCCTGATTTACCATGTAGATTACCTACAACCTAGAAGCTTGTAGCACTAAATTCTAAAAAGAAAGCAGAAGAATTTAAATTGAATGAACTCAATTTTGAAAACAAAAATAAAGAGAAATTGAAATGCATTCCTAGACAAAAATGTTTTGACAATGTACCTAAACTTTCTAAACTGGAGGAAATCTCCCCAGAAAACTTTCTCAACTTTGAGGTGACCTGCTTTGGGAGACTTGGAAATCCTAAAAATATTAACTCTTATCCCTGAAAACAAAATGTTTTTCAAGAAAAGCAAAAGAAAGAAAGCAATGACGTTCTGGTGCCTTTGCGGACCAGTTAAAGGCTGATGTATTTCAGCCTTAACTTTACTAAAACCTCAGGGTTGGAAAGCAAAGTTCTCGTTTGCAATTGGACGCTCCTTCCTCCCTGAAAGGGGAAGCAGTGGATGTTGGGTAAGCCCGCGGCCTGGCTGCCCAGGCCCTGCCACCTCAGCCGGGACCACAGGAGGGCACGCCGTGAGTCTGTGCCCCAGTTTCCCCCCGCCTGAAAGACGAAAGAAAGAAAGCGAGCCTCTGACCCCCTGGAAGTCTGTGAACCAACAGGCGTGAATTCAGAATCGTGGGCTGTTCGCCTCCCTTAGCTGATCCTTCCTCCTGCTAGGCCTCGAAGCTGAGGACGGGAGAGCCAAACAGGACGCGGAGAGAAGGGAAGCCTGAGCCCCCCCCCGCGCCCGGCGCAAGCACGTCAATTCGGGCAGTTTTCCAGACCTCAAGTCTGCAACCCCTCACTCCACGTATCCAATTCAGGGGATCTGGCCAGCATTTTGCAATGTAATAGAAGAGAAAACAATGTAACATATATTCTATATAACGTAAATGTAACAGAGCAGAAGAGACTGCATTTCACACAGTAAGGGTGAGGGTGGTATCATTACATTTTGGTTGTTTCAGACACACACAGTCCCAGCGTAGAGCACATTTCCTCTGCAGGTCACAGTGAAGGTGTGAGGGGGCCGGGAGAGGCTCCCGCGACCCTCTAACCACAAGAGGACACTCTTACCCACCGAGCAGACAGCAATCAGGCTGTGCCTGTGCAGACTTGGCCTTTCCCTGGGTTGCCATGGCAAACCGCTCCCGCAGTCTCCACATTTGCAGGATCCTGTCTTTCTCCCCGATGGGCCTGTGAGAACCCGCTGTCTGGGGTCTCCATGCATCCCCGGCCCCTGACACCCACAGACCCGGGGGAGGAGGGAGCCCGATGGGAAGCCCCCGGGCCGAAGCCAGCACAGGAGACCCGCCCCGGGGCCCAGCGATGCTCATCAGCAGGCAAAGCTCTACTGTCGTGTTTTTTCCTGTTACATGAGAAATGCGTTTACAGGGCTCGGAGGTGGGGGAGTGGAAAGAACAGAAAACAGTCCCTGTTTCCCTGGTGACAGCCTGAACCTGTGGCGCAGGATTGGACAGCAGCATCGCTGGTGAGGAAACAAGATGAAAGGCGAGGGCACTGAGTGCCATTCCTCACGCTCCAGAGACAGAAGGGCCACAAAAGCAGCCCCTGGGGACCACTGTAAAGCGGTCTCATCGAGACGTAGATTCAGTATTTCTATTCAGAGCCTGCTTCATCTTCACTACCTAGTATCTGCGTTTTCATCTCTCAGTCACTGAGGAAAGAAGACACCTTCATAAGGACAAAAATACCAGAGACAAAGGAAATTGTTTAAGAAAACCACATCCAACAGCTGCATCTGTGTAAGCGTAGTATGTTCTAAATCTAATCTCTCCTCGTCAAATATCTGATGCCTTTTCAGTGAGTTCAGGGACTCCTTAAGATTAGAATGAGGCTAATCATCAGAAAACAACCAGTTTTTTAAACGGGCAAAAGATGTGAATAGACGCTCCTCCCGGAGAAGACCAAGGGCTGGCAAATGAAGACGGTGTTCAAATCAGAACCAAGGTGAGACGCCACCACAGCCTTAAGAGAACAGCTAAACGTCAACAGGCGGCCACACCAAGTGTGGGCCAGGGCGTGGAATTCTGCCTCTGGCTGGTGAGGATGTGAAACGTGCAACCACTTTGGAACCAGCTTCAGTTTCTTAAAAAGTTAAACGTACATTTACCACTTGAAGCCCTTTTCTACTTCTAGGTATTCACCCAGGAGAAAGTGTATGTGCCTATGTGTACATGCATGTTTATAGCAACCTTACATGTCACAGCCAACGACTGGAAATGACCCAGTGCCCATCAAGAGGCACGTAGACAGCAGAGCTCGTAGGCCACACGACGGAATGGAAAGCTACCCAGCAGTGGAAAGGGGTAAGTCATTGATACACCTGGCACCCTGAAACAAGACCAATTCTCCAAGAGCAAAAAAAAAAAAAGACAGACAAAAAAAAGTAAAGAGTGCGGGCTTCCCTGGTGGCGCAGTGGTTGAGAGTCCGCCTGCCAATGCAGGGGACGCGGGTTCGTGCCCCGGTCTGGGAAGATCCCACATGCCGCGGAGCGGCTGGGCCCGTGAGCCATGGCCGCTGAGCCTGCGTGTCCGGAGCCTGTGCTCCGCAACGGGAGAGGCCACAACAGTGAGAGGCCCGCGTACTGCAAAAATAAAAAAATAAAAAAAGTAAAGAGTGCATGTGGGAAGATACTTCTTGGATAGAACTCTAGAAAATGCACACTAATCTATTGTGACAAAAAGCCAATCAGTGGAGCATAAGGCGGAGGACTTCCAAAGGGACACAAGGACATTTAGGGGGTGATGACACATCTACTGTTTTGAACATGGTGATGGTTTCGCAGGAGCACACATGCGTCAAAACTGACCAAAGTACATGAGTTTACGTAAGTGCAGTGGATCGTATGTCAACGACACAGCCAAAAGCTATAAAACAAAAACCTTCCTTTGCCTCTCAGGCCCCTCTTACCCCTGTCAACCGTCTTCTTCCCTCTAAAGATGACATTCACCTCCTTCACCAGCTCGCCTCTTATTTATTGCCGCTGTGATCTGATTTCTACCCTCTCAGCTCTACCGAAACCACTCTCGCAAAGGCCACTAATTATCCGCAGAGTGTGAGACCCACTGGCCCTCCTCCCACCAGCTCGTTGTGGCACCTGACCCCTTGGCCCTCCCCTGTGTTCTCCCTCAGCTGCTGGTCCTTTTGTTCCCCTCCTGTCTCCATGGCCTCTCACCTCCGTCTACCTCGTGGGTCCTCCCACTTGCCCACGTGCAGTTGGTTAGTCAGGGCTCTGTTCGGCCCTCTTGGCCCTTCTGCCGTGACCCCGGGATGCTGAGGGGGCCACACCCCAACTCCACATCCATCGGGAGGTCCCGTCAGCCCCCGGAGCCCCATGCGTCCACACCTGAGCTCCTTCTCTTCTCCTGAGGGTCCCCCGCACACCAACATTCTCTGTCTCGGGCAACATCACACGATCAACCAAATCAGAAAACGGGGTGCTCGGACACACCTCCCCCTGCGCGTAATCCACCAGCACACCCTGTGAAATCCCCCCAAAGGAGCGTTCAGATTCAGCCCCTCTGCTCCAGGTGCATCGCTGCCCTTTGTCTCGGCCCTCACCCTCTCTAAGCGGCCTGCCTAGATTCCTCCGCCTGCCAGAGCGATCTTTCCAGAAGGGAAATCTAATCACCCTCTCCGCGCACACTTACAAAACTTCCTTTCCAAGCTCTTCCCATCTCTGCGGCGCTCAAACTCTAACGTGTGTAAAATCATCTGGGAAGATTGTTGAAAAGACAGGGTCTAACCTCACATCCCAGAGGTTCTGCTCCAGGAGCTCTGACGCGGGCACGGGAACCTAACACTTTAACAAAGCTCTCGAGTGGGGTGGGGAGGCCGCAGGCAGGAGGACGGGGGCGCGCTTGTGGCGTCCAGTGAACAGAGGCGGGATGCTGGTCAACATCTCCCAGCACGCGGGGCAGTCCACCCGCCCACCAGCGCCGAGAGCTCTCCAGCCTCAGGCATCAGTGTCTGGACTCAAAGTTGCGCTGAATAAATACTCTTCTTTTGTTCCCTATCTCTTTCAAACAACTCGCTGGACCGTTTTGCTGGTGATGTAATTGTGTTTAAGGGAAGGAATTTTTTTAAAACAACAGTGTATCTTTTTTTTGGTACTAATCTTTAAACTAGCCAGCATTTTCCACCTGATTCTTGTTAACCTTTCTGTAGAATAGAATAAAGTCTGCAATCTGGTTGCTCTTTTGAAATAATAAAATAAAATAAAGCATCAGCGACATGGAGGTTGGGAGCTCCGTCCCCTCCTCCGCAGGACACATGAGGCCCCCTGACTCCCCTGAGCGCTGTCCCCGGGGAAGACCCTCAACAAGACCCATGGTTGGTTGCTGTCCCCACTCACTGTGCTCGTCAAAGCCCCCGCCACCTTCTTTCCAAATCCCCGGTCCTGGCAGCTTCCGCCGGGCGTGGGACCCGCACCTGCCCAAACAAGAGCTTTGGCTTGTAATGTGATTCCCGAGGGGGTGACGCAGAGGATGTGGTGGCCAGGATACAGTGGGGCTCCCGCGCCCCAGCGGAGCAGGGTCAGTCGTGGCGCTAGATGACTGTCCCTGTCTATGACTTTGCCCACACCCGGTCTCCTTCTGTCCTGCTCGCTACCTAGACCCCTTGTCGGCTCTGTGAGCTGCTTACCGCCCCTCCAATCAATTCTCTTTTTTATAAAGTTACTCAGAATTAGTTTCTACTGTTTGTAGCCAAGAGTCTCACTGGTACAGCCCTTGTTACTCAATGTGTCTGGCACTAAAAAGAACTCAATAAATATTTGTTCCATAAATGTCATTACTAAGAAGGAAAGTGAAAAGAATGCATGGTTACATAAAACCAGGGAAATCTGGACGTTCCAGTCCACCAGCAAGGCGGCAGTCACCCTTTCAGCGGACGTCATAGCATCGTGGATGGGGCAAGACGGTTATTGCCCAAAAATACAGTTGGCCTCTGTACTACCACGCTGGCTTCTCAGAGTAAACGGAAGCTGGATTAGGTTATAGCCTCATCCCAAAGCTAAGGAAGTATTTTCCAAAACAGAGTCAGAAAAAAGGAAAATGACCCTGCAAAGGATGGGGGCTGTGGTGGACACACACACCTCTGGGGTTAAATCCAACGAGCCCACACTTGTTGTGCACGTGAAATAAGCAGGAAGAATGACCGGGAACTGTGTAAAACTAATGATTTAACTGAAAACAACACAGAAGAATATTAAATAGAGTGGGGCTTAATGATAGAGGTACGGTGAAGCCTGAAGCAAAGGTCCAATAAAAAGTGTGTCGTGCAAGTCTCCTAATCCAGAGAAATTCTCTCCTTCAGTTTGTCAGGAGCTGAGTTCAGTCTCCTAATCACAAAAAAAAGTCACATCTAGAAGATTCTAAACATCACGCACATGTGCAAACACACAAAGAGCAGAACGATGATGCTCAAGCGTGGGTCATGGGCCGTAAGTACAGAAACTGACAGTGAGGAACGAGAAACTGTTTAGAAAATTGAATGTAGATACTTTACACCTGTGAAATTAATAAGAGAAATTGTTGCCTTGCATTTTGTAGGTCTTTTAAATTTTCATTGAAATTGAGAATAGAAAAAACCTGATTCTTCACCCCAGACAACTTGAGAAGCAAAGATACCATATAAAATAATGGGCTGGGCTTCCCTGGTGGCGCAGTGGTTGGGAGTCCGCCTCCCGATGCAGGGGACGCGGGTTCGTGCCCCGGTCCGGGAAGATCCCACATGCCGCGGAGCGGCTGGGCCCGTGAGCCGTGGCCGCTGAGCCTGCGCGTTCGGAGCCTGTGCTCTGCAATGGGAGAGGCCACAGCAGTGAGAGGCCCGCGTACCGCCAAAAAAAAAAAAAAAAAAAACCTGATTCTTCACCCCAGACAACTTGAGAAGCAAAGATACCATAAAAAATAATGGGCTGGGCTTCCCTGGTGGCACAGTGGATGAGAATCCGCCTGCCGATGCAGGGGACACGGGTTCGTGCCCCGGTCCGGGAAGATCCCACATGCCGCGGAGCGGCTGGGCCCGTGAGCCACGGCCTCTGAGCCTGTGTGTCTGGGTCCTGCACGTCCGGAGCCTGTGCTCCGCAACGGGAGAGGCCACAACAGTGAGAGGCCCGCATACCGCAAAAAATAAATAAATAAATAAAATAATGGGCTGATCGATGGAAGTAATAGTTTGTAGAAAATCGGTCAGATCAGTATTTCACTTCTAATAGAACAATCTTCGGGGGAAAAGCATAGAATGAAAGTACTAAGATGGGGCAAAGCTTGATGTGGTAGAGTGAACTCTTTGTTTGATATTCTGTTACTCTTCCCCCGGGTGTTTCCCTACCAGGAAAATGAAGAACCTTCCAGAAGGCTGAGCCAAAAGCCAGAGAACACGGCCTGGGACCTACTTCCAGGAAGAGAAGCCGCAGGAGCTAATCGAGGAACATTCCATCCCTCTGCCCCTGGCAGCACTGCCCCTGGGATTTCAGAATCCTCAGTCCTGGACGTGGACCCTGGGAGCCCGGGGAGGGTTTCCCTTGGGGAGGAAGCCGTGTATTTTGCACGTGGAAGAGAAGAGAAGCAATTCCTTGTGACAAGGAGGAAGAGGATGGTGGATGGTCTATATTTGTTTCCCATTTGCTGTCTGCCCCACCTGGGCCTGCACTTCGGGGGCACGGCCCCCAACCCTGAAGTCGGGCACTGGGCCTTGGCCAGCGTGTGCCCGGGCGGACTGTCACCAAGTTGCACCACAGTTCTTTCCTCTGCCCTAAGCACCGTCCCTGCCAGGCTCCTCCACCAGCCCCAGGCCCCTCGAAGGGAGACGCTGAGGAGGCGGCAGCCTGGCCTGCGGCAGATGTGACTCAGCTGCCACCACCGAGCTGTAGGGATCAACACCCCAGAAAGACCACACACAGCGGACACTCTCACCACAGGATCAAAGCTCTAACCCTCCTGGGTGTTTGCAAATGTATTCACACTGAACTTGGATACATCCAGGGTAGCATGGCGTGATCCATCTCAGCTGATGTGTGCTGCAGCGGGGAGGGAAATGGAGGCTTTTGTCTGCAGGGAGGCGGGGAAAGGGGAGCCGTGCCTGCGGTCACAGCGTGCGGGCCGGAGGCACAGGGTGTCTCCTGCGGGGACTCAGGTGTGAACGTCGGCGAAGCGCAGCCTGGCAAGTCACAGGACAGAGCCCATGACCAAGCGTCAGGTGCACAGAAAGGAAAACCTAAGCCGCCTGTTCTGAGGTTGATGGTGTAAAACTGGACAGAATGAGCCGACGTAGAACTGGGTCGTGAACTGTGAGGGAGGGTCCACAGGCAGCCACTCCTGTGTCCCGGGAGCCGCTGCAGCGTCTTTGATTCCTAAGTGGGAGCGAGCTTGACTTCCGAACTTGAGGGCACCTAAGGGGGGCTTCAACATGGCCGGGGCTGGGCAGGGTCTGTCTCCACCAGAGCAGCCGCCGTGACCCCTATGTCGGGACCCACAGAACACCAACGACCATCTCCAGATGGATCCTCCTAGCCCCCGGCTATGTAACCTCAAGCCTTCATCTTAGGTAGGGGACCAGGAACCGGGAAACGGTTCAGCCATCTTTTTGGAAAGTGTCCTCTTCCAGAGTAGGATAGGCACCATCTCAAGGGACCTCGGTCAAGATGTTTCCATTTGCCCGACACACAGGCCAAGCTGCAGGTTTCTCAGGAGCTCCACCCATGTGAGCAGGGACCGCCCAGATCCTGTGGGTCTCCACCTACTTACGTGCAGACATTTCAGGTCAGAGGAAGAGGCCCAGCTTAGGGACAGATGGGTGATTTGAGCCCCATACCCTCAGGAGCACCCATGTCCTCCGTGAGGTCCGGGAACACAGGGAGAATGCAGGAAGGAGCCTGGAACCATCTGGTCTCTTCACAGATTACACGTTCACAGTTAGAGAAACTCCGGTCTCCAGGGCCCACATCTTTTGAGAAGGGCCACATCCAGAGCTCCAAAAACATCATATACAATTCAGAGATGCTCTGCTGATTCTTACACCACCCCTCCAGGCCCACCTTCACTCACATGCCTTCTGCTAACGCCCCGGGACCCAGCACCAGCTGGGAGGGTCAGCGCCAAAGCTTTGCAGAACTTGGGATTTCTGTTTTACCAGGATATTCAGGGGGCCTTGGAATGAAGCTCAGCGTTTTACAAACACACAAAGTATTACCTGTCGCTGGGAACAAGTTGTAACTGTGTTAAAATCAACATCAGCATTTTATCTCATTAAGACTAGCCGCTCGGCAAGCAGAGACCCTCCGATGTGTCGCTGGGTGCCGGGTCTCTCCACAAACACCGCGTCCCTCTACGTGGCCAGCTCTCCATGACTCCCGCCTTGCCCTGGATTTCCACACACTTTCTCCCATCCCAAATCTGACCTTATTAGAGGCCCGTCATGGAGACAGTCCCAAACAAATGAAGGGGGAAAGACGGGGGGGGCACCGTTCCATTTCTATAACTGGAATATACTTACTTCCTCTGTTGCCAGTTTATGACCAGTTCATGAGAGTGACACGGCAGGGGCCACTGGGAGAGAGGGAAATGCGATTTCTTGGTAAAAGTGAGGGCCAGCCGCCATCACCGAAGGGGCTCCACCACCTGCTGTGAAGACAGAGGACAAAGTCGGATCGGTTTTCCTGAGGACACTCGCCAAGGTGTGACACACCAGAGCAGGGTCACAGCCACTCCAAGGACCCCCAGTTCCACCGTCCTCCCCGCAGACCATGTTGGGACGATGGCCAACAGGAGGATGAAGAAAGAGCAAGCGGCTGCTACTCTACGGACATGGTTTCCTCCTGGACAGTCTCCCCGGGGGGTGGGGGAGGGCTGGTCAGAAGGTCAAGGCTGACCTTCGGTACCTCTTCGGTACCCACAGAAAAACATTCAATAATGACGTGTGCTCCTACGATGACGAAGAAGGTGATCTGGTCCATGAGGGAAGCACCTTCAAGCGGAGGGAAACTCAGGGGCTTCTCAGGAGCTCTTCCAGCAGTTGGGGTGCACATGAGGGGTCCCTCAAGGCTCTGTCGTCTGTCCCGATCACAGAGAAGGCCTGGGGGCAAGGGGCTCCTGGAGTGATGAAAGGGCCCTGCAAGGCGGGAGGCCTAGGGCCAGTGTCCAGGGTCTGCCGTTAACTGTGACTTTGGCCACTCAACTCCAAGCTCAGGTAACCAAGACGTGGGAAGACAGCGGCTCTCCCCTGGGACTCTGACCCCGACTCCGACGTGTATTAACACTCTGATCTGTTAGGGACTGCTCGGCCTCCCTTTAAATTCAGTTACCTAATTTCTAAATGGGATTGGAAGAACCCCTTACCTGCCGGAGGCCGGGAGACCCAGTTAATATCTTGGGACCTTGTGGCTTCAGACTCTAAGGGGCTAATCCTGTCCATACCCCTAACCAGCTGGAGGCGACTGGGCTCTGTTTTGTTCAGTAAAATGTGTGGCTTTTCTCCCCATTGCCTTGGACAAGTTTCAACATTACTGAAAGCCAGAATGCTGCTTCCCCGGGTTTTTGTATCGGGAACTGAAATTCCCCTGCATCTCTTTCTATTCCCCTCCCACCCCCATTACACCGTGAACATGGCGCCCTCCTGGGACCTGCGTTTCCAAGGTTTCTCCTCTACAAATGATGGTGAGGAAGGAAATAAAACACGCCCGGGTTTTAAGTTGCTGGTATGTGTGATGTATTTAGAGAACTACATGAGGCAGGGCGGTTAGTGTGGGAAGTAAAGTTTTAGACAGAGATTCCCAACTCTAGCCGCCCATTACAATCACCTGGGCAGTTTCAGCCTGATGTCCAGGCCATCCCGGGATTCTGAATCACCGGGCGTTGTCTCTTGTTTTGTTCTGTTTTGTTTCTAATTACCCAGGGGCAGCCAGAGTTGAACACAGATCACCCGCCCATAACAGAGAACAGCCATTAACTCAGCTGGGAAAGAAAAAGATAGTTTAATGGCGCTGCCACTTAAAAGTCATTTTAATGACTCAAAAAAAATAAAGACAAAACCCCAAACCCTCCGTGTTATTGCCAGGAGTATTTAAGAATATAATACATTTCTTTTTTTTTTTTCTTGAATCTTTTTTCATGAAAATTAGAGGAGTATAACAATCTAATCTCCATTGCTCGATTTATTTTTGCAAAACAAAAACAAATCCAAAAGCTACCAAGGTGATGTTTGTTTTTCCATGGTGCAATTTTTTTTTCCCCCCCACGGTGCTATTTTAAATAAAGAGGCCTCACAGGCCTGCTGCAGCATTTTCATGCGTGATGTTAATCTCCTGATTCCCTAGAGAAACAGGCCAGCAGTCTTTCCCGGGCCAGCACAGAGGGTGCCCAGGTGGCCTCACCCGGGAGGGGTCAAGGCGCCCATGACCGTGTCCTTCCCATCTCCTCTCTTCCGCTCCCTTTCACACTCCTCACGCCTCGCTCCAGCCCTGATTTTGACGACGACCCCCCACCCCCAACCCCAGACGCCCTCCTGGTGCCCCGCGTGCCCACCCCCGCTCTGCGTTCTCTGGGGCGCAGCTCCAGCCAGTCGGTCCCGGTGCGCGCCGCCCCAGTCCCGGCACGTCCCGGCCCGGGACTCACCGTGGGCCGCGCGTCTCCATAGCCGGCTGTCACAACACACGAGCAGTGCTTAGTGACACCTTGGTGCTCCCGGGCGCTGCTCCAGCATCCTTTGTTCTCATTTACCGTTCTACCAACAGCTGCCGGTTCACGTGGGAATTTAGTGCTGGTTTGTCCTCGCTGTATAACTTTCTTGCTCTTGTTAGACTCCTTCCCCCAAGAAAGCTCCTTGAGCTTTTGGACCTTCGGTCTTGCCTCAAAATTAGTAAGCACTGGGGAACACCCCCAGTGTTTGCATTTTCAAAAGCTGCATGCGTTCGTGATACTGAGAATTATACTAAAAATATAGTGTGGTAATACCTCATCAGGCTAAATAAGTATGGGAATAGAAGTCACTTTCTGTTTATTATTCAATCAATCACATCATTCCATCCTTTCAGGTGCTTTCATGAATCCTGGCATCAGGAAGGTGAGGAGTGTGGCTTGGGAAGATTTGGGAGCCGGGAAGCTCTGAGTGGACCCACGTTCATGGAGGGGCAAAGGCTCTGGTGGCAGGAAACACATCTGAAGTTCCTCCCTTTTGCACTTAATTTGTTGACTCCAGCTGGGAAGAGTGAACAGTTACCCTCAAATGGAGGCTTCCTGTTACCCCACACAAACCTTGCCCACGGGACTCTAAGGGCAGAGCGCTGATCTAACAACTCAAAGAAAAATAGAACCGTTTGGAAGGGGATTTCTTTATCGATTATAAATCTACAAGCCCCCTTCCCTCCATCCTTAAATCCTGTGAGACTGGACGTGTAGCAGCAGTTAGGAGCAGACTGGCCCAGGCTGAATCTTCGCTCCCACGCTCACTGCTGTGTGACAGTGGGCAAGCTGAGCAGCCTTTCTGGGCCTCAGTCTTCATGTCTGCAGAATAGCGCCTACCTCACAAGGTGTCAAGATAATTCAATGAGTTCATATACATACCGTGTGTGGCGTTAAAGAAAAAATTATTCTGGCACTTGTGAAAGCGGTAAGGAAGATGCTGTTCGGGGCTATTGTGTTACGGTCAAGACTATCACGACAGGGAGAAAGACTGGGCTCGGCTCCAAATACAGCAAAGGCAGCCGGGGATTCAGAGCCGGGGTATCGTGATGCACGCCCGGCTCTCAGACCAGTGCCGGCACATGTTTGCATCTGGTAAGTGAATGCCCGTGGCCACCGCATGAGACAATGCGCATAGGTGCCCAGCGCAGAGCAGGTGCTCTGCGTCACTGAGTTGCAGTGGCCGGTGGCATCCACCCTGCCCTCCTGTGGGCAGACATCCTCACTTCCCCACCCCCACTGGGTGAGGACAAACCACAGCCGTCTTCTCCCCAAAATCTGCATCCTGCAGGGCGTGACACAGAGTCAGCCAAGGCGGGCTCCCCATTAGTGCCTGCGCCCTGGATCCCCGAGCCTGCTCTGGTCCCGCCCTCTCCAAAGCCTGGTTCCTCAGATTTTCCTCCCATTCTTTCTATTTTTTTTTTTTACATTGAAGTATAATTGACTTACAATCCTACAATATTGTATCAGTTGCAAGTGTACAACATAGTGATTTTATATTTTTATGCATTACAAAATGATCACCACGATAAGTCTAGTTACCATCTATCACCATACAAAGTTGCTCCAATATTACTGACTGTATTCCCTATGCCGCGCGTGCCCCTCCTCGTTTATTTATTTATTTATACATATTTTCGCAGTACGCGAGCTTCTCACTGTTGTGGCCTCTCCTGTTGCGGAGCACAGGCTCCGGACGCGCAGGCTCAGCGGCCATGGCTCACGGGCCCAGCCGCTCCGCAGCATGTGGGATCTTCCCGGACCGGGGCACGAACCCGTGTCCCCTGCATCGGCAGGCGGACTCTCACCCACCGCGCCACCAGGGAAGCCCCCCCTCCCGCCGCCTCGTTTATTTTAAAGCTGGAAGTTTGTACCTGTCCCTCTCCATCACAGATGCCTCTCACCCCTCCCCCTTCCGTTCTTTTCAGAGTCCATAACCTTCTCAGAACTCTCTTTGTGTTCATGTTGAAGCAAAGTTAGCTTCTATTTTTAGAAACCAAAGAACCCTACAAGTAGATTTTGCTTTCTCCATATCCCTATTTAAATGCTCTTATGGATGGTGAAAACCAAAGTTAAAAAGTTGTTTGTTTTTACTTAATAACTGGACTGAGTGTGTAGTTCCTGCCCAAATAACCCTTGACTGGTCACTTCCAAGAGCTGGAAAGCCACAGAGCAACCCCACATTCTGCAGACTGTGGGAGCCGCTCAGGGGCAAGCAGAGCGGCAGATTACGCCTAGCGGATCCACGAACTAGGAATTCCAGTGTTAATTCTAGCAGGACCCAATACCAAAGAAATAAAGTCAAAATCCTCCCGTCCACCCCGGGGCCCGGAGCCCTCACTCACATCACGACCCTGTGGGCAGAAAGCACCTCACTTCGTCTGCCCACATCTCTGGCTGGGACAGGGGCTCCCGGTGAACTGATTTTTGAGTTACCAGCTCTCTTGCTGCCATGTTGAGAAGTCAGATCACCATCTCATTCGGCTACTTAACACTTTAGGTAAAGATGGATGTGAAAGATAATTGAAGAGTGAACGTGGCGAGTTTTCAAGTACTAACTGGAGAGCTAACGTCTATCGGTGATGGGTAGTCCCACCCCACCTAAAACTCTAACAGATCAGAGGGACGGTCGGAACTAGTGGGTAGAAAACTTGGTGAACAGAGCAACACCGTTTCATTGCTGATTCTCCGGAAGCGTTGGTTCAGTGGTCCTACCTGCCTGTAGATTTCTCCACGTGCCGAGAAAGGAGAATCCAAGTCCCCTTTTACGGGTGTTGTACGAACGATTTCTGATTAGTGAATTGAGCCAGATGGATTGCTCATTTAATCAAAAGGCGTTCACTCACTCATTCACTATTCACTCATTCAAGAGGCATTTTTACACACTGACAACGTTCAAGGAAGTGTCACAGGACCAGTATTGTGTGTAGCGATGAGTCACAGCTCCCAGCTCCTGCCCTTGGCGGGGATGTGTCTAAGAGGGGAGAAGAGAACGGTGCAAAATAGCTCCAACTCAAGGCAGAATACGGCCCACGTCAGGGGAGAGCGGGGCAGAAAGGGAGGTAACTCTGCTGCGGGTGCCGGGACGGTTCCAGCTCGGAGGGGGCACTGAGATGTCAGGTGTGACAGTGACGTCTGCTTTCATTAGCACGAGCGCAGCGGGAGAGCGGCTGGGGGCTGGAGGTTGTGCAAGAAGAGCCCCTGACAGGAAGGGGGCCCCAGGGATTGAACTGCCGGCTCTAGGACAGCCCTGAGGGGCAGAGCCAGGCGCCTGCGCAGAGCAGCTCCCAGCCCCTGCCCCTACGTTAGCACCTGTCCTTTAAAATCTCCTCGGACCCTTACACTTAAGGTGGGAGTTAAATATGAGTACAGTATGAATAAATGCATTTAGAGGAGCTGAGAAGGCCAATCAGATCTTAATTAAGGGGAAAAACGTGGTTCTTCCTGACTTCCAAAGCAACAGGAAGATTAGGGAAGGGTTAATCCAGACTCTTTCATCCTTAGAATTAAACCCCAATTTCAGTCTGAACCACAGCAGTGTTCAGATTTGAATTGATATTTAATTCCAAGCATATAACGCATGAAATACTTCTGTTTAAATCTTATTTCTTTCCCTGCTTGAAGAAAATAAGAAAAGGGACGACAAGAGAGAGTTAATCTTTTTGACCAAGATCACGGGATCGTGGGGAGCCTTCCCTGCGTCTTTGCTCCCAACTGATCCTTTATGTTTTTGATTTTAATATTGCATAGCTATGCGGGGAAATCTAGTATTTCTGTTCACTGTAAATTATAAGCTGTGTACTTGATCGTAAGCTTTTATAAGATACTAAGTTTTTTGAGAAAGGAAACGCCAAATGAAGAGGGTCCTGCCGTCTAATTAGTTGATAGACAAATAAAACCAACTTCTTGAGAAGCCGGGATGGTGGAGACCTTGGGAAAGGTTTTCCTGTTTATGATTGTTTCCATGGTGGCTTTAATCCACAAGTTCAGGTATGTACTCTGCCCTGGGCTCATTCTTTATTGTGGTTTTGTTATTTTAAGATATTATTATTTGACCAAGACACAGAGAGAATTCTGAATAAAGGCGATCATTTCCTCCCTCTGTGTTTACTGTGCACCGAAGCGTCCCTTATTTACTTGCAATGAGCTGGAAGGGGCTACTTTGGAGGAGTACATCGGGGCCTTCCGGATCCTTCCAGCCGGCAGAGGAGACAAGAGGAGGGAGAGAAATGAAAGAGGCCTGACCTGGGCAGTGGCCCTCGATTTCTCCCAACAGGAGGTAAAGTCGACGTGGGGGAAGAATCTCAGTGAAGCAGAACGTCCCTGGAAAGCCCGGAGTTCGTGGGTGTGGTGATTGGGCAACTGCATTCCCCTCCATCTCCTCCCGACGGGTGCGGATGAGGCCCCCAGGGAAGTACGGCCAGGGCAGCTGTTCAAACAGCCCACTGTCCTGGCAGCTTGCAGCCCAGTGGCTGAGACCTTGACAACCACCAGCACGTTTGCCTAGGGTTTTGCTGACACATGGCCGGGGCCCGGGGCCCCTTTGAGTCACACCCGTAACCATCAAAGTCTTTTGGTGGGCAAATGGGGGAGTCTTTTTTTCTAATATCAGATGAATATTTTTAATAAGCTTTAAAAAAAAACACATCATTTCATCTGTCTTCAGTTTTTTTAATTTTGCAAAATGCACAGGTTAGTAACCCCAGCAGCAGAGATAACAGCAAATCTGAGGTCGAGTGGAGAAAGCTGGAAGGAACCCAGTCTGGGTTCATCCTGGCGACACAGACTCCTAACTTTTTCTTTAAAAATCTGGTATCTTTGCTCACGATCAGCATGTGTAATTTTATAATTTTTAAAAATCTGATAAAGCAAGCTGCGACTGAACCATCCTCCTGTGCGACGCCTGCTATTCAGTTGACGTGGGAGAATCGCTGTCTCCGTCACGTATCTGGGATTGCAGACGGTACGTGGGACAGCTTCTGGGTCCTTCCAGCACCACCGGGAAATGAACACGAGCCAGCTCAGCATAACCCACTAGCACACACCGCTCACAGCTCAGCGACGTGCAGGAGTAAATCTGCGTGACCCGTTCAAGGTCCCGGAAGACCCCTGGGTGTGTGCCTGGTGGCACCAGCACATCACGATGGCACGTGCCCTGGGGGGGCATCCGCGGCACTGAGCACCGGGGCTCCGGATCTCTTGAAGGAGCACCAATACCGACCAGAGCGAGCGGTCACGTTCTGGAAACAGTGGGCTCTGCGGCCCCAGCTGAGCGAACAAGCCCTTCATTCTCTGCGGTTCAGTGTGGGATGTTAATGGTTCTTCACGGTTAACGGACAGTCAGGGCTCTGAGGCACAGCCAGCCTCGCTGTGCTGCTGTGCAGAGGGAAAGAGCCGCCCGGGACATACCAGTCACCCCGGCCAATGGGCCGGCATCTGAACACACGTGGTGTGCGTGCTCCCAGGCGGGCACCCCGCCAGCAGGCGTGCCCGGAGCCTCTGCTCACGCCCCTCCCAAGAATGGGGCCCCCAAACATGTCTTACGCTCAAATATATGTTTGAACAATGACGTCATGGTACTGGTTTGGGTGTGTTTCCTGAGAAACGGACTCAGGGTGTTTTCCGTACAGAGGGATCAGAACTGCCTCAAGCTTTGGAGAGTTTGCTCGGACCCGGAGGATGAGTGCGAGGCAGGTTTTGGAGGGCGCCTGGCCTGTGCCCTTCCCAGGAGGGTGGCCACGGGGACCCCTGGGCACGTTACAGAGCCCGCCCCCGGCGGGCCCACCCCCTCCCTGCTCACTGGCTTTCTCCTGCCCCTCCCGCAGGGCTGGCAGACACGACGGCCACTGTGGCCGCGGCTGTCCGGATCCTGCATCCCATCTCTCCTGGCCCTGACGCTCCGCCCACCCTCCACCTCCTCAGATGCATCGTGTTCCCCACTCCACCCCCTGGGAGAAAACATCCCACAGCTTGTCCTGGAGCAAACGGGCCACCCTCCTGGGCAGGAGCCCCCGTCGGCCTTGCCTGCACAGCTGTATGCAGACCTACCTGCGTTTTAGGGCAGAACTAGAATCTTCACGCCACTGACAGTAAGCGCGTGCACTCCTAGCTCAGTGACGGGGCGGTGCAGAGCATCTGTACCCCAGGCCGACGCCGGCCATTTCCCAGCTCATTTACTTTCCTAACGAGGATCTACTGGTGACTAGAACAAAGGTCAGCGCAGCTAGAAGACCACAGATGGCGAAGCATCGCTCACTCATGTCATCACAGCTCCGTTTTTGCCCGACGTCTGCTCGTCTTTCCTTTCTACCGATGAGGGGTCCCTTCTCTTTGTGCTGCACATTTAACATTTTGAGGGCATTTTTTCTAAAATTTGGTCAACTATTCTGTTGTTATTGGAAGAGCGGGTGTAATTTCTGCCAGGAGCTGCTAGGCTCTGAGAACAGACAGGCGTCCTTGAAAAGGTGCCCCTGACTTTCAGACACGCCTTCTGTGGAGATGGAAAGTGAGGGATGCGGGTGAAACAATCTCCTTAACGTGGCTTCGACCGTGGGGCGGTGGGCGCCCGCCGGCCAGTCTGCCCGGGACAGCTGTGCTCTGTAACAAGGATGAAATCATCTGATGGTCTGTCGTTGGCCCTTCCATCACCCGTGGTGTTTCTCTGCAGGCGCCGGGACAGCACAGCAGTGGGTACTGGCTGTGCTTGGTCATGAGTGAGCCCTTTGTTGGAAGGCCTGTCCCCACCACTAAGAGATTGTTCCAGCACTCTCTGGCTGGGCCTTCTCTGCTGGTGCGGCGCTGCGGTCGGCGGGGTCATGTTCAGGGGTCTGTGCCCAATGACGGCGAGCACCGCGTGACCGCGTGCCAGGCCCGGCCCCCCGGCCGGAGCTCCCATCGCCCTGGTCCAGAGGGGGAAGCCGGGAAGGCAGTGACCGAAGAGGTCACTGAGAACGTGGGGACCGGGATGGGCCAGGCACTGGGCTCGGTGCTGCCAGCCCACCGGCATCACCGGGTGACACCTGGACACAGAGACCCTCAGGGTCACTGAGTCTCCCTCAGGGTCTGCTTTCTCTTTCACCCAGAAAGTTGGTTTCTTCTAAGAGCGCCTTTTCAGCAAGTCCCTGGGATAAGGTTTTCATACTTTCGGCCTGGAGACCACATCACCCCATCCCAACCCCTCCGCTGTGTGACACACCCGTGGGTCTCAGGTGACTGTAACACCTCACAAGCAGCATAACTGAAGGGTGTGGCCCCTCCGACTCGTGAAACTACAGAGTGAGTCCAGGTCAGGAGGCGTCCTGGGCAGACTTCCCTGGACGCTTCCCTGTGGGCATGGGACACAGCAGCCGGGGGGAGGGGCGGGCACACCCCCCTCTGCCGCCCCAGCACCCGGGGAGCACCGGCCACAGTTTGCTTGTTGCCACTCATACCTGAGTGCTTGGGACACATCACAGGTGCCCCTTTTGTCTATAAAATTGGCCAAAGTGTTTCATCCAAACTGGTGATGAATGTAAGAGCTCTGAAATGAAGGCTAGTGTTGTTACTGATGCAATAAAAAGGCAAACAGGGCTGCAGGCAGGCAGATCCACAGCGCCGGGGACCAGGGCAGAGACTCAACCCAGCGGCTCGACAGAGCACAGCCTGCTGTGGGGGAAGAGTGAGCCCGAGCGGCCCCGGGGCAGAGAGGGGGGATGCCCAGGGCACGGGAGAGGCCCCGCACCGCGAGTGACATGGCCCGCAAACCAGGCGCTCCTTGCAGAAGGGAAGTGACGTTTTCCAGCGTCTTTGTGACTGTACGTTGGAGGCTTTCTGTTTAATCTTTTGCTTAAGGAAACAAGCAAAATCCTCCTTGCAGGCAACTGAGTCACAGTGCAGAATAAACACGTGTGCCTCCGACATGCAAATACCAGGTGCTTTACTGTTCGGCAAACTAGATGTTGACCTTGGAAAGGAACTTTTTCTAAAATAAACAGCGAACACTAATTAACACTAAGAAAACACGTTGGCCATCGCCTGCTCTGACCAGCACTGCCGGCGGTGGGTGGGAAGGCAGGCCTCCTTCTGTCTCCCGGTCTAACTGCCCTTTTAAAATCTGTGGGATTTGCAGTTAAATCCCTCCTCTTACTTCTGATCTTGGCGACTTGTGTGTTTTTTTCTCTTGATCAGTCACACTAGATGCTTTTTTTTTTTTTTTTTTTTTTTGTGGTCACGCTGCACAGCAATGCAGGATCTTAGTTCCCGGACCAGGGTTCGAACCCGCGCCCCCTGCTGTGGAAGCTCGGAGTCTAAACCACTGGACTGCCAGGGAAGGCCCTCATTTTAACTAATCTTTAAAAAGAACCAACTTAGGGCTTTGTAAGTTATCTCTATTGTAAGTGTCCTACTTTGTTGATTTCTGGTGTGATCTTTGTCTATAAAAGGTTTTAAGTCTATGCTCCACGGAAAATTCAAGATTCCCAAAACCCACCGAGGGAGGTTCCTGAAAGGGGCGCCGTGTGAGGGTCCTCCCCACGCTCGCCCACGTGCCCTCCACATTCACTGGACCCTCTGTGTGAAGGTTAAGAAGTTGAATCAGGAGACCCGGGTATGAGGTCAGCTCTACCACTGGGTGGTGGTACAGGTGCTGGTGTGAGCTGCTTTCCCCTCTAGACTCATCTTCTACATCTGCAGATGGAGAGAAGGCGGCCGTGTCCTTGCAGCCGGGGCTGCATCCCAAGCCTCCTACTGGCGGAGGCTCCACCTGGGGCACATGGGGAGGCCCCCCCGGGAATCCCGCAGAGGCCGCAAGCCCCGGCTCTGTCGTCTCCCGCGTGTCTCCACCAGGTAGAGCGCGCTGCGGCCATTTCAGGCAGAGGGAATCTAACACCGCACGTGGGTTTCAGAACGCAGAAGGGCGGCGGCAGTGGTGGCGACACGCAGTCGGCCTGAGTCGCCCACGGTGGTCCCTGCAGGCCACGCGGCTGCCAGGTTCCCTTCTGCCGGAGCAAGAGACCCCGAGAGCTGCTGTCTGAGGCTGCTGGGCCCCGAGCTGCCCCGAAGCTGGTCCTGCTGTCTGAGTTGGCCCCACCCGAGGTCTGCTGAATTAGGACATCTAGATGGGGTTTGGATGGTCTGTGTCTTCAAATGCTTCCCCAGGATTTCAGACGTAGGCCTCCACCCCCCGCAGATGACAGGCAGCAGGAACTGAGGATACACATGGTGGAAACGAGTGGTTCTCAAAGCGGGCTCCAGGGGCTTCTGAGGGTCCCCAGATTCTTCTAGGGTCTTGGCTTGTATTTCTAATACAAGAAGTATTGATAGAAATATAATCTACATAGATGTAAGCTCTTTGGCCTCCTTCAATAACTTTTAAGCATAATATGTTTTTAAAAGTGTTGGTCTTGAGACCAAAAAGCTTGGGAACTGATTTGCAGACAATTTTCTGGTGTTTTAGGCTTGTTGTTGCTAAATAGTTAAGCAGATCTAAAACTACTTCCTAAAGACTCTCTATTATTATTTTGTCAGGTTTCCATATAATCCACCTCCATCACGTGGGACGGCCCAACATGAGAGAGGATGCAACTGAATTATCCCATTGGCTTTCATTAAGAACTAATATGAAGAACATTTATGCATCTTCTGGAAACTGCATTTAAGGATTCGGTCTACCATATTGTATGTAATACAAATATATACATAACACAGAAATAGTTTCCTCTAAGAAAAGGTTTGTCTCTTGTAATGTGTTAGTGTGTCTTGTTATTAGATATGGAAATGAACAGCTCATTACTTTAAATTTTGCCTTTGCTACCAGGAAGCTCAGAGCTAAATTTTGTGTTTGGCTTGAAATAAGTCTGAAATAAGGAGGTGAACCACAAGACAGGTTTTTATTTTAAACTCCTCAGGGAAATAAATCTTTAGCCCTCGCCACACATGTGCATTCAATGGTTAGAGAGAAAAATCTCGGAATACTCTAGCCAGGGAGGGTTTTGATTTTGCACACATAAGTGCCAGAGAATCATGTTTTTTGGAGAGTAAAGATTCTCTGAAGTAGTAGTTACAGCTGACCTTGAGCTGGGGATGCACCGTGTGGTCCCAAATGCTTCACACACACACCTCAGCATAATCCTTACCAGGATCCACCGTGTCCTCTTATCCCCGTAACACTTAAGAGATGGAGACGCAGAAATTTAATGAGAGATGGCTGACAAAGAACAGCAGGCTGGACGGCTCCAAAGGCCACCTGTGACCTCCAAGTGAACATTCTCCTGGACCACACTGGGGAGGTGCTCAGTCTCTAAGCTGAGCACAGGGCCACCATGCCAGGCCACGGGAACAGCAGCCCTCTTCACCGGGCAGCATCTGGACAAAGGCAGTGCTGGTCTGAACCAGGTCACGCTGGGCCCCTCGCTGGTGACAAGGCGTTTGTGCGCAGGTCTGTAACACGCAAGTGTTTTTACTGCTCATTTCACAGTTCGCAGAAATGTTCATGCTAACATCAAAGGTACAAAATTACAATTTCAGAGTCAGTTTAATGGAACCAGATCCCACAGGTCACCACCTTCCACAGAATCGTATCATTTCTTGTGAAACCACAAAACTGAAGTTTCTGATTTCTGGCATCTGCTATTTCCGGAAAAGATGCACCTGCTTTCCAGCAAGACGCTCTGCAACATATCCTTAGGAGTATATTTGAATATAGCTTTCATGGGGGGGTCTGTGCCACGACAGGAGGTTGAGTACCGTTGCCAACCTTATTTCAATACTCTTTGACTAGCATTAGAATTATTAAAATCCTGGTCACTGCTGGCAAGTAATTAAGGCCAATGACCCTTTGCCAACCCCTGGAAATTCCAGAGCCCCAGGTGGGGCAGCACCACGGAGAGACCATCTCAGATGAACTTTATTTATTTATTTATTTATTTGGTCTCGCTGCTCAGCTTGTGGGATCTTAGTTCCCTGACCAGGGATCGAACCTTCGCCCTTGGCAGTGAAAGCACTGAATCCTAACCACTGGACCGCCAGGGAATTCCCTCAGAAGATCTCTAAATATCTCGGTGATCTCTTCCTGATCAGTGTTTAATATCCTCCTAAAAAGAAATACAGTCATCAAATTTCTCTTTTATTTAAGCATTAAGAAGCTGCAGCACAGTGACTTAGAAAACATCCTCAAAACATCAGTTACAACATGAACAGACGTCACGTGTCATGTGTAGAACCTTTCTCGCGTTTTACTGAGGGTCGTCAACCAGCGTAGAATAAACGTTCCACACATCTGCTTTTAAAGTGACGAACAAGGCACACAACTCTACCCGACGTCGCAAGGGAGAAAAATGTGTGTGGTGTCTTACTGCTGCCAGTTAAGAGCGAGATGGGGCTAGGAGCCCAGAGAAGGGGGGAGGGTGAGGAGAGGGAAACAGACAAAGGATAACACAGGGGCACAGAGACCACGCATGAGCAGCAGCAGGACCCAGACACACACGGGCAGACGCAGAAAGACGCTCTGCAAACGTCGATTCCTTTAGCAAAGTCTTTAAAATGCTGTTATCGTCACGATGGGCAGGACCCTGGGCCTCTTAATCACCGGTATTTGCGCTAAGTGCAAATGAGACCAAGTTACGACTCTGCCCACCTTGAATTCACAGTTCACTCTCAACCTGCTGGTTGACGTCCAGAACGAGCTTTCATTTCTCCCCCAGGACCCAGCTCTGCAGACGCCACCGGGGGTGCCCGGAGCATTCATGAGACACGTGTCTTAATTTCACCTCCGAACGATTGCTGACTTTGCCTCTCTGGTAGTAATACACTCATTTAAAATAAAAGACGGTCTAGCTCTGTGCATTCAAACAGGAGGCAAGCTATTCAGCGGGCGGGGTATTTGGTTTTGCATCTCATCTGGCGGCTGATCTAGCTCCCACAAAATTAGATGCTCCGTGTCTACCTAGACTTGTGCCTGGCCCGAGAGAGCGAGATTAGAGCAAAGATCTCCACAAGGAAAATACAAACTGGTTTTTAAAAATGTAAAGCTTCCATGTAAATATAATCAAGACTTGACACATTAAAGTCGAATGAGATAAACATCAAACTAGTCATTAACTTTCACAAAATAAGTCCAAAATTGAGGTAATACATTACACTGTTCTATAATGAGCTTTATCTGATTATAACATTTTTGCCCCTTCTCAACCTTCGAGTGAAATAGATGCATGGAAAAAAACAAATCTAGAAAAATCAGCCTGGAGTTAGTGGGGAAGAGCACGACCCCTGAAAGGCAGCAGAGTCTCACCCTTTGTTCAAATAATAGAAATTTCCTTTTCTCAAATCACTATATACAAATGTACAAAGCCACCACGTCACTGATTTTCACACAGCGGTTAAAAATACTGAAAACACACATCTGCTCTGCACTCCCCACTTTTCTCCCTAAACAAGCGGCTCTCTGGCCCGGCACATCTTGTCCTGCGTCTGGGTCCAGCTCTCTGCACTTTGCCCCCTCCCTCTGCCTACCCTTCCTTTCTGTAGCACAAAAGACATTTGTGAGCAGCACTTCAAGTACAGAGGATGCATTTTCCAGAAGCTGAGCCTCGCTCCGGCTCACACCTTACCCCAGACGCTGAAAAAATTGCCGCAGCTGTGCTTCAGAAAGCCTTGTGTGTGTGCGCGCGCGTGTGAGGTTTGTGAGTGGAGACAGCACTGCCGGCAAGAGCATGCATGTGAACCAGTGTGAGTGTGAGGATGTGTGAGCATGTGTGCCTGTAGGAGCACGAGTGTGAGGTGTGTTAAGTGTGCATGAGAGCACGAGTATGAGTGTGAGAGCTGAGTGCGTGTGTGTGAGTGTAAGCATGTGAGTGTGCGTGTGTGTGTACGTGGGCTCGAAAGCCCCCACGAGTCAGTGTTGTGACCACCGAGCACTGTGCCCGTCACAGCGCCCACTCTCCAGGCGGACCTTCCTGGTGGTCACTACCCTCCCCCTTCCCGTTGGGAAGTTCGGTTCACTTGAGCCCCCAGGCCTTCCAGTCCCCGGGACATGTTTCTACTCAGCAGAAACAAAATCCTAAGTGCAGCACCATGTCCAGCTCTGCACCAGACGGCCACCCTCCTGGTTCGCCCCACACCCACACGTGGCTGTCACCCACTGCTCGGACCAGGGCACCTGGCGTAGCGCACCCGCAGAGCGACACCCACAGACGGGGGCCCGCGCCCCGCGGAGGGTCTCCGGGACCTACGCGAACCTTAGGAGTGGGAGCTGAGAGGCACCTTCACCCCCGCTTATCCCCACCACCACCACGAGCCCCGAGGACACCTGTGGGCGTGGAAGAGGCCCGCAGGTGCAGAAGGCAGACCCACAGGCCCCGGCGCGCGGCAGGGAGAGGTCGGCGGCCGTCCGCCCCCGAGGGAGGTGGGCCGCGTCCCGCGTGGGCCCCTCGGCTCCCGGGAGGGGCGCGGGGCGTCAGCGAGGCCGAGTCCCCCCGAGGGCGCGCTCACAGCGAGCTCAGGTGCGGCAGCGCGTCCAGGGGCCCCGCCCGGTCGCGCGCGGCGGCCGCCGACTCCACGCCGCGCAGCCACTCGGTGCACTTTCGCACCAGGCCCTCGTCGGCGGCCGCGACCTCCTCCTCGTACTCCACGTCGTCGTACTTGTGCCGCTCGTTGAGCAGCGACACCTTGAGCAGCGGGCGCAGGTCAGCGGGCCGTGGGCCGGGGTCGGGGCCCTGCAGGCCGCCGGGCAGCAGCGGGCGGCGGCCGAGGCCTGCGGCCCGGGCTCGGGGCCAGGGGGCGAGCGGGCGCCCGGCGTCGGTCGAGGGCGCGGGCGCCGCCCGACGGGGCCGCGCCAGCAACTGCTTCTCCAGGTGGCGCCGCTGGATGACCAGCACGGCCTCGGGCGTGAGGCTCAGGGAGAAGTGCAGGGCTGCGTCGGGCCCGGCCCCGGAGGTGGCGACCCCCGCGGGGCCGTCGCCGGAGCCGGCCGGCCGGGGCGTGCACGGAGCCGGGGCGCGCGGGCGGCCGGGTGCGGACGGGGGCGGGGCGCGCGGGGAGGCCGGGCCGGGGGCGCGGCGGGCCGGCGGCCTCTTCAGGGTGGCAGAGGGCCAGGAGCTGGACAGCATCACCGGGGGTCGCTCGGGGGGCCGTCTCTTCTCCGCGGCCGCGGCGGGCGGCAAGGGCCCCGGCGGGGCGCAGGCGGGCACGGCCGCCTTGCGGGTGGCGCCCGGCTTCCGGGGCGGTGGGCGCGCGGCCGGGACCCCCGGGGTGGGGGTGGGCGGCGGCGGCTGCAGGGGCGGGAACGGCATGGTGCTGCCAGGCCGGCGGGTCGTCAGCGCCCTGGAAGGAGAGGGGCGGCTTTAGTCTCGGTGCGCGGGGCTCAGCGCCCTCCCCGTGGGTGGCCGGGGTCTGGCCCTCGTCCTCGCTCCGCACCCACCTCGGTCCGGCCGCAGCATCTCCGGCTTCCTCACGTCCCGGCGCCCACAGCCAGGGCTTCACGCCAAGGCACCCCTCTCTCCTTCCTCCCTCCCTCCCTTCTGGGGCCGGGGGCTCTGCCCCGACTCGGGTCTCCTCGCCTGGCTCGGCGGGCACAGCACCGTCCGCCCGGGCCACGCCGAGCCAGACGCGCCGGCGGGAGAAGGAGCCGAGCGCGGTGGCCGAGGACGCGGCGGGGCGAGGAGCCGCTGCGCCCGGCTGGTGTCACGAGCGACTGGACCGGGCGAGGCTCCCCAGCTGGCCTTCCACCGCCAGGGGCTAGTTTTAATCCACCAGAGGCGGGGAGAGCCGGGCGTGTCCTAAGCCCTAGGCGGAGTCCTTGCACGTTGGAGAGAAAATCCTGAGGAGCCTCTCGGTGCCTTTAAGATGGTGGGCCAGGCGGCGGCGGCGGGTGGTACCTCTGGCCGGGCCGGCCTTGCAGTCCGGTGTCGGAGGAGAAAGCTGGCTGGAGCTCAGAGGTGGGGAAAAGACATTTCAGGGAATCTTCCTGCTTTTGCTTTTATATAATGTTGATGCCACTGCTGAAAGACGGTCATTTTAAAATTAAAAACCTAGTTTTCCCTGAATAGGCAAAATAGACCAGTTTCAGTGAAATCATGATATAGGAAGTACCGGACATTAAGTTCTTTTCAGGAGTGATTCCTGTGAGCAAAGGAGAGTATTTATTGCTGCAGCAGTGGTTCAGAATGAATGAGACAGCTTCACCGTCAACTTAGATTCTAGTGGTAGAGACACGAAAACACTCCTTCGATATTCAAACGTTTGTTGAATACATGAATAATTCAGTGAATAATTACAGAGCAATACGTCATAAAGTCAAAGTTTCATACAAGCAGTCCCTGCATTACTTATGGAGAACTGTCGGTTGTTTAGATCTGCAAAAAAACATTTTCCATAGGATATGCTCTTCTGGGCTAACCCAGGAACGTAAGTAGGTTGTGTGGGGTATGGCCCCAGCTTAGCTAAGAGTATTCAAATGTGGGTACACTCGTATGTGACCAACGGCCCCAGCGGCCCCGCCCAGCTCTCTGAACGCTCCTGTCGTGGCACCGGCACCTCTCTGTGGTCGGTGGCCACGAGGGCACCGGTCACTTTCCCCCCTGCCTACGCTGATGTGTCCCCACTGGGTCAGGCACCCCAAGAAGGAAACTTGATAGGTGACCAGAAACATTTCTCATGACGGCTGGGGGTGGGGGTAGGTTTAGGCCCCATCATCTCCACCAGCACCCTCAAAACCACCACCACCACCCCACCACCCCCCGTTTACCTCTTCTCCATAAAATAAGCAAACACAGCTTCCAGACATGGACCTTCTCCCCTTCCCCACCAGGGCCTCGAGGCAACCTGTCTCCTCCCATAGCCCTGGGTGAATACGTTTGAGACCGTTTAGGTCATAAGATATCTGTGTCGTAGGTCCCGAAATCACACGTGCATTTTATTCCAGGTATTTCTGGGTGGGTGTGGACTAGGTATGTTAGCCGTGGCAGCAGGTGGACACTCCTGCCGGGAGTGTGGAGGGCAGGAGATGAGGTGAAGCCAGTGAAGACGGGGGGGGGGGGGGGGGGGGGGCTGGAGGCCGGAGGACAAGGAGGGGGCTATGGTACCACTTCTGCAGGCACAGCCCAGCGGTAGCTGGACGCCCAGCGATTTGAGTAGGGTCCCCAGCAGTTCAAAAGCTGTAACCGTATCAGCGCCTGGGTTTCTCTCCTTCCGATTTCCTAATTCTTAGGCTGCTTCAGAAGTAATGACAGTTGAAGGGTGAGGGTGGGAGGTGAGTGTGGATTGGCATCTCATAATTGTAACAGCTAAGGGATGTGACTGACGTGCTACGTGGCAGACACTCTCCTGACCCCTCTGACTATCTCCAATCTACTAGAAAATGCGGGCTTAGGTGCGGAAACACCTCCCAGCAACACACGGCTCCAATGGGATGGAGATGAGCCTCAGTACCAGCAACGGGGTTCCAGAGCCGTGTCTGAGCCATCACACTAATGAAGAGAAGGACAGTCTTTGGGCAGGGGTGACGGGGGTAAGTAGCCTCCACCACCCACACCAGCAGAGACTGAGCACTTTCCCCCAAGAGAAAGTGAGAGTCCTCAGTTTGCCCAGCACATCTGACCAGCCTGGTCACGGGATTCTCCCAGTCCCCCCCATGTCTTGTCCCAGCCCAGAAGCTTGGGGACTTGGGAGGCTATAATCCGCCAGGCCTCTGAGGCAGGAGAGTGAATGCTGAGTGCCTGCCCCCCACCACCCGCCCGAGTCGGAAGGGCATTCCTCTGCCCCCTCCCCGCTGAAGGCCCCACAGTCCCCCCGACCCAGGGGGGAAGAGGAGTTCCCGTGCCTCGTGGCGGGTGGCTGCTGTCCCAGGAGCCACAGGGGAGTTAGCATTTCTGAAGGGACTCCGGCCCGCAGACTCTGCCGACGCACCCAAATGACAGCATTACTGGTCCCTGCCCGCGACCTCTTCTACATGAAACCTCCAGCCCCTCGAAAATTAGAAACTAGAAACCCCAGCAAGGGCCTGGGGGGGAGCCTGGGAAGACAGCACGGGTCTCGGCACTGTCACGGGCAGCTGGCTGTTAAAGAATCCATTTACACATTCTGTTTGGTTGAGTTGCTAGCCGGTGACGGTTACCAGTAAGGCAAGTCACACCAGGAGAAGACTGCCAAACTTACGTTCAGATGGAAAAGGGATTAGTCAAGAAATACAGTACAATTTAATTCGTAATTTACATAGGATTTTGCATAACAAGCCCAGAACACAACATTGGGGATAAACTGTTTATATATTAAATAGTACAACTTAGCACTAGAATACTGTGGTAAGCTTATCAGTTGCACAAACATGTTTCTGGGATCATCAGAAAGAGCTGATCTCCAAAAAACACGATGATTACATTTCACCTCGAGGATGTGAAATTTACTATTTCAAATAAGCTTGTTAATTTGACAGGAAAAATCAAATATATGTATTTGAACTGTCCACATTTTTTACTTATGATATTTAATTTTCAAATTATGTTTATTCTGTTTTCAAATTTCAAATAAACAAGGACAATACTTTTCCACCGTTTGGAAATTAATGGTAAGTTTTTCTCCTACTATTGTAGCAGAGTCAGTGTATGGAGAAAGACTTTTCACTGTAACAACCCTTTAAAGTATTTCCAGGATGAGTCAAATAAATGCAGAAAATATTTCAATCATTAAAATAAAATACCAAGAAGAGCATATCCAGGAGTATATCCCAAGTAAAACTATAGAGGGTTACTGGTCCACAGGTTTGAAACAGAACTGAAAATTATGGAGGCTGTGGTATGATGACCCCGCTCTGCAAATAATGGCTGTAGACATGCTCCCACTTCACACCTGGACCCCACAGATACATCCAAAATGGACGTGTGCTCTTTATCACACAGACATGTGTGATCAACTGGTCATCACCACAGAGTTACAAGTTGATTAAATTACAGCCAGTGATCGCACCATAATACCAGGAAATTAGCCATTATTTCAAGAAATGTTTCATTTTCCTCATTAACGTTTTAGGTTCTTGGTTCTACTAAGGCATATACTTCAAGGTTCAGAAAAATTTCAAAAAGGAAAATAAATCAATCTTATTTTTCCAGTTACACCCTCTTTCCATTTCTATATTTTAATTCAAAGCATTTTACTTAATAGAGCGAGAAGTAAATGTTCTAGATCCAACATCTAGAACTAAAACTAAATCTGAATTTTAAAATGTGGAAAGCTCATTCTAGTTTTAAAAATCCTATTTTATTACTGAGACATAGAGAATTTGGCCAGTAACTGGAAAACACCTCCATTTTTCCTTGTGACACTGGTCTGTTACTGTGAAAGCCTTCGCGAGTAGAAAACATTTAGGAAATTGTTCAGATATTATTTGCTTTAGTCTTTCTTTTTTCCCATCATTAAGATAATAATCTGCTTTATCGAGATTACTGCATTGAAACCTCTTGAGAGTCTTATGAGAGAAGCAGCAGTAACACTTGCATTTTACAGATGAAGAAACGAAGGTTTACCCAAATAGCCCCAGAGCGTGGCGGGGGCGATACCCGTCCAGGGAGTGAGAGCCCAAAGCACGCTCACCACTCAGCGCCAGTGGGTCTCAAGACCCCTTTACACTCTCAGGACCCAAAGAGCTTCTGTTCTGTGGCCTCTATCTACTGATGTTAACCTTGTTAAGAATTTAAACCGAGGGGCTTCCCTGGTGGCGCAGTGGTTGAGAATCCGCCTGCCAATTAAGGGGACACGGGTTCGAGCGGTGGTCCGGGAAGATCCCACATGCCGCGGAGCAACTAAGCCCGCGAGCCACAACGACTGAGCCTGCGCTCTAGAGCCCACGAGCCACAACTACTGAAGCCCGCGTGCCTAGAGCCCATGCTCCGCAACAAGAGAAGCCACTGCAGTGAGAAGCCCACACACCGCAGCAAAGAGTAGCCCCCGCTCGCCACAACTAGAGAAAGCCCGCGCGCAGCAACGAAGACCCAACACAGCCAAAAATAACTTAATGATAAAAAAAATAGTTGGCTTAAGGATTAAAAAAAAAAAAAGAATTTAAACCGAGACTTTGAAAAAAGGGGTTAATAATACATTTAATGAAGATAATATTTTCTAAAACAAGTCAGAGATGAGTGGCGGGCTCTGTGCTCCATCCCTGTGCGATCGCACGCCCACAGCCTCGTGACTCCGCTGTGCACTCACGGTAGAGTGAACAGTGCAGTGTCGGGGTAATTACCAAAGTGGACCCTGAAAAGGTCTCCGGGATGCCCAGGCATGTTGCTGGCCTGGGCCACACTGAGAACTGCTACACTGCCTGCCAGGCGGCACAAGGAACACCTCTCTGATATCGCCAACCATCACCATCATCATGTCCTCCTCTTTGAAAGCAAAACTTAATACTTGGTTCCTTCTTGTAACAACCTGGAAAAAAGGGAAGCAAGTAAAAACATGAGATCATACAGGAAGAAAAGTCACAAGCTGTACTATTAAAAATGATACGCCTTCAGTTTATATTACCCCTTTTTCTTGCAAAGCTCAGGTTTTTAGATGTATGAAATGTACTTAGAGTCTTCCCATAGGGCAGGGAGAAGCAGCAGCTGTCAGTCTTATTTATCCTGTGCTTGAAACGTGTGTGCAGATGAACGCTTTCTTAGAAACCCCAGGCCAGCAGATGCTTCCGGGAATGGAGAAATGGAGTTAGGTGGCTGCAGTCCTGGTGGAGTGAAAGAAATGCGGGTGGAGGACAGAAGAGCAGTGGTCCGAGCAGCCCTGTGGAGGCACCACTGCCGTCACCTGGGCAGGCGTGCCTCGCTGGGGCCTCGCCGCCCACATTACCCGCAGGTGAGCGTGCTTTCTCAGGGCGAACGCTTCTGTGTGACTGCACCCCTGCTCACCTCCACGCACCCCATGACACGTTAAACACAAGCACTAGACAGTCTCCACGAGAGGCAGGTGGCGTGATGTGCTTCCTCACCCCACAGAAGCACCTCGCTGTAAGCTGTTCCTTAAATCATTCACTTGAAAGAAAAGTGCCTAAATTAGGGATGGCGAGAAGGCCACCGAGGACGGCGCTCTTTAACGCGGACAGTCCCAGGTGGGCCGCGACTCCCGTGCGTGTCCCGTACCCCCAATGCAGCACTGCAGGTGCAACGAGAGCCTTAAAGCGGCTCTGTAGAAGCAGACCGTGATTTTAAGTGACCTTGCAGATGTCTTCACGGCTGGTTCATATGTCAAGACATGGCTTAGTTACCACGGGAAGAGAAGAACAGAGCGAAGTCCCCATCTTCCCGGGCCACACGAGTCGGGGACAGAGAAGATGAAGGATCTGCAAACAGGAGCTGCTGTCTCTTCGCCCTGCTCCACCCCGACTCCGGTGCAGGTCCTTCTCCCAGACCCCCACGGGTCCTCTGTGGACACTGCCACACGGGGCCCGTCATCTCCCAGCCCAGTTCCTGACTGGACGCCAGCCACTGACGCCCCAGGACCTGAGAGGCCGCCCCAAAGCCCTGTCATCGCTGCCATTTCCAGCAGGACACCCTTGGCACCGCTTCCCGCGGAAGCTCCTAAACGGCGATCGTGACGCCCTCGGGCCTGTGGGGCTGGGCGTCCCCTCCCGCAGTCCTGAGGGTCACTCTGGGGCCCCTCGGGTACAATGCACTGTGTCCCAAAGGCTCGCAGAGATGAGTGTAAAGCAGCCTTTCCAACAGATGCCCACAGGCTTTCTGAATGGTCCGTGTATAGAAGGCTGCCACCAGGCACTGCTCACTCCTTTATTCCTCCCAGCCATCCTGCCAGGGAAACACCGGTAGAACCCCATGTTTAGACATTTTCTAGAGATGAGGAAATGGAAGCTGACAGAGGTAAGCACCTTGTCCAAGCTCGAATAGCCAGACGTGGGAGGGCCACCCCACGCTCGAGACACGCTGTCCTCCAAAGGGTGGCCAAGCTGCGGGCAGTCTTGGTGAAGGTCACCGAGCCCCGCTTCCCCTCCTGACGGCTGCCGCGGCCTCAAGCGGAGGCCCCTCAGGGGTTATGGCAGATTGTAACCTCAGGGGGGAGTACCTTTGAGGAGCGGGCAAAAGCGATGGGACACAGGAACTCCAAGGTTTGCATACGTGTGGGGACGAGGGGAGCCTCCCCAGGGACCCGCCAGGGGACCGCAGCAGCACGAATTGCTCTCGGGGAGGCCGAGAGGGAGGCGCAGGCAGGTGCCCGGGCCGCCGTGCTCTCCGTGCGCACTGCCGGCTGGCCGCAGGGCCAGCGGTGACCCGGAGGTGAGGGCCGCTCTGGTGATGATCCTGCTGTGGATCGGACCTCCGACCACGACAGGCCCCCTCCCAAGGGGAACCCCCCTGCCGCAAGTAGTCTGATGAGGAATTCTGCAAGTAACGAGAGACTGGTCCACACTTCCACGCAAGGCAGGGTCCAGCGCGGCACGGGCAGACCTCGGACGCCGTCCCTTCCTGCAGGGGTCACACGTGCACCGTGTCCCACCCACGCCAACAGGCTCTGAAGCTCACTGAACTGTCCCCCCACCCCCTGTAGGGGGACACGGAGCAGCTACGGGGGGGACGCCAGGAGCATCTGCACTGCTGCCACCTGGCTGGACAGAGGGTCCCCGTGAAGCCGGAGAGCTCCAAGGGGCCGCAGCCCGGCTGTCTCAGGGCTCTGTCCCTCCCTCCCGCACCATCTCAGCGGACTCAGTGACCCTCCCCCCCCACCCCCCGTCCCAAGGCCACACCCCACCTCCACGGAGCACGTCTTCACCCGAAGCTGCTCTGTACCGTCCCGGGATCCTCTGCACCCACACAGCAACGGGCTTCCAGTCGGCTCTGCGGACACATGGCTCTAAAGCATGACTCCAACAGTGGGCTCGACTGGAGACGAGGACCCCGTCCAGGACGGGGTGTGTCTGCTCTCTGCTCACCAGCCCAGCCCTCGTGCTGGTCCCCAGCAGACCCCTCACCGACTCAGCAAGTCTTTCTCCCGCACCCTCCCGGGAGCCCGTCCTCCCCCGCTCTCCTCACCGAGGCCGCCTTCCCTCTGCCCAGGGAGGTGTGGTGCCGGCACCGGGCCCGGGCCATTTCCCTGCAGACGAGCTGGCGCAGGCCACGCAGGCTCTCCCTCCTCGGCGGCCCGGCTCCTTCCTCTCGGCCGGCTTCCCCGACCCAACCTGGCCGGTCAGCCCTCCTCGCTCCTCTGCTCCGCCCCGCCTGCCCGCCTCCTCGGGCGGCCGTCCTGGCGGGCTCTGTGTCCGGGCTCGCACCCTGAACAGCACACTGATGGATAAACGCTTTCACTGTTACTCGGCCCTCCCATCCTTCACAGATTTGTGCTCAGCCCCATTATCAGGACAGAGATTGTATCCTACTCGTTTTTCTGCAGAAAGATTGCATAAGTGCCCAAACTAAATTTTATTCAACTGAATCAATGTACCACCCACTTAAAACATAAATTTGATCAAGAAAATGTTTTTCCCAAGTGTGGGTTTATTTCAAAATTATAAAGATTTATATATTATTTTTATTACATATAATTAGCAATTTTTAGCTTATAAAAATTTTCACATTTAAAGTTTTTATTTTAAAAAGATATTTTTAAAATGTAGACATTTTAAAACCACCAAAAAAGCTGAATATATCTTGCAGCATAGGTTTACCCTTAAATATACACATCTCAGATGCTGTTTAGAAAAGATTAAAAAAACTGGCTAAAAATCATTTACAAGTGGCAATGATTAAAATCTCATCTCTGGAAGAGCATCTTAATGACACAAAATGAATTTAACATCACAAGCATTTAACAGTTTAATTAGCATGTAGTTTTTATCAGTATACAAAATGGTCTTAAATGGTCAGTGCAGTTGTTTTTTTGGAGTGATTACTGTATCAGGAAAAGTATACTTCACCAAAAACAGAACATCAGCTTTCAAATGGTCTTTTCAAAGAGTTTCTGATTTTTAACTCAGCAAAGAAGAACAGCATTTAATTACCGCATCCCTGGTGAAAAAACAAAAGAGGAAAAACAATATAATAATCTGCCTCCAGAGTGAACTTGCAATAAGATTCCTGCCGAGAGACAAACACACGATACACGATCACCTTTTCCCGTCAGAACTCAGCGGAACCCCCAGTACCTTTCCATAATTAAAACTTTGTTGAATATCACTTGAAATCAAGAACTGAGACATGGAAATAATTTGTTAGTTGCTAAAATGGTATTTATTTCAAAATCTTAAACAACACATATGCTAATTTTATTATGAAGAAATAAATGTAAATACCCAAAACAACGAAAGTATTTTTAAAAAGAAACAATGAACTGGATTTTAAAAAGCAGAACGTTTATAACTGTGTCCCTAAGAATTCCAAAAAAATTCATGTGAAAAACCTCATTCGCCTTTCACGTGTCTCTTCACAACAGTTAGTTTGAACTGTTGTTATATGAATACGGACTGCTAAGGCGAGCACCAACAGACTGGAGATGTACGGACAGACTGCATGCTGCTCTCAAGGGCAGGGCCCGACACTTCTGGGGAGGGTGGTCACTGCCCAGACGCCCTGCCCTGGCTGTGAGCTCCAGCTCTACTGCAGTGGACATCATTTGGGGCACCTTTTCCCCTCGTTGAGAAGCAGCAAGAGCTCTCCCAGCCAAGGTCCTGAGGACTGGCTAGTTACCTCTGCGCTCCTGTTCTAAGCCTGCTCTCCTTTAGTTGACCCTGCTTTGCTTTTTCTCCTTTTAGGTGTTCATCAAAAAGAATCATCCATTTGAAACTGAATAAAAATAGAACTGCTATCAATTTCCTTCACTGTTCGTATCAGGCATACAATTCTGCTGTTTTTCATATGCAACCTATGTTTCCAAATTTCACAAAGAAACAAAGCTGTGCCTCAACAGAATATTCCTCCAAATCGGTCAGATTTAAGACTGCAATTAAGTATTTGTTTTTTCCTCCATAATTAAATTAGTACATTTCTCTGAAAAGATACAAGAAAGCAGCAATTACCTCTTGATATACAAAGGGCAATTACCTCTTGACATACAGAATAAATATGTTTCTACTGGCTTAAAACAAACATTTCTATATCAGATTCATTTTTTCATTAACTTTCTTTTTTTTTTAAGTAGAATTTATTTTTGCTGAAGTCTCCATATCCTATTTACTGAATACTTGCAGTCGCGGAAGGATCTAGAATCTCTTGCCAAAATTCACTAACTGCAAATGTTCAGGTGGTAAATCAGAAGTACACTCCTAGCCTACCTGTTACATCTGTTCAACATGTTTTTTACTTGATATGGCAAGCTTCTATTCCACTCATTTAAAAAATAGTTTCCTTCTGGGAACAAAGTCAACCAAAATCAGCCTTTTAAATCACATTTTAATATGAAAATTACTAAAATTCACGTATCTGTGTAAAGGGCATTAGAGGAGCAGAAACAAGACAGAATTGAAACAAGCTCACCTTGCATACGGGATGTACGACAGACTATACCTGCAAGAAAAATTCAAGAATGTTGAAACTGAATGATGTTTTCCTTTTTGCCAAATGGCCATATTCTAACACCATAAAAAATGAAGCAGTAGACTATTGCACAGTGATTCTCAAAGTATGACCCTTGACGGCATACAGCATCACCGGGGAACTTGTTAAAAACGCAGATGCCTGCCCCCCCACACCTCCTGAATGAGAAACTGCGTCTCAGTAAGCAATGTGCTTTTAAAAAACTCTGATTCTGATGCCTGCTGAAGCCTGCTGTAATAAAAAGCCTGTTGTATTACCCTTTTCAAGTTATTTTTTAAAAATAAAAACTATAAAATAACAGAATAAACTGCACTCTCCTTCAGGGATAAAGCAATCATTAAGTACAGATTAACAATAAAAAGCAACATATTAATAGAAAATAACAAAGATTTACATTTTTCCACATTTCACTGAAAAAGAGTAAAACAACATCATAAGGTTCTTTTGTAACACGTAGGGAACTGCATTTAACATCTGTTGACATTCCATCAGCGGAAAGGTAGCAACAGCATCAAAACAAAGACTGGGGCTTCCCTGGTGGCGCAGCGGTTCAGAGTCTGCCTGCCGATGCAGGGGACACGGGTTCGTGCCCCGGTCCGGGAAGATCCCACATGCCGTGGAGCGGCTGGACCAGTGAGCCATGGCCGCTGAGCCTGCACGTCCGGAGCCTCTGCTCCGCAATGGGAGAGGCCACAACAGGGAGAGGCCCACGTACCGCAAAAAAACAAAAAACAAAAAACAAAACCCACTGATCTCAGATTGGGTGATATCAAAAAGGAGAAATTTAAAACAGCAAAGTCAGGAAGGGGTTTACTGACGATTGCAAGGAAGCAAACAAGACTGAGCTCTAAAGAAAAAGGAAAAACACTCGTAGAAATATTTTGTACGTCAAGAACACCTTTCTGGTCTGACGCGGGAGCGTGCAAGGAGGGCACATTCAACTCAATCGTATTCGCTGGGCCGTCAGCCCAGGACCTGAACGTGGCCGGGGGAGGGAGCGATCAGGAAGGACGGTGTGACTGAACGCTCAGAGGGGAGGGCGCCTCAGGGAGAGGCAAGGGCAGAGCAGCCTCGCTGAGGAGTCGGCACTCACTCGGCAGGTGCTCAGCAATACCAGGCAGTGAGTGGTTCCCCGCCGTGCCCTCGGGCTCATCCTGTGGCTCGGCCTGGACCTCAGGGTTCGTGTGGCACCTCCTGCATTTCTGTTTCACACATTAGAGAAGTGAACGCAGCCCTGTGTGCCTGGGCAAGCACAGCCCCCAACTCTCCTCAGCTCTCCCACATTTAGGCCCCCCAGGACACACTGCAGACCTCAGGCACCTGACCTCTCAGGAGGCCCTTCCCCTCCAAGGCACAGGCTTACCTGACCCGGTAAAATGCCAATGACCTTCCTAGGCTTACAGGCTCAGAACAAAATGCATGGCACTGCTTAGGAAATTTTAACTTTCTATTTAGTGTAAGACTTACCAGGTCATTGACAAGAACTGCAATATGCAGAATAATAAGGCCAGCCCCTTCTTATGCCACTGACAACAGCAAAGACAAAGAAATAATAAGTTAAACATTTTTTTAAAAAATATTTTTCACAAGCAAGTTCAGTTCCTCCCCTTCAAAAATATAAACGATAGCTCCAACTTGTTTCATTAAATCCTAGTATGACAAATTTAAGATTCAGGAGATCGGAGAATTACATATCTATAAATTGTATCTTCTTTCTAGAATCCTCTGATTCCATTTATTCAAATGCTGCTAAGTATATGGCATTAAACATTAATGAAATAAATGTGCACAGGCCGAAAATATTAAATCTCTCTCATGTTAGGTCCTTTAAGTCAAGTTTAACCTTTCTAAAATACCCACTTGGTTATTAGATCTGTATCCTATGTGGAATTTACGTATCTTTCTCATTCACACTTGTTCATTTTCTTGAGTTATTTTTTGAACTAAAATTGTATTTTATTGTGATCTTCTGGAATAATGTAAGATAAAGTTTCCACAGTTGTTTTAAAATGATCTATTTTTAGAATTTCTTGTCCATCTTTATTTTAAATTTTTATTTATTTACTTTTTCACTTATTTTTAATCTACTGCTTATAAACAGACTGCTGGACCTTTCCAAACCAGAAATCAATTTTCCATAGGGAAATGCGAAGATTGTTTACGAAAATTCTTTTAAGTTATCACTGGGAAATGATGTATTAAGTGCATTCTTGCATAACTAAAGTCCGGTCCTTAAATCATCAAAATTAAAAGCAGAACATTTTTGATGAACGTCTCTGCAGTGTGTCGTATGCCACCCCATCTTCTTTAAAGTGCGCAGTGTTCTTGGGAGCTCAAGAACCTCCTCAGACCCCTTTGGAGGTGGATAAGGAACAATAAGCAAACGTAATGCAGAATCAGGAGCATCGACGAGTAAACTGAATTGTAATAAAGTAACTTCTCTGAAGGCTAATGAGGAGCCGTTCACCTCATCCGTAAGTGCTGCAAGAATAATTTAAGTCCTTTTGTCCCTCTGTGTTAATTTGTTTGGGTTTGTTTTCCGGCCCTTTCTCCTCACTGTGTGGACACCCTGATGCTCACGATGCACCCCCCACCCTAGAGCCACAGCACAGCGAGGATATCAGCCCAGCTGACAGAGCACGCAGACCCTCAGCGAGGGCCTCTCACGGCCCTGGGCCTGCGAGAGGGGCCAGTCTGACCTGGACGCAAGCACGAGCTCACTTCTGTCTGTTTTAGGTGGCAGAATCCACTGCAAGCCTAGCTGTTAACTAGGTTTTAGGGACACCCAGTCTTTGGTGGGTTTTAAGAAACCAGACTTTGAGCTCCTTGGAGATGATGGTGCGATGACAGTCTACCTGGTGAGGGGCCACACAGTTAGTAGAAAACAGATATGGTTGAGGTAACTTACCCAAAGAGCAGCGCACAGGGTAAGTATGAAACACAACTACAGGAAAGGAAAGAAAAATCGTCAATTTGAGCCTTTTCCAAAGCTTAACAAAAATGCATACACTATTCTGCATTCATTTGCATGATAACACACTAGAGAACAAAATTAATGAGACCGCTTACTCTAGCTGTCCTTATATATTCCCTGAGTATTATTTTAAAGCCTGTGACTGCTGCAATATATATTCCTTGGTAAACTGAAAGCATGTAATAAATTACCCGCTGACTAAGCCAACAGAGAGACTGTTTCAAGAATGAATGAGAGTGACAGCAGCTGTTGTTATGGATTTATGAATGCTTGCGCTAACGTTTACTAATTCAAGCCGCCACCGCAGGACTCAGTACAACCGCTCCTGTACAGTAAGTTCTGTTTTACTTAGCTTTACAAAGGAACCTGTTATAATGATTTCACACAGAAAGACTGCACTGTCATTCCACAGCTACGTCCCCCAGAGGAGGCAGGGGAGAGACGAGGAGAGGCAGGGAAAGCAGTGGGGCAGGCCTAGGTATTTGTGCAACAGTCCAACGGGGGAGCGACAAAGGCCAGGTGACAGGCCACCAAAATTAAGCCAACTCTCCCTGAGAAGCCTCATATGGACCCAGAAGTGACCCGTCTTCCAGGCCCACCCTCCAGAAAGTACACACAGGGGTCCATTAAGGTGCTCCATGGGGCCTGAAAATGAAATACATGCAGCTCTCATTTTCACGTGCAATACACAGAGCTACACTGTTAGAATACACAAAAGAACACAGGATCACCCAGCCAATCATTTCAGGCAATGCCACAAATCCAGACTCTTTAAACACACAGCCTGAAGAATGTGACTGTCATATTCAACAAGAGAATTATAACATTAGTACCTCACAAAGTAATGCAAAAAGAAAAAAAAATTCGAAAAAAGTTTTTTAAAAGTGTCATTATTTACTTACCAGCATAACAATCGTTGCAAGCAATCTCGTTGTTTCAAACATTTTCTTCAGTTGTTTCACGGGTCCCATTAAAAAGCATGTACTATTTGAAACGAATAAAAGAAATGAGAGAGGGAGCTATTAACTTGTCCGGCTGTGTAAAAATAAGTACTTTTAAGAAAAGAAATCCTATGTTAGTTTAATTAGAAAATCTCACTGAGTCTGTTGCATTTCTCCTTAACATTAGAAGGAAGCGTTACTCCTTCTGTCTTCTGAGACACAGGAACGCCTGTCACAAATCACTCCCAGTGCCGGTGAGCGCGACCGCTGAGCCGGTCCAGGCTGACAAGGCAGCCTGCTCTCCGTTGGTGCCAAGTCAGCCACTGCTTCCTCACCTCTACGCACGTTCCCCGTCGTAACGGGGAGAACAGCCCCACAAGCACTGTCTAAGGGCAAAAGTGTGCAACTGCGCCCTCAGGCCTCTTCCAGGCTGCGGTCTGAGGAGGGGCATCGGGGCGAGCCCAGGAGAGGGGACCGAGCTTGGCCACGGCTCACGCCCCTGCACTGGGCAGCACCTCTGATGCAGAACGTCCCTGAAGAGGCAGGAGCTCACCTCTGAAAGCTGAGAGCTCGTAAACGTGACAACTACGCTAACAGACATCAACTCCCCCAGAGATGCACCCAAGGCCCCCGGGGGGGACTCCCTGAGCGCCCAGTGCACAGTCCTCAGAGTCACTGCCACTGTGTGGCCCTGTCCGACTCCTGGGCCCGGCACTGCCACCCCCGATCTGCTTCCGCCGCTGGTCGGCTGGGCATCTGACGGTCCCCTCGCCGAGGCAGCTACAAGCCGGGGCTCCGGAGGACTCTCGGGTGGGAACCAGGCCTGGTCACCTCACTAGGCACCTCCCCGGGGAGTGACCCCCCCGCCCCATGCTACTACACCCTGCTATAAGATGGGCTGATAACAGTGCCCACCTCACAAATGGGGTGACAGACACAGAACACTTAGGATAGGGCCTGGCACACAGTAAGCACCTCCAAATGCTGGCTATTCCCACCATGGACACTCTATGATGGCAGCTGGCACCCAGCAGGAGTCTAAGTATCTATTGAATGAATGTAAATTTTGAATTCACAGTATGTATAGATCTACAGAAATATATCCTATTAGAAAAGAAAATTTTGATAATGATAGCAAATGAAATATTTTGAGAAGCCAAACTTCTGTACATACCTGGCTAAGGCAGCAATATTTCCAAGGGTATAAAACACTGCAAAAAGCTTTATGCCACCAGGAAGCCACAGTAATCCAGTTCCCTGAGTTAAGATATTATAGTTATTTAAAAGTAATTTTACCACTGTAATAGATTAAAATATAAATGTGCTACTGTAGTAATAATAGAACAGTAATAATAGAATATACATATATTATAAAGTTTATGTATAAATGTGTTAATATATAGTCTCTATATAGGTTTTTAAAAAGTAGTTAATTTTCAATGTTATTTGCTAATTTGAATCTTCTGCCTATTTGCATGTAAGTATATATAAATGAGCCATTACATAACTTTCTTTATACATCTGAGTAAATCTCACTCTACTTAAGTATTCTTTTTATAAATGGCAAGTCAAAAATCTAAATCACTGACTGCAACTCTCCTAATACACACTGATCTTTCTTAAATGAAATTATTTTAGCAATCCATAAACCCCCCAAAATATTAATCTCTGCATCTTTTTATTGATCTCTACCCCTTTATTTCAGGGGACTAAGTATGTCCCATCAGAAGAGTCCAGATAAAGTGGACTGCATGTTGGGACTAAATGGAATGATCAGTCTCACACAAAACAGAAATTACGGAGCAACATACAGCCTTAACGCACAAGAATAGAGAAGATGATGCCACTGGCGAAGCATATGGCAAACCATTTCAGCCTGGTGTTGAAACTGAGGGACGAGGCGTCCAGGACCTGAGGAAAGAAGGGGAATCAGAACGTGTTTTTAAATCATCGCTTGCCGACCTGATGCTTTATACTACATTAAAGCAAAGCTTCATGTTAATATAGACAATGAATCTGTTTTACTCTGCACATTGTAGTGTTAAGAATATTACGATTCCATGGCCGTAAAGGGGAATATCAACAGGTCTGGGAATGAGACGGTCCTGAGGAGTCACTGTTAACTTTGCCAGGTGAGATAACAGCATTATTGTGTTATACGGTTTTAGAAAGCTCTCACCTGTTAGGGACAGGAGAAGCACTGATGTGGATGAAATGACATAAGCTATGAGATACCTTATAAAATACTCATTGATTGAAAAGTAGGGGAAAGATGAAACAAGACGGGCAAAATGTTGACAGGTCAACACCTGTGGACTCATAGACACACACCTTCTCTCAACATCTCTATGTCCGAGGGCATCTGGGCAAAGTCCCTACATGCAGAGCCTGACACAGGGACTGTCCTGCCGGAACCTCTCTGGGGGCGGTGGGGGGGGGGAGCCCTCAGGCAAGGGAGGGAAGCTGGACAGAGAAGGGGAGGGACGAGTGAGGCCCTGCCTGCAGCTGGAGCTCGGTTAACACCATACCTCACCGTCTGTGCCGCTTGAGGCCAGGCCGCCCTTCTGGAACCCTCCTCGCAGCAGCTGGTGGCTGGCTGCAGGCAGAGGGCGGAGGGCCCAGGCTGCTGCAGGAGCTACAGCATGAGCACAAGAGGACAGCTGTGAGCTGCAGGGCGGCGGGCACGTCCGCCCAGTGACTGGGACCTGGGGAGCCCCCGCAGAGTCTACCACGGGGCACATCTGACAACCTCAGCTACAAGTCACGGAAGCCCTGGCGTCCTCACAACCGTTATTAGAAACGCACGCGAATTAACTGCAGGGGGACAACATCCCCGTATGTCACGTGGACTCCAACCAGATTGTACGGGGCCGCACTCCACACACGTCACACTATGATGCGGCACACAGTAACGATTAAGCACACATTTGCTTTCACTGAAGTACAGTGTAACTGAAGTACTAACAATATTATTATATTATTTAAATATTACATTAGTTTCAGCTGTACAGCACAGGGATTCAATATTTTTATAAATTATATTCCCTTTAAGGTTACTACAAAATAACGGGGATATTTCCTTGTGCTGTACATCTCAGCTGCTTAGCTATTTTATACACACCAGTTTGTATCTCTTAACCCCCTCCTCCTATCTTGCCCCTCCCCCTTCTCTCCCCACTGGTAGCCACTAGTTCGTTCTCTGCATCTGTGAGTCTGCTTCTGTTCTGTTACACACATTTGTTTTATTTTTTAGATTCCACATATAAGCAATAACATGCAGTATCTGTCTTTCTCTTCATTAAGCTTAATGTTCTCTAGGTCCATCTACCTTGTTGCAAATGGTAAGCACACATTTACATTACTAGGTACACCATTAAAACTCATTTTCCCAACAAGGCTGAAAAAGTATCAACAACAGATGTTTCAAGAAACTAGAAATATACAATAAGGATTTATATTCCAAAATTATTATTAACTTGCATTATCATATACTTAAAAGACCACATGCTTAGAATGTATTTTCAAAATAATGATGCAAAAATACAAAGTTTTATATGCAAAAGCTCAAAATTCCTTACCTCAATAGATTGATCTGTGAATCCTTATGCAGCATGAAAAGCAGATAAAAACAACTAAAGATTCTGTCAATGTAACATCCATCACTTTTGAACACATTTTAAATATTTTTTAAAATCTGCTTTAATCCACAGACATTCTTGTTTCCAGCAATGTCATCTGTTTATACTAAAACTGATCACTGTCTTTTAAACAAAGAATGAACCTGCCTATAAAAACATCTAAATTTCATTTTTATCTGATTAGGTAGAATACACATAGAACAGAATAAACCCTGCAGACTGCGTATCGCACAGGGAATCTACCGGTTTGTAAAAAAGGAGAAACGGTACCCTAAGTAAGCAGGGTTTCTAAGTGGTCAGTGCGAATACACGATGACATGAGGACTTAATGAGAGTGGAAGAAGCATCTGTTTTTACTTCCTTTACAAGTTTCAATCACCCCATTGTTCTTAAGTTCAACTCAGTATTAAGCAGAGTCATTTGTATAAATAGTAGATATTTTTCCTCTCATTACCATCAGCCAAGTGATCTTTAAATCGAAACATGTAACAAATTCTTTCCATTTGTAAATTTGATCCACAAGCAAATGACCTGTCGCAAGTCCTTCAGATTGCCCAGGATACAGAAACAAATCACAGATTCCCTAACTCCCAATTGGGAAAATGATACAGTGCCCACCGTGCAAGAAAACCAGGCACTGCCCTGTCCATGAGGGAGACGGAGGGAGCCCTGACCCCACAGACCGCGTTAGCATGTGCTTGTAGGTGTGACGTGCTTGTCCAACGGGATCAGGAAGGAGCCCACCAAAACCAGCAACTATTCTGATCTTGTAAATTTAGTCTTAGCAAAGAAATACACATTGAAGTGGCCACCAGTTATTTTACTAATTTGTTATCAAAGGAAGAGGAAGCCAAGAATAAACCTCGTGAGAGCAGGAGCGACTCTCCCATTCGCCGGTGCCCTCTTCCTGCTGCAATAAATCAACCTCACCTGGAACCAGAACTTATTAAAAAAAAAAAAGTTGGAAACAATGGAGGAAAACGTCTTCACCGCAGCACCAACATTACAGGTGAATGAATGAACCCATGGCACAGATACGAGCTGCCTTCCTAGGGGATGGAGAAGCCGGGAGGAGGACACCATCACAAGGGAACAGCATGGGCACCTGGGCCTGGCTCCCGGGCCACCACCACTCGAATAAAGGCAACCACCGCATACATGCAATTCCTAGAACTGCTCCTCCAGAGACAGTGGTGGACGATGAGATAAAGACGAGAGGACAGCGAGCACAGAAGCAGGCGCCCACGGCCCCTCCAGTGCAGTCCTGACCCACCTCCCCAGGGGTCCCCTCCCCTACTCAGAGGCTCCTCATCGCCGTCACCCACCGCTCTCCCAGGCATCCTCTCTCACTCAGCAGCCCCGACCACAGGTCCTGCCCCAGATCCTAGCAGAGTCTCGGGTGCTTTCTACATGCACGTTGACAGCCCAGCCTTTCTGTTCTTCACTCTCTCCTCTCCGACAGCCTCTGCTCTCCCCTCCACTCAGAGACCCTGGGACTCGCACTCCCCGAAATCACTCCAAGTCCAGGCCACACTGCTCTCCAGCTGCGACATCCTCCCCAGGGCACTGATTCAAGGGCTCCTGCCTGGATGCTTCGCAGCCTCTTCGGCCCCTTTATCCCCTCCTTTACTTCAACACAAAAGCGCAAGTTCCCTTTCTGCTCTATCCACCAGCAAAACCCTGGCATGACTCAAGCCCTCCTCCCTCTTCCTCTGGGTGGAGTCACACGGCAGGACGTGGCATCCTAACCAGGTCATCGCCAACTTCAGGGGGCCCTGGGCACTGCCTGCCAGGCATCCCAAGTGCACTGCTGTTTAAGTTCACCTGCCTTCTCACTGTCACCCCCTGACCCTGCCAACCCACCTCCATTTCAACCTCCAGTTCCTGCCCTGGCACCTCCCCAGTCAGCAGACACACTGCCTCTATTTCCCACAGAACACGGAAGCCCCGTGGGGATGCCCTGCACCGCTTGCTGTTGCCAAACACCAAGCTCACCCTAGGAACCCTCACCCTCCCTTCCTGGCCCCGGACCACAGCACAGGGGCAAAGGCCAACGTGGCCGCCCTGCTTCAGAGGCCAAGCCCTCTGACGCCCCAGGGAACTGACACAGCTGGCTTTTCTCCCCGTGTACAACAGTGAACCACATTCTTGTGGAGACCCCCTTCCATCAACCTGTGAACACGCGTAAGCCTCTTCCATCTTAAACAGACAAAAAGCCTGACTTCACCCTCCAGCCTCTGCTCAGTCAGTCATTCACTGATTCACTCAACAAATACCTACTGGGTACTCCTGGGTGCTAAGTGCGGGGTGAGGGCCTGGCTCTTGGTTAAAAGGCGCGGCGGCGGGGGGGTGGGGGGCCTTCCCTGGTGGCACAGTGGTTGGGAGTCCGCCTGCCGATGCAGGGGACACGGGTTCGTGCCCCGGTCCGGGAAGATCCCACGTGCCACGGAGCGGCTGGGCCCGTGAGCCATGGCTGCTGAGCCTGCGCATCCGGAGCCTGTGCTCCGCAACGGGAGAGGCCACAGCAGTGAGAGGCCCGCGTACTGCAAAAAAAAAAAAAAAAAAAAAAAAAAGGCACGGGGGGGAAGCTGCCGGGCCCACAGCCCCTGAGAGGAGCTGCAGGCAAGGACAGCGGCTGGTCCTGCCCTTTCACCTCCCTGCACCCCCAGCCCCGAGGCTCTTTGTCTGAGCCCCTTAGGAGAGCTCCCTGTCCAACAGGGGACACACTCCTCCTGACTCATCCCCCTCGGCCCTCCCAATCGCCCTCCTCCCCCGACCTCAGAGTCCATAAAACTGCCTGACCCCAGGCCTTCGCTGCCCCATGAGACCCCAGATCACCACCCCGTCCCTGGTTTTAGCCCCGGGCTGGTTACATCGCAGGAAGTGATCTGCGGCTGAATTAGCCCCTTCATTTGTGGCTCTGCTTGAGCTGCTGAGCTCGTCTCTGCCAGGACCTGGCCTTCTCCAGGTTCCCAGTCTCCTGAGCTCCTCACTGAAAGCTCCAGAGGTCAAACCCTGGGCCTTCTCCCTTTTCTACTTACCCACAATCCCTTGGTTATCTCAAGTACTTCCTCCCATGAGCTCTAGAACCTGCACTCAGATGCTAGCTGGCATCTCACTCAACATCCAGATGACCCCCCAACGTGCGCCTTCCATGTCCCAGTCAAGGGCGACTCCATCTCTCCAGCGGCTCAGGTCAAAACCAGAGGCACCCGGGCCCCTCCAGCAGCACTCTCACACCCAACCCGTCAGCTCTGCACTCGGACCATTTACAGAGCCTGGCCACTCTCACTTTAAGCCACCGTCACTCCCACCTCCCTGACCCAGGTCTCTTCCCAGGACCACTACCCTAGTCCTCTGACCAGGCTCCAGCTGCCACTCTTGCCCCTGCAGTCTGTTCTCCACAGACCAGCCAGGGCGACCCTTTAAAATCCAAGGCAGTCACATGCCCGCTCCGCTCAAAACCCAACGGCTCCTCAGCACACTCAGAGTAAAGGCTGAAGTCCTTACTGTGTCCTGCAACACCCCACATGACCTGGAGCCCACCTCCCACCTTCCCGCTTCCCTGGCCCCTGGCTCCAGACACCCTGTGGCCTCTTTACGGGCCTTGAACGTGCTGAGCCTGTTCTCAGGATCTATATTTGCATGAGTTGGGAGATATTTACTTGTAAGGGTTACCCAGATATCCCAGTGCTCTTCAGACCTATGCTGTAATGTCACCCTAACAGACACATCTTCCCTGACCATCCAACACAACAAGATGATCCCAACCTCATCCACCTGCTTTACCTTCTTCCATGGCACTTATCACTGGCTGACATATTTTTATATTTACTTGTTTATTAACTGTTTTCCCCAATTAAAATGTAAGTTCCATGTAGGGGAGGCCTTTCTTTTGGTCACTGTTATAACACCAGCATCTTGAACAGAGCCAAACATATGCAGGCGCCAAAATATTTGTTGAATGAATAAACGATCACCTCCTCTGAACTCAATGCACTTGTCCATTCCAGTCAATCACTCCAATCTTTGGTCAATGACTTCTCTACATAATTTTCCTCCCCTCTAGAGAGTGGGCTCAAGAGAAGTGGCACCACCACCTTCACGCCCCCAAGGTTTAGAGCAGCTCTGTCTAACAGGACTTTCTGCAATGGAATGCCCCAAGCATGTACTGTCCTATGCATCAGCCACTAACTTACCTGCCCACCCAGCACCTAAAACGTGGCTGGTATGGCTGAGAAAGGAATTTTAAATTTTATTTAACTTAAATTTAAATAGCCGCATGTCGCTAGGGCTACTGTTTGTATAGCACAGACCTAGAGCATAACGTGAAGCATGAAACAGTGGTTTAATAAATGAGCTGGGGGCTTCCCTGGTGGCACAGTGGTTAAGAATCCGCCTGCCAATGCAGGGGACACAGGTTCGATCCCTGGTCTGGGAAGATCCCACATGCCACAGAGCAACTAAGCCCGTGCACCACAACTACTGAGCCTGCGCTCTGGAACCCGTGAGCCACAACTACTGAGCCCGCGAGCCACAACTAATGAGCCCGCACACCACAACTACTAAGCCCACGTGCCACAACTACTGAAGCCCGCGCGCCTAGAGCCCATGCTCAGCAAGAGAAACCACCACAATGAGGAGCCCGCACACTGCAAAGAGGAGTAGCCCCGCTCGCCACAACTAGAGAAAGCCCGTGCGCAGCAAAGAAGACCCCACACAGCCAAAAATAAAATAAAATAAATAAATTTATAAAACAATTAAAATAAAATAAAATAAATAAATGAGCTGGGTAAGCCATTGCTGCCTAATGGACGTTTCTCATATTACCATTTATGGGTTCTTGTATTACCATTACGATTCGCCAAACTGGTTAGAGCAGATGCCTGACTTTCAGTCTCTGAACCCTCACAGACTAGTCCAGAATCCTGTTCACAAGAGGTGCTGTTTATAACAAGGAAGGAAGTTAGGACAAGAGAAGGGACAAATAAAAGGTCCTTATGTAATACCGTTTCATTTTAAATGTTCCACTTCTGTGACAGGCAGGCAAGAATTTGTCTGCATGCAAATGACAAAGATACTTATAAAGCAGTTCCTCCTGCACTATTTTTATCCCTCCTTTTAACGGAAGTAACCCTTTTCAAGTCTCGTGGGTAAAGTACGCAGACAAGGATTGTTTTTTAAAAAAACCGCTTATGAGGGCTCAACTGACAACTTTTAATTCAGTATTATTTCACTTCTCAATGACCTGTGTTTTTTTCTTTTCTCCCTCCAGTCTCCCTCCTTCCAAAAAACATACACTCACAACACCTCACTTAATTCCAGGGTCTAACAGATGCAACGAAGCTTTAAGATTTCAGCTTATGCAGCTGGCAGGACGGGTACCCGCACAGCTACTGCGCTGCCAGCCCGAGTTCAAAGTCCACACCAGGCGCAGAAAACAAAGCGAAGGCTGGGGGAGAGCAGCGTGGGGGCAAATGGGTTATTTGGGAAAGGAAGACATGCAGCGAAGTACGTTCCTGAGAGTCGCAAGGCCAAACTGGGGGTGGGGGGGGTCTCAAAGTGAGCTTCTGTAGACTACATGGAAACCTGGAAAGCGCCCCAAGTTCTTCCCGGGAGGCCCTGGCGCCCTCCCGCATCACCTCTGCAGGTAGAAGCGGCCCGCTGCCCACGCTCCGCGGCCCCGCCCCAACACACGTTCACCCCAGAGGCCGGAGGCAGGCTCCCTACCTGTGCAGTCAGGCCCTGCTCCTCGTCGTCCTGGCCGCTCAGGACTCGCCGAAGCTTATCCATGGCCCTGCTCCTGGGCCGCAACGGCCCTTCTCGCCCGCCGAGAAACCCGGAACCGGAAACTCTTGGGGCCGACCGGAAGTCCGGGTAGCCCGCTTCCGGCACGTCGGCGCGGCCCTTGCGGCCTCCGTAGCAGCGTGCGCATGCGCGTCGGGTTCCGCCGCTGGCCTGTGTGGGCCCTGTGGCCGCGGGCGGGGGTGCCTGGGGTATGGCGTCCACATTGTGCTGGCTGCTCGCCGGCCCGCGGGGCGGAAGCTGTCCGGGAAGGACGCGGAGAGCCGCGGTCTCCCGCGCTCGGGTTCAGCAGTCGCTGCCTCCGACCTCCGGGAGTCGGGACCCAGAGGTGCGCACAGCCGTTGCTTGTTGGATGAATAGACCCACGAACGCGGATCCTCACGAGTGTCCTCGAAGCCGCGTGCCTTGGGCCCACGTCCAGGCCTGCGGACCCGGGCTCCAGTGCCGGGACTAGAAGTCTAGATCTGCAGACTCAGGTCCAGTACTGAGGCCCCGTGCCCTAGACCCGCTTCCAGGCCCGACAGAAGAAGGCTGGGGCCCTTGTGCCAATACTGGCAGGGATTCCGTTCTAGACTGCCGTTCGCCGAGTATCTCCGCTCGAAGGGAGTCCGGGGACAAGGGGCAGGCTTTGGGCGCTGGTGGTGTAACAGGGAATAGCTAAATCCGACTCCCTGTTCCGTCTGTTTCTTTGATTTCAGCCTTTGCTTTTCGTCGCTTTTGTTGGTGTAATCACATACATATATTATGGCCTGCCCCAGGGAACCCTGCCCCTCTGCCTGAATGTTAAACTAAAGAGCGTCTCTTCGTTTCCCAGGGAGACAGTCTCACCCCGCCCACCTGTAGATGGCTGCCAAAAAGAAAAAAAAAAAAAGACATTAACACATCCCCTCACTCAGGCTGGCAGTTCCAGGGAATATTTGCAAAACGTATGGCCTTTTTACTTTGCTTCCTCGTCTCTAACCCCTTTCTGTGCCATAAAAGGAACTGGCATCCAAACCCCGATAAGGTGGTTTATCGGAGACACTAGTCAGCCGTCTTCTCAGTCTGCCGGCAGTGACTTATTTTCTCTCTTATTCTCTACCTTGCTAAGGAGAGATGAGAAACTAGGGCTTCCTGTACAGTGTGAATTCCAGAGAATCCAGGAGTTTTCCAGAAATACACTCCTGCTTTCCAGTTTGGTGTGATCGTGATGAAATGCCTACTGTTTTGTTTTATTACATCACCTACTCCGTTCCTTCCCTAAAATGTAACAATTAAAAGGTGGAGCCCCAAAGGCTTTTATTGCCCATCCTTACTGCCTTCAGTAGAATTTTATCTAATCTCAATGAGATAGAAAACACATGGTAAGACCCCTAGAAACACAGATGATACACTTGCTCTGATAAAACAGTCCAATGTTCAGCATCTTTTAGGTGGAAAATACTTATATTTGGCCTGTTTATACTGAAGTGTGAGATCCTATTCTTTTGTCCTTAACTTAAAAAGATCAGAAAATAGAGCGGAAAAAATGCTATGAAATAATAAACCTGTGTGCTTCTATAATAAGAGTACATCTATACATTCCCTAAATTTTTTCCTTTTGAAGTATAGTAACTTTAGTTTTGCGTATGCAAAAAGACGAAACAAACTGATACCTCTACTAATGGGGAGAAAGCTTTCCAAGGATATGTGAGGTTGAGCCATGGAATTTGCCAGTGTCCAATTGTGTTTAACCTAAAAAGGGCAATTTCATGATTTTCAACCTGTACCTGGGTGTAAGAAATTTTACTTAGAAAAGAATATTGAAGATTTAAGAATGTGATTTGGGCCTTTTCACTTCTCATGCCCTATGAGCCAAGCTTCGTTTCCTAAAAAACACCACATAAAATTTACTGAAGCCATAAGCCAATGGAGGTAACTGGATAAGAGTCTAGGCTCCGTAGTCAGACTGCCTGGGTTAGAATCCTGGCTCCCCCGTTTTGTAGCTGTGACGTTTGGGGCAAGTCAACCTAAACTCCTGTTTCACTTTCTGATATGCGAAAATCAAGGTGATAATAGTGCCTACCTTGCAGGGTTGTTATGAGGATTAAATAATACATCAATCGACCCTCATCATTCAGGGGTTCTATATTACAAATTCACCTACATGCCAAAATTTATTTGTAACCCCGAGATCAATACTTGCAAGCACTTTCGCAGTCACTCAGGACATGTGCAGAACAGTGAAAAGTGAGTCACCCAACACTCACCATCACGGCTGGGGTGGAACAAGGCCGTGATGTGCCTTCTTGTTTTCAACTCATACTGCAAACAGGCGCCGTTTTTGCGGTCTGCTTACTGCTACATTTTTTCACATACTTGTGCCTTTTCTTGGTGATCTCACTGTTTAAAATAGCCCCCAAGCCTAGTGCTGAAGTGCTGTCTAGGGTCCTAAGCACAAGAAGGCTTATGGAAAAAAAGTATGTGTTAGAGAAGCTTCATTCAGGCTGTTGTATGCTGATGTCTGTGAGTTCCACATTAATGAATAATACATACTGAATACGAAGTTTTTAAACAGAATCACTTCAGACAAGGTTATGGGTTGATCAGTTGAGGAAGGCACAGTCAGAGGCTCGCAGGACCCTGACCCGTGTCTGCAGGAGTGGGGCCTCAGTCTTCATAAACCAGTGTTTGCAGCGACTTTATCAAACGTAACCTGCAGATGACAAGGATTGACTATAGGTGTAAGGACGGGGCCTACCACATGCCAAGTGCTGAACAAATGCTGGGTTTTGTGATTCTAACCATTACTGTTGTTTCATCGTGTCTAATGTCTGCTCTGGGTCCCTGTCTCCCTTCCCATCTGTGAAAGGAAAATCTAAACGGAGTCATTATTGCTCAGAGAGCTCTGTGACCTGGAACCAGGAAGCCACGGAGGAAGGTGACGTGCATGCCTCAGCCTGGATGGACTCTGACCTTTTGACCTGATGAAGTTGTCCAGAGCACCTGCCAGAAACGCAAGATACTTATCGGACCCTTACCCTCAAATAACTTGAGACAGTCTATCTACTTATTGGACCCCTGCCCTAAAACAACTGACAATGCCTTAAGGACAAATCTTCTCTCACTTGCGACTGTCAATCACGGTTCTTGCCAGGCAACCTTTAACAGCCTCCTGGCTTGGTTTCTTTTTTCCTGGCTTTGTGTCTTCAGAAGCCCCTGATCCTTTCTCTTCCTTGGAACACTCCTTTGGGGTTGCCCTGAATCTGTCTCCCAGACTGCAATTCTTAGGACCCCAAATAGATTCTTCCTATTTGCACCCTGCATTTTTTTTTTTTTGTCTGACACATCCTAGTGAACAGTCTAAGGAGGCCCGAAGTTAGCTTGTACTTCGTGTCCAGAATCCTAGAACAAAGGCCGGGAGCTTCCTACTTCTTCCTCTTCCTGCTTCTCAGCCACAGGGCTTTCCAGAGGCAATGGCCTATCCAAACATGAGGCAGCCGGACAAGCAGGATGTGGTCCCGAGTGGTGAGACGCAAAGCTTGAGAACATCTTTCCTGGGCCCCCGAGATGAGAGTCCCCGCTTCCTTCCAGGCCCGCCAGAGGGGGTCTCTGCACCTGTGATGGTCCCTCCTCCCTCCTCCCTCCACCCACCCTCCCTCTGTCCCTTCACCAGCCCGCAGGGGAGCCCGAGTGAAGGAAGCAACAACAAGTTCCAGCAGAGCCCTCGGTCAGGGAAGCTGAGGTCACCCCTGGGAGACGTGTGGTCCTTTCCGGAGGCAAGCCCAGGGCCAGCCCACCCCCCAGAGGCCACTCCATCCCACGTCAAGACCTCTGCCCCCAAGGGGCCCCACGCACAAACCAGCACCCCTTCACCAGCTGACTGTGGTGAAAGAGGCTGGGTTCCCAGAGGGGCCTTAGGAGAGGTAACACCTGGTGAGCCTCTGCGGGAACCCTTCCCCATGGAAACATTTTAAGCATTTTGAAACAAAGACCATACAAAACATCTCAAGTTTCCTATTCCCATTTCTTAAGTTTCATACAGTACTTTGTAGAAACATGTATCAGACACTCTCCAGTGACAATTCAGGTAGGAAATTACACTTGAATCTGAGCCCCTGAGCGGCTAGAAAGGCCTTAGAAAGTGCAGCAGCCATGAGTTGGGATAGAGCTGGTGACAGTTCATCATGGGCCCTTGTCTCTGTCTCATAAGCTTGCCTTAATCCCTTCTCTGGACATGATAGCAAAGCTGGGCACAAAATGTAGCACAATAGCTTTTCTTCCTTGAGGACTGAGGCCCCAGAATGCTTTGTGAGTGAACCAAGTCGGTTGCCCGTTAAGGCCGTGAGGCTGCCCCAGGCAGAGGGTGGGGACCAGCTGTCATTGTGCAGGGGTGGGGATGGAGAGACCTTCATTCCTTTCTGCCTCCCGACCACACCCCTGGAAACAAAGCGAGCGCCCTGACAAGCCCTGCCATAAGGGCGACACTCAGAGTGTCCCGCTGGAACAGGAGGCGGGCGCCGTTGCCACGCTCCCGGGTCAGCAGGGACCCTGAAATGATCGCCAGACCGCTCCCGCACCCAGGGGAAGGCAGACGGGCGGGCAAACAGCATGTGGTTTGGCAACGCCACTGTCCCAGGACACACACGGCACAGAAGTGGCCGACGTCAGCTCCAGCCAGTCCCTCGTCTGGCCCCGCAGCCGGCCGTTCTCCACACATGGCGTGGAGGTCATTGTAAATCTATTCATCTCACTCCTCTGCTGAAAAACCTCCAAGGACTCCACTCCAGCCCCAGAGAAAAGGGCACTATGGTGATAACAAAGGGCAGGGTAGATTAGAGAAGCGCACAGAGCTGGTCCTGACCCAGCCCCGGCTCTTCTCTCCAGCCTCACGCATCACCACATCTTTCTTTCCACAACACAGACAGGGGCACACGTACGTGCATGCCTGCACGCACACCGTGTAAACACACGTGGAGACCCACCTGTTTAGCCAGGCCTCCGTGCTCAGCGTCTGCAGCATCCTCAGGCCTGTTCTCGTTGCTTGAAATCTTGCCTCCCGTGTCCCCCAAGGCCCACCCCCAACTCCTCCAAACTTCCTTTCTTGGCCAATGCCCACTTGACCTCTGGGTCTCCTCCTCAGGGGAGCCCTCCCGGACCTTTTACGACGTGGCCAGGGGTCCGAGCCCAGAGCCCTCCTCATGCTCTGTCCAGCCCTAAGCGGGGTCACCAGTCTCTCCCCAGCTTTGCCTGGCCGAGGTCGGTCATCCCACTAGACTGCCTCGTGTCCAGACCCCACCCCGTGATGGAAGCTCAGAGGATGTTTATAGAATGAATACATGAGTAACAGTAACGAGAGCACGTTTAAAGGATCTGAGACATAATTTGCCTCAATACGACGTCTAAAGTTCATTGTAGGGGTGAAAGTAAATCTAGGTGTCAATAAATGAACAATTATGTGTTGAGCACGTTCTGTGTGTAGCTGTCCCTTCAGCGGGCTGGTGAGGTCTAGAAAGATACAGCTGAGCGTTCAAACGGCCCAGATAAGCCAGGCGTTTCTTCCACCGTGGGTGCTCACGGGGCCTCACTCCACTACTGAGGAGGAGAAGGTCCGAACCTTTGCCATGTGTGAGCTAAGTGGTGTGCAGTGTGCTTTGACCCTCAGGCTCCCTTCTCACACACTGAGCCGCGTGAACCACTGAGTGCTGAGTGAAGGGGTGTGTCCCCCAAAGATCTGCTCTTTTGGAAAATATCCTGCTTCTTAATTTTGCTCAAATGTGTTATTCCAAGGAAAGACACAAAGGTGATTCTTTTTATGATTATTTGTTGGGCATTATATCTTTCCAGGGGGGAAGGTTTTTTTTGCTTTTCTTAAGATTTTTTGATGTAAACCATTTTTAAAGTCTTTATTGAATTTGTTACAATATTACTTCTTCTTTTTTTTTTTTTTTTTTAATGTTTTGGCTTTTTTGGACCCGAGGCATGTGGGATCGTAGCTCCCCGACCAGAGATTGAACCCGCACCTCCTGTATTGAAAGGCCAAGTCTTAACCACCGGACCTCCAGGGAATTCCCCAGGGGAAAAGTTTTTGCAACTCAAACCCCTTGACGAGAGAAAATGCCACCCCCAAATCCTGTTTCCTGAGAGAGAGCAGAGAGCCTGGTAGGTAAGAACAGAACTCTGCTCTTTCTGTCTTTCTGTCAACAGGTGCTGTTGTCAGCCATAAAATCCCTGCTGAGGTCACAGCTCTGCTGCAAATGGAGCTTCCAGTCACCCTATTAATGTCCATTTGAGGTCTTCAGGAAACTCCTTTACTAGTGCCTCAAAGCAAGGGACCCTCTCACGACTTTGAATGAGTGAACCAGCTATAAACGAGTTTTGGATGTTGCTTGCTTAAAAGCAAAGGTAACTCCAGCATTTTGATCATTTATTTCTCCCTCCATTTGCTATATCCCTCCCGGATGATGGAAACATGACTGCAGTATTACACGCATGGTTAAAATATGTTCCCATGGTAACTGCGACCAGGATGCAATCTATAGAAAAAGGGTGTGTGCCAGTGCAAGTAAATGACAATCCAACTAAAAATAACCCCAATCTGCCTTTTAAGGGATTAGCAGATTAACGTGCGTTTGTTGGGTACTTGTTATTTTGTTCAGAGAAGAAAAAGATACTATCTCACCCTTGAAGAAGTTACAAATTAATTTTGAAATGATATTTAATCATAAATGAACACAAGCAAGACAGCACAGGGCGAATTTTAACTTTGGACATGCGTGGCCCCTGAAGGCAGCACCTGGGGCTGTTTTGGAAGCGTAGAGCCTCAGACCCTGGAGCGAGGGCTTCCCGCTACCGGGCCCCTCGGGTGATGCACAGCGAAGTGTGCAAGCGCTGGCCTCCACTAGGGAAACAGGGAGATCCCGAGGCAGCCTCATTCAGGAGGCGGATTTGGAGGGATACTTGTATAAAAACAAGGATTTGCTGCCCAATTCCAGAGACCTTACTTTCCAAATCTGTATCGATTCCGTTCTTCTCTCTCCATCTCAACTCTCTCTGCAGAGCCCAAGCCTCGGCCCCCCTCGGCGGGCATCCCTTCTCCTACTCTGATGCGGCTCCCATCCCGCTGACCAGTGAAACGCAGGTGACAGCCCCTCGGCTTTCACGCCTGCGTGCGGCTCCCTTACAGACAGGTCAGGTCCTTACCACCTGCCCCGACTGGGTTCCCACGGAGACAGTGCGGCAGGTGTCTGTGTGCAGGACGCAGGACCAGCCCCGGCAGGGGCGTGACAGGAGCAGGTGTGCACCCAGACGATGGCATAGAGTCTAGGCAGAGGCTTCGAGCCCATCCCGCGAGGCAACCCATCATGAGGGCAAAGGTCCGGGCCTCCACTTCTGCGTCCATCTGTCACTGGACAGGACTGCCCCTGCGGACAGGTGTGACCTGATGTGAGGCGGCCATTCCCCAAGAGGACTCAGCCAACACTCGAGTGGCTTCACTGAGGTTACGTGTGAGAGGGGCAGTCAGCCTGGGAACCAAGGAGAAGTGAGCACCACCGTGGGGCCACCTGCAAGGTCAGTGTCAGGAGCTAAGCCACCGTCAGCAGCAGCCATGACCAGCCGGCCAGTGTGAGTGGGGCGGGGAGATGCAGCTACAGCTGCCGTGGCCAGAAAAGGTTACTGGCCACAGGGGGACTCATGTGGGAACAGAGAGCGCTGAGTTAGACCCATACCCCTGAGTCCTTGAAGCTGGTTTGGCTGAAGAGGAAGTCAGTTTACAGACAGCTTGGGCACCGCTTATACCAATGTTGGGTCTCTGAATCCTGTCACTTATATGACCCGTTCACTTCATATTTGTCTCTGTCTCCTTTTTCTTCTCTGTAAATTGGGAATCATAATAGTACCGACATGATAGGCATGTTGTGAAGTAGTGATCTTGGACTGCGCCTGCTACACACTGAACGCTTGCTCAGTGATGATGGGTATTAGCATCATTTATTTGGATGAACCTGTAATTATATTCCAGCCTGGCCTCTTAGGTGCTGTGACCTTGTGCAGGTTTCCTGTTGCTGTTTTTTTACTTCATGTCTCTGCTTAGAAATAACATTATTTCATGCACTTTTCGTTGATTGCATCTTTTGGAAATTCTATTCCCTGGTTAAGAAAATGAATTGCAAATTTGTGTTAAGATAAGCAAAGATTAAAAGGAAACATCTGTTTTGCGCTGCTACAAAGAATATTAACATCCAAGATGCATGAGCTGGGGTCTCACTTAGCACCCAGCACTCTCCTTCTTGGTACTCCATTATGTGGGCTGACTGAATCGCAAGCTATCTTTACGCCAAACTAATGCATATTTCAACTTCAGAAAATGTATTAGACGTCTGTCACGATTGTCAAGTCTGTCTTTGTTTTCCTATCATCGGAACAGTGAATGTATCTTACAGGAATTTAGGCAGGGACTTTTCATATGTTGTATAAAAAGCTCTTGCAAGTGCAGGAAATATAACTGACGCTGATAAAAGTGCCTAAAAAGTTAAACGGCAAACTGTCCATTCTAGGTGCTTATATGAGTTTCTCTTGATGTAAATGGGATGATTTGTGACAATTATTATAAAAGCCAGGGTAACCCAGAGATGTGTGCACTAGTTTTCTAACTAGCCTTTCAGTAATCCTTCTAGAACCTTTGCCATGGGAGCACACCTGTATACCTGGATTAAATGTCCACGGGGGCTCTCCGGCTTTACCCGGCGGTTGGTGTATTGCAGTAAGTAGAGGGTCATTTTTCCATAAGCTATAAGGTGTTTGAGCAGGTACAAGGTGATTTCCTCAGCTCTCTGCATGGTTTTCCTAGGATCAGAGTCTGGACTTGTGATTGTGGTATCCCTGCCCATGACACTGTACACTCTTCCCAGCGAAGAGGGGGAACAGCTCCCCTCAGGGTAAGCTTGTTGAACTCAGGTACCGCATCGATGTCATTCTGTTTGTTTCCTTTTCTTTATGTATTCCCAGAGTCTGGGAGAGTCATGGAACATAGTAAATGTTCCATAAATATTTTTTGCATGAATGAACGAACAAAAAGTTATAACTCCAACAGTTCACTAGAAATTATCTCATCTTTCCTCCTTTTTACATAAATAAGGCAAGCATCCTCATTCAGTAACATTCTTGCAGTCTTACAGCTGGTTAAGAGCTGAGCAAACGTCACCCACATCAACAGACCGTTGGTGACGAGACTGGCTCATTTTGCTCGGCCTGAGTGGGAGAGAGGTCACGAGGACGGTTCCCAGACATCCTTCCTGACATGCAGGGTCTTCTTCACTCACCACTTGCGTTTCCTGTCCAGAGATAGTTATGGAAGCAGAAGGTGGTTAAGGGGTAGATTTGTTTTTGCATCAATTTCATTGTTAATCACTCTCGCAGAAGGGTTGGTTACGAACAAACAAACAAATAAAAGTTGTACAATCTAAAGCACTTTGTTTTCAGACAGGCTTGGCCCTGCCTGAACTGGCCCAGACGCTGCATCTCAGAAACGTGTGAGCTTTTTGTCCCAGGTTTTCATGTGTATGTTAGGAGGCGAAAGGGAGATTCTAATAAGGAGGATGTCTGTGTTTTTACAAGTGTTGTCGTATTCCTTACAACAAACATTAGCTGAACACAATCACAACTCCATGACCTCAGGGTTTGAATCTGTGAGGCCACAAGGGGGCGTAATTTGGCCACAAAAGAGTCTCAAGCCTGGAGAGAGCCGAGGAGGGCAAAGCCGCTTTGGGAACCACCTGCATCCGGGAGGAGAAGCAGGTGTCTGCGCTTTCCACCTTCTCCCTCAGGTGCTCCTTGCTCCCAAAGCCGGGGGCAGAGTCTCTTCCAGCCCAACCCAGTGACTGTGTCCCTGGGGCATCACAACTTAACACAGGAAGAGCAGTGTCCTCCCTGCAGACAGGTGGAGGGCATAGGAGATCTTAATGATTTGTGTATTTTATTGAAAACCCCAAATATTTCATTGGCTGCTAAAACTGACGATATACAAATTCCTCCCTCCTCCCCCCCCTTCTCTTTCTTTCTTTCTTTCTTTCTTTCTTTCTTTCTTTCTAACTCGTATTTAGGAGACTCCACCCCCTTTCTTTCTTTCTTTCTTTCTTTTTTTTTTCTTTTTGTGGTACGTGGGCCTCTCACTGCCATGGCCTCCCCCGTCGCGGAGCACAGGCTCTGGATGCGCAGGCTCAGCGGCCATGGCTCACGGGCCCAGCCGCTCCGCAGCATGTAGGATCTTCCCGGACCGGGGCACGAACCCGCGTCCCCTGCATCGGCAGGCGGACTCTCAACCACTGCGCCACCAGGGAAGCCCCATCCCCTTTATCTCTTTTGGCCCTGATCTTGCACCTTTGCCTGGGGACCAGCCCACAAGTGCCAGTGTAAACAGGGGAAAGCGCAGAGGGTTAGGCCTGCACCTGGGAAGGCAGCTCTGTGCTCCAGGCTTTCTGGAAGGACTTCCTCTCGTACTGGTTGTGTTGCTTCCACAGGATGAAAATTATTTTCTCTGACTGTTGTGTGTTATCTGAGTTCCAGTTAGGAAAGCTCCAGCTGGACGGCAGATGCCCGTACTCTTCTTATGGAACTTGAGCTGAGATCAGGTAAAGTAAGACAGACGTCTTTGCTGCTGCGACTACTGGCAATTAACACGTCAGACAGAACTTGTCTTAGGTGAACGTTCCACGATTAGTGGGGACTGAGGTTGACCATGTTGCTTAGTGGTTGGGTGGTGGGTTCTGGTCTTAAAGACCTGGGTTCAAACCCTGAGCCCCGTGCTGTGTGACTGATCGCAGACAAGCTATCTAACCTCTTTGTGTCCAGTCTCTATCTGTGGAAGAGGGAACACAGTGGGATGTAAAGTACCCAGAGCATCTTAAGTGCTTCCTATACACTTGTTATTATAATGTCATAATGTTTATAGTAGAGTTTGCTCATACCCTTCACCTAATTCTCCCTAATGTTGACATCTTACATCACCAGACCACAGGGATAAAACCAGGAAATTAACGTGGATGCAACACCATTAACTAAGCTGTGGACTCTATTCGTGTTTCTCCAACTGTCCCCCTAACGTGCTTCTTTGTGTCCGGGACCCAGTCCCAATGGGTTCGGCGGCCACGACTCCTCAGCCCCTAGCGGGTCTGCAGGCTTCCTTCCTCTTTCACAACCTGAGCACTTTGGGAGATTCCTGGCGAGTGATTCTGTAGAATGTCCTTTGCTTTGGGCTAATGTGATATTGCCTCACAATTACACTGAGCTTATGCATTCTGGGGCAAGAATACCGCAGAATTCTCAGTGCATCCTGTCCGGAAAGACATGTGTTGATATGTCTTATTACAGACACAGTCGGTCCTCCGTATCCATGGGTTCCCAATCTGGTGGATTCAACCAACTAAGGTTGAATGAAAACATTAAAAATAAATTTTTCCAGAAAGTTCCAAGAAGCAAACCTTAAGTTTCAGGTGTCAGCAAATATTTACATAGTATTTACATCGTACTTACAACTACACGGCATTGGCATTTTAATCGGCATTGTAAGTTATCCAGAGACATTTAAAGTATAGAAGGATGTGCATGGGTTATATGCAAATACTGCACCATTGTATACAAGGGACTTGAGCACCTGCGGATTTTGGTGTCCGAGGGGGTCCTGGAACCAATCAGCCTCGGATAATGAGGGACGACTCTTCTGTTAACTTTATTCCAGTGGCGTCAGCCGCGTGTCCTCGCCGTAGAGTCACTGTTTTCCCATCTGTAATTGGTACACACCTTGGAGGAGATACACTGAGACTGCAGCTATGATTCCTCATCATGCCCACACCCACCACGTTTAGCACCAGTAGATGGTTCTGGCCTAGGCCCATTATTACTGTGGTGTCAGCCTAAGGGAAATTTTCTATTTCCATCATTTACATTTACCTTTGTAATTCTACTGTAAGGAAGAACTGTCCCTTCTCTGCTGTATGCATGTATGCATGCATGTATGTATGCATGTATGTGTGTGTGTGTTCGTTCATTCATCCGTTCATTCATTCGTTCTTCATTGATATGACTATGGACTTATGGGTATTGATTTCATTCTATGGATTAGTAAATTACTATCATTATTTTATTGCCAAAACTGTCCCAGATTTGGCCACTGGGGCTCTTCAAGCAGGCTCCTGTGTTCTTTCAACATATGCCCTCATGATTTTTCCAGCACTTCCTTAACTTCTGGCACCATAAAAATGTCCCAAGCTCATCGTGTGTTTTCCTAACCCCACGCTGGAGTTGACCATTTTCCAAGGAGTACTGTTGCTTTTATTGGAAACTCATACTTAGAAGCGGGTATCTGACCTCTAGGTTGTGCTGCCCCTGGGTGTCCTTGACTCTCAGCCACCCAAGCAGACAGAACTGGATCAATATATAGACACCATGAGTTGATTCTTACACCTCCCATTCATCCTGTCCTCCCCTTTGCCTGGCTCATAACTGTCTTTTTCTGACAGTGAGAAACCTGGCTTTTATCATCCGTGGTGTATTTACATATTTGCTCAATCCTAGATTAAACGTAATTCAGTTCACAATTTTTTACCCTCACTCCTTGGGAATCACATTTCCGAACGAGAGTGAGATATTTGAATGTGGATCGTTTTGTCCTGAGCGTCACCGTGTAGTCGATGTACCGTTTTCCAAACGTAACGGGTTAGTGATTTTCTTCCCCACTCGCTTCACTGCCTGTGTCATCCAGTCTCCCCACAGCCAGGTTCATCTGGAACCTGTGCACTATACCCGGGCTACCCCACATCCTGGCTGACTTTAAGTACTTATTTGAGGGAGTTGTTCTAGAACCAAAGGACACACAGAGGTGTCTCTCTCCCCTCACCTCCTTCTCCTCATTCCCTTCCCTTCACTGTCTCCACCCCATTCCCACACCTCCCTGGCTGGTGACTAATCTCATTAATTTCTGGTTTGTGCTTCTGCATTTCTTTTGCACAAAGAGCAGATACATGCGTATTCTCCTGCGTCACCCTCCTCTCTTACATGAGGCTGGTATTCTAAGGTACCCTTCTGTATTTCACTTTTGTCACTTAGCACTATATTCTGGAATATCCATATCGGTTCTTGGAGGTCATTTTTTTTTTTTACAGCTGCATAATGCTACAGTGTGTTCTGCAGTTTTCTTAATGACTACTTAGGTTCTTTCTACATGTTTTTCCATAACAAATAATGTTACAATGAATAACAATGCATACATATATAGATACACACACTATACACACATACACACACACACACATACACACACACATACACACACACATACTATACACACATACACACACACACATACACACACACACATACTATACACACACATACTATACACACATACACACACACTATACACACATACACACACATACACACACACACATACTATACACACATACACACACACTATACACACATACACACACATACTATACACACACACACACATGCTATACACACATACACACACATACTATATACACATACACACACATACTATATACATAAGTGTATGTGGAGTTATGAGCTATCTACTGCTGCCTAACAAATTCTCTCCAAGTATAATATCTTAAAACAACGAACGTTCATCACCTCACGGAAACCGGGGGTCAGGGATCTACGCACGGCTTCTCTGGGTCATCTGTCTCGGGTCTGTCCCAGAGCGCCGTCGAGGTTCCAGCAGGGCGGTGGTCTCAGCTGAGAGGACCCAGGTGCAGGCTCACTCACGCGGCTGTTGGTAGGATGCAGTCACGTAGTGGCGCTGGGCTGAGAGCCTTGCTGGCTGCAGGCTGCTCTCCGTTCCCAGGTCATCCACGGGAAGCTGGCTTCCATCCGCGCAAGCGAGCAAGACAGAACAAGACCCAAGTTACAGGCTTTTTGCAGCCTAATGTCAGACGTGGCATTCCATCCCTTTGCCACATTCTGTTCATTAGAGGTGAGTCAGTAGGTCCAGGTAACACTCGAAGAAGGGGAGTGCACGGGGACCTGAATTCCAGGCGGTGGGATGCCGGGGAGCCGTTGCAGAGCCTGCCTGTCACAGAATGAATCTGCAGGGTAAAGCAGAGGATTGCTGGGCCAGAGTCCGTGTGTGTAGGTTTGCTGGGCATCACTGAATTCCCCCGCAAGGCAGGTTACACAGATTTGCATTCCCACCAGTCACAGGTACGAGTGTGTTTGCCTACAGCCTGGACAACACGATGCATCATTGGGCATTTCTATTTTGACCAATTTGACAGGTAAAAAATATTTCAATGTTGTTTTATTTTGATTTCTTTAATTATGAGTGAGTGTGAACATGTTTTCCATACATTTAAGTACCATTTTAATATCTTTTAGGTGAATTGTCTGATGGTGTATTTTTCCTATTTTTGTATCACAATTTTGTTCTTTGTTCTTCGATTTTAAAGAGTTTTTTATATATTATAGTTATTAGCCTTTCTCTGTAACATGAGTTGCAAATGTTGTCTCCCAGCTTGACAGCTGCCTTTTGACTTTGCATATAGTGCTTTTGCCATGCAAAATTTTAAAATTATTTTGGTAAGTCAAATTTATCACCTTTTTTTGTATTACTTCTGAATTTTGAGTCATAGTTAAAAAGCCTTTCTGTCCACTAATGTTAAAGAGGAATTCACCCATGGTTTCTTCTAGTGTTTGAATGGTTTCCTTTTCCACTTATGTCCTTGTTTCATTTGGTGTTTATCCTCCTGTAAGGTGTGACGTAGGACTGTGACAATGTCTATTTGCAAATGGCTACCCAGTTGTCCCAGCAACATTTATCAAAGTCCTCTTTTTTTTAGAGTTTTGACTGTCTTCTTCTTCTTCTTTTTTTCATTTTTAACATCTTTATTGGAGTATAATAGTATAATTGATTTACAGTGGTGTGTTAGTTTCTGCTTTATAACAAAGTGAATCAGCTATACATATACATATATTCCCATATCCCCTCCATCTTGTGTCTCCCTCCCGCCCTCCCTACCCCACCCCTCTAGGTGGTCACAAAGTACCGAGCTGATCTCCCTGTGCTATGCGGATGCTTTCCACTAGCTATCTATTTTACGTTTGGTAGTGTATATATGTCCATGCCACTCTCTTACTTTATCAAAGTCCTCTGGTGTCCTGTTTTGCTATTGAGAATCCACTTCAATCTGACTTATTCTTTGCCCCAGTGACCTGAGTATATTAAATTTTCATATGTGCTTGTATCTATCCCTGGGCTTCCTTTTCTCTGCCACTGGTCTCTGTCTGCTCATTCCCCCGCACCACAGTATTGTAACTTAAAAGGTTTCTGGCAGAGATAAGCCACCCTCATAGTTTTTCTTTTTTAGTATTTTCCTAGCTATATTTACATGTTTAATTTTCCAAATGAACTTTAAAAACATTTTAAAATTTATTTTTGGCTGCATTGGGTTTTTGTTGCTGCACGCGGGCTTTCTTTAATTGCAGTGAGCGGGGGCTACTCTTTGTTGCGGTGCGCAGGCTTCTCATTGCGGTGGCTTCTCTTGTTGCAGAGCATGGGCTCTAGGCACGCGGGCTTCAATAGTTGTGGCTTGTGGGCTCAGTAGTCGTGGCTCACGTGCTCTAGAGCACAGGCTCAGTAGTTGTGGCGCACGGGCTTAGTTGCTCCGCTGCATGTGGGATCTTCCCGGACCAGGGCTCGAACCCGTGTCCCCTGCATTGGCAGGCGGATTCTTAACTACTGCTCCACCAGGGAAGTCCCCAAAATGAACTTTAATATTAACTTGTCTAACTCCATAAAAAAAGCCTATGGATATTTTTATTTCTATTGGGGTTTTACTGCATTCATAAGTTAATCTAGGGAGAACTGACATTTTTCTAAGTTTGAATCATCCTATCCAAGAACAGGTGGTGTCTTTCCATCTGTTCAAGTCTATTTTTGTGTCTTTCCAGAGTACTTTAAAGTTTTCCTCCTATAGTTTTTGCATATTTCATGTTTTTTTATTCCTAAGTATTTCATCTCCTTTGTTGCTTTTGTAAATAGGGTTTTCTCTACTACCGTGTCCTCCAATTGGTTATTGTTTGTGTAAAAGAACTCTTGATTTCTGTATGTGAGGTCTATATCTTGCTACTACATTAAATTATTTTATTGAGTTAGTTTTGTCATTGATTTTCCAGGGTTTTCCTGGTATATTTTCATATCATATATAGAGTTTTTTTTTTTTCTTTTTGCGGTACGCGGGCCTCTCACTGTTGTGGCCTCTCCCGTTGCGGAGCACAGGCTTCAGATGCGCAGGCTCAGCGGCCATGGCTCACGGGCCCAGCTGCTGTGCGGCATATGGGATCTTCCCAGACCGGGGCACGAACCCGTATCCCCTGCATCGGCAGGTGGACTCTCAACCACTGCGCCACCAGGGAAACCCAAAGAGAGAGTTTTTACTTCTTCTTTACGAATCCTTACACCTGTACTTGATTACCCTTCTCTAATTGCATTGCCTAGTATCCCTATACAGTGTTGAATAGTTGAGGAGATACTGGGCATCCTTAACCTTGTTCTCGATCTTAGTAAAAATGCCTCTAATGTTTCCCCATTAAATAAGATGCTGGCTTCAGGACCAAGGAATATGTATGTTATCTTTATTATTATCATATTAAGAAAGCATCTGGGGACTTCCCTGGTGGCACAGTGGTTAAGAATCCGCCTGCCAATGCAGGGGACCCAGGTTCGATACCTGGTCTGGGAAGATCCCATGTGCTGCAGAGCAACTAAGCCCGTGCACCACAACTACTGAGGCTGTGCTCTAGAGCCCGCAAGCCACAACTACTGAGCTCATGCACCACAGCTACTGAAGCTGCGCACCTAGAGCCCGCGCACCACAATGAAGAGTAGCCCCCACTCCTCACAACTAGAGAAAGCCCGCACCCAGCAACGAAGACCCAATGCAGCCAAAAATCAATCAGTCAACCAATCAATCAATTTATTAACAACAACAACAAAAGAAACCATCTTTCAAATCCATTGAGTAATTTTGATCAGGAATGTGTTCTGAATTTCGTTCCAAGGTTTTTACAGCATCTGTAATTATATGATGTCTGTAATTATATGATGTAATTATATGATGTGGAGATCTTGTAATTATATGATGTCTTCCTGGATCTGTAAATAGGTGAATAATATTAATGGATTTTCAAATATTGAACCAACTTTGCTTTCCTGGAATAAGTCACACTTGGTCATGGGGAATTATTTTCTTAATGTGGTATTGACTTCTACTTGCTAACATCTTATTTGTATTTTTATCATCCATTATATGCAATTTTTCGGTATCTTTCTGTTTTAATTATGTCTCTTCTAGACATCATATTATTGGACATTGATTTTTTTTTAATAGTCAATCTGAGAGTCTTTATCTTTTATATTTGTAAGTTTTATCTATTTATAATTATTATGGTGACCATATACTAGGATTTATCTTATTTCATATTTTGCTTTTATTGAACTATTTTTTGGCTTCCTTTATTCTCTTTTCCTGTTTTCCTTGGTCATTTTGAGTATTCTGCCAGTTTAAAAAGTTAAACATTATATTTTCGTTCTTACTGTGGCTACCCTCTACTTAAAACCTATAATTATGCATATTTACCTGTAGTAGTAAACTTAGAAATATCTTATTGTGCCCTTATAAGTCAGGATTTTCTGCCCACGATCATGTCCCTTGGTCTCCCTCTTCCCTCATCCCCATAGTGCTGAGATTTTAGTTCTAGACTGTTATGGACAGTCTGTTTCCCACTTGGGTCCTATAGTGGACTTTACCTAAGCATTTGATTATCCTTAATTCCACACCTCTTATAGCAGTCTCCTGAATTTGTCTCTTTTCTTGTCTGAATCCTTCCTTCAAGAGCATTTCCACTGTGTGATAACATTTTTAAGGCTTTATATGAGTGAGAATACTTATATCCTCACATCTGAGTGACAATTTGGATTAAAAAATCTGACATTCAAAGTTCTTTACTTTTACTACTTTAAAACCATTACACCAGTATCCCCTTGTACCATTTCCCTACCAGTCTGTCTCTTACTCCTTTATAGGTTAGGGTGAAGATAAAATTTATCGTTCAACCAGGACACATTTGAGAGTGAAGAGGGCACTACCAGTAATTAAGCTTGGGCGGTCAGTGTAAACCAGGATGATCCTGCGTAAACTGAGACATAATACTCTGCTTACTTACAGGTGGTTTAGTCACCCCACTTATAGATGATTACTTCTTTCTCTCTGGAAGCTTTTAGAATTTTCTTTCATTTGATATTCTTGGGTTTTGCTGTAACACTTTTAGGTGTGGTTTTCTCTTTTTTAAAATATTTATTTATTTATATTTTTGGCTGTGTTGGGTCTTAGCTGCAGCAGGCAGGATCCTCTGCTGTGGCCCGCGTGCTCAGTAGTTGTGACCCATGTGCTCGGGGGTTGTGGCACGGGGGCTTAGTTGCCCTGAGGCATGCAGGCTCTTAGTTCCCCGACCAGGGATCAAACCGTGTCCCCTACATTGGAAGGCAGATTCTTAACCACCGAACCACCAGGGAAGTCCCTAGGTGTGGATTTTCTGTTGTCCCCTACTTGGTCTTCTATGAATTCTTTCCATTTGAGCCATATCTTCCTCCATCCCTCCCTCCCTCCCTCCCTCCCTCCCTTCCTTCCTTCCTTCCTTCCTTCCCTCCCTTCCTTCCTTCCCTCCCTTCCCTTCCTCCATCTATGTCCCAGTGACTCCTGCTGTAATTTCTTTCACTCCCAGACTCTTCATTGTAGTCAAATGCAGAGAGTCACTTATCCTGCCAACAGGAGCTCTTTCAGTCTATGTGAGACGTATATTTATTACTGCAAATTTTTAAAAAGGATTTTGTTTTGCACCTCTGTCTCCAGTACATTTTAATTTTTGAGTGCTTTCACAGCCTTAGGCACTCTGGGCCTGCGGAGTCAGGAGCCCCATCCCCTGGCCTTCCCTAAGAAGACATTACACTGGGCTAATCATAAAGGATATTTCCAGATGCCCACGGCTCCACTGATGTCTCATCAGGAATTGTGGACATAAAGCCTAAGACGTCACGTTCCTTGTCTCAGGATGGTTAGAGCTGCTGATTGCAAACAGTGGAATCTACTTGGACCAGTTTAAGCAGAAAAGGGATTTACTAAATGCTTTGAGGTCCACCACGGAATCGTGCAGAATGGAAATGGGTTTTAAGACTATGTTTCCAGGACCAACACCTGGACCATGCGATGTGACTGGACAAGTGAGAAAGCGGCCTCCACCTGATTAAAGCCTGGGCATCTGCTGCCGGAACTGACGCCCCTTCTCAGTGACGGAAGCTGCACGTGGACCCGCAAAGTGGACGCTGTGTGGAGAGCCTGCTTCCTGGGATGCTCGCTTCCAAACGCAGGGTCACCTGGGAGGCTGTGTGGCACAGAGGGAGCCCTCCAAGCCTCCCAGCTGCCAGGGAGGCTTAATTAGAAAGACTTTTAGAAGAAAATGGAATGTGGTTGGATTTAAATGAAGCAAAACTTGAAAGACTGGATCCATCCATTATAGACTGTTATTATCATCTATATAATAATGCAGATTATTATATCTGTAGTGCTGGTTTAAAAATACAGAGGAAGGACTTCGGCAGGCCCAGGGCAGGTGACTGGAGCCTGTTTGAACGTGTTTCACCCCGTGCTCTTGTTTCACTCTTGGACAGAAGCAAAGATATTGCAGCGAAAGTCACTGCTGCACACATTAGACTTCCAGCTGGCTCGCTTGGACCTTTACCCTGACTTTTGGCAAAAATTGTGTCAAAAGTGGTGCTGCTCTTGCAAACTAAGCACATGTGGTCTGGCTAAACTCTTGTGTTTTATTTGTATTTTAAAGGACATAACTATAGTCACTGTAAGGTTTGAGGTGGGTGAACTACTTAAGAGGGTATTTGATTGTGCTAGAAAATATATTAAGAAAGCAAACCCTGCATTCTGACTTCTGAGTGAAGAGAGGATTTCAGACAAAAATTTAAAAAATAAAGAGAGCTTGTTTTTACATGTGTTGCCTTTGCTTACCCTGTGGAATCTTGGGACCATGTGTCTCCTCAAAATCTCCCTACAAGAAAATTAAACACTGACTGCATGTGGTTAAGAAAATATTAACTGAGAATTATTTGAATGTATATAATGTAAGCCTTGGTGTGAAAATACAGAGAGTGGTATGCAGAAAATTTGGATATTATTATTTCTATTTAAAGAGAAAAGTGATAGTTCAAAAAGGGCACAAGATAAAACTTGCACGTCAGTACAAGATTAAAAAACTATGTAGGTTGTAACAGTACTAGAAATTAAGTAGGAAAAGGTAGAGTTGATTTGTTCAGCTAGAACCCATGAGTGTAGACAGACTTCACCGTCTACACTGGAGAACTGAAGCGATCATAGAGATGGAATTTCCCCGATAGTCATTTGCCTGGCCTCCAATTCCTGTACTAGGAACACGAGCCAGGAGCTGCCACCTTCTAAGAACTAGCAGCTGCTAGAATGCAAGAGCCTTCACATTGAAAATAAATATGAACAACTGTGTTGAACTCTACATTGGGGAAGTGCTTGCGTAGCAGAGACAAGAGATTATTTTAAGTGAATTTAGAACGATTACTTGGAACCTACATACTTGGGACGTTCATTCCAAGGACAAAGAATAAGGGAAATTTCGGGCTTGTATTCAGTACTTTCATTGTTTACAGTAATAATGGTGTGACTGAGAAACCATTTTTCTTTATATTGTTGGGTAAAGCAAGTAAGTAATGAAACGTTTGTGTTAGAAATAATGCAATTCAGTATAAAAGATTCAATTACGAAAGTGAAAGAAATTAAGTAGAGGTACTATAGTAGAATTGACAGGGAAGTATCAGTATGAATGCATGATTTCTTTTTAAAGTCCTTTTGAGTACTGTGCGCTGAACTGGCCAAGAAGCCCTGTACCTCTAGCAGCAAGTGGGTACCGAGAGCCCGTGTGTAGGGCGCAAACCCCACTTCCCATATACATGGAGCCCGCGCTCCCCATACACGTAGAAATGTCTTCGTGGTGGGGAAGCGAACATTCAGAGTGGGCAGGAGGGATCAAAGCCCAAGAGACCTGGAGGGGGGCTCCCAGTGGCTAAAGTTACGACAATTGAGCCAAAAAATGATAATAAACACTGTTGATAAAAACACTTTCAATCTATGAAAATTCGTGAGTCTGTTATGCTCAAAAGGGAAAACACCAGAAAAATTAATTCCAAATAATGTGTTACAACTGAAACAGCTATTGAACCAATTATACTTTAAAAATTGGGCAGAAAAGGAAAGAATTGAGTATTTATCCTGCCTTTTCAGTAGGGCCCATGTCCAGGTTAGGGTATAGTCTTAGTTAATGGAGTAAAGCCCTAGTTTATAAAAGGCCCTCCGATAACTGGACATAGAACACCACTGTCTAGCGGCCCTCATGCATGATTAGGTGAGAAATACTAGTTGGGGCTGAAATATTGTCTCGATGGCCTCAGCTGGACCTTCAGAGCAACTGAGAGGAATCAGAGCCGGGCTCCATCAGGAATATAGACCAACAGCCCGTTTTGTGCCCGCCGCCTAAGGAACGTTTGCCCGAGGTGCCTGACAGCAAGCAGGTCTTGGCTTTGAGATCAGCTTTTGTAGTAAAGCTCCCAGGGAGGGTAGCTGAGTCTCACGCAGCTTTTCTGTGGAGCTGGGAGCTCCATCACAATCCTGGGAGCCCCGTGGCCGCCCCTTGGCCGGCACCTCCCCCCAGGCCATCCTCCGCCCTCCTCCCACCCCCCATGGCTCCAAGGCGACCGCCCTGCCTGGGGCTACCGCCCCCCAGTCACCAAGCTTTGCTCTTGTTGGCTCTCTCCTGGGCCCGAAAAAACAAATTATTTTGAGACAATGAAATTGATCTCAGAGAGGCAGCAGTGGCTGGTGGCTTGAAGCGCAATCTTAGTTCCCTGACCAGGAATTGAACCTGGGTAGCCTGGATGGAAACCAGGAATCCTAGCTGCTAGACCAGCAAGCCACCAGACAAGCAAATTTTCCCTGGCTCTCTTCCCCACTGAAAAATGCATTTCTCCCATAATTCAAAAAGACACATGCACGCCAATGTTCACTGCAGCGCTATTCACTATAGCCAGGACATGGAAGCAGCCTAAGTGTCCATCGTCAGACGAATGGATAAAGAAGATGTGGCACATATATACAATGGAATATTACTCAGCCATTAAAAGGAACTGGGTCATTTGTAGAGACATGGATGGACCTAGAGAGTGTCATGAAGTAAGTCAGAAAGAGAAAAATAAATATTGTATATTAACGCATACATGTGGAATCTAGAAAAATGGTACAGATGATCTTATTCACAAAGCAGAAGTAGAGACACAGACGTAGAGAACAAATGTACGGATACCAAGGGGGAAGGAGGGGTGGGAGGAATTGGGAGATTGGGATTGACACATATATATTATCGATACTGTGTATGAAATAGATAACTGAGGAGAACATGCTGTATAGCACAGGAACTCTACTTAATGCACTGTGGTGACCTAAATGGGAAGGAAATCCAAAAAGAGGGGATATATGTATACGTATAGCTGATTCATTTTGCTGTACAGTAGAAACTAACACAACATTATAAAGCAACTATACTCCAATAAAAATTAATTAAAAAAATAAACAATGCTGATGGGAAAAATAAAGAAAGAAAAATGCATTTCTCAAGGAGGCAAAAACTGTAAAAACAGGCACAAGTTTATTATTAGAGACACGGCACAACAACAAGTGGGAGAGCACACAGAGAAGCAGTTTGTTTAGTTAAGACAGAAGCAGGGCAGAGATGCACCCCTGGAGGGAAAGGGTGTGGGTGTCCCCCACCAACGAGGAGGAGCCCGGTAAAGAGGCCGTTAAGTCATTGACAGGACACTCCTTCCAGGTCTTTGTTTGCCTTAGGCCAATTATCTGGTATCTTTCTCCACACCCGACCTCCCCCAGGACCCTCCCCACCGTGCGTGTGCAACTTTTTTCCAAGATGGATTCCAGCCCAGAGGCCTATGGGTGGCCTTGGCGTCACATATTATGGGGTGGTGCCCCCTCCTTTTTGACCCCCAAGGAGCCTTTCTGCACATGCGCAATGTCTCCCTTGCCCCAAGGATGGGAGATACGTGACCTGTGGATCTGTTACTCAAACAAGGGTTAGCTCCTCTCTGTTCCTGCCGCGACTGTTATCTTAAAGTGTCCTCAGGAGGCAAAATCCAACTATTTACCCTGGTCCTGTTGTTATTTCTATCTCAAAGTACAAACAGAGGGCTGGTTGTAAATATCTAGCCTGGAGCCCACTTGCCTCCCGCCTCAGGAAATGTAACCGGGAGGCTGGCTGTAAATGCCCCGCCTGGAGCCCATCTGTCTCCAGCCTCAAAATGACTGGGAAGAACTCTGATGTAATGTCGGGCGTCAGGACCTCAGATGTTGTAACAACGCTTGCTGCTTTCCCGCTACTGTCTGCAAACCTTCCCTACACATGCACCTGAGAAAACGACTAAGAAATCCTGGATGAAAATGTAGAAAGACAAAAGGAGTCACTGAGCTCTGCAGGGAGGCGTGTGGCAACTGTCACCACCGACGCTTATCACCCTTTGCTCCCGGGGAGGTACACGTCCCAGCCCAGGACCCACGCTGTGGGTGGGAAAGATGGGGCAGTGCAGGACGTACTTCACGATGGTCACCTCTGTCCCGTGACTTGTCAGAGAAAGGAAATGCTCCTTGGCTGAAGCCCTCGTGGCACTTTGGCCCTGACAGTCAGTGTCCCTTATCATGGAGGTGGCATAGTGCATTCGTAGCTTCAAATTCTCTGTATTTTATTATTTGAAATGAAAAATATTTTGAGATCTTGAGTATTTTTAGAGACAACGTTATATGTGGTAATTTAAAAATCTGGAAATGTATTTTTACCGACCCAAATTTGGGTCCACTTGCCCGCACGGTAAAGCCAAGCCACTGGCCCCGGGCTGTGGGGAAGGAACGTGCAGCGTTCACTGCAGGCGCCGAGCAAGGAGTCCAGACAGCTGGTGCTCAAAACACCCGAACTCCCCGATGCATTTCAGGAAAGCATTTTCAAAGGCCAGCTGAGGGAGCAGGGGGCTCCCAGGGTGTGTGATCAGCTCGTGCACAGTTCTGATTGGTTGATGGTGAGGTCACAGGGCGGGGTCACAGGGGTCCACATGATCAATCCTTAGGTGCCAGTAGGGCTGGGGGCTACGTGCCCATGGTCGTCAAGTAGTTAATTTCTTCCATTTGGTGGAGGTTTTAGCATCTGTAAAACAACTCGGGAAAGGTGCATCAGGTACTATGATCTGGGTACTTCAGAGCGGAGCTGATGAAGAAGACCTGGGGGAGGGGCCTGTTCCAGGAAGGCCCCATCGGGTCCTGCTCGGTTACAGGATCATTGGGCCTTTAGAGTAATTACATTTTGCATCAACCCAGTCCTTGTGTTTTCATGTTTTAGCTGTGCAGCTGTTGTTACTGTAAATGTGAACTCCTGTTCATTGTTAACGTATTTACGTATTGACATTGCTGGCAGTGTTCTCTACTAATACACCCCCAATGCCCAGGTATGATGCCCTGAGGACAACCTGAAGGGAGCAGGCACTGCTCTCACAGTGTAGACCAAAGAGCCACATTTTTTCTTTTAACTTTATTGGAGTATAGTTGATGTACCGTGTTGACCACCATGCTGTGATGACACACTTCAGATGTCTCCACAAGACAGAGCTCTTTAAGTTCCCAGGAAGAGCACCGAGCTTGCCCAGGCCCTGGAGTCGGTGCTCCCAGGAGGGCTCCTGTCCAGTCCCCACGGCAACGAAGTTTTCATGTCGTTTGGTCAGTCTGCTTGAAGAGGGTTTCACTTATAAATGGAACACCCACTTGTTTTAAGTGTCCTGTTTGCTAATGAGACACTGGTCACTTTAAAGGAACCAAGAACCTTTACAAAATCTTGTTCCAGAGCACAGTTTTTCCTGTTGGTGTCGACGCTGTAGGAAATTAGGGGTCAGATGCCAGCCGTGGAACACTGCACACCCTGCCCCACCTTTTCTCATTGTTCACTTGGAATCCTTGCCTCTGTCCTTGCCAGTACTCGGGACACTGTGCTCAGAGAAAGAGGACAGCTGGGGGCTTCCCGAGACCCCATCAGGGAGCTGCCAGGGTACGAGACCCGTGTCCTCTGTCTGGGCCCCTCAGGACCCTCTCTGATGTGGGCCGTCCACCTTGCGGCTCCCACGGGACCCCTTCCCCGCACACCTTCTGCCCGCGCACACGCCCTGCTCATCCGTGTTCATTCAGACACTAGTGACCTTGCTGGCCTCTGCCCCGTTTCCTCACCGGGTGTGAGAGCAGCTCAGGGAAGCAGACCGTTGACTGACGTTATCGGGCCCTCTCCTGCTCCCATCTCTGCAGCATCTCTCCCGGGCCTGGGGCGGCATCTCGGTTTCCAGCCCGGCTGACCCCCGCGGGCTATCCCTGCTCCTCACTTAGCACTAGAGACGGGTAGGTAGGACGAGTTTCCCAAGGTGAAAAGGGAAGCGGAAGATCCAAAACCACAAAAGCTAACAGTGGTGACTCCGGACAGACGGGACAGGAAGAAAGGCACGAGCTGCGGTGGCTCCTTTATATGCGTCCGTATAGTTTGAATTTCTCACCAGTTGTATTACTTGTATGTCAGATTAAGCAGGACGCACGGTTTTAACTGAATTAAACCCATCTGGGCTCTTATCGCCAGCTGCTTTCAACCACCCTCAACTCCAGTGAGCTGTGGAGGAATGAGCCTGAGGGCCCCCAGCCCCAGGGGGCGGGGCAGACGCAGCCGCGTGTCAGGAGGCCCCGCCACGCACACCCCCTTGTACCCCGTGTGGAAGTGCACCAGTCCGGCTTCACAGGGCTGCGTGTGGCTCAAAGAACGCATCCGAAAGCGCTTTGAAAGCGGTGTAACACCTCTGAAGGAAAGAAAAAGTGACAGAAATGATTCAGAGGGGACAGGCTAACTGAGGAGGTGCTGGGACACAGACCCGCCGACGTCAGCCCTGCGCCTGCCGCTCTCGTCCACTATTGCCAGGAGATGGGAAACCGTGCTCACGTTCACGGTGAAGGTTGAAAAACTCCAACTAAGTGCGTGATGTGACCTGAGGCGTGAGGACTGTGCTCTCAGGACGCTCTCGGGCCGCTCTCGGGCACCCCTGCCCCGCAGAGCTGGCTCCCTGCCCAGAGGTCAGCCTCCACTCCCGGGGTCCAGCGCGGCACTGGCCACCAGGCCGTCGACACGTGCTGCGGGCCTGCAAGCCCCACGGCTTCCCTGGAAACAGCACAGACGTTAGCTGACCTGCCTCGGGGGGAAACTCAAGCCCAGGATGCTTCCGGGCAGCCTGCAGTCAGCTAGTGCGGAGCAGTTTTAGGCGCAGTGCTTGGGTGCCTTTTCTAATATCTGCCCATTGCAAGAGCGCATTATGAATAGCTGGGAATGTGGACGCTTTCCCGAAACTGGCCCCCAGCTTGTCACTTCCCTAGCCATCTGAATCATTTTCAAGGAGTTCCACTTTTCACCTGTAATTGACCTTTTAGGGATATAGTTCTTCAGTTTCTTAATAAGGCATTTAATCATGCTCATTTGACAAATATTTAAATCATTTATTGCCATTAATTTACAGCATTTCAATATACACACTGCATGGAAATACAAATACCTTTTCAAACACTGGCAATGTGATTTTAGCTATGTGGCCAGCTGCCAGCTGTCTCATGGTCATTAAACGAAAGGTCAGGATTTCTGAGTACTTAAATGCTGATGGTTACAAATTTTGTTCTCTTCGGGTTTTCATAAGGTAACTTCTAACAGATAACATACATATTACTGCAGATAAAACCATCACTGGGAATCATTACATTGATCGCATATTTGAGCTATGCTTTCTGAAGAGAAGTAAAACATTCAGTACTTGTAAGGCAGCCGAGAGTGGGTTTGGGAACTCCCTGCTATTTCTAGAAGAATCGTCTGGTTAGTAAAAATAGCGTTCTGCATATTTCTCTTAGCAAGACTATTCACTAGGGTGGAATGTGTGACTCAGCAGCAGCAGCTGGCAATGCCACCCCTTCAAGAAGCCGGTTCTTCATTTTCCATTGTTATGCTGAGGCATTTTTAGACATCCTGGGAAGGAGCACAAAGACAAACGCAATGAGAAACAAAACTTCACCGCCAGCCTCGAAGGCCTTGGAGGGCTTTAAGAAGACACCTTTACGTTAACATGTATTTCAACTCACGATGTCGTAAGTACAGTAATACCCTATTTCATGCTAATTTTCATGTTTGATAAGTGAATTCTCGTCGCACTGTCTCAACGGCGCAGTCGCTTCTCAGCATATTTCTGCTCTGCATCGAGTCTCCCCAGCCGCACAGTCACAGCCCGCCCCACGACAGACACAGGCCTCCCCAGCTCCTCAGAACACAAAGCTCAGCGGGACCTACTTACTCGTGCCGGAGCAGCCGTCCGCCCTGGGTGAGCTGGGCTACCTCGTTGGTGGCGTGGCAGGCGAACAGCAGCCAGTTGCGAGGCTGCACCTTGTAGGCGAATCTCATGAACGCCAGCGAGTAACAGCAGAGGGCTGCGGGGACACGCAGGACAGTGACCTGCAGCCTCCAGCTGAGGGCTGCCGGGGACACGCAGGACAGTGACCTGCAGCCTCCAGCTGAGGGCTGCGGGGACACGCAGGACAGTGACCTACAGCCTCCAGCTGAGGGCTGACAGGGCTCAACTGCCTCAAAAAAAGAACCTTTTCTGCTAAAACCTTTACAGATGATAAAAGCTATTGCTTAGATGCTTCCATGAATGGGAAACTCATCAGATGGTTTGCTCCCGTTACGTATTGTTACTTATTACTTAAACAGTTAAAGAACATAATGTCAGTAAACTGACATCAGTTCTAGCCTCCTTTTCTGTCCCCTAGAGTGGTTTATAGTCCCTTATCTGAAAGAACTGCTATTTAATCCCCTCAACGAGTTTTATGTTCAAATATCAGGACTTCAAGTAAACGTTAAGATCCTTTTTCCACATAAAGTTCAAGAGGACACACTCCTTAACTAGGGGGACTACATCTGAAAGGCAAACGGGACCTTAACAAATACTTCCAACTACAGTAACCCTTTTCCTTCCTTACCATGAGGAGTAACACCCATCAATGACGTCAGGCGCTTTGCGTTACTTTCTAATGGTGACTGTAGTGTCTGGTGCTACGCACTTGAAATGTAAGCAGGAGCTGTATTATGCTATGATTTTATATGAAGAGCCTCCCAGTTATTCCAATCTGCATCCTTACCAAATGTCATCCGCCCGCTGATAATCTCCGGAGACTTCTTCATGTCATTGATGGCGGCAATGGGAAGACCCCAGTTGGCTACTGGGCCCCAAAAGTGCTGTTAAAAAATGAGGGGAGAAAGAAGAGGAAAAGTGAAGACAGAGCGTGAACAGCTACAACTTCTCTTAAACAGTGACGTGAAGCGTGCGGTTAACTGGGGAAGGTTGCCGTGCAGGCGTTCAGTGTGCAAGCGTGTGCCTATGAATCGGCAGTTCTCACAAGGTGAGAGCCCCAAACCAGAAGGGATCGGGCACTTTGCCAAGGTCCCTACCAGCTTCCAGATCACAACTAAGCAATCTCAGACTGTCCCGTTTAGAGAATTTTCAAATGAGATTAAATTCTTACACAAGTCACTCTTGCTACAACTTAAACCTGTTACAACCATTCTCGTAATGTAACGTTTAAATCTATCAAACTTTTTTCAAATTTTCATTAAGGTATTTATTTGTCAACATCTCTTAAAATGCAGACCCTAAGTTGGATACTTTTTCTGAAGAAAGTAACTTAATAAGGGAAGAAATTGCTTTTCAGCTCATACGAGCTATATGAAGATCAGAGAACCTAAAAATCTACACTCAGACCCCCAGATAATGAGAAATTAAACTGAAAATTAATTTTGAAGTAATAGGAACAGCCTATATTTAAGAAATGGATCAGGAGTTTCTCATGTACGACCATGGCCATCCCAGGGTACCGAAATGAAGTTGTCCACGTTGAACAGTAGCAACATGCAATTTAATTTAACTTCTGAGGTTGAAATAAGTCCAGGGGCTTTCCCCATTAAATTAAAAATTGTTTTATTTATGTACGATTTGCAAATAATGCTTTAAAATATGAAGGAGCGAGTTCCCTGGCGGTCCAACGGTTAGGACTTGGTGCTTTCACTGCCCTGGCCCGGGTTCCATCCCTGGATGGGGAACTAAGATCCCGAAAGCAGTGCAGCACGGCCCAAAAAAAGTGAAAAACAAAAAATAAAATAAAATATGAAGGAAACCACACACTGTTGGGTAAAGACCCTTTTCAGTTATCAGAACATTAAGCAGTGCTTTATTTCTGCCTATCAGAGCATTTAAGATAAACGCAGACTGCAAAATACCTTTCTAGACCTGCATTTCTAATACTGACCAAGAGTCATTAAAATCCAAAAACTTCGTAAGAATGAGAAACAAGGAAATGCAAGAAAAGTAAGTGAGAATTACCTTCGTCATGATTTCAGAATATTTTGAAACATTTACATAGCGTGTTTAATGTAAGCATGAGGCCTCTGCCTTAAACAGCTGCGAAACGGTCAGAGCTGTCCTACTGCCAGCATGGTGAGCACTGCACAGTCTCACACCTGAGTCAGGGACGCCGCACCTCAGGCACAGCTGGTATAAAGAATCTTTGAGGTTCTGGGGAAGGCTATTTAGTCCTCCTGCTTTCAGACTGGATTTTGTCTCAGCCACTCATTGCTGACACTTTAATGCTTCTTGTGCCTAGATGAAGCCTGGCCATTTTCCTCCTTCCTCATCCTCCAGACCTCTGGTGATGGAGTATCTATCCCTCCTCACCTACCCGCCTGTTTCCCCTCCTGTCCTTCCCTTTGTGTCCCTTCACTTTCAACTCTCTGTTACTCCAGTGATGTTCCTCTCCTCCTTTTTTCGACCACGTCAGTCTATTCCCATCGCTTGGCTGTTTAATCACTTTCCACCACTCTGCTCTACTCTGCACGGTGGCCCCCAGATCCCCGCATTATGCACACACTCAGGGCTGCCCTGAGGGGCTCAGCCAGGCCAGGCGTCTGCGCTCACAGCTGCGGCCAGGTAGTAAGAGCCCACGGCATAAATCTGAAACCTGAGGCAGCCCGGGGGACTTCTGGCCACAAGACAGTATTCAAAGTTCTACTGTGGTGAGTGTAGGGTTATATGAAGCAGCGTTCTGCAAGTTAAGGGCTATATATACACTTGTGATTATAAGCATTGAGATATACTTGAGATATTTCATAAAAAGAACATAAAAGGTAAAGATAATTTCAACACTAGTTACTAAAATATCTAACCACAGAAAGTTAATAATACATCTTTTCTATCGAGTACAAGACTCTAGTTCTCACTTCCCTTTCCTGGAATACATGTTTGGTCTGTGCTCTGTCAGATATTCATCAGTCGATGCACTGGTCCTGCAGAGAAGTTAGTGTCCGGAGTGGAACCGGAGAACCAAGGGGTCACTGGAGGTGCCCTTAGCCCGGGACCCACAAGGTCCCAGGATGTGGCATGATAGCTGTCTCCTGTCCATACTCTGTTAATGCAGAAAGTCTGCAGAAGCCTGATATGAAGTAGCGACAGGTTCTTACCGTACTATTTTGTGAGGAGTCACCGAGGTTCAGACAGGAGAGACATGAGGGGAAAAAAAAAAAGATCAGATGCTTTGTAAGATTTCGGTTACTTTAACCTCATACATGTGTTCAAGTTTCAGTAACAGAACCACAACACTAGGAGCACATATTCTTTTTTTTTTCTTGAGAAGATCTAGTGATATTAGGTCAATAACTTTGACCTAATGAAAGTAAACCTTAATTTTATGAAACGTAAACTTAATCCTTAGAGTGGAGCTATCCAACAGGAATATAATGCAAGTCACGAACAGGAGTCACATGAAATTTAAAAATTTCTAGAAGTCATGTTAACAAAAGTGAAAAACAACAGGAGTTAATTTTATTATTTATTCCAACATTTCTAACTATTTTAATTTGAACACGTAATCAATAACAACCTGTTGATGAGGTATTCTACATTCTATTTCGGCACTGAGCCTCCGAGATCCGGTGGGTGTCGACACAGCTCGGCTTGGACTGGCCACCCCCCACGAGCTCCCCTGCCACCTGGGGCTTGTGGCTCTCAGACTGGACAGCACAGGCTTATGGGGGCATTTCTTTGAAAATGACAAGTTGGTGAGAAGCACAATCCTGCAGAATTCTACCAGCAACGGACTTTCCGTTTTTACTTACCAACAGCCTCTCACCAGAACGTAAGCTCCTAAAAATAGGCGTGTAATTCCATATTCTGTTCACAGCTGAAACTCTGGCCCAAGTGGTACCCAGAATTCACAAGGCACTCAGAAAATGTTTGCTGAACGAATGAAGAGAAAGGTCTTCTAATGTTAAGTGAATTGTTTTCCTGAATGCTAAAATTAATACCATTCAGAAATACGTCGAATTAATTTTACTTCTGAGATGGCATTTCTTCTTTTCAGGATATAGCTTAATTGTTCTGACAAGGCAAACTCTTGAAAGTGTAGCTCCTGAAAGAATTACTGAAATAAAATGATAAAATCCTCTATACACACTGTCTCGTCCAAACAGCTCCGCTAGTTGTTTTGATGCAGAGGTCAAGGAGGTTCTAATCTCCAGCATGAGAGTAGTTGTTGACGATGCTAATAATATACTTCAAATAGGTTCTGTTATGAAATACGAACAGCCTAGAAAGAGTCTGTCTTTCAATGTTAAGTGCACTGTTTTAATAGATAATGTTTCAACTGCGGTAACAAATTACGTTGCCAAGATTGTATTTCACAGCAAGTCCAAGCTGAGCACAGTGTTTGGACGGCAGAGAGGGTGAGTCCCTTATCAGGTCAGAGGGCAGGATCCAGTCGTTTATGGACTATAGTCACCTGTGGTGTCACTCTCTTTTGTTCAGGATCTGAACACAGGCCTTTTATTTATCTGTAAATTACCAATGGCACATTTTTTTCCTACAAAAATATTTTAAAAGATGTGTTTCTTAAAATCTAAATTGTCAGCTTGGAGATAATTGAGTTTTCAATTCAGGACTCTTTCCTTGAGTTGTGCAATAGTTCAAATTCTACCCTATTTTACAACAGGCAGGTTATAAAGGAGTGTGAAGGAGGAATAACTTCTGCCATCATACTCTGCTCAATCCCAAAGTCCTATGTGAAAGTGACCACAAAAATAAAGCTGATCACATCACTTTAATAGTGGTTTAATGACGATAAGCCAATCTGAGAATAAATTTATTCTAAACATCCCTGGGAAATACAAAAAGCCACAACTCAGCATCCCCTAATTCTATGTCAGAACTGTCCAAAACATGCATCAAGTACTCAGGCAAAAAATCTGAGAAGCATATTTGCGCAGAGCCAAACTGGACAAGAAAAGCTTCCTAGTATGTATTAGCTTCTGTTCCAAAGAAAGGTAAACTTATAAGCAACACAAACTGCAGTTGGCGGACAATAATGTTAAAACTGTGTGGAAAATACCCTTGACTTTCTCTTTATTCGGTATGTTGCCTGTATTTTATTTCAGTGAAGGTTAAAACAACCTCAAAATGCATAAGGGTTTTCTTGGTTCCCTTACGACCTTGAATTCTTGTGGAGGAAAAACCGATCTCCCCCGTTAAGAATGATGATGGAGGTGACAAAGGAGGATGACTACCCTGCATAAACTTTATCCTCTGTTTCTCCTTAATTTGGAATACTGTTTGTTTGGCTCCAGGTTTCTTCTAAGCTCATTTTTATTTTCTTAGTGTCTTCTCGGCATTGCCAATCTGTTTCTTCCTTTCCTAAAATTACTGACAGTAACTGTTAGCTTTCTCTGAAAGTACTGTGAGTAATTTATAACTTGCTTACACAGTACTAAAAGGATCTAAGTGGCAGCCTAGCATAGTCTGTTTATGTCATCACTGAGAGCGGGGTAAGGCTTGGAGACGTTCGAGACTGCAGTTCTCCTACAGGCTGAAAACGCTCACTGCCATTTCAGTTATGCTCAGCAACTTGTACCTCATTTTCTAGTCCAAGTTAAAATGAGAGGGAGTTTTAACAATCAGAATGTGTGATATTCAACTGTATTTAGATGGTCAAAACTAAACTGGACGGCAGAAAAGAGATTCCTGTGGCCAGTTCTGCTTCAACGCTTTCAGCCTCAGTAACTTTCTGAAGGTCATTTACATGGCAGGGAAGTAAGGCCAGGGGCGGGTACGCAAGCAGCATGGCAGAGAAGGGAGGCAGACACAGGAAAAGTAGGTGCAAAGAAAGTACCTGAAACCTTCTTTTCAAAGGTTTTTGTGCATAACCATTTCCCTTTAAATCTTAATGTCATCTTAATGACATTCCTGTTTTGGTTTCACAGGTTTGGCGTCCAGAGGGTCTCAACTTTTCCGCCTGGTTTGGATCTGTTTTTCCATATGGCAGGTGAAGTGTTGGACTACCTGATGTCTGAAGTCCATTCCAGCTCTAATATCCTATAACTTGTGAAAGACTCCCTGTTTTCCACTGCAACTTCTCACTTGGGTAGTAAATATAAATTCTTAAAGCTCTCCTGGAAACTAAGAAGTTAAAATAACTTAGAATAGATAACCTCATTAACTGGAGAATATTCACTGCCAACAGCCAACTCACTTCAGATTTACAAGAGCATGCTGACTGATTAACTGATTTTCAAATACTCGTGATCTAGGTTCTACCTAAGCAAGCATTCTTTGCACATATATCCAAATACATATGTGCACGTATACCTCTGTTCACTCCTCTGAGGGAGGGGAGTAAATCTCTAGGATAAACATACACAGACCTTGACCGACTCAGTCACTAGAACACACATCCTACCTCAAAACTTAGTTGCTCATCTAATTTATTTTTCTTAACCAAAATTCAGGAGGGAGAATAAGAGCAAAAAAGAGACAGCTATCTTCTTTTACTCCACCAATAACGTATGTGAGGAAACAGTTTATTTAAAAAAACAAAACAAAACGGTAATAGAGATCCAGGAAGTTCTTGATTCAAGATTTTCATTAAAGTAAGTGAGAAGAAATCAGTGAAAGGAAGGATGGAAGGCATCAGAAGGAGCACTGGGAGCCCAGGGATTAAACATGGAATACTGATAACAATAACAAGAGCACGTTTACTTTTGTAATATACAGAGCACTGTGCTGTGTTGTCAAACAGCTACCAAAGCCCCCACACCAAGCAATTTGTCCAAGACTACACAGCCGGAAAGCAAACGGGCTGGGCTGCAAACCCATCGTCAAACCCATCACCTATAGGTGTAATACTACCGTCATCGCTTCCAACAAAAACTGTCAGGAATCACTTAACAGTTTAATACTAAGACCCAAGTTAAATGCCCCAGTTGTCCCAGTAATGCCGTTTATAGCTGTTTTTTCCCATATCAGATCCAATCAACGTCCACACACTGCCTTTGGTTACAGCCTGTTCTAACTCCTGTTCCTCAATGAAAAAAAAAAAATCAACATTTTAAAATACACTTGGAAATTCACTTTAGTAAGAAAGACATTTCAGTCTTATCCATAAAATGTAATTGACAGGAGGTTATAATCTGTGTAAAATATGACTTTAAATTGTTGCTAAAAACTTCAACTATGTTGTTAATAAAATGACTTTAAAAATTCTAGAGCAGCTTTAGTTTGGAAAACCTCTACACCCCTTCGGCAGGCTGTAAAAACAACGCTAGAGAGCTTGAGTTGTTCAGGAGTGCAAATGATTGACAAGGCGAGAAGGCACAGGGCCCCGTCTCTGATTGAAAGAGAATATGAAATTGTCTCCTCATGGCTTTATTTATTTGCCAAAGCAAAGCAGGGGCCGTAAGCAAGAAGACTAGAGGACCAAACAGGGGAAACGTTCCTCTAATAAATGCTGGGGAGAAGTGACTCCTTTCTGGAGAAAAAGCTAATAAATGAGCTGCTGCTGAGCGTTTTGATATCAGCCCAATCACTGCTCTGCAGGCTGGCATGAAATCCTACTGCTGCCAGGAGCAGCAGGGAAGACAAGGCCAGTGGACATCTCACTTCACCTGTTCAGTCCACAGAAGGATTTCCAAGTCAAAATCGCAGAGCTTTACGCCTCATGAAACTGAGCAGGACCCTGCAGGGCCTTCCTGAGTACAAATGCCCCTCTGTGTCCCCCGTTTCTTGTTGTAGAAAAAGGCTTGAGTCTTCCAGGCCTTCCCCAAGTTCCCAAGGGCGGACTCAAGCAGTTGCTAAGGAGGGAAGTGAGGGAATGCAGGAAGAAGGAAAAGCAGTTAAACAAGAAAAGTAATGATAGCTTAAACAATAGTTCAGCGATAAAACAGAGCCCTAGCTCCTCCTGAAGGGATACACATATCAATCTAACACGTATCTTTGAGTTGTTCTGCAGGAACTAAGGCTCCCACCCAGGTGGAGGATGGTCACTACATTCCCACCACAAGAGGTAGCCTCAGACTAGTTGGAACCAGAAGGTTGACATTAAGATTCCCAAAATATCACCCTGTTACCTCACCACCTACCAGTCAGAAGAAAGTCCACAAACTGATCACGCACCCTGCAAGCCTCACTCCTAATGTGTCTTTAAAAACCCCTCCCTGAAAGCCATCTGGGAGTTTGAGCACGAGTTGCCCCTTCTCCTTGGTTGGCAGGCGCCCTGCAGTGAACGCTGCACTTCCCTTCCCCACAACCAGTGTCAGGAGACCGGCTTTGCTGTGTGTCGGGTGCACAGACTCAAGTTCTGTTCAGTAACACTCACACTTAAGATTTTAACTTTTCCCATATCAGTACACTTTTTAAAATGTTTCTGCTACAAAAATAGCAAGATATAATAGAAATACATAGTGATTTGGGGTTTCCAAGTATTTTCACATCCCTCATCTGGTTTACTTTTCTCAACAACCCAACCAGATAGGGCACTGTCATTAAACCCATTTCACAGACAGGGTAACAAAAGTCCACTGGGATTGACTGCTGGGGATCCCTTGGCTAGAAGTCATTCTTCAGAATCCTAGCTGGATGTCCTGCCAGGCAGCACTTCCCTGGACACTGCAATTCTCTTTTTTCCCTCATTTAGTCAGAGCTTGATACAATAAAAGCAATACTAGAAAAGGCATGTAAACATTAAAGCTACATGAACTTAATCTTTGAAAAAAGGTTAGACCATATATCAAAGTATTCAGTTGAAATACCTGGCTCACAGACCCCTGTCTAGTAAAAAAAAAAAAAACATACATTTAGAAAAGCAGGGCTAACTCTCTTCATTGAAAATACATATATTTTACAAATTCTTCTTGTGTAATAGAATGTTAGGTAATCATCAGCATATTTCTAATATGGATAAGACTTTATTCTTAATTACATCATACAGTTTTACCCTTAGCTGTACTTAACTATTAGGAAGGCTCACACAAAGGAGAAACATTAGTGAAACCTAAGGTAATATTTGAAGTCATAGAGAAACTTGACTGCAGGGACTAATAACACAGCCTCCCATGACTACTTTCCTCCGATCTCCCCAGCACATTACTCTGATAAATACTCTGCTCCACAGTACTAAACATCTGTCCTAATTAATCATGGTCCTATGCAAGTACACAAAGTTCATTTTTGGAAAGTCAAGAGTGAAGCTTCTGTTTCCAAATTTACCACGTGGCAATTATTTTTCTTACCCTACTGCCCTTAAAATTACAAGCAAACAGTATTTGCAATAAAATTCAGAATTTAAAAAAAAAATCCTTTTTTTTTTCTTTTACTGGTAAAATGAAGCTGCCTTCATACTGTACCCTATGGATACTTATTTCTCCTCAGCTGTCATCACTTCACCTCTTTACTACACTAACCTGTTGAAAAATACTGCAGCCCTACACTTACCTAGGTTTAAAAAAAAAAACAAAGAAAAACTAAAATGTATACACCTAAATAAACTATATCAAACGGTTTTAAAGTTATATTAAATAAATGAAATAAAAAGCAAGCATCTCAAGATTACAGGCGAAAATAAAATACAGAAAGTGGGACTTCCCTGGAGGTCCAGTGGTTAAGACTAGCGCTTCCAATGCAGGGGCCGCAGGTGGCCCCTGTGGGGGGGCGGGATTAGGACCCCGCCTGACGAGCGGCGAAGCCAAAAAATAAAATAAAACATAGGAAGTAGGCTTTTCATCCCGCCACTGCCCTTTCTTTCTCATTGAAAATAAAGACTTAATGGAAAGCAGAATATTAAAAAGTATGCCCTTGGTTGGCAGAATATTCGTATGTTAGATTTGATTCCGTCCCACGCTTGACGTCCTGAAGCTGCGAAATCCGAAGGGCGAGGTCGACCGGGCAGGCTCAGTGCCCTTGTCGCGGAAAAGGAGCACCTGCGGCTCACCTTCCACCGAGCGATGCCGGGACGCGCCCTCCCAGCCCGCGCCCGGGGCAGGTCCGCCGCACACCTGGGCACACACCTGCCGAGCAGGTGCAGCGAGCCGGAGCCCCGGCCCCACTCGCCGGACCGGGCCCGCTCTCGGCGCCCGCCCGCGCCGGGGTGGGGGTCCCCCCGGCCCGCCCCGCTGCCCCACTGTCCGGAGCCCCAGGCGCCACTACCCCGGGACCCTGCCCGGCTGCCTGGACTCCCGCCCCGCGGCCGGGAGCCCCAACCCCGCTGTCCGCAACCCACCGCCCCGCCGCCCCGGAATCCCCGCCCCGCTGCGCGGAGCCCACCCCGCTGCCCGCACCCTCGCGGCCCCTCGTCCCGGCGGCGTCGGTTCCGCACCCTGGACCCCTCGGTGGGTCCGGCCCCGGGGACTCGTCACCTCATGAGGTAGTCCCGGAAGTCCTTGCTCCGGACATAGTCCGCCGCCTTCCGCACCAGCGCGCCCGCCATGGCCGTGCCAGACACCAGGCCGCCCGCGGTGCCCTGGGCGCCGCTCCTCGGAGCCCAATGACACCCGGCGGAGCGTACAGCGCGGACACCGCAACCGCTCGCCGGCGTGCCTCACGACAGCTCGGCCCCACCGTACGGTCGCGGGCCGCCACCTGACTCTGGGCCAATGGGAGGGCGCAGGGCGGGAGGCGGCGGCACGGATTGGCTCGCGCTCGCCGCACACCTCCTCCCCGCCCCTCGGCAGCGCGTGGGGGCGAGGCTTGCTGCCGTAAAACGGCCGGGGTCCGGCGGCGATTGGCTGGCGGTTGCCAGGCACCCGCGCTGGCGCGCTCGGGGCGGGCAGATGATTGTCCGAGGGCGCGCGGGACTATCCGCCGCCCGCATCTCTTGGGCCTTTGCAGCGTCCGCGAGCCCCCGCGGCCTCCCGGGCCTGCAGGCTCCAGACTGGAGGTGGGCGCCGGGAGGAGCGCAGCAGCGGCGCGCGGGCTGCGTCCGCAGTTGCCGCTACACGTGCCGGAGAGCAGGTCCGCTAGCTCTGGACCAGCGCGGGAACCGCAGCGCCACGTGTGGGGCGCACCGCGTGGAGAGGGAGACGTGGGAGGCTCCGGCTGTTAAGGGCTTTGTTTTGTTTTTGTTTATTGTAAATGTTTTACCCTGGCCAAAACTGTAGACGGCCGCGTCATCTAAAATGCCCCGGATGAGAGCATGGGGGCAGAGACCCTTGGGCATCTCTAGCAAGGACTTCAGTTGGAATGTAAACACCATTATTTTTGATATGGAAGGATTGGAAATGAGTTACATATCCACCAAAGGGACAGAGTCAAATAAATCGTGGTGCATCCATTCCATCATCGAATACTATACGGTAGTTTAAAAGAATAAGGGAACTATGTGTGCTGATATGGAAAGATCTTTAAAATTTATAGGGAAAAAAATCAAGGTGCAGAATCCTGTGTGAAGTATGCCAGTCATTTGTACATAGGGACAAAGAAAGTATAAATTTGTCTCCAAAGATAGAGGAGAAATGTTAGTGTTTACCTGTAGGGAGGGCTAAGGGGGTGAGGGAGGGAGGGATACTTCACTGTATACCCTTGTTCCTTTTGAAGCGTGTAAAATGAACATATGCTATCTATTCAAAATAAAAAGCATTAAAGAAGAAACAAAATGCCTTTGAGAGTTAAAATAGCAATCGTTTCATTGAATCAGATTTATTTCCTGTTAGGCTGTCTATGGGTCACACCTAACCTTGATCTTCTGTGAAAGTATATCTTAATACACAATGTTGCAATCCCATAATAACACCAGGAAGGCCGTTAGATTCCACTGGTGCTTTATGATGGAGAGAGGAATGTACGACCTAGCAGGACCAAAGCGGTCTTTATTATTCATAATATTATTAATACCTCCCATTTGTTCACCAAGAGGCACTTTGTTTATTTATTTTTGGCTGTGTTGGGTCTTTGTTGCTGCGCACGGGCTTTCTCTAGTTCCGTTGAGCGGGGGCTACTCTTCGTTGCTGTGCGCGGGCTTCTCATTGCGCTGGCTTCTCGTTGCAGAGCACAGGCTCTAGGCATGCGGGCTGCAGTAGTTGTGGCACGCAGGCTCAGTAGTTGTGGCGCACGGGCTTAGTTGCTCTGCAGCATGTGGGATCTTCCCGGACCAGGGCTCGAACCCGTGTCCCCTGCTTTGGCAGGCGGATTCTTAACCACTGCGCCACCAGGGAGGTCCCAAGAGGCACTTTTCAAATGTAATTTCTCCTCCTCACATCAACCCAGAAGGTGGGTGTAAGGAAACTGAAGGGCTTTTTAAATAAAACCAAACTGTGTCTGCCCCCTGCCATGTGAGAAGGGGCTCCTGGATCTCAGTGGTTCAGTCTTATCCCCTAATATTTTTCTTTCCCTCATAAGCAGTGGTTCTGAAACTTGAGCTGTCAGAAGACCCCCCAACCTCAAAGCCTCAGGAGGTCCAGAGTGGAGCCCTGCGCCTCATTGTCAAGTGATAGCACTTGGAGAAAGGCTGCTGAGGTCATCTGTCCCAATTCCTGCTGTCCTCTCTCGGCCGGTCTCGAGGACTCAGCTTTCGCATTTGGGCCTCAGCTGGGCCTTTGAGCTTTCCATTGGTTTCCCATTGTGTGGAGGAATGTCAACTGGAGTATTTAAGTATAGGAATATACTGGATAAAGGAATATATAAATGTCCTACTAAGTAGCTAACCTGGGATCTGAACCCAGTTCTCTTACTCTGAGAGCCATACTTTCTCCACTATTTCAGATGTTGGGACAAAGAGGATTTCATGTAATAGTATCTTTGCTGCTTTAAATATGGAGCAGGCAGTATGGGCTAATGTATAAGAAAACATAACAGTAGATAAACCCAGCTACATTATTTCCTAAATCTTCAGAAAGGCCCAACCCTCCGTGGTCCCTGCACGGACAGAGTATGGGAGGTGAAGATGCAGACATCACTGGCTACTTTGAACCCCAGGTTTGCGAAAGTGACTGCAAAGGCCTAGCAGTGAGTGGGAACCCGCATGCCCATCCGAGTCCAGGAAAGGCAGTCACCGCCGAGGCTGCGCTCAGAGCTTCCCTGCTGGCTGAGGACAGACTGTGAGCTTTGACAGATTGCTGAAGCCAGAGGTTGGAGGGAGGCTGGCCCCGGGTTCAGAGCACTCTCATGGCCAGCTCTGTTAGTACGGGCTGTGTTTACATACGGTGTGTGCAACGGCAGTGCTTGTGCTGTAGAAGGGCGGGGATGTCCAGTTCTCCTTCCCTGCGTCCCCCTTGGGAAGGGCTCCCGCCTGCCCTCCTGTCTTTTGCTACTGGGTTGTTTGTTTTTTTATTATATTATTAGGGAGAGGTTGTACCTTGCACCACCCTTTAATCCTCTGAGCATTATCTACTGTCCTGAAGGACAAAGGTGGCGAGAGGTTATCTGTGTGGATTTCTGTCCTTGGAGGAAGGTCGGAGAGGTCAGAGCTCGCCTGTGGGGGTGGGGTGGGGGGTGGGGGGGTGCTCATCTCTGCTTCTCCTGCACGATCATTTGGTTCTGTATATGCGGAAAATCAGGTTAGGGGAAAACCAGGTCCACCCAAAGGGTAGCTCCCAGCTCTGACCCAGGCTTAGCTGGTGGTAGGAGCCTGCAGGGGGAGCTGGCCCTGAGCCCTGTGAGGGACTCTGGGGTAGTGGTTACAGGGGCCTGGGAAGTCCTCTCTCATCTCCAGCTAACACTGACCTGAAATTCTACCTCTGTGAGGACGCTCTTGAAGACAGTCGGTGTTGTATTGACAGAACAGGAAGCCGTCCTTGGAGGGTCTCCCCCTGGCTAAACACAGAAAGGCTGAGTATTGAAAAGAATGACTACAGACAATGGAAACATGCATGCGATTTTGTGAGTTCACGATTGTCAAGGAAAAACAAAAAGATAGATACACCACAGAATGGGAGATTTTTGTAAATCATACACCTGACAAGCGACTTGTATCTAAAATATTTAAAGAACTTTTAGAACTCAATAATACAAAGACAAAGAACCCCATTAAATAATAAGCAAAGGATCAGAATAGACATTTCTCTGAAGAAGATGGACAAATGCTCAATAAACGCATGAAAAGATATTCAACATCATTAGCAATCACGGAAATGATAATCAAAACCATAATGAGATACCACTTCACACTCTCCAGTATAGCTACAATCAAAAAATGGAAAATGAAAAAAAAAAATGGAAAATGGTAAGGATGTAGAGAAATAGGAACCCTTGTGCACAGCTGGTGGGAAAGGAAAATGGTGCATCTGCTTTGAAAAACAGTCTAGCAGTTCTTTGAATGATTAAACACAGAGTTACCATGTGACCCAGCAATTCCACTCCTAGGTATACACCCAAGAGAAGTGAAGACATACATCCTCATAAAAACTTGTGTACGAATGCTCATAGCAGCCCTGTAAATAATAGCAAAAAAGTGAAAACGACTCAGATGTCTAATCAGCTGTGAGTAGGTAAATATGGAATATCCATAAGATGGAATATTGTCCAGCAATAAAAAGAAATGAAGTTCTGACAGGTGCTACAACATGGACAGATCTTGCAAACACTGCTAAAGTACAAGAAGCCAGACACAAAGGAACACATGTCCTGTGATTCCACTTCCGTGAAGAGTAGGCGAATCTGTAGAGACAGTAAGTTGCCTGGTGGCCGCCTCCGCTGGGAGGGTTGGGGAAACAGAGATGCTAATGGGTCTACGCTCTCCTCTTGGGGTGATGAAAATGGTCCAACATTGGTTGTAGTGATGGTTGCACATCGGTGACTATGCTAGAAACCATGGACTTGTATACTTTTAAGGGATGAATTGTAGGATATGTGAATTATATCCCAATAAAGTTATTTTTTAAAAATTTTTAAAAAAAAATTTTTTTAAGTTTTATATTTTAAAACTTAACAGAAAAAAAATATTTAAAAAGATGCACAGAAAAGCAAACAGCAAAAATCCTGAAACCCCTTTGTCATAATCAGTACACCAACTCTTGGTAATTAAAGGGGAAGAAGCATTTATCTGTATGAACTATTTCAGACAGCCCTAGTCATGAAGGAAAGCTCTTCTTTTCAGAATGAGTCCAGCTAATAAATATGAAGGAATGGCAGAATTAAAAGAACATCAGTCTGTAATCCCACGTGAAATATTGATTCAGACAAAGATCATCAAGGACGCTAACCCTGTTCAGTAAAGGAACGGGAACTGGGGCTCACAGGGCAGCAGTGTTATTCCAGGGATTATTTGCTGGTCTGAAAGGGGAAAATGCAAATTTGCAAGGAGGGATGCAGCTGGACCTACTCAGCATCACAGCTGACTCTTAAGTGCTTCCCAGCAGCACCTGGCCTACAGTACCCCCACCCCCCAACCCGGCATCTTGAACCTGAATCTGATTAGGCATGTGGGTCCATCTTCGAGTTCCCAGGAAATGAAGGTGCTAGAAGAACTAGTCAAGGGAAACTGGTGAGGGAGTGACCCAGCTACTCCAGTAAGTGGAACATTTTAATAGGACAACAGGACAACGGAAGCCCTCTCTTCCCTGGCCTGAGGAAGGAGGACGGTCCAGATCAGCAGTGCCCCGTAGAAGTGTAACAGGAACCACAACCCAAGCTCTGAGTATTTCAGTAGCCACATTAAAAACGTAAAAAGAAACAGAGAAAGTTAGTTTTGATAATGCATCTATTTAGCCCAATATATCCAAAATATTATTTCAAAAATAATCAATAACATATATCACTGAAATATTTTATTTTCTTCTTTTGTACTGTCTTCAACATCTGGTGTGTATTTTACACTTATAATTAATCTTAATTCAGATGCTAAATTTTCATTGACAATATTTGATCTGTATTTAAATTTCATAGCATTTACAGTTTAAAAAAGTATATTTACACACCCAAGTTGTTCCAAACATACTGAAAAAATTTCCAAAACTGAACCAAAAAAGAAAAGAAATCATTTTCCTTTAACATTTGCATTTGCATTGACAATTCAAAATTACATCAGTTCAATTTAAATTCACCTACTCTTGTTTCAGCTCAGTCGTGTTAACCTTAATGTCAAAGGTTAGTTATTGCCCGACTTCCCTGGTGGCGCAGTGGTTAAGAATCCGCCTGCCAATGCAGGGGGCACGGGTTCGAGCCCTGGTCCGCGAAGATCGCAAATGCCACGGAGCAACTAAGCCCATGCGCCACAGCTACTGAGCCTGTGCTCAGGAGCCTGCGAGCCACAACTACTGAACCTATGTGCTGCAACTACTGAAGCCTGCGCCTAGAGCCCGTGCTCCGCAACAAGAGAAGCCACCGCAATGAGAAGCCCGTGCACCACAACTAGAGAAAGCCTGCGTGCAGCAGCAAAGACCCAACACAGCCAAAAATAAAATGTAAATAAATTAATTTTTAAAAAAAAGGTTAGTTATTGCCTAAATGGAAAAGCATCTCTTTAGTTTGAGGGTAGTTTTTGCAGTTAATTTACATAATGCTGTTTATTACTATTAAAATGTTCTGCCTATGTATTCATGTTAGGAAAGCTTTGTAAAATCATTATTATTGATCTGTAGTCCAAAAATTTCAATTGCAAATAAATTCTCATACCTGTCTAGCTAGGACACAAATGTGAAAAAGTTCACTTTTTTTTTAAGAAATATTTTTTTATTTATTTGGTTGTGCTGGGTCTTCATTGCAGCATGCAAACTCTTAGTTGCAGCATGCAAACTCTTAGTTGCACCATGCATGTGGGATTGAACCCGGGCCCCCTGCATTGGGAGCGCGGAGTCTTAACCACTGCACCACCAGGGAAGTCCCCCCTAAATTCACGTTTTAAGTGAAGTTTTTAAGCTTCAGGTTTAGCTCATTCATATGCAGTGTGATGCTGGGGAGAAAACCCAAATCACACAGCTGTTTGTTGCCTTTGATTACTGAATATTTGGCAAATAGTCCCTTTATTTCAAGAAATCCTTGAACTGGAGGTAAAGTAGGAGTAAAACTCTGCCGGTGAGCATTGGCGCACATCATTACATTCCTCGTCCTTAATGGGTTCTTTCAACAAATCCATTAAACTGAGGATGAGTCATAGCATTGGCACACATTTAAGGAACAATTAAAAGAAAAACTATTTATGACACTCTTTGCAGTGTCTGCTTCAGAAAACCGGATGCAAATATTTTCAATACGCATCACGCAACGGAACAAAGCAATAAGAGAAACATCAGTGTCATGTTTTAAAATTCCAGGGCCTTCCCTGGGGGCACAGTGGTTGAGAATCCGCCTGCCAATTCAGGGGACACAGGTTCAAGCCCTGGTCCGGGAAGATCCCGCATGCTGTGGAGCAACTAAGCCCGTGTGCCACAACTACTGAGCCCACGTGCCACAACTACTGAAGCCCGTGGGCCTAGAGCCCGTGCTCCACAACAAGAGAAGCCACTGCAATAAGAAGGCTACACATCGCAACGAAGAGTAGCCCCCGCTCGCCGCAACTAGAGAAAGTCCACACTCAGCAACGAAGACCCAGTGCAGCCGAAATAAATAAATAAACAATTCCCCAAAATTCCTGATTTCCGCTAACATAGTTGGAGCGCCATCCATTGTGTTAGAAATTACACCCGTTTTTTTCACCTTTAGCTGACGCTCTAAAAGACCCCAAAATGCCCGCCTTGGGCTCTATTTTCCAGGCCACGAATTGGCAACATTTCTTTCTACCTTTGCAAGTCAGCTGCTGGCCTGGTACGTGGCTTCAGCCTTGGACCAGCCCATGCCATCTTCCTTCATTTCATATCTCGTTCCATATTCGACATGTTTAGGTGCGTTTTAGATCCGTTTATTATTATTACCTTTTGAAAACCTAAATGATGTTTCGAGCAATTAAAAGATGGGTGTATTCTGAATACATAATATTGGCAACTTGTCACCAATTTTTCATGAATATGAATTTTCTTTATCATAACATGCAGTGCCCACCCTGCTGTGTTGGTTGCTAATTTCTTCACGACACATTACAGATCATTTCCTCTGATGCCCCATCCTGGTTTCTCCTTGTTTTACCTGCAGAACACCCCACAAGCTTTGCCAGCTTTCCACAGCGGTGCCTCATCTCAGCCTGAAGCCAGTGGGCTGGGAGCTTGGATTCTAACGGCTCCAACTAGGCCTCAGTTAACATATCTTCAAAATGGGAAAAAGGACAGAGATGAAAGTAGCTGGTGGCCTTGGGGCATAGTTGAAGTGCATACCCTATCAGTGTAATGTGGTTACACAGACTAATCACAAACACTGAAACCCAGGATAAGATCGATCAATTTCTTCAGAAATCTTTCACCCACAAAATGGGTTAAAGTTTGACTGGGTTAAGTCTATTGACTTGACCTCAAAGACACTTCCACATGGGCCATGCCCTGTGGTCTGGATTGCAGTTCTGAGTGGCGAATCTAAAAGCTAATATTTGCTCTGTCCTCGCCTGTTATCCTCGGCCTAGGTCTACACTTCAAAAGAGAAGATGCAGCCTTACAGGAGTCTATGGTGATCAAGCAAACGCCAGTGTCCTTGGGTCATTCAGCTGAAGGAGGCATTGCCTGCAACAGCAATAAGAGTTGCTCTGGATGTTTCCACCGAGAGAGAGAGGGAACCCGTGAGGCACCTCCCGTGGTCCCCACGTGTCACGCAGCTCCCCTCCTGGGGGGAGAAACAGGACGGCCCCAACTTCACTCCACATTCCCTTCACCGAAGCCCCTGGGACAGGACAGGTCCTCACGCAGCTCAGAATAGCCCAGGGTTTGAGCCTGTGGCTTCCAGGTGCCAGAGGGAACGTGCTTTTCTATTTTCACACACGGCTGGTACCGGCTGTGGACATGAAGTCTTCCAGTGACTTTGGGTGGGGTGGGGAGCGGAAGGGGGAGGTTTTCTCTATCTAGTGACCCCAGATCTTACATGGCGCCCCCCCCCCCCCACCGTCTCTGCGCTGCTCCCATGCTGGTCTCCCTCCAGTCTCCATCCGTACCACGGGTGCTGCCTGAGAGCCCGGGAGATGCCAGGTGGCGCACCTGAGGTTCAGGGAAACTCAGACAGATGAGGACTCTGCTCACATTCCAGCAGAGAGACAGACAGACAGACAGACATGGAGACAGAGAGAACGAGTTAATGTGCTTCTGCCAAGCGCCAGGAGGGGGAGGCAGGGTGATGAGATAGAGCAGGCCGTGGACAGGGTGGGCTAGGCGGCCGCTGCTGCTTTGGGTGGGATCATGGGAGAAAGCGTCTCTGGGAAGCTGAGGCCTGAGTCCCCAGCAGGAGCCGCCAGGGAAGGGTGTCGGGGCAGAGGAGATGGCAGAGAGGACTAAAACTCCTTCTGTTAGAGAAACAGCTGGGAGTCGGGGTGAGGGACAGGGCGGGTCACCCAGCACAGGTGTGTCGTGTCAGCTGGTGTCTCCGCCCCCTGGCACCTTCCGCATGGCCTCCGGGGAGGCCCCCCGGACTGGCTGAGTGAGCCCAGCTCCTAGACAGCCCTGTGCGATCAGACGGCCCCCATCAGGCTTCTTCACACAACAGCCGTGGGCTCACAGAGCGCCCGTCACCATGGACCCGCCCAGTGTCGTTTCTGCCCAAGGGGCTCAGAGCAAAGGGGGCGCAGGGAGCTGAGTGCCGCATCCCCTCCAATCCATATGGTGAACCCTAACCCCGTGTGATGGCATGTGCAGGGGGGCCTCTGGGAGGGGCTTAGGGTTAGACGGGATCATGTGGGGAGAGGCTCTTACAAGATGAAGGGACCAGAGCCTTCTCTGAACCAGGAAGCAGGTCCCCACCAGACACCGAGGGGGCGGGCGCCCCGACCTTAGACCCCTGGCCCCCTGAACTGTCTGCTGCTTCAGCCCCCAGCCTGAGGAATTCTGCCTGAAGGCTGATGCCTCCGGGATTCAGGGTCCTGCCCAGCTTCCTTAAGGCCTGTGCCGGTGTCAGTGTAGGACAGCGCCGGGGCCGCCCGCGGAGAGGTCACCGTGCGGGAACTGGGGTGTGGCCCCGGCCCAGGCGGTGGGCACTGAGACACCGCAGTTCTGGGGCTTTTCTCTGTCGGGCCCCAGGGGCTGGAGAAGGAGGGCGCAGGTGCTGGTGGGACCCAGTGGGCCATGAGCAACCGGTGTCTTGGCTTTGCCTGTGCCTTTGGGTGCTGCAAGTGGGGAGTGAGGGGAGAGTGTTTCCCCGGGGACACAAATGCGGCTCTATCAAGCCGGTCTGTCAGATGCCGCCAGGCTGCGTCGCAGGCCAAGAGCTGTCGCCGCGTGGTGACCTCTCCTGAGGAGGCGGCGGTGGACGAGGGCTCCTGCTACAGTGGGGAGGGAGGAGGCCCCCACGCACAGCTCGCCCAGTGGGGAATATTGATGGGGGACCGGGGACCACACAGTGAGAGCTGCCAGAGGCAGAGAACGCCAGACACAGGCCCGGACGAAAAGGAAGACAGATTCCCAGCCAGTTCGGATGCTGGTGAGGGAGGGCGTTGGCCGCAGCAGGTGGCCAAGGAGCCACCAGGGCTCTGCCAGCAGCCTTGGGACGAGGGGGTAGAGTGCGCTGTCTCTGGCCGTGCAGCTTCCAGGCCTGCTCTCCGGAAAGTTCTGCAAGGTACTTACTCCTCTATAATAATTCCCTTTCTGCTTAAACCTGCTAAAGTGGATCCTCTTGTTTGTAACTAGGACTCCTGACGAATGTACTAGAACAGTGCCATACAGTGGAACCTTCTGCCTTCATGGAAATGTTCTAGAATCTGGGCTGTCCAACCCGGGAACCCTGGCCTCCTGCGGCCGTGGAGCACTTGAAATGTGGCCGGTGCGGCCACAGAACCGAATTTGGACTTTTATTTAATTTTAAGCAATTTAAATTTAAATAGACAGCGTGATGGGAGCGCACCCTGTTGGACGGCGCGGAATTATAAACTTAAGGTAGGGCGCGTCTCGAGATTAGCTGAGAACACACCGGCCAAGGTCATGGGGGTCAAATATCAGATAAATAGGCTGGACTTTCTCCAGAAGAAGCAGAGCTGCTGAAGCTTTTCCTTTAACACAGTGAAGGGTTACGGGCGCCACTGTCTGTTGATAGAATTTTAAGCCTCAGCGTGGACAATGGGCTTGGGGGGCAGTGCTGCAGCGGGGAGCCCAGTCAGTAGGTCAGTGCGGCTGCCCAGGTGAGCAGAGAGAAGCGGGGATAACGGGAATGAAAGGAAGCCCCGGCTCAGGAGACGAACCAGCGGGATCTGAAGGTTGATGCGGGAGGGGCTGGGGGAGAGGCTCTGGACCAAAGGATGGGTCCATCTCTGGATGGATCCTCTGGAAATGGTGTGAGTCAAAGTGTCTCCACTGAGTTCGGGGATCAGGAAGGAGCGGCAAGTGTTGGGAGGCTGGGGTGAAGACGCAGGTTCAGGATTGATGAACCAGGATGAAGTGCTTGGCAAATGTCCCCTATGTGTGAGATAATTAAAGTTAATGTAAAACCAACCAAAGCCAGAGGAGCCTGACGTGTTGCCGTGTAGGTTCCTGGTGTGTCAATCTGTGCTTCTCACACAGATTTTGGCAACGTTGGCATAGATCTCAGACGCCCAGATCTGCCGAGAGCTCAGGCTGGCAGTCCCTGACCGGGTATAAGGAACCAGGGGCAGGACTGGGGACAGCTGCCATCCCCGCACCGTCCCAGGGAAGCTGCGATCTGGGAGGGGTGCCGGGGAGGGAGGGGACACTTTCAACACTGCGCTCTAGTGGCACATTGTGACGATTGCAAACTCACAGAAAGCCCTTGCTCTGTGCCCGAGGCTGTAGTGAAGCTTTGGGGGGAGGAAATGAACTCATGTGACCCTCCCTGCCCTGCAGTACCTGCCCCCCACTGCCGCGTGCTGACCCACCGGTGACGCCTTCTCTGACCCTGTTTGAATTTGCCCACCACTGCCCACCTTGTCCTCTGTTTCTCCCACAATGCTCAGTACCGTTTGAGAGCCACATCCTCTGTGTGATTTGTTTCTTCTGTTTCCCCTCACTAGGAAAAAGGCTGATGGAGGGCAGAGAGATTTGTCTGCTTCCCTGGTGCCTGGCGAAGAGCTGGTGTCAGGAAATGTTTGTGTGAATGAACCAGTAGATCGAGAGCCGTCCGACGGAGAACCTCCCGGACAGTGGCTCAGAGCTCTGCCCTTCCTGGACAGCCCTGGACACCCCGTGCAGTGGGCCCTCCCCTTTCAGCGCCTCCATCAGCCGTCAGGAGGCTGAGACCCCCGCCCAGGGGTCAATGCCTTCTCCCATTTCCGCAGGGGGTCCTGGAAGGTTTTGTTGGAGGAAACGGAAGTCTGGAGTCACTAGAATGTTCGGGGGATGTGGGAGCCTGAGTCCCAGCCTGTGAACTGTAGTCTGGGAGGCGTACTGACCTCTGGCTTCCTTTTGCCTAAAATGTCAGGGACAGTCGCTTGTCCGGTTCCTGTGAGGCCAATGTTTATTATTTTATCATTAATCTTCTCAAGGGCTTAGACATTAAACTTTCACTACTGTTCATATCAAAGGCTTTTAGATCGAGTTCTATGTGAGTCTGGGTTTCCTTGGACGCTTTCCAGGTTTCACTGGGGATATTTTGTAACTAGGCGAGAGTTTACGTTGTTAGCAAAACCTCAGGCTCTAAAAATGTGTTTTAAAGTTATGTGAAGAGCTTAACTCTGCTCTCAATTTCTCTTAAGAAAATCTTTTCTTTAGTCTGAACACTTACTTATTCAACTGTTATTTAGGACTAAAAACAAACCTGATCGATCCAGTTTCCAAGTCCATGAAGAAGCAGGGTTTGAAAGTCTGTGGGTTTTGACGTGTCTCCGCGTGATCAAAGTTTCCAATTTCACAATCTGTCCCTCAGCCCAAAGCAGAACCCAGGAGAGCTGAGGTCAGGGGCCAAACTGGCTTCCTATTCCCTCAGGAGAGAAAACCCCGTGTGATACAATTTGGGGAAAACACCGAAATAAATGGAACTTGCTGCCAACAATGACGTTTCGGAGCTGAAACCACAGCTGCGGTTTGGAAATCGTGGCTCTCTCGCCCAAGCTCAGGTGTGATGAAAACAGCATAGTGAAGGTGGTTCCTCTGCCAAACATTTATTTGATGTCTCTCCTCACCACGGTAAAGGACACACACGTGCCCACACTGGACGTACGTCGTAAACAAGTGTTCTTGATTTTGGATCCTGAATTGTAGCCATTATCGGGGAATCAATTAGATAAAATTCAAAAGTCATGGGCTCAACATTGAAAGGTTGGTAACATCTGTTGCTGAGGAGAACCAGCAAATCTTAAGGATCAGTGCACGTTCTGAATTCCCTTCCTGAATAAAATGGCAAGTCCCCTCGGTCCGCTCTGCTTTTCCCTCAGAGCGCTCGCCACCTTGGCATCTACCGTTTATGTGCCGTTACTGGTTTGCTTTTCCTCCCCTGCTGGAAGCTTAGCGTCACCAGAGGAGGGCCCTGCCCTGTGGCTGAGGAACCTCTTAGGACAGCGATGGGAGTGTGGTCCAAGCTCAAGAAATGTGTTCTGATTGAGCGAATCTCTGCTGTGAGGGATCATCTGTTTAGTCTGAGTTTCCACATGCCAGGGATGAAATGACTGTCACTATGTGAAAGCACTGACAAGCTGAAACAGCTGGGGCGGTTGTCCTCCCGTCAGTGGAGGTGCCCCGACCCTTGCGCGGCCAAGGAATCCGAGCCCTGGGATGGGGACGTGTCCACACCACACTGGCAGCAGAGCCCGACCCCATGCCCAGCCTCTGACTCGGGATCCTGAGTCACAAGCTGCCCTGCCACCTGCCCTCGTACACGAGATTTGCTCATTTTACCTAGGAGGTCACAGACCGGATAAAACACCAGGGATTTGGTGGGCGGCATAACTGGGTGACCCGGGGGCTGCCTTGGAAGCCAGAAGCCCAGGCTCGAGGCTCCCTTACCCGCCGCATGTTTCCAGCATCTTGGGAAGCAAATACGGCCAGTGGTCTGGGATGGCATTACCCAGGACAAGTGGCAAGCTGGATTAGCAAGTAGAGATACAACGCTCTGCATGAAAGGCACCTGGAGGACTAGGTTACATCCTGCAAAAGACGGATGTGTGTGCTTGCGGTCGAGTTAGCGGGACGTCCCCTGAGACACTGCACAGCCGGGGAGACAGGACTGCGTCCCCGTCCCGGGCAAAGGATGGCTGTTTGCCTGCAGCCCTTTATAAATGACTGGTGTTTCCCAAGTTGGGCCCCGGCTGTCACACAGCCCTCTGGGTAACCCTCGGCCTGGGCCACACTCCACCACCCCCGTGAGACCGGGGGGCCAGGGGACTGACACACACAGGGTCTCGCTGTTTGCTATGGGGGTGGCTGGGCTCTGACCCAGAGTCTCGCGTCTCGGTCCGGCATCCACGAGACTGTGGCAGGTAACTTGTCAGCTTCTGAGAAAGCAAAGCCCCAAAGCGACACAGCTCCTGAATCTCGTCCCCCTGTGAACCACACACAGGCTGAAACGTGTGGCCAGATCTTCGCTGGCCCGGCAGACAGAGTGACGGGCCCCGCAAAGATGTCACGTGCTGGTGCCGGGGCAAAGGGGAGCTGAGGTGGCAGGGGGAATTCAGGCTGCTAACCAGCTGGCCTTACAGAAGGGAGTGTGTCCTGGGTGCTCCAGGTGGGTGACAGATGTGAGGACCGTAGCTTTGGCCCCTGCGGCTGGCTCTGAGGCTGGAGGGACACTGGGAAAGGGCTGGAAAGGTCTCCCCTAGAGCCCCCAGAAGGAATGCAGCCCTGCCCACACCCTGATTTCACCCCATGGGACCCATCTCGGACTTGTGACCTCCAGAACTATCACATAACGAATTGTTCAGCACCACCAGGTTAAGGGAATTTATCACAGTGGCAATAGAAGATAACACACATCGGATGTAAGAGATGCTTTCTCCAATTCAATCTCTTCCACTTGGCATTTTCTGAGCACGCTCTGGGGCAGCAGGAGAAAGAATTCCTTGGGCGTTATTGTTGGCCCTGAAATTCAGCGCTCCACCTGCACTGTGAGGCTGTAGGATCTCGGGAAGATCCCTCACCTGCTGGGGAAGCAGCCCCAAAACGATGGCAGAGATGTGTGCGTGGGGGGGTCCCACCGGCTGACACACGCAGGTTAGGAACTAAGAGGGAAGAAGAAATTAGGTTGCAGAGCTCACGACCGACAGCGTAGCTTCTTGTTTTATTACTGTACGAAGAAAAGCTGGGCGTGAGGTGGCAGGTGGCACACCCGCGAGAGACCGCGGGGCTGGCGCCCAGCAGCCCACCCGGGCCACCTGCTTCATTACCAACATGACCACCCCGTCTCCTGCCGGGTTGCACGGGGAGCGGACGCACACACACGTGCTCACACGTGCAAACGCACACACGCGCATCACACAATGCACTTGGGCATGCGCTTACACACCCACACGTGCACGCACGCGCGGCCCCGTGCCCGCACAGCTCTCAGGGTGGGGGACGGCCGTGCCGCCTGCCCCCACGAAGAGGCCAGCTGGTGGCAGCAGAGGCTGGGGCGGCCGGAAGGCGGTGCAAGGGGAGGGGGAGGGCCTGGTCGAGTTAGGCCGGAAGGCGGTGCAAGGGGGAGGTGAGAAGCTCACCTGCAGACTGTTATTCGGGACGGTATAGAAAGTCCAATATCACAGTTATGCTAGAAAAATAGTACACTTCATAAAACCCATGTTTATTAAAAAAATCTATTCAGAAAGTCTGGAAAGCGTAATAAATATCGTAGAGTGGCCGCCCATCTCCAACATAAAATATAAAGCGTGAACACGAGAGTCCCCTGTAAACACGGACGCGGGCAGGGACACAAAGTGCTGGCGGCGTCCTCGGGGGAGCGCGGGCTCGGCTGCAGCTGGCGGGTCCCTCCCCGGGGACGCCGTGAGCCTGCGGGTGGCTTCTCCTCGTCACTCAGGGCCTGCGGCGTCCTTTCCATTCTAGAACCCCACGGCTCTCGGAGCGGTGAGGGCCACCAAACCACGTGGGAGAGGACGAGTGCGGATCAGATCCCTCCCGTGCTGGAAGCACCCAGTGAAGCAAGGCCACCACCCCAGAGCGGCGCTGGGTCACGCCACTAGTGAGCAGGGCCGGCTCGCATCGGAGCCGTGGCCAATCGAGCCCTGACAGCCGTCCGCGCAGCAACACACACGCGGGTAGTCTGAAATCACGCCCCACTGCCCCTGGGGAACAAGTGAAACCTCACTCTTGCCCAGTGTGACGTGGGGGGCAGCACTGGGCGAAGCTCTCCCTCCGGGGGGCATCAGGTGTTTCTCTTAAAGTGGGCAGGCGCCGGGGTGGATGGGACCACAGTGGGTACCACGGAGGGGGACCGGCAGGGCCAAAGGCCTGAGACCCCGGGCTCGGGTTTATCACAACCAAGTCTGGTTCTGGTGATCCAGAGGGGGTCTGACTCTACAGGAGGGCAGGGCAGCCAGTTAACTTGCTGGGCTGTCACACCACGTGTGCAAATCCCGCAAGGCCTTGCGTGAATGGTGGAGGTGCCCGTACAGGTGAATAACGCGGTGATCGCACCTTCATTCACATACCGACTGCCGGTTAGGAAGCCCAGCCACTGGCTACTTGAGACTTAAGCCAGTTCAATTAAACACAGGCTCTCAGCTTCTCTAGGCTGCCTCTCTGCAGAAGGGTTTCAAGTACCACTTTGTTTTGCAGAAGGGCGAGGGAGTGGAGGTATCTCAGGGCATTCGAGTTGGTTCAGGAGAGAGTGGGGAAGAGCCGGGTGCCCCTGCCACGGGCGGGGTCCGGTGCGGGGTGAGTCCTGGGGTCCCCGCGGGGCTCTGAACGGTCAGAACTAAGGCTGCACACGTAAGGGGGCTGGTGTGACGCACAGAAAACACGCGCTGGCCGCTCTCCCAGCCGTGCTGCATCTCTGTCTCTCCTTTCTGTCCCCTTCCATCACAACACACGGATTTCAAGCAAACCAGCAACGTGCCGACGAGCCCAGGACAGAGGCCCAGGCGGCTGACGGACCGGCCGTTGCCCGCGCGGCAAACACAAGATACAAGGACCACTGTCGATTTCTGGGAGGGCAAAATCTGTGAGCTGGGGCCCCCCAGGTGTTCCTAAGTTTCCAATAACAGACGAAATAGTTCTGACCTAAAACAAAACTCTTGTGGGTGGACGTCTTTTGAGCCTTGGGAAAAGAATTGAGAAATATGCCAAGTGCCCAAGAGGGCTTTGTGGGAAAACAGGTCCATGAACCTGTCCCCACCTTTTTATTCCTTGTGGTTCTGAGGAAAAGAAAAAAAAAAAAGGCTCACGGGATAATTAAAGCTTCTGCGATACGTTTATATTTTCAGGTCTGAAAACCATTAGACCGAGCTAGGGAGCTAATTTTTAGAAGGCGGCATTGTTTTTGTTTTTGTCGGTCGAGTTGGGTACCAGAGTGAGTTAAAATGGAGGGACTTTCAGAAATTGTCTTCTTGGTGAAAACCCGGCTGAGACCAACAGGTGCCCCCCCTCCCCCCGAGGGCAGGGGGTGCCCAGTGACGCTGGCCAGTCACAGCACGGTGGGCAAGGGCCTGGTTTGGGGCCGGCTGGGAGGACACAGGCCTCTGTCCTCCAGGCCCGGCGGTGGCTCGCCCTGCATCACACCCACTCCTGTGTTCACACGCCCCGGGGGAAACATTAAATATCCCTGACACGTCAGGTGAGGACAGACCTGTGCAACAGAAACTCAAAGCACAACACAAAAGCACAGCTTCCACAAAGGGCACCCCTGCTCTCAGCAACACATCCTCTGCTCCCCTCTGGCCCCGGGCGGGGGGCAGGGGTCTCCAGGGGAACCGAGAAGGGACTGACGGGAGGCAACCCAACTGAGGGTTCCCACGGGCCACAGGGTTTCCATGAAAGGGGAAAGCCAGCACTCAGGGAAGCCCAGGCCCTCTCGGAAGCTCGGGGCGGCCGCGGCGACCCTTGAGCCGCTCCTGCAGACCCCGGTCCTCAGGAGAACGCGAAAACACGGGCACAGGTTGGGCTGGCTCCCTCCCGGGGACGCGAGCGATTCTTGGGAAGCGTGGCCACCGAGGCGAAGTTGCTGCTCCCGGGGCCGGGGTGGCCTCGCCCCATCAGATCTGCAACGGGAGAGAACGTGGGGGCCTCAGTCCCAAGTGGGGGGCAATGAGACGAGGGCTCTTTGGATCATCTGGAGGGACCAGGCATCTGCTCCTAGGTGCCCTGTGCCCGCCGGTCACTCAGCCGCGGGCAAGGGCAGAGGCGCAGACGCCGGGCCCCCAGGGCTCTGCCGTTAACTGTCACCTTCGCACCGTGACACCTGGGCTGTGTGTGCCGGAAATCAGACCAGGTCACTGACTTTATAACTGGGAAACACGCGTCTCCACGGAAACACAGGCCACAACTGCGCAAGACCCACGGGCTGGGGGGCCTCCAGGCACCCGGCAGGTCCGCAGTGGAAGGGCCCCGGCTGGTCGGCTGGGGGCGGAGACGGCAAGGTCAGCACAGCCAGGCGTCGGGAGGTCCCGCCTGGATCCCCTCTGGCTGCCCGAGAAGGTGCAGGATGAGCGGGCGCCGGGCTCGGCTACAGCCGCGTGGACGTGAGTCTCTTCATGCCCCGGCGTTGCGCCAGGCTGGAGGACAACACGGGCTCCAGCCGCGGGGCCTGGGGGGCTCTGTTCAGAGCGAAGTAGGTGGCGGCCATCGCTCCCTGCAACACAAGGGAGCGGCGGTGACGCTGTGCTGGCCCCCGACCCGGCCTGGGCCTCGCCGAGCCTGGGCTACGGGAGGCCTTCCTTCAGGGCCACGGAGCACCGGCCCTCAAACATCAGGGTGCTGCTCTGATCGCCGTGCCCACCCGCCCCCCGGACCCCATCTGTGAACCGTGCGGTGACTGGGGGTAGGCGCTCTGGGCTCCCGGGGAGCCCCAGGCTGAGGTTCTCCCGGCCCCCGATCCGCTCTGCGGCTGCGGGGTCCCTGGGGTGCCCTCCTGGCAACGGCACCCCAGCTCTGCCAATCTTGAGGATCCGGGACCAACCTGGGTGACTGGGCCCCTCCTGGAGCAGCTCTAAGCCCTTGGGTGGTCTTGAACGGGCGGCTCCCAGCAGGAGAACCCCAGCCGTGCACCCCTCCCAGAAGAGGGGCCGCCCCTTCTGTGTTAACAGAAGTTGTCACTTACTCAGAGTCCGGCATGTGACTGCACGTATGGGATGAACCAAGTAGCCGTAAATACACGCGGGATGCCTATCTGGGCCTGTTGCGGGTTCCCTGCCGGCACCCCGTGACCCCTGGGGTTAGCCGTGCGGGTATCGGGGCAGCTCTCTGGAGTCCCCGCTCCCACCGTTCTGCCGTGGGGACCAGTGGTCGGTACCTTCACCAAGTGGACGTCCTGTCTGCGGAGCTGGTTTGGGGACAGGTACTCTCTGTTTACAATCCAGGGGTGTCTGAGGACCTGGACGGCTGTCAGGCGCTGCTGAGGGTCCACGTGGAGCATCTTGGACACGACATCCTGTGGGGGGAGGGCAGTGGGTGCCGCTGCTTCTCAGGGCTCCCAGCCACAGTCCTCCCCTGCTCACGGCGACACCCGGCCACCAGGCTGACAAGCTCCGCGCCTGGGGCCGAACGTTTACCCCCAGGTTTCTACACATGTGAATTTTTTTTTAAAGCTTTAACCGTCGTCAACTTGGTGGATCACCCCAGGTTCATACAGTATTAAAGATTTTATGTCTGAAGAGAAATCAAATGTGGAAACGTTCAATAGAGGGTGTAAGTTACTGAAATATCATTTGAGTAAAAACGATAATCTTCCAAAGGGAGAAGCTGAAATAATGACTATCCCACAGATATAAACCAGTCATAACAATGTCCTCAGTTACATTTTATCACATATAATAAATATTACTATCCTCAAATCCACAAGTGTTTGCTGCAAATAATCACCAACTGTGGAATTAGTGATCTGCTGCTGTTACTTGTGTCCAAAGGGGCTCATGTTCCATAGAGGTGATTTTCTTATTTGAGTTTGTTCGTTTTTTGTTTGTTTTTTTTTTGCGGTATGCGGGCCTCTCACCACCGTGGCCTCTCCCGTTGCGGAGCACAGGCTCTGGACGTGCAGGCTCAGCGGCCATGGCTCACGGGCCCAGCCGTTCCGCGGCATGTGGGATCTTCCTGGACCGGGGCACGAACCCGTGTCCCCTGCATCGGCAGGCGGACTCCCAACCACTGCGCCACCAGGGAAGCCCTGATTTTCTTATTTGATTGTAATGTAATAGCAACAAAAACTCCTACAACGGGTTTAAAGACTGAGCTCCACTTCAGATTTACATGTGGCAATGCATGCAAATGTGTGTACCTACGTCTACACACACGTACAATTAGAACTGTGAGTTGCGTCTGCATGGAATTCATGAGACTGTCTTCACATGCTTGAGGCACCTGCTCTTGTGAGCATCAGGGCTGTCCTTGGGGGAAAGAGGGTGAATATTACATCCCTGTTTTGTAGGTGAAGACGTGATGTGTATAGTTCTTCACCAAGTGCCCAAGGAAGAGCCTCGGTGAGAATCCGTGCTTTTCTGCTGGCCTCCTCTCCTCCTTTCACTGTTCCCATCACATTCCAAAATGAAATGGAATCAGTTAGAGTATCTGTTTAATGTGAAGTTGCATCACTCAACAGAGTTTGTGGTCATCAACCGCAACAAAGAAATATTATACACTAATAAATATCCTTCTACAGAGAAATACAATGCCTTTTGATATTTGATAACATTAATCTTGGTAACTTCTTGAAACAAATATCTCCTGGAAGGACTGTTCTCCCCATTTCTATGTGTGGAAAATGAAAGCAGGGAGACCTTTATTGACTTGATCAAGACCTCACAGTAGGGACTTCCCTGGCGGTCCAGTGTTTAGGACTCTGCACTGTCACTGCCGAGGGCAGGGGTTCAGTCTCTGGTTGGGGAACTAAGATCCTGCAAGCTGCGTGGCGAGGCCAAAAAAAAAAAAAAAAACAACTCACAGTAAAGCAGTGTGTTTTTACACAGTGCATGCAGGAGGCAGATAAAGTATCATAACATACAAATCCGTAGGCTTTGCCTGTTTTCGGAGGATTGGAGGTTTTGTTGTGTGGCGAGCACAGAGCGGGGAAAGGCACAGGGGAATGAGTGAGGGGAAGATATGGCAGGGAAGGAGCAGGGAGAAGCCGGCAAAAGGTCCTGGGAGGCAGCGAAGCCCTCTCCCTGCAGCTGTGACCTTGGTAACGTGTCCTGTACCTGATGAACTCCTTTCCTGCCACCTTTTCCCTGCCCCTCACTCCTGCTTGAAATCACCTCTCAAAGAAACCACCAGCACCCAAGTCCTGGTCTGTGGCTCTACTGTGGGAACCGGAACTAAGACAATTCCCATACTCATTCAAAACAGAGTGGATGGAAGGAGCAATGCGGGTGTCAGGGTGCGACACAGGGGAGGTGCTCACTAAATGCCGGCTGCCATTACCTCCACCATGACCTCCACCATCTCCTCCACCATGACCTCCACCATCTCCTCCACCATGACCTCCACCATCTCCTCCACCATGACCTCCACCATCTCCTCCACCATGACCTTCACCATCTGCTCCACCATGACCTTCGCCATCTCCTCCACCATGACCTCCACCATCTCCTCCACCATGACCTTCACAACACCTCCACTTCTTCCACCATGACCTTCACCACTACATCCACCATCTCCTCCACCATGACCTTCACCATCAGCTCCACCATGACCTTCACCATTCCCATCATCTCCACCATGACCTTCACCACCACATCCACCATCTTCTCCACCATGACCTCCACCATCTCCTCCACCATGACCTTCACCATCACATCCACCATCACCTCCAGCATCTCCTCTGCCATCTCCACCATCCTCTTCACCACCTTCGTCACCTCCAGCATCTCCTCCACCATCACTGAATGAGGTCACACAGAGACGGTAATGGCAGAGCTGGAATCAGAACCCCAGAATTTCTCCTCCTCTGGTCATTTTATAGAAACACAAGAAATAGACTGTTGATGCTGTTTCTCACTGTGGTTGGACTATAATTTACTATTTGATTAGAGAGGAATTCCAAGTCTGATGGACAGAGAAACAGGGCTGGTCACAAATGGTGCAGATGCAGAGAAGCCCCAATTCAAAGTATTTTTTAATAACAGAAATACACCCCTGTACCAGAGTTTTACTTGATCAGTCTGTGAACACTCAGGGCTATCATTTTGCAACATCCCTAAAAGTGTGATGGTTAATTTTCTGTGTCAACTTGGTTAGGCCATGGTACCCAGTGTTTGGTCAAACACCTGTCTGTTTTATAATAATTATAAATGGAGTACAATCTTTAAAACTCGTGAATCACTATGTTGTACACCTGCAACTTACATAATGAACCATACTTCAATGAAAAAAAAGAAAAACAAAACAAAAGACACTCGTCTAGAGAACTCCCTGGTGGTCCAGTGGTTAGGACTCTGCCCTTTCACTGCCGAGGGTGCAGGTTCAATTCCTGGTTGGGGAAGTAAGATCCCACAGGCTGTGTGGTGAGGCCAACCCCCCCACCCCAAAAAAAAAGAACCAATAGTGATCTAGATGTTTCTGTGAAGGTGACATTAACAATTAAATCTGTCAACTTCTCCATAATGTGCGTGGGCCTCATCCAATCAGCTGAAGGTCTTAAGTGAAAAAAGACTGAAGTCCCCGAGGAAAAGGGAATTCTGCCAGAAGACGGCCTTTGGACTAGAGCCGCAACATCTACTCTTTCCTGAGTCTCCAGGCTTCTGGCCTGGCCTATAGGTTTTGGACTTGCCTCCACAATTCCATAAAAATAAATAGCTCATCCTCTGTCTTAGTCTCTCTCTGTCTCTGTCTCTATACATACACATCCTATTGGTTCTGTATCTCCAGAGAACCCTAATACACCAAGGCTGTAGAAAATGTGAAAAGTGTGATGAAATATTTTTGCAAAATTTCCTTTTTTTAGCTGTGTTTCTTAAAAAAATCTATGAGCATAAAATATCTATATGATTTACACGAAAAGTATCCTCTAGTATTCTCAAAGATAAAATGGTTACTGCAGAATCTCCACACCTGAGAAGAGCACTGGGCAATGTACTCACCTTTGCCGCATCAGATATGGAATCCCAGTTTCCCCCGGAAAGGGCGTACTTCCCGCTGCCAATCCTTGCCAAGATATCCTCAGGGGTATCATCTGGTCCGTTTGCAAAAGGGGTAAATCTGTGTGATGAGAGAATTTGTGGTAATGAGCTTCCATTTTATAATCTAAGATAAAGTTCATTTCGCCTCTTTGTTGTAAAAAGAATAATATTTTCTTTCCCATCATGCCCCAAATCCAGGATTCATGGTAAAGTGTAATTTATTTCTTACTGCTGTGTCTCTTTTCCTTACTCAGCCAGTGAAGGAAGTTCTGTGGACCCAAGGATGAGCCTTTCTGGACCGTTTCTGGCTTCCCTGGTGACAGTGTGGTACAGTGGTTTGCCCGGTGATGCGGTTTCCATGGTGACAGTGTGGTATATAGTGGACGGGAGACTGGGATTTGAAGTCTGAGAGACCCATGGTCGATCTATTACCAACTCTGGCTTCTTTGACAAATGAATTTTTTGAACCTCAATTGCAAAATGGGCAGAATAATACACTCGCAGGTACGCACAGACACACACAAAATGCAAACGGTTCTTGCCCTACTGTAAGTGTGTGATAGATGTTTACTGTCACCCCTTCACATAAACCAGGGTGGGTCAGTGTAGCCTCCCCAGAAAGAGAATTATATGTAATCCTAACGCACTTCCTTCAGTGGCAGGGTTTGTACTCCTAGTTTATGTATTGGCAAAGTAAGCACCAGAAGAATCACAAAGCGTGGCATTGGGAAGAAACTGCAGGGCCTCCTTTGCTATTGCAGCCCTCAGGGCACGGCCCCAGGCTCACTGGGGCTCCCCCCTCCACTGCGACACTAGTCACTGATTGACTAGGAAATACCTCACTGAGGCCACGCAAAAAGCAGGGCATTCTCAGTCACTCCTGTGATTCACCCGGGAGCAGAGCTAGTGAGGGTGAATCTATGACCCGGAGCCTGGGCTGCCTGCCTCTTCGAGACGTGGCTGCTTCCTGGCTCGAGAAGATGTCTGTAAGGAAAGATGCTGTGACCTCTGTGCAGAGGATGCGTGGTGCAGAGGCGAGAACGTGGACCCGCGGTCAGAGGCTTGGGTTTTTGTTGATGAGCTGGGCTGAGCTGTGGAGCCCCAGTTCCCTAATTCCAGAGACACACTTGAACGACAAGGCGTGACTTTCCGCCCTTGCTCTCTGGTTGTCCTGCAGGGGCTTCAGGAGACTGAACTCAAGGTCTGTAGGTATGGGCCCACACCATGCACAGGGACAGGCCCACAAGGGCCAGCAGCCTCGGCAGGGGTGCCCTGAGCGCTGACACCCACGTGAGGGTTTGCGTTACCCCGCCAGCATGGTGTACAGCAGGATCCCCAGACTCCAGATGTCACAAGCCGCGTCATAGCCTTGCCGCTTCAGGACCTGCCGGGGGAAAAGCAGACGACGGATAAGCACTTGGCAGGGAAAATTCAAGCTGTGATGGGTGCATAACCCCGGCGGGGGTCGGGGAGATGGCTGGGGATGCGGGGTGGCTTCAGTGGAACTGTCGCTTATCGCCGCAAAGCCAACCCTAATTCCGTGCAGTAGGATTCCCCAAAGACCCTCGCACACAGGGAGCCCTGGCTCTTGCCAGATACACGACAGACTGAAGAGGAAACAGTTAATTTTTAAGGCAGAAGAATTTTGGGAGTTCCCTGGTGGCCTAGTGGTTAGGATTCCGGGCTTTCACTGCGGTGGCCCAGGTTCAATCCTTGGTCGGGGAACTGAGATCCTGCAAGCCGTGCGGTGTGGCAAAAACCAAAACCAAACAAAACCAAAACCAAAACAAAACAGAAGAATTTTTTTTACTCTGGTAAAACATACTTAGCATAACATTTCCCACCTTTGCCGTTTTTAGGCGTACGGTTGAGTGATACTAGGTACGTTCATATTGCTGGGCAGCTGTCAGCATCACCCATCCCCACAACTCTTTTCCTTTTGCAAAACTGAAGCTCTGTCCCCACGAAACAACAACTCCCCCTCCCCTCCCCCCAGCCCCTGGGAACTACCATTTAACTTTCTGTCTCTATGAATTTGCCAACTCTAGGTCCCTCATGTAAGAGGAATCACAAAATTGTCCTTTTCTTCCTGGCGTATCACACTCAACACAGTGTCCTCAAGGTTCGTCCATGATGTGGCGTAGGACAGGATTTCCCTCTTTCTTAAGGCTAATATTCCACTGTACCGTCCATCCATCGATGGACACGTGGGTTGTTTCCACCTTTTCGCTGCTGTGAACACGGGTGGACAGATACCTGTTCTTGCCTCTGCTTTCAACTCTTCTGGGTTTGTACCCAGAGGTGGAGTTGCTTGGTCACCTGGTAGTTCTGTGTTTGAGTTTCTGAGGACTAGTTAACACGGGAGAGTGTTCGTGTCCCGGGGGTACACACTTCAGGGGAAGGCAATCCTCTGATATGTCTACAGTTGAATAACAATAAAGAAAGCAGCGCGAGTACTCCGGGCGACTGCAGGTCACTGGACTGACATTGAACGTGAAGTCAGGAGAGCCGTGTCCAATTTCCTTAGACACGAGGGCCGGGATCTTTGCACCCCAGGCGTGGTGTCTGCAGCATGGCAGGTCACCGAGGCGTGTGAACACACCAAGCGTTCGGGGTTCAAGCCCTTGCCCACGTTCACTAGCTGAGTGATCTTCAGTCCCTTCAACACATGGGGTCTGTTTTTTTTTTAATCTGTGAGCTGTTTGTGGCTAACAGTATCTACCCTGCCCACTCCATGTGGCATAGGAGGATAAAAGCAAAAAATACAGGTAAAAGTGCTCAGTAAATGGTAAAGTAATATACCAACGTAAGGTAGTCTCTAATCACTAAAACCAATACTATTAACATTAGTAGCGATCAAATAAGGCAATAATATTGCTCAAATAGAACCAGATTGTTCTTAAAGGGGCTACAGGTAGCATCTGGACAGCCTAATGATGGCCCCAGCTGCGTATCCATCCGTATCCTGGCAGGCACGTGGACATCTTCCTCGTGGACCACTGGCCGTGGTCACCTCGTGGACCCCACCTGGGTCACCTCTCAGCTCACAGACTGGCCACTAGGGGCCAGCATGCCTCTCTCTTAGGACTTTCTGTACGTGTCACTGCACCCACCAGGGCCACCCTGGAGCGGCTTCACCAACCACCAGAGGGATCCACGCAGAACCTAATGTCTGTTTTCATTCCTGACCTCCCCCCCCCGCCCCGCCCCCATCAGCAACGTCAGCCTCTTCTGTTTCCAGCTCTGCTCTCACCAGCATCTTGGGTTTGGTTGCTTTTCTAAAAAGCAAGAAACTGGATTTGTCTCCACAAACACATCAGTGAGTGCAGGACCTACCGGAAATGATCCCCAGAGCCCGAAAAGGGCACAGCACGTACGAGATGTGCTGCCGAGGCCTCTGGTGCCCTGAGACGAGGGGGCGGGAGGGGGGGCCGGCAGGATTCACGTGCGTTCTCATCCGCAAATCTCGGCGGAACCCCAGCGTTCGGTCCCACAGCACCTGACTCGCTCCTGGAGCTCTGGGAAACAACCTAGATCAAGAGCTCTGGCACCAAGTCCACGCACGTGCCCTCCCTCCTGGTGCAGCTGCTGGTAGATTGCTGATCCCAGGTGACCCACTGGCTCCCTGCCCGGTTGTAGGAGAGACCGACGCACTATTTCTCACCGCAACTCCTAACAGACAGGCAGGTTTGATCGAAATCGTCTAGAGCACAATGACAATTCCACATGCAAACCTCACCATTACAAATTTTACGAATAGGAAATAAAATGATAAAATAACTGTGTTTGAGCGAAGAGAGACCGAAGCTCCTCGTTTCTGCCCTCTAGAGTTACTGCCGACGCCAGTACACCGAACCGCGCAGTGACTCTGGAAGTAGGAAAGGGCCGTCCTCCCGCCGGCTCAGCGGCCCTCTCACCTCCGGGGCAACGAAGTTGGCTGTGTAGCAGGGGGTCATCAGCAGCCCGTTCTCGGCTCGCAGCTGCTTGGCGAACCCGAAGTCACAGATCCGGATGGACTCGGGGTTTCCAGACTCGTCCATGTACAGAATGTTGCTCGGCTTCAGGTCTCGATGAACGACCTAGAGAGGCAGGAGGAAGTGCGCCTGAGCTGGGGCCCAGGCTGGAGCAGGGGACAGAAGCGGGGACACACTCAGGAGATAAGGGCTTATTTGGAGTCGTTTATTCTGGGCAGGTCCTGAGGCAGGAAGCAATCGGCTGGGATGCTCCGATCTCTGTAGGTCCTCCCCCCTCTCTTTCTCTCACACTGACACTCAAAAATCGAGGACCCCACCTAAGCCCCTCGGATGGCGAGTGAGTATCTGGATGAAGAGATAAGTAAGCCTGTGCCCAAGATCAGGGAGGTCCGCTGGGGCCATCACACAGAGAGACACTGGTGGTGAGCTCAGTAACACGGGTGGAAGATTTCTAAAGAGAAACATCTGCTGTGTGATGCCACGTTCCAGCGGGCAGGTGTCGGGCACCCAGCGGGTGATGCAGACAAGGAGCCTCTGTCGTGTGCACGTGGCCAGTGGACAGAAATCCGAGAGCCGCATCTGTGCGGAGGGAGCCGCACGGCGCTCTGAGCACCGAGGACGGGCCGGCGGCGCCTCAAAGCACAGCGGCCATGTAGCTATTTAGGGCACAAAGCGGCTTCTTCTGAAGGGGACAGAGGCCGATTGTAAGAACATGTGGTGTGTCTGCATGTGGCTTGGGGCCCACGTGTCTCATTGTCCTGCTAACACCCAGGGAGAGGACAGAGAAGGGAGATTAAAGGGCCACGGCCGGCAGCCGGCTTACAGGGGCTCCGATGGCCGGGAAACAAAAGACTTCGGTTCCAGGTCTATTGCCCCCCCTCGTGCAACAGAAGCCAACCTGCAAAACCATCATCTGCAGGGCTGCTTCTACAGTCTGACCGTCCTGGGAGATGACCATCGTGTAGCCCTGGAGGAATGCCCTGGTCAGACGGGGCTGCATTTTAAAAGCTGACAGCCACACGTGCACGGCTGGCCAGGGAAGCACTGCTGCTTCCTGGGAGGTGCTGAGAAGGTGGGGGTCTGGGGCTGAGGGCGAGGGGTCTAGAAGCATGGTGCTGGGTTAGAACCCGGCTGTGTGTGCAGCTCTGGGCGCGATATGCAACCCTTCTGTGCTCTGGTCTCCTCATCTGTGAAATGGGTGTGATCCAGAGTCTAGAACTGCCCAGACGAAGAGCTCAGAGCAGCACCTGGAACCCTCCGCGGTCGCTGTCATTTTACCACCATATTTCTTGGCATTGGTGGAGGAATTCAATTCTAAATAGGGCAACTGATGAACATTCCAAATTTCCCTTTATCAAGCCCAAACTACTTTTTTGCTGGTCTCGGTGAATTTAATTTCTTGACCTAGCTCCTGGACACACAGCATGTGTGTCTAAAATCATTTAGACCCAAGAGGGACGGTTGTGATTCACAAGGAAGACGAGGACACCTGAGTTCCCAGCTCTTGAGCCCGTGGCCTGAGCGCCCCCGGGTCCCGCTCTTCCTCTGTCCTCCCCGCGGGGCTGCCCAGGGTGGGGGTGGGGCGTGGCCTTACCCCCTGGGAGTGGAGGTAGTCCATGGTCTTGGTGATGGTGCACAGCACATCGCTGGCCTCCCGCTCCGAGAAGTACCTCTGCCGCAGGATACGGTCCAGCAGCTCCCCACCCCGCATCAGCTCCATCACCAGGTACACGAACTTCCCGTCGTCGTAGACCTGGGGGTGGGGCGGGAGAGCACACAGGCCTCAGGGACCTCGCGGTCACCCTCGTGGGCCTGCTGGCCACTGGGAAGGAGGGGCCACCCCGGCAGGGGCAGGGGGCGCATCAGTGCATAGAGCCTGGAGTCCCAGTACTCCCCTGGGAGCAGACACAAGACTTCTGTAGAAGATGAGTGAGGATTCTCTAGTCATGCCAGACGAGGCTCTTCTTGGGGAAAAAACCGCTTTAATGATCTGCTGCTGGGCAGGGCATGGGTCAGCAGCGCTGAGATCTGCATGGATGGATTTAGCTGCAGTGAACCCTGGTACTGCCCCGCCTCCAGGAGAGCGATGTTCAGAGACGGACAACGCGATGCTGGCCCAGCCCCAGGTGGCGGCGTTCTCCAGGGCCGCGCTTTTCAAACCTTACCGAGCAGGTGGTTGGTGGGGAGCCTGACCCCGGGGGCCCTCTACGCTGCTGTGCCCTGTGCGGGGGACAAGCCCTGGGAGTCCGGGAGGAGAGGAGGTAGGAGGGCTGGTCTGCTTTTATTTCAGAAAAGCAGTAGATGAAGAGAGCTTTCGTCATACTAGCGTTAATCTCCTGAACGTAAAAGACAAACCAAACCAACAAGCTCTGGGTCTCTGTCAGGCCGATGGCCCAGCAGAGGGGCCGCCCAAGTGCTGAGAAGAACCAGAGAGAGACGGAGCAAAGCACCTGAATACGGTGACTTTCTAGCTTCCGAGCCAGTGATTTCAGAACAAATCACTACAACAATCTGGCTGGCACGGAGCTCAATAAAGGACGTAAAGTTCATCTTGTTGTATTTATTTCTGAGTTTATGAGCAAACGCTCTGCTTTTGCGAATGTGCCCAGGGTGACGTCGCTCATCCCAAGCACAGTCAGGGCTCTTCGGGAGTTTTCAAATTCGCTGATTTCTGTTTGCGGACCTTCGCACACACACAACGAAGGCAAGAGCAGGGGGCTGATCTCGCGCAGGGGAGCTGACCGTGACCCGCAGGGACGCAGCTGGGCTGCACTTCAAGCTTTGCTCGCACAAGGCCTGTTCCACGCTTTCCTCAGAACTGAATTGGCATTTGGAAGGCCTCTTACTCCAGGCATTTATGGGGCCCAAAGGAAACTGAGGTGGCCCCAGTATTTTGAGGTTTTGGGTTCGCGATGCTGGGATCACTCTGGAGTTGGAGAGGAAGACAAGGCTCTCTCCCCTGCCTGACCCCAGAGGCCCAGCCCTAGGCTGCCAGGTGCACCCAACTGGCTCCAGTGTGACTGGGCCCTGCTCCCTTCCCCTCTTTCAGGGACAAGGGCCACACATCGCTCAATCGGGAAAGCGAAGGGAGCTGGGAGGGGCTCCGGGTCTGGAGTCTCAGAGCTGGAGCCCATCTCATGGGCCCCACGCTCTCCATGACAGCGAAGCGAAACACACCTGGATTAGAATCCACACCACCTCTCTCTCCTTTACGCACGTGCGCATTCTGTGATTTGGGAGGAGTGGGGTGCCATCAACGGGGTGTGAATAAACGGCCCGGCAGGCCGGGCTACCCAGCTGCCGGGTGTCCCCGAGCTGTCCGGGCAGCAGCCCCTCCGGCTCCGAGCTCCTGGGCGCCAGGAACAGCTGGTGAGCCGAGCAGCCGGCTTGCACCAGATCAACGGTGGCTTCTGGCGCCGGCCGGAGGGACACAGAGCGCAAGCGACACCACTGTTGCACGGAGGCGCTTACGTCTTTGAGGGTGATGATGTTGGGGTGCTGGCCGTACCGCAGGAGGATCTCAATCTCTTCCGAGGGGTCCCTTTTACTCTTATCGATGATCTGAAACAAACAGAGGTGGACGTGAGGCTTCCAGCTGGCGCCTGCGGCTGCAACCCTTTCTGCCCCTCCTCCCCTCCGGCTCAAGCTCAACCAAGATAGCCCGCAACTGCCTAGGAATTCACGGCAACCCTTGATTCCCCACTGAGCAGAAGAGACTGACGTGAAAAAGAGAGAGCACCTGCCTGCACACGCTAATGTTAAGCTATGACAGGGCTGCAAGGAGAAGGGTGGGTTCGGGGCGCTCACACAGGCACCACCGAAGACAGAAGGCGCTCTTCCACCACTCGCAGCGCAGGCTCTGGGTTGGCGGCCTGTGCCCCCTGCCCCATCCAAAGTGGGCCTCCGGCTGCCGTGCATCTCTCTCCCTGTTTGGTGGTCACACACCGGCAACAAAGTGAGACCCAGTGTGGTTCTCACCAAGAGACGCCACGGCGGCGTGCGTGCCGAGGCTGCGCTGTGACTTACACATACGGACGCTCCTTCTGGCTCCTACCTCCTCCTGCTGGTCTTAGGATGGCAGATAAAATCCTCTTACCCCATGAAAACAGATGGCTTCCGATCACAGGGTGTCATGAATGAAAGCCCAGCTGGAAACAAGGGGTCACCTGTTGGTGGACAGTCACTCAAACCTCTGGGGACAGCTTCCTGGGCCCCAGCTCCTGCTTCTTACGGGGATGCAGCTGGCTGGGGAGGGGACCCCACTCAGGCGAAGGCTACAGCACGTGTGTGGGAAACGACACTCAGAAGAGGAGGATGGTTTCTGTGCATTAGCTTCACCCAAGTTCAAAACGTTCGCCATGTGGACGACGTGCAGTCATTTCGCTGCTAGAGTGTGAGGGAAGTTCACTTCCACTCTCTATCACGTCCGAGGCTCTGAGTGGAGGCTTGCGTGAAACTCACTTTCTTCTTTAGATGAACTAAATGCTCAGGTGGCACAGGACCCAGTGTTGGAGCTCTGCCCGCCCGACGCCCTGCCGCCCCTTCGCTGCAGTGGAAGATGGTCATGGTGCCTGCGCTTCTCTCAGTTTTAAACCCACTGCCAGGCTCTGACGACATTAGCGCCCAGGACCATGAGCCCTATGACACACGTTGTTCAACAAGGAAAAACCTAAGCTTCTTTTTTTTTAAAAAATAATAAATTTATTTACTTTTTGTTTATTTTTGGCTGCATTGGGCGTTCGTTGCTGCGCACGGGCTTTCTCTAGTTGCGGCGAGCGGGGCTGCTCTTCACTGCGGTGCGCGGGTTTCTCATGGCAGTGGCTTCTCTTGATGCGGAGCACGGGCTCTAGGTGCACGGCTTCAGTAGTTGTGGCACGTGGGCTCAGTAGTTGTCCCTCGTGAGCTCAGTAGTTGCGGCACGTGGGCTCTAGAGCGCAGGCTCGGTAGCTGTGGCACACGGGCTTAGCTGCTCCGCAGGATGTGGGATCTTCCCGGACCAGGGCTCGAACCCGTGCCCCCTGCATCGGCAGGCGGATTCTCAACCGCTGCGCCACCAGGGAAGCCCCAGCTTCCTTTCCTGACACAGCTTCCCTCCTTTTGTTCCTAAAGTTCTAGCTAGGAACCGGGATCACTTCTGTTATTGGCAGAAGCCAACACACAATGCATCCTTCTAGAGATCTTTTTAAAGGCTCGTTCAGTGGGTGATGGAGGGGATGCCCTAACATGTGGGTGCCCAGGCAGCCACGGGGCAGACCCTTACACTGCCTGGATCACATGTTGACCAACAGGGTTCTCGGACCGTCTCTGCCCCAGCTGCCTGCCGGGCCATTCAATCCCTGGGCTGCGATCCCTTTGCAATTTGAGAAGGTTAAAATCACTAGTGGTTTTTGTAAAAAGTTAGTGGTAGATTCATAGTTTTTCAAATAAAATTTCATGATAAAGGAAATGTATTTTTAGCACAAATCACAATAGAATAGGATGCAAGATAAACAAGAAAGAGGAAGCCTTTTCTCTATGCCGATGGCCCAGAGCAGGGGGAGGAGGGAGCAGTTATGGGACCAGAGGGGCGGCTGCACGAACAGGGCACCCACAGGGGCTGGGGGCTCTACCCTCCTCCCTCCTGTGGCATCCACCCCGGCAGAACCGACTGGAAGGCAGAGGGCAGGCAGGGTGGGGTGATGGGGTCCCTAGTGGGCACGGAGGAGAGGGCGGGTGCCTGCCTGGAAGGGAGGCCCCCGGGGAGTGGAGGCAAGCACGGGCTCCTGCACCTGCCCAGCCGGCCGCTGCCTCTCCTATAGTCTGGGCAACGTGGGACCGACACACGGCAGCAAGTTCTGTTCAGACCCAGCGCTGTCATCCTGATCGCTGTCAGCAAAGGCTGGCAGCTTCGTCCACAAATCTTTTTCCGGGATGTTTTTGGGCGAAAGGTCAGGAAGAAGAGACACAGAGCAGTGAGGTGTGATGACTGGTCCCTGAGCACAAAGCCCAGGTCTGTGGGGTACAGCGGAGCCTGGGGTAGGGGGGCGGTTTGAGCACATTGTTCAGACGCACCCAGGAAGGAATTTCTTCTCCGTGGGGTCCATTTCTCGGGATTGCTATTGTGGGACTGGCTTCTAGTTCAAGCGAGCCCTGGTTAATCGAGTCCTGTATCTTGAGAACAGTATTGTTTTATAATCTTGCTTATGCAGCAAAACCGAGGGAGGCGTTCTCAGCAAACATGTTCACCCGCAAGGCCTCCTCTCTCCATGCCGATGCTCAAATGATGCTGACGGACCACGAGCGGGGAGGAACGGTGGATCTGTCCTCACCCGCAGCAGGAGGCCACCCACAGGTCAGCACCCAACGGGCCTGGCAAACCAGACTCTCACGGGGCCGCTGTTTGACAAGCTGTATATTTCCACAGTCCGTGAAGCGAGGCTGGCCCCAACAAAGGATGGCAGACAACGTGATTGTCCTCAGCAGGTGAAGCGTGCAGGTGGGTTTTGGTACATCCTTATTCCTCGTGGCTGAAGGCGGGGGCAGGACTGGTCCAGGCTTCACTACCATCCACGCACTCTCCCCTCTGCCTTTTGGTCTCTGCGTTTCCCCATCTCCCTCTTGCCCATCTCTCTCCAGCACAGGCTCCCCTGCTAGACACTGAATGGCGTGGGGCTTCGAGGTGGACAAGAGGCGGCCTGAGCTCACAGGCCGGCCGAGCACCTCCGGAGGTGGGCGTTTCTGCTGACGTGTCGAGAGGATCCATACGTTTGACACGGGAGGAGTAGAGCACGGAACCCCTTGTAAAATTCAACAGATACCCTCTCCTGTTCAACTACTTTAAACAAATGACACAGAGAAAGGACTCCAAGTTTTCCTGCCGGAAAAAATTAAAATTTCCATGCCAATCAGTTTTCCTTCTAAAAATAAGCTCTATTCACGTCAGGCATCTGTCAATTCCATTGCTTTTTCTGGCTGACAAATTACATACACAGTAGGAAAATGAGCCCAGAAACGTGATGTAATTGTCAACGGTCTGCTGTGAATACCAATTGGGGCTCCTTCTGGAGAGAGGCAGCCCAGCTTCAGCCCTGAGTGTGTTAGCCACACTTCACTAGAATTAAGGACTGCATGACACAGACTCCTGTACAATTTCAAGGATCTCACTTTATTTTCACCTGATTCGATTGCTACTTTAATAACACAAAAATCTGCTCCTGAAAGGACATGCAGCTGTGCTTCCCTCCAGGAAAACGTGGCCATGGCTGGGACATCCATCCATCCCTGAGTGAGCCTCTCAGACAAAGAAGGGGGCAAATGTGCAAGTGGAGCTTTGAATGAAGAGAAGCGTGTGTCTGCATGTTGGAAGATAAAACAGGCCAACAGGAAAGGCTACAGTGACAGAAAAGCTCCCTTAGCTTCTGATTCTTCAGTGACATTCCCCTTTTCGCTATGGCTTCTGGTTCTGTGATCAGTAAAATCCCTCCATGGTTGGATTGTGAGTTCCCTGAGAACAGGTTTGTTTTTGCCTGGAACCTAGCACTGCGTCTGCCTTGGAAAAAGCGTTAATAAAAAATTTGTAAAAACGAATGAAAGGAACTGGTTACTGAACAGGGGAGTCCCTGCAGAATGAAATGCGTTCTAGAGACAAGAAATGTTCTTTGGAGCAGTCGTACTGCCCACTCGACAATAAAAAAGCCAAAGAAGGGGATGAGGTGATTTCGAATTTGAAGAAAAGCTCCTGATTTATATTTCTCTCTCTCTCTCTCTTTTTTCTTTTTTTTTTTGGGCCACACCACTCAGCCTGTGGGATCTTAGTTCCTCGAGCAGGCACTGAACCCAGGTCCCGGCAGTGAAAGCGCGGGGTCCTAACCACCGGACCACCAGGGAACTTGCGGTATCTTTCTCTCTTACATAACATTGGTCCTCGACACCACCAAGCACCATGACGGGGGTGTGGAGACAGGAAATGAGCTGCGAAGCATGTCAGGGGTTACAAAAGCCCTAAAGAAGGTACGGAAGGCGAGGACGATGGGGGAGGACCACATCGGGGTCAGAGGTCAGCACCCAGGCTGGGGAGGAAACCGCTGGGCTCAGGGAAGAGTGTGTCGCCCTTGCGGGAGAGGGCTGGGGACAGAGGAGGGGCCTGAGGCGCTCCAGGAACGGGGCTGTGAGGCCCTGCTGGCCACTGCAAGGATCTGGGCTCCATGTGAGTGAGACGGAAACCACTGGAGAGGGGGGTTTGTGCAAATGGCAGTGTCCAGATCCTGGGTCATGTCAAGCCACAAAGACCTAAAACCGAAGTAAAAATGAAACCTTGTGCAATTTTTGAAAAGTGAGTACAGAACCTTTCATGAAATAAGAATATTATCTTTTCCTTCCAAATACACCTCTTCCCTTTGAATCCTACCCTGTCACAGTTACTTTCTGCAGTTCATCGCTGATTCCATTTCAGTCTTATTTTAAATGACAGGTGCATTAATGCCCTGGCATCTATGCAGTATTATGTCATGCTTATTTCAAAGTCCTATACACTTTCACCTCCTACCCCTAGCCTCTGGGGCTGGCTATGAAGACAAAGGTGGACCTGAGTTTCACGTCAGACTCCTGAGCTATTTTGTCCCATGGAAATAGCTCCGAGAGCTTGTTTGGAGGTTCTAGCAGGGGAGCGCAGCTACTCGTATGCCCTTGACCGAAGAACGGTCCTCCTCTATCGGGGGAGGTCATCCTCTTCGACCGAGCGCACGGCTTTGGGAGGGACGCACGTGGAGTGGTGAGGGAGGAAGGGGACACCCGCCTAGCCAGCCAGGTCAGCTGAATCAACCCTGGCGATCAATGGGGTGACAGATGTCGCAGCCAGACGGACTTGAGGATATGGGGAGGGGGAAGGGTGAGCTGTGACAAAGCGAGAGAGAGGCATGGACATATATACACTACCAAACGTAAAACAGATAGCTAGTGGGAAGCAGCCGCATAGCACAGGGAGATCAGCTCGGTGCTTTGTGACCACCTAGAGGGGTGGAGTAGGGAGGGTGGGAGGGAGGGAGACGCAAGAGGGAAGAGATATGGGGACATATGTATACTGATTCACTTTGTTATAAAGCAGAAACCGACACACCATTGTAAAGCAATTATACTCCAATAAAGATGTAAAAAAAAAATAATAAAAAAAAAAGAAATAGCTCCGAGATCTTAGAAAGTAGGGCACGTCTGTTCACTGGGATGTGTCTGAGAGGACGCCACAGTTTTTCTCACTCAGCCATCCTAGCCCAAGGCAGGTGCACTGGGAGGACACCCCCAGCAGGTGGAGGGCGTCAGCACCCTGTCCTCTGAGGCCAGATTCTCCCGGTGGAGGATCCCGGGCAGCCTGATGGTGTTTTGCCACAGCAGAAGGGAGGCACCAAGCCTAGGGACCCAGACTCTGAGTGAACCCACTGAGTCGCTATTCCACGTAGGCACTGCTCTAAAGGTTTTGTTAAGTGGGAGCTAGAATTGGTCTCACTAATTTAGGGCCTGCGCACAAGTATGCAGCTGAGAGCAAATGCAAAACGAGCGATCTTGTTGCCTGGGGTACACTGGGGCAGGGTGCTTGTTGCCTGGGGTACACTGGGGCAGGGTGCTTGTTGCCTGGGGTACACTGGGGCAGGTTGCTTTACGTATATCGGTTAAGTTTAACTCAAATGCGGTTAATATGATGACAGAATAATTATTGTGCAAAATTAGGTACTTATAAGACAGACAGAAACTTAAAGCAAGACACAATGGTATTTCCAAGGATGTGAGACCCGCTGTATCCCACTCTTGAGTTTGGAGGCTGACCGTTACGGGCTGGCACTGCCGTCCCCTCAGAAGGAGCGCACTTGGTTCCCGCCCCTGCACAGAGGGTGGGAGCCGCGGTGCTCTTGGTCTGTCACCTTCCTGCTGCCAGAACAGTGAGCAGAGGCTCAGCAGAGGGAAAACCCTCCCTCGTCTCCGGATACCAGCTGCTGGAACGTATCTACATAAGACACCCCTTTAACTCTATGCTTCCGGCTGGGGTTCCCAACCTCGGCACCCAGACATTTTGGCTGGGTGAGTCTCTGGGGTGTGTGGGCGGGTGTCCTATGCAGGAGGCAGGGCAGCACCCTGGCCTCTGTACTCCACATACCAGGAGCGACTCCCGCCCCAGGTGTGACAGTCAGAAGGTATCCAGACACTGCCAGCGTCCCCGGGGTGGGGGGCAGAATCACCCCGATACGACGGCCTCAGGCAAAGCCCGTGTACTCGGGCCACAGGGCTACAGTCCCCTGGGGACCTGCTCTCTTCCTGGTGCTCTGTACTCAGTGGGGAAGTTCCCGAGCCCTCCCCGTAGCTGGATGGAGGCCCCGACGGGATTGTCTCTCAAAATGAAACGGACACCGTTTTCCATCCAAGAATCTGCAGAGCTGGGTTTGCAAACTGTGGTGGCCCAGAGAGGTGATGCTAAACTCTAGCGGCTGAATCTCAACGGGGCTTCTGCGGATCCAAGTCACTGAACGGCACCCTTGCTTCCATGTCATATTCGAGAACACGCTGAGCCGTGCGGTTTCTTAGTTCCTCCAGCAGTAAGTGGGGTACTGCTGCCCATCAAGATACAGAGTAGAAAAAAGCCCAAACACATTTCAGCTACGTTCTAGCTGGAAAACGCTGGAAGGGGAACAGAACAGTGACCCTAGGGGGGTTACAGCAGTTTGGGTAGCAAACGGGCTCATTCTAAACACTCTTTGCCATGGCACTCCTGCCAGCTCTTCCACCTTTGAAGGAAATCTGCCCTCGGATGGAGGAACCGACCTGCAGCGCGCGGCTTAAAACGTGCCCCGAAACAGCCCTGGGTCCCGGGGCACTCATCTCACTGGAAAGTCTCTGCTTCTTCCTGTGCTCGGGTAGTTCAAGCATCTTCCAGACAATGAATTACGACCCACCAGAGTCTCGGAGAGGATGAGGGAAAGCCTTGTAACGTCCACCTGCCCGGTTCACCCCGGGAACTTCAAGGCTTGTAAAACAGAAACAGGACGCCTGGCTCTTTCTTTCTCCATCAGTTGCAGCCTCAGTTCCTGGCTTTGCTGCCAGAGAGGCCGGGGCTGAAATTCCCCAGAAATTCCCACCGCAGGGTCTGATCTTCGGGGATCGAGCTATAAGCCACTTGTTGACAAAGTTGATTCGGATGGTGTCTTTTTGTGAGAGCTGGATATGGGGACATAAGACACTATTGCCTTTGTCTGGGGATTTATTTTCAGACACGTCCCAGCATCAGGCTGTTTTCTAGAAAGGCATCAGGGTCAGCGAGCTTGCCAAACACTAGACGGGTTTCTTTGCACTCAATGGAAGCCGCCATTGTTTCTAGGACTGCTGCTGGTCACCTGATAAACTGTCTAAAGAAATTCGGCGAGAAATGACACACGCAGAAAGAATTTTAAGATGCCTATGCACGCTTACGTAGTATGTGAAATATATTTAAAGTAAAAATGAAATTCTCTCATCTGAGGTAGGACTAGGGTCTCCTCTCCATCACTGGCTCGTCTGGATACGGGAACGGCATCACCCGAGCTCCCCTACAAACTCTCCCAAGGATGGGGAAAAATAAAAGTCCTCAACGATCCAAATCCCGAACTACATCAGGCCCACACGCCAGTGACTCCCGTGCAGTCTCCAGCCCCCTCTCCCAGGAATTTTACATCGTGCGATGTTTCCTCCCGTCACCCACTCCTCAGCATGTTCAAGACAATGGGCAGGCTGATGACCATGGACCCGAAGGACCCACACACTGAGCCTTCCTCCAATGTAAACATTCTTTTTTGTTTGAGGAATTCAAGATAAACTTGCCAAAAAGCCGCAAATTCCCAACCCCAAAGTAAACCAACGGGCCTGCGTTTTTTGGGGCTGGTGACTTTTTGGACAGGGCAGAGCATTTCCTCAGGGCCAGAAGCACTGTGCAGACATCCCAGCAGATACGAGGGTGTATCTGCTTCCACAGAGCGGCCGTGAGCCGTGGGTGAGGTGGAGTGAGGCCATCGCTTCATCGTCACTGTTTTGAACAATTTTCTCAGAGCTTAGGAAAATCACAACGGACGGAATGACTCCTCTTACACGGCTGCCTGCTGGACAGGCTCCATCTGTCCCCAAAAGTTCTTTGAAGAGCAGGGTAGTGTCATGTGCTCCAGATGAGTTTGGGATAAGCCAGGATGGTCTGGTCACCATGACACCGGCTGGACCTGGGTCCTCAAGCGCCTCCAGGTGAGCTGAGTGGGTGAGTGGTGGACAGACCAGCTCTCGCTCCCTTGGAGGGAGAATGTACAATTTATGCTTTTTACAAAAATTAGATGATGCCTTTAGCAGAATGCTCCAGCTGTTAACACACCAGGAAACGCAAGAAACTGGTAACTTGGATTTCCAGATCGAATATTTAATTTAGCAACGATTATAGAAGCCAAAGGCAGGATGGAGAGAGTGCCAAACTGGGCTGTAGTTGTTATTCTTTTCCTATGTATTTACTTATTTATTTAGGCTGCACTAGGTCTTAGTTGCGGCATGTGGGATCCTTTAGTTTTGGCATGTGGGCTTCTTCGTTGCGGCACGCATGTGGGATCTAGTTCCCCGACCAGGGATCAAACCCCGGCCCCCTGCATTGGGAGCGCAGAGTCTTACCCACTGGACCACCAGAGAAGTTCCCTGTTACTGTTTTCTGTTCTTGATGATTCAGGGTAAAACTACCAGCTCTCTCCTTAAGGTTTTGCAAATATTACAAAAGATTTGATTCTATTTATTTCTTTGATTTAAGTTTTGGTGACTGTAGCTTCCTTTCCCTTCTCCTTTCCTCCTTCCCCCGCTCCCTCCTTCCCCAAATGTTCTGCCTGGCCCCCAGCTCTATATTTTCCAAAATGCTGAGTGCCCAGAGCTTTTGTTCCAGTGTTTTATGTAGAAAGTTACTAAAGGTGGTCAGTACCTACACGTCGGCTGGAGCAGAACATATTCATGATTTGCAAAATAGTTTTTTAACAGGTGACCTAATATCAAAGTCAACGGAACGGCCCCGCATCAGAGCTTAGAAGAGGCCGAGGGAGAGTGTCTGCGAGGCTGGGCGTGCCCGCCGGGGCCTGGGGCCCGGGCAGCTGCAGACGCGGCCGCCGCGTGCCCCACTCTTACCTTCACGGCGTACTCGGCGTCTGTGGCCATGTGCACACAGCGCTTGCATACGGAGTAGGCGCCCACCCCGATGTCCTCCTTGACCTCATAGCCATCGGTGAAGCGGGTGTTGTTCCCGTGTAACTGCTGCAGAGAGAGCGGGCGGGCAGAGAGCGCGATCAGGGGCCTCTCGTGCAAGGGCACCGAACGTGGTGCAAAGGAGGCTTCAGCCCTTGCACGTGGGGACACGGAGGCCAGGAGGTGGTGGCGTCCTCGGACCACAGTCACGGAGCTAGCTGGCCGTGGTTCCAGATCTCAGCCCAGCTTCCCCATCTGTCGGGTCAGGACCCTGTTCTCAGACACCCAGCACCCTGTGTCGCTGACCTGCCTGCTTCCCCACAAAGGTCCGAGAGAGGTGAGAGGTCAGACGTCCCCGAGACCGGGTGCAGCTCTGACGCTGGTGTCCAGAGCGGTGTCCGGATGCCAACGTCTGATTGGGAATCTGACCCCCTGACGCCCCCTCGCCACCCTCACCCTACTGACTAAGGGCGCAGAGAGCGTCACCCATTACAGTGGACGCTGCCACAGCAAGTGTCCACTCTAGACACGCCGTGTCTCCCCAGAGGCCCTTGGGGAGAGAAGCATGGAAGCCCAACGCCATCTGCTGTGCCCTGCCTCGGCTCTTCAAGGAAACGTGGTCATGATCCCTTCTAAAATTCTCTACCTCTGCTCGTATTAATACGGTGGGAAACTCCTTATAAAAACAGCACCTTCACTGAGCCCCGAAGACTACATTTCACGATGGGGATTGGTGCCCACAAACCCAGCCACTCTCTCGCGGTGCTGGCTCGACTCTGCACAGCAGAGACCCCCAAGCGTGAGCCCTGCTGGGGCTCCAGCCACAGCCACACCACGATGACATCCTTCTCAGGACTCTTTCTGTCTTGAGGACAAACGTGAAGCACGGCTCAGATTACCATCTCAATGACCCCGGGGAGGCAGGGGGAGGAGTTCGTGAAGGAAGTGCACCCCAACTCGGCTGAGACAGCTCTGTCCACGGGTCGCCTCAGGGCGGCCACCTCCTTGCCCCAACCCGCTGGGGGCGAGCGGAGTCGGGCTGTACGGGATGCCCTGCACCACGGGGGGCTGATTACCTGCACGATGGGGTGAACCGCGGCTTTGTGCAGATCCTGCTGCGAGGGCTCCTGCGCCAAGCTGGAGGCCACAAAACTGAATCCTCTAAACAGATGGTGAGCGTTGGCACTGGGGGGGACGCCAGGTGAGTCTGCAGGTAACAACCAGAGAGTCAACAGCCACGACGTGGTGAGGTAACCCTGTGGGTGTGTGATGTGTGCGTGTGTGGTGTGTGTGTGCATGTGTGCACACGCACATGTGCATCTCTGTGATGTGTGCATGTGTGTGTGTGTCAGGTGTGCAGGTGTGTTAGGTGTGTGCATGTGTGCGTGGTGTGTGTTCGGTGCGTGTGGTGTGTGTGCATGTGTCAGGTGTGAGGCATGTGTGTGCATGTGTGTCAGGTGTGTGTGCGTGTGTGTCGGTTGTATGTGTCAGGTGTGAGGTGTGTATGTGTCAGGTTGTGCACGTGTGTGTTCGGTGTGTGCATGTGTGCGTGGTGTGTTTGGTGTGTGTGCACATGTGCATCTGTGTGATGTGTGTGCATGTGTGTGTAAGCACACCTTACAGGTGTGTCAGGTGTGTGTGCGTGTGTGCATCTATGTGATGTGTGTGTCAGGTGTGAGGTGTGTGTGCCAGGTTGTGCATGCGTGTGTGTTCAGTGTGTGTCGGGTGCATGCGCACGTGTGTGTTTGTCAGGTGTGAGGTGTGTGTGTGTCAGGTGTGAGGTGTGTGTCAGATGTGTGTCAGGTGTGAGGTGTATGTGTGCCAGATGTGTGTATGTGTCAGGTGTGTGTCAGGTTGTGCACGTGTGTGTTCGGTGTGTTGGGTGTGTGCACACGTGTGTTTGGTGTGTGTGTGTCAGGTGTGAGGTGTGTGTATGTGGTGAGTGTGTGTGTTGGAGAATGGGGTGAAACGGAGATCAGACAGCCTGAACCATATGAAACCACACTTTACTCTGGGCGGTGCCAGTGGTTTGATACCCGGCAAAAATACCCAGAGCAAAAACTTGAGGGTAATCGTTGATCATCACTTACTAGATATTCATTCTTAGTGGCAACCCTCTGCCCTGCGCACTCCAGACCGAGCCCAGAACCACCAGCAACCTCGGGGTGAGCTGTCACTCCTGGGCCAGGGCAGAGGAGGCCACCCTCTGAGTTTCTCAGGTCAGCAGGAACCGGGCACAGGGATGCAGGCCCGGGCATTGGTGACTCTTCTGTCCCCCCTGCCCCAGGCCCGAGGAGCTCGAGGGCAGCACGCAGGGTGCTCTGCTCCCAGGGAGCCTCAGGGAGCCCTTCAATCGTGACCCCTCTAAGCTCTGTCGATTTGTCTGAAGGCTTGACTGCTGTTGAGATGGGTCCCAGTTCAAGGTAGAAGTGGAGTTATCTACCAAAGTACAAAATACACCTGTCTTTTGAAGAGCAACTAGACTTTTATGAATTTATCTGACAGAATTACTTTCAAAAATGCTTAGAAATAAATGTAGAAAATGTTTGTCTTGGTGTAGATATATACTGATTTAATGGCATATTACTCAGCCTTTAAAAAGAATAAAATAGTGCCATTCGCAGCTACACGGTGGACCTAGAGATGATCATACTAAGCGAAGTAAGTCAGACAGAGAAAGACAAATACCATATGATATCACCTGTATGTGGAATCTAAAATACGACACGAACGAACCTATCTACACAACAGAAACAGACTCACAGACATAGAGAACAGACTTGTGGTTGCCAAGGGGAAGGCGGAGTGGGGAACAGAATTACTGGGAGTTTGGGGTCGGCAGATGCAAACTATAGTACGTAGAATGGATAAACAACAAGGTCCTACTGTATAGCACAGGGAACTATATTCAATATCCTGTGATAAACCATGATGGAAAAGAACATGAAAAAGAATATATATATATGTATAGCTGAGTAACTTTGCTGTATAGCAGAAATTAACACAACACTGTAAATCAACTACATGTCAATAAAATTTAAAAACAAAACAAAATGTGATCTTTAAAAACTCTAAAAAAAGAGAAAAAAAGAAAATGTTTGTCTTAGCAATATTTGTAATAGCAAAACAAACAAACAAACAAACAAAAACTGGAGACAACCTAAATGTTCACCACTGAGGAAACCATGCACAAGACCAACAACGTTCATGCGTGCAGGTAACACTAGTTAAGACTACGATACCCGGGATGAGACACGGCTGTGTGAACTGACACAATAGTCTGTCAAGCCAAAAAAGAGAAAACAAGCTGTAGAACGTACACACTGTAGGAAAAAATGTTTTTTTAATTTTTTAAAAACTTTTTTTACATCTTTATTGGAGTATAATTGCTTTACAATGGTGTGTTAGTTTCTGCTGTATAACAAGGTGAAATCAGCCATATATGTACTAAAACACATTACAATAAACTCATAAGCAATATATAACAATATGATAACAAATTCTATCACTTAGGCATTATATATATAAATCTATAATAATACATAAAGTATATAATGTGGATTTAAATGTTTCTTACAACGTACGTATGTAAGATTTAAATCCATATTATATAGAAAACTCCGGCGAGTGGGACTGGAAAGGCCATAGGAGTGGGGGTTTGCTTTTCTACTGCCTTCCTTTTCTGCTACCTTTTTACTTGGCCTTGATACTTCACTTTGATGTGGAAACAGTACACTAAAGCTTCCATGGTGGGGCAGGTGGCTGGGGGCTTGGAGGGTGAGCTGTTGCAGAGAATGTGGGTTTTATTCCTGAGCATTTTATTTTGAGGGAAAGGCGACTGGGGCGCTCCTTCCACACCTGGGAGCTACACCACGAGCTGCGTGATGTGGGATCTCTCCCTGCAGATAAGCGGCCGACCCGGTGGCCCACACGGCTCTTCCAGGAAGACCTTGCCAGGTGACAGGGGGCTTCACGTGCCTGGCCCACCGCACCTTCAGCATCTTGGACCACGAGGGAGAAGACTCGGGTCTCAGCCCCGTACCTGTTACCTAGCAAAGAGCTCCGGAGTCACCCCGGAGCTAATGAGATCAGAGCTGACTGTGTTTGGAAATAAGCTGCGAGGCTAGAGAAGCTTAATTAAAAAGCACAAGGCTCGGCTGAGTCATTTTTAGAATCTGGAAATGATGCACCGCAGGACAGCAGAGGCAGCAAGTGTCCTCTGAAGACGCTGGGCTTTGCTCCCGGGCTGGCTTTGCGCTTTGCCTTGCTTCGCCCTGCACAGAACCCTGGCTTTGAGGTCTGCCTGCTCTTAAAAGTCCCCCAGGCTACCGCGTCCTGCCCTAGGTCTGCACAAGCACAGGGATATAGCATCGATTCAGCCACCGTCAAGCCCCGAGGCGCAGGTTTTAGATGCAAGAACTGGAGCCCGTCCCAGGAACTAGTGTGAGCTGTGCAAAGGTTGAGGGCCGAGTGCATGGAGGCTCAGTTACAGCACCTGGGAGTGTGTGTGTGGTGGGGAGGTACTGTCCGGTGAACTTGAACTGATACACCTTCCCTAGTGAATGGAAAGTCTGTAGATCAAATAAGGAAGGACTTTCAACCATCAAGGAGGCGTGAAGCCCAGGGCCATGCCTGCTGTGCCCGGGCTGCCTCTCCCTGCTCAGACCAAGAGATCAGCTGAGGTTCACATGTACTTCACGAGAGGTTGTCACAGCCAACACTGGGTCCGTGTAGCTAGATGGTGACCACGTGGTAGGTGGTATCAACGGCATTTAACACGCTTTATAAGTGGCTAGGGAATGCCGATTCTTAGCTCGGTACTAAGAGAAGAGCAAAGATGTGAGTTGGATGAAAGGAAATTTAAAGCTGAGTACAGTCAACCTTCGTTGATCCTAGGAGTGATTTCTGACTTGTGCAATACGTTTCTGGGTCTTTAAATCTTAGAGTGGCATCTCCCATCGGTCAGCAGGCTCTGATGGGCAGCTGGTGTGTCTTCAGGGAACATCCACCAGCTTCAGCATCGGTTGAAGTTAAAAAGGAAAGACTTTAAGGCCACTACAAAGAATTCCGACAGGCAGCATCCGAGTCTCACGCAGGATGTGGCTTACCCGCTGTTTCAGAATCACGTCACCTCTGCTGCCCTTTAAGAGCCGTGCGCTCAGCTCACGTGCTTAGAAAATTCTACTCTCTTATAAATATAGAGAGAGAATGACTACCTCCTCAAAGGCAAACTGTGTCCTGCAATAAGTTGACTTTAAGTACAACTGATTGGAGAAATCCAAATAGTAAGGAGTAAAAAAGCCAGTTCTGGACGTCATTAAAATGCACGGTGTCTAATGACGTTTTCCTTCGGCTGATAATAAAATAAATTTGAATTCTCTGTGCACAAAACGTTCACGAGGTGCTAAAAAAAAAAGCCTGCTAACCTCACAGGCCGACTAGGTCGGAGTTTAAATTCTTCACGGATAACACAGAAAGCAGGTAAAGGCGAACGATTTCGAGTGGGCTGCATGAGCATCTTCTTGCTAGGCAGCACAAACGTGGTCTTTATTTCAGTATTTTAAGCACAGAGTCCGAATGACGGAAACCCTCGGTGAAACAGTGCACATTTCATTGAGGACCGGGAGGTCGTGTGGGTGGTGGTCACAGGCAGTGTCCTTTGTCAGGGTTAATCGTTTGTGTTCCTTTACATTCAGGTAAACCACAGGAGGAGAAAGAAAGCGACCTGCTCAGGTGAGCTGCGGGCACACCCGGGATGGAATCCCCAGTCCTTCCCGATCTTTCCAAACTCTGAAGCTAAAAAGTAATCTGATTCTGTGAAGTGGTCAATTTTGTCAACAGGAAGGACTGACCCCAACACCCAAGAACCTTCTGAGGCCGTTGAGAACTGGAGAAACACCGGACCGTCTCTACTAGAGAGGACAGACCTAGATCTCCACCTCCTCGGCAGCCACGGTACATCTAGCAGCAGCGATTACCCCAGACTGTGACAGCAGGCATCACCCTAGCTCTGTCCCTGAGGACAGTCTTAGTTTTATCTGGGGGCTGCAGGAGGACCCGAAAGAAATGAGTGAGCGTCTGCGTCCCGACTCCCTCATTGATAGCCCCCAGAATTTGCTTCTTTCTCGGTCCTGGAGCCCCTGCTGTGTGGGTCAGGAGATGCCCTGGGACCACCAGCGGCCCCATGGATGCCCCCAACCCTTTGTGTTTGCACAGAGCTCACACCCCTAATGTGCCCGCCCCCGGCGTGTGGGACACAGGCTCTCACCAACAGCTTAAACCAGAGGGGGCCCAGTGGACTCTCTGTTGCAACTTTATCTACTTGATGTCTTCTATCTGACCATCTATTTGTTTCATGATCCTTTTTTAATCACAGAAAATTTTAGATGCAATAACAGTGAGAAAAGCATGGGAACCCCCCATGGGCACATCACACAGCCCCAAGAGCTACCAACTGGCTGAACTTTTCCCACCCATATCTCCAGAAGGGGCAGGTTAATTTGTTTTTTAGACAAAATCACCATACCTTCACTGGGATGAACTGAACCGTGCCCCACAAAATTCACGTGTTGAAGCCCAATGTGGCTGTATTTGGAGAAGGAGTCTTGCGGAGGGTAGTTAAGGTTAAATGAGGTGATGAGGGTGGGACTCTGATTCAGCAATGCTGATGTCTTTATAATAAGAAGAAGGGACACCAGGGACTTCTCTCTCCTTCTCCTCGAGCACAAAGTAAGGCCATGTGAAGACACAAAGAGAAGGAGGCCGTCTACAAGCCCAGAAGAGAGCTCTCACGGGAAACCAAGATAAATTTCTCTAGTTGAAGCCGTCCAGTCTGTGGTATTTTGTTATGGCCGCCTGGGTAGACTAGGACAATTACCGTATCTAAAAAAGGTTAGTATTAATTTATCCATATCACAAAATGACAAATTTTAAAGGGAGCTGACCAGTTCTGATTGAATTTGGTAGACCTTAGGAGTAATTTAAGACGTATCATAGAGGCTAAGTACACAAGTCCATCTGCCGTGCCGAGATACAGTAGCTGATGCAACTTTTCAAACACGTGTTTGTTTTTTTGTACGAATAAGAACTGTAGTCCACACATTAACAGACTTAACAGACAGGCTCCCTCTTCCCATAAACCCTCCCTAATTAAACAAGAGATTCTCATTGTCTTGAGGTTCTTTTCTCGAGCTTGCCCGGGTGTGTCCCTCTGACAGGTGGACACTGGATTGACAACTTAGGCCAAGAGGCAGCATGAGGTGGGCGGGGGATACAGACACCTGGGAAATTTCCCAGCTGGGTATTACCTGGGCGCTAACTGATAAGTGTTTCTGTCACGTAAGCCTTTACTACGAGCAGAGGAACAAGAGGACTGAGGACTGTATCCCATGGAAGGGCCCTTGAACATGGCGCTCTCTGGCTCCTGGATGCCTGTCCCTACCTGGCCAGGTTGGAGGACCCACCATGGGAAAGACACACAGGCCCGCCCCCCTCTCCCTGCCTGCACGCACCTGTGGGCGTCCTCGCCGTGAACTCGGGGTCGAAGTGGAAGGTGTCCTCTGGCCTGCCCACCGCCGGCTTGAAGGGCGGCTTGATCTCCTTCCTGTACAGCTTCTGCGTGGACAGCAAGACAGGGCGCTGAGGGCCAGCAGGGAGAGTGCGGGCGGGAAACCCATCTGTGCCACCTGCCAATCAGGTGCTAGCACCCGGCAGCCCCTCCCAGAGCTCTGCCACGTTTAGTAACGCACACAAAATATGATATCTGTTGTATACGACACAGAATAGTTACATAGTTTACAAAGAGGCATAAAGGCCACAGTTCGAGGGAAAAGGGTCTGGGGACATCTAAGTATTCTTGATTTTAGGGCAATGGCTTTCAACCTCTTTCGGGCAGCAGAATCTTCTTCTTCAAGTAAAATCTGACAGGACAGCTATGCCCTGCCCCACCCCCAGGTAACAGCAGGAAGAGCCCTGCTCCTTGGCAAGTGCTTCCCGCCCCGGCGACCTCGGAGCCAGCACCCGGGACCCTGCTCTGCGGGGACACAGACCCCATCCGGGTCCTTCCTCACCCACACCCCAATGCCTGTGCACCTCCCTGGGGCACCTACTCCGGCTGCCACCAAATTTGGGCGTCCAGACCCCTCTGCTCAAGTCGAGGGGCTGCGTCGGGCTCTTGGGTTTAGTTACACATTTTTGTGCACTTTAAGGGCCTGACGAGCACGAGCCAGAGAACTGGCCACGTGTGGAGCTGCCTTCGGTGGGATGCAGAGGCCACACCCTCACGTGCACTGTTCCAAGCCTCGCAGGCCCAGCAAGGACCCCTTCTGCTGGAAGGGGTCCTGATCCAGGACTGTTTCCCGGCTGGAAACACCAGGCTCAGGCACTTTTCGGAGCTCCTGTTTCACCAGGTCTGGACTCAGGACCCCCCCCCCCCACCCCCCGTCGGGGGAGTCTGGAAATGGAGCCAGTGACTTGTGGAGATCCGCTCTCTATCTTTCAATAACACAGTAAAGCAGATTTTGTCACCCGAGTTTCCAGACGAGGAAATAGGCTAAGATTAGGTAAGACCCCCTCCAGGGTCAAGGGAGACGAAGGGGCAGACGGGAGGAGGGCCTGGGTCTCCAGACTCTTCCCATCCCAGGGGAGACCCCGCCCAGAGCGCAGCCTTCCAGAAGGCGCCGTCAAACAGCTGCACTGACCGGTGGCCGCTGGGCTCCCTCCCAGGGCTCAGAGCAGCTGGGGCTGCAGGTGCGCATGTGGAGCTGGGGGGGGGGGGCGCCGTGCACTTGGGAGCCACGGAGGAGAAAAAAACAAGTTAATTCAGTGGAGCATTATTCGGTCATTTCCTGCCCTGGGTGAAGAGATGTCATTACGAATTGAGTGACTCTATAAACCCTTTCCAGATAGAAAGAGGATGCCTTCCACGCGGACACACCGGTAGGGTGGGAATGCACCTCCCTGATGCATGCACTTGTCAGGGGAAGTCTAATAAGCAGGGGCGAGCTCGGCACCCCGATTCAAATGCTGCCCAGCCTGGCCTGCGGGGCTCGGCTCTCCCCTCCCACCAGCGATATTTGAGCTGGCTTATTAAATAAATATTTGTCCTGATCCAGTAAAAATCACATCCTCTCCCTCTGCCTTCACGAGTCCTGTAACTTCCCAGAGAAGGGGGAGGGACAGGGGAATCTCCACCGCAGCAGGACTCCCGCTTCTATGACGAGGGGTGTTTTGTTTACAGGAGAGATTTCCATTATAAAAACACACGTGTGGCTGCCAGAGGTGGGGTGGGGCTTGGGAGAGTTTGGGGAGGGGGGTTGGAGCGGCTGAAATGGACCCAATGAAAGGAAGAGGATCGAAAGGTGCAAATTTTCGGTTATAAAATAAATAAGTCCTGGGGGTGCACAGGGCAGCCTGGTGGCTACAGTTCGTAAGACCGTGCTGCAAGTTCTCTGCACAGGAAAAAAAATCTCTTATAACTGTGCGGAGATAGATTTTAACTAGACTTATTGGAGTGATCACTTCACAATGCAAAGATCAAATCATTACGTTGTACACCTGAACCTAACATAATGGTTTTTTAATTTTATTTTTTTACTTTTTATTTTTCTTTTTCAAACAGTTTATTTGTTGTTTAGCTTACAAATGACCAAGTTTTTTTGGGGGGGGGGTTTGTTTTTTACAGCCCATGCTGTCTCTTTCTCTAAAATTTAATTAATTTATTTATACAGCAGGTTCTTATTAGTTATCTATTTTATACCTATTAGTGTATATATGTCAATCCCAATCTCCCAGTTCATCCCACCACCCGCTTTCCCCCCTTGATGTCCATATGTTTGTTCTCTACATTTGTGTCTCTACTTCTGCCTTGCAAACCGTGAACCTAACATAGTGTTATATGTCAACTGTATCTCAATACACACACACACACACACACACACACACACACAGAACTGGTTGTCATTTCATGCAAATGAGAGACATTTTGCATCTGAAGCCTGAAGCTCACACATTTCAGTTCCTCTCCCCACCCCAACTCCCAGGCCGATCCTTCTACTTGCCTCCGTTGACTGCAGCTCACTGGTCCTGGCTGGGAGGCTGACCCCTTGGGAGAAGACGCAGCCCCTGACTTCCAAGTCCTCAGCCATAAGGAGAAGAGTTCGTCGGAATCAGACTGTCCCCTGGCCGTGAGCTGCTGTGGACTTAGTTTGGGTGGAGAGCACTGCACCCTTTTAACTGAGGTATCTAGTGATGACTCGGGAAGCGAGAGAGGACGTGGTACCCGGGGTTCCCCGCCCAGGACGGTGCCCGGCTCACGCTTGCCCCACCCTGCCCCGTGCAGAATCCCAGCTCCAGACGCCCACCAAGCCAGTCCCAGAACCCGGTGTGCAGCGTGTACAACCTCTGGCTTCGCATGGCAACGTGTGCAAGCACATGTCTGTGTTTCCCTGCATTTTCCAAACCGCCTCTGTAAGCCTGTGCCTCAGCTACGGAGAGCCTGACTGACCCGAGGCACAGCGTGGAAGAAAGCTTCCCAAGGCTTGCAGGAGAGCAGCAGGAAGTCCTCTCGAAGACCCCTCTTCACCCCGACACTGGTCCCTGCAGAGACAGAGCCTGTGAGCGTCATCTGCCCACCGGCCCCCAGACCTCCACCCTCTCTGTCTCCGGAGGTTGTTGCGGTTTCATCCTGGTTTCAAGTGGGCAGCAAAGAGCTGTGTAGGCCACCTGGGGTGTTTGGTCACCCTGCCCTTCGGATACACCCTTGTGTTTGCTGCAGTCTTAAAGGCCTGTCAATGTCTTCCTGTCACTGGATAAACATTTTGGAAAGTGCTAATATGTGTTATTCTTATACATGTTTTTTCTTTCTTTCCAGGTGTCCAAACCTAGGAGTGGGTTTGAGGATTTAGGGAAAAGGTGACCTTGCTTCTCATTCTGTAATGTCCGCTGCTGTGCACGGGGTCAAATGGAGAATGAACAGTCAGATGTATTCTGTGGACTTTGAGCTTGACGAGGTGCAGGCATAGTTCTGACCTAGATTCCCCTTTCTGAGCCTCTGGAACAATTTACCCCACACTGATGGAAGGAAAGTGGGATCTCATGACCAAATGCACCAGGCATCACCTTCAATCATGGCATTTGTCCCAGGATCTCAGGATGATGATCTCAAGTTGCAAGGTGTAGCAACGCTGGAACGGATTTCACATCGCACGTGTACAGGCTGGGATGCTCTCTGCAGGTGCATCCAAATTCTGCTTATACCTAAAAGACCTTCAGGTGACTCGGGAAGGATAGAGGAAGCAAAATAAAAATAGCAACTGAAGAGATAATGAAGAGAAGACTGATTCTAGTTCGGGGTCACAGACCTAATGTCTGTTTTCTGCCGGCACTTTTGGCTCCGGGCATTTCAAAATCAACATGCTCTAATTAGGCAAAGGGCACCGTTAGAGATGATTCCTGAAATAGCAACGCAGAAATGATGCAGATCCAGATGCAGAGCGACGGCAGGACAGGAGGAGGAACAGGAAGAATTTCATGACTGCAGCATGCCGTGGGCGGATCTGGGGCGTCTGGTCCACGAGGTGCAGAGCTCTGCTTCCACTGGTGACCCCACCGTGAGCTGCTCCAACCCCAGTATCTGGATTTACAAAACCCCCGAGCCAAAGGGCGATTAAGTCTTTGAACAAAGACACCTGTCGGCTCCTTGGAAGGGTGAGTTCTCCTGGTGTACTTAACATGGGAGTAGATCGACAGCAAGCTTCCAGTGGGCCGTGGAAGGGGCCCACGCACGGTGAGATGCCAAGCAGCAGCGGGTAGTTCCCGGGACCCAAACTGGAGGGGTCCCCCCTCTGCGGCCCGGAGCCCCACTCTCCTCCTGCCAGCCCACACGGCCGGCGATCTGGGGGCTCTGCACACGATGCCGGGTCGCCCAGGGACGGGGTGCACTCCTCTCACTGCCTTGGGTTCAGTTCCCCCCGGGGAATCCCTCCCATCTCACACCCACCAACCGGTGATGTGCTTGGAAGGGTTTCAGAAAGTAAAAAGAACAGCACAAGCATACTCCCAGCGTTAATAAAAGTGACTGGAAGAATGAGTCGTCATAGTTACAGGGCGGGCCTTGGCTGTGGAAGCGTCATTCCCACTGTGAGGGGAGCCCTGCTCATGGGGCCCGGGGTGATTAACTTGGACGAAGCTTATTTGGGGTCTGTGCTCACTTTTGTGTTCTCGGCACCGCTCCAGCCACAGGGGAAAAGTAAGCGCAGCTTCTGTGCCCGACTCTCCCATCACCGGCTGCAGAGGCTTTCAGTCTATAATTAACTTGTAATTTTTCATTGCTCCTACCGCAGGGAGCGAGCTTTCAGGGAGGATGCCTCCTGGGCAGGTGCTAATTGCTAGGCTCTGAGGACAAGGTGATGGCAGAGCAGGACAAACGGGGCAGTGCCCCCCACGTGCAGTGTCCCTGGACTCACTCTGCCCCAGCAGGAAACCCGAACACCCCAGGGAGAAGCGCGGGACGACAGGTATTTACTTAAAAAAACCAGAAACTTCTGCTGGCAGTTCTGGGTCACAGAAGGAAGCAGAGGTGAAGTCACATCCTTATATGTCCCAGGCTGGATCCTGAGGCCGGCCCTGGGGTAGAGTCGGATAGTCAAGGAGATGCCTTGTCACTGTCACTCTGAGCATCTGCCTGGCAGTGGGAAGGCCCGTTGGTACTAACAGTTTTTGCAAATGCGTCTCCCTCCCCTGTGGTTTCCAGTTATCTAAGCTGCCGAAAGCAGAACGAGCGCATCTGGACAAATCTATCCCGTGCACGTCCTTCTAAAGCCGGGGCCGGTCACTGGCCAGGACCCAGCGGCCCCCACGGGGCTGACCAGCTCGTGCCGGGGCTGGAGAGGACGAAAGCTCATCATCCCGGGAAGGGCCCGAGCGGCTGGAGCGAGGCTGCGGTCCCAGGAGATCTTTGCTGGGAGGACTCCCTCCCCCCCTCCCCCGCTCCCCCCCTTGTCAATCCTCCTCAAATCTCTGCGGCGTCACCCCCTCCCAGACGGGACAGCCCCACCGCACGCCTCTTCCGCGGCTGGACGACGGCACACCTGCACCCCCGGGACTTGAAGCAGCTTGAGGACAGCTGTGTCTTTGCATCGTTATGTCCCGGACACCTGCTCACGTTGACACGGGCAAGCCCCAGGTAGTCATTAAATACACCAATGCGCACAAAAGTGGTCTCTCAGTCCTCCCCATCTCTGGCTGCTTCATCCAGAGCGAGGGATGCACTGAGATCCTCGCACGCCTCTGGCCCTGCCTGGTCATCCTCGGGGAATGGAAATGACAGGAGGTAAGGCTGTCTGAGTGCGTCAGAAGGGTCTCTCTCAAAAACCAAACCAAACCAACAAGAAATGAAACGAAACGCTAAAAGCAACGGAAGAAACTTCCCAACCTAACTCCAGCCTGATTGCTCTGACATGACGCAGAAGTACCACCTCCTTGGTACAGGAAGCCAGGGGCTTTGCGCCGACCACAGAGCCAGGCCCAGCCGTGCACCGGGGCTGCTCTAAATGGCCGGGCGCCTCAGCTCGTGCTCAGGGCTCACGCAGACCTGGGCTTTCTGGAACGCACGGGAACCCGGCCTGCAGTGTTCCAGGGCCACTGCGCTGTGAAAATCCCACGCACCTCACGAAGCTGACTTGGATCCCCCCGTGACAAGCCCCTTCTTCGGCGCCGTCCTGGGGTGAGCATCTCCCCAGCACCTGCCCACGGCCCCCCTTCCAGCCAGGCTCTAGTGTTGAGCGGTGTGGCCGCCGGGACCCCCTCCTTCCCCTCTGTGCTGGTCCCTTCCCACTGCAGCCCCTGCCCCAGCGATGCCGTCCCTATTTCCCAGGCGCCTCACGTCACCAGAGAGTCACCAGGTTTCTCTCTACTCTTACCTCTGAAACCGAGTCTAAGTGTGTGCATATATTCTACCCCACCGGCATCTAAAAGTAGGTTAGCAAACTACTGCCAGTCGGAGTGCTTCCTGGGCCGAGGTGGGGAGCGGAGGAGAGGCTGCAGGGGTGAGGCTGGGAAGCTCAGCGAGCAGCGGGTTTTACGTGCCGTTTGTGCGAAAATGTCCCCAGAGGTGAGACCTGGGGCGGGGCCTGCCCACCCACCGGAGCCAAGGCGCCACCCCTTCCCGAGGCCGCGGACACCCCACACTCCGCGGGGAGGGGGGCGGGCAGACATGGGCACTGACCTCTGCAGCATAGAGAGACTTTCACTTTGTAAACATTCTGGTCAAATCCTAGCTCGGGAAAAGAAAACCCCACAGCTAAGAGCTGTGTTTACCCAGTGGGAAAGGACCAAGGACCTGCTCCCAGAGGAGGCCTGCCGCCTCCAGACGGGGAGCCTGGCCCGGTGGTCGGCTGGCGCCCTGGGAGCTGCCTGCCCTGACCCTCCCCCGCAGAGCCAGCAGCCGGGCGCCGGGGAGGTGAGAGTCGGGAACTTCTGAGCCGGCGTCCAGCTCCACGCCGCGTCCAGTCGGGCGGCTGGGAGCGCTGGACCCGGGGTCCTCCTTGGTGCGGGGGGGCGCAGTCCACATCCATCCGGCAGCGCGGAGCCGGCGACGTCCCCTGACTCTGACCCGACCTGCCCGGGCCCCTGAGCTCTCCCCAGCAGGCCTGACTGCTGGATTTGTCTGGACCCTGACCCGGCTCAGCAAGAATCCTGGTCGGTGGGTTTAGCCGGAGGCCCCTTACCCTGGTGCTTCCTCTCAGTCCCTTTCTGGCCCCTGACACGCCCCCTCCTTCCTTGTTGTATTCGGAGTTGAGCCCCATCTCTCTCCCGACGGCTGGACCCCCTACCCGCCTGCAGTGGTCCCCACGCCATCTCGACAGCCCCCCGAGCGAAGTCTTCTTTATGTCTTTAACAAGCGTCCCGAACAGCTTTGTCTTTTCTGGTCTGGACAATGCTTTTCTGCAGCAACATCTACAGGACTGCTGAGTGCGGGCGTGATCCTGCTAGAGGCAGGGAGCAGCACCGAATCTGGGCGCCCAGAGGCCCCAAACTGAAAGCTCTGTGCAGCCCAGGAGCGGCCGAGGGGCCCCTTCAGCCTTCTGCTGGGCCCAGGGTGGCCTCTGCTCTGCCCTCAGGGAGGTGGCCCGGCTGCAGGGCCACTGAGGCCGGCCGGTCTCTGACAGGGAAAGTGTGGAAGGGGTTCCAGGCCTGGAGCCGCAGGGAAGGGGTGGCGGTCCCTGGTCTGCGCCGGGGAAATGCCTGCGCGTTCAGAGCCCCCCAAGGGAGCGCGCTCCCCCAGGTGACGGGTCTATACTGACCTCGGGTTTGTACCAGCAGCTGTCGACTCCCCCGCCCCACCTCCCTGTGCTTTCTGTGCAGTCGGGACCCTGGCCTGCAACTTACGTTCCAGTCGATGGTGACAAAGAAAGGGTGGCGCTTGATCTCCTCCACGCCGTCCAGGCCAGCACCTGCCATGACCACAGAGCAGAGATGAGCATCAGAGCAAACCCGTGACTGCAGTTCTGACGCAGCAGGGAGGGGGCTGGGGTCCTGACGCCCTCCAGGGGGAAGGAGCCCCCAGCTGCGACCTCTCCTGCCAGCTGCCCCCTCACAGCCCATAGCGGCCACCACTCAGCCCTGCAGAGCTGTAACCAGGTGAGGTGGCAGAGAGGGGGGCGGGCAGGCTAGACCCTCCTGCTGCAGGTGTGGGGATGCCCGGGCACCTGGGCAAGGAAGCGGAGGCCCATCCCAGTCTCCATCAGAGCCAGCATCAGGCCGGGCCTTCCAGAGGATGCGAACACGCCGGCGAGGGCAGGGTGGAGGCTATGGCGCAGAGAGCCTTGTACGGCTGCTCTGGGGCTTACAGGGAAGGGGAAGGAAGCCAGGGCCTGGAGAGGCCGTTTCTAGCAGGATGGGAACCTGGAGAGAGACGGAGGTGGCCTGTGTCCACCTGGGCCTGCGCGAGACAGAGGTTTCTTGTCACCTGGACACTGTGTACAAACAGTGCTGCTTCGCCGACTCCTTCTGCCTAATCTCTCCCTGGCTTGTTGCTTATGTGAAATCCTGAGCCCCAAGGGAGGAGGGATGGGTGAGGGCGTGCAGAGGACTTCGGACACCTAAAGGTAGACACATGTCGTCATGCACTTGCTGAAGCCCGTAGCTACCCCTCCCAGAGTGAACCCTGATGTGAACCGCGGGTTTCAGGTAGTAACGACGTGCCGATACTGCTTCACCACTTCTAACAAGCGCATCAAATCAGCAAAAGCTGACGCCAGGGGACACTGCGTGCAGGGGGTGACGGAGCATGTGGGACTCGCTGTACCTTCTCTTCCATTTTTTCTGCAAACTTAAAATGGCTCTAAAAATAACTCTATTAATTAAAAAAAAAACCCAAACCAAAAATCAAACAGCCAAGCCCTAAGGCCCCATGAGGTCTGCGTTTTCTCCAGGATAGGAAGGTGAGTCAGGGAGGGGCCGGGAAGCAGCGGAGATGCGAGAAGGGGTGGCAGGCAGCCTCGGGCCAGGCGACTCCTGCTCCAGCTTTGTCTGGGGAAACGGGTCCTGCGTCTCAATCAACCAGGTCGTGTGTGAGGCCCACACAGGCTTCCCGGTTCTGCACCCCGAGCGCTGGGGCCCAGCCCCGCCCCGTTCAGAGGCTCGGCCCGCGTCTGCCCCACTAGGCTGAGCCGCCCCCCTCATCCCTGGGAGGGAGGCAGGCGGCTGGGAGGCCGGAAGCAGGAAGGTGTGGAGGACAGCGCGAGGCCCCCCGGAGCCGCCGTGGTCACCGCGGAGCCCCCTGCCCGGCCTTGCCGTCCAGCCTGAGAAGCGGGAGGACCCTCTCCCCGGACGCCGGGGGTCCCGGGAGACACAGCCCGCTGTGGGCTCATGGCTTCCCGTTGTCATCTCCAGCCCTGTTTCCTGGTCAAAGCCGTGACATGGGCAGAAAAGGAGGTGCGAAGCTGCCCGTGGCATCGGGGTCACCTCTAGGTGGACGAGGGCCCAGCTAGCTCCCACTCCCTGGGGAAGCCTGGCCAGGCCAGCACCCTGGGAAAGAGGAGCCCCTGGCCTTGTCACCACGCTGGACTCGGTGACCTGGTGATTGTCACCTTGGTATGCAAATGGACGAACAAGGGGAGGAAGCTGTCAGCCCCAGAATTTCCCCCTCTAGGGACACGGGGAAGTGGCGCGGGGCTGACACACCACAGGCGTTTCCCCCGCTAAATGCCGCCAACACCCAGTGCCCTGGGCACCATCCCTATTCTCTAGATAAGGAACCAGCCTGAAGGAGGCTGGGTAATGTGCCCAGGACCAAACCGGAGTTTAGGAGCAGAACCGGAAGACAGATTCCGCTCCCTGTCCCAGAACCCCACCCCGACGTGTGTATCCAATTTGGCCTTTCTCCTGAGACATTAGGATATAATAAGAAATACATATTTTGGTCTTTGTCTCGGGCTCCTGGCCAGAGCTCCTAAGACGCTCGTAATTTCCTGAGTGGTAAGAATGATGGAAGCATCTCCTGTTTTTTTTTCATTTTTGGCGGTACACAGGCCTCTCACTGCTGTGGCCTCTCCTGTTGCAGAGCACAGGCTCCAGATGCGCAGGCTCAGCGGCCATGGCTCACGGGCCCAGCTGCTCCGCGGCATGTGGGATCTTCCCCGACCGGGGCACGAACCCGTGTCCCCTGCGTCGGCAGGTGGACTCTCAACCACTGTGCCACCAGGGAAGCCCGCATCTCCTGTTCTGATGTCTGGCTTTGGTCACTGGCTCCTGGAATGGCTCCAGGCATGAAAGAGGCATCTCTTGTTATTCATAATAAGCCCCTCTCAACCACAGCTCAATTTGTCTTAATGCGGCGACTTGCGGAACCAACAAGCCAACCCCGTGACGAGGCCTGGAACTTTCATCCACGTCTGACGAACTCGCCCACACGCCCCAACCGCAGGGAGCAGAGAAGGGCCGAGACTGAGTCCAGTCGCCAACGGCCAGGGGTTGAATCAATCACACCTACATAATGGAACCTCCAACAAAACCCGAACACCAGGGTTAGGGGAGTTTCCGGGCTGGCGAACAACCAGGAGGGTGGCTCCCCCCAAACCCCAAAGGGACAGAAGCGGCTGGGCTGGGGACCCTTCTGGACCTCGCCCTACGCACCTCTTCATCTGGCGGCTCATCTGATCTTGTAGAACATCCTTTGTAATACATTGGTAACAGTAACTCACTAAAGCACTTTCCTGAGTTCTGTGGTCTGTTCTCGTGAATTCTCACAGCTGAGGAGGGGGTCTTGGGAACCCTGGGTTTACAGCTGGTGGGCCGGAAGCACATGGACAACCTGGCACTTGGGACTGGCATCGGAGATGGGGTGTCTGGTGGGAGCGACCCTGACCCTGGGGTCCGAGATAACTGGGTGGTCAGGGCCAGAACTGAGCTGAATCGTACGACACACAGTCGGTGTCTGCAGAGAAGTGGAGGATCAGTTGGTGTGGAAAACCCCACACGTCTGGTGTCAGGAGTGTTCTTCTGAGTAGAGAGAAACAGTTTTATTGAGGACCTCACGCTGAGGACCCTCCGGATGCCCGCGTCCATCCCTTGCTGTGTAAACCCCTGACCTGAGTCCGGAGATCTGGTCTCAGCCTGGGCACCCCCAGCTAGAGGCCCTCCACAGATGCCCAAGCGGCTGCTGGAACAAGATGTCGAGAACGAACAGTCTGGCTTCGCGCCCACCTGCGTGCAGCCCTCCTTTGATGGAGACCAGAGCTCGGGACTGAAAAAGCCTTCTGGCCACGACGATTAAAGAGAAACGAAAACCCGCCTCTGATTTGTACCTCTTCCCGCTCTTTTCGGTGAACGCGGGTTGCGTTGCCAGAAGCTCTGTGGGTTAGTCGAAGGTGGCAGGCTGCTGCTCACACGCTGAGCCCAGGGACAGGCACCTGTACAGCGACTCACTGACTGTGTGGCTTTGAAACATCTACTTTGCATTTTGTACCCACTGCATTTCATGCTCATTTGTCATTTGCAAGAATGCTCTGCAAGAATCAAAATGAAGTAAAACAGAAAGGAAATACGGGTGTTGGTGTAGCTACAGTTGTTTGCTGGTTCCAGCTGGGCTGTCTCGGGCACCTACTCAGAACATTTTTATCTGCATCTTCGTTCTTCCACTGCAGTGAGATTTTGCACCACGTTCGTGCTTCGAGGCCTCAACAAACACTCAAGAGCGAATTAACACTTTGGTTATTACTCAAAAATTCCAGGTGTTCCAGGGGCGAAAACGTAAAAGAGAAAGAATTTCTGCAGAGAGTTCTCTAAAGCCTTTGTCAACCTTCCTAGGGCACATAGGGTCATTATTGGATTCTAGTTCCATTTATCCTCTCCTGAAACATGTTAAAAGAGTCTACTTTGTGCTGGACAATTCCTTTTTGTTTAATACATTTGACAAACGGCAGCGAGCAGAGGTCCGAGCTGGGACAGTCCAGAGATTGTGTCTGTGTCTGTCTCTGAGTCTCGGCTGACTTGCTGTGGGATCATCACCAAATGCACTCAAGTCTCACTCTGTCCCCAAGAGGCGGGCTCATGAAGAATTGACAAGAACAGGTACTTATGGACAGAAACATGGAGAACGGAAGAACAGCATTCTCTCTATGCAGTTTGGCGAGTCTCGATTAAGATCCCCAATGCCTGGCAAATACGCAGAAAGAGTTCACTGGGGCAGCAGATTCAAGAGTTCATGCTTATTCTCTGGTGTAGGAACATTTAATTACTTCTGTTCCGAACGCTTTTGGGCTGTCTTCCTGAACCTCTGTATCTGGACCCCCGTCTCGATTTCTCCGCGTTGGTCGAGGGGTAGCTTTGCATCGCACTGGAACTGTCTTCCACCGGCACGTGGCTGTAAAACGCAGTGCTGTGTCTGAGGCTGGGACCTGTTCTATGGCCCTGGGTACCTGCAGCCCTTCCACCTCACATTTTTAACGAGGCGACCCCGTTCCTTTCCTCCTGGGCTTAATCATCAACGGGCTTCCACTTTCACAGTAAATCATCCCCAACAGGTTTGGGGATTGGCCAAAAATGTTTTCCTTGAATCTTCCCGTCCACAGATAGCTTTGGGAAATGTTTAATCCCCGGACCCTTTGTGACTCTGTTGAAATATTTGTTTTCGTCGTTTGAGAGTCACACAGAGTCCCTCTCTAATTCTTTTGGGCATGTTCAGAATAAACTCACGTCTGGCTCTTTTCCTTGCATACTTTGTGTGGGTCTGGTCTACCGGACCCGCACACTCCTAAAGGCCAGTCCATAACCACCCCGTATTTGAACACCAGGTCTGCTTTTTCACTTCTCCATCACTTATAGATCATCTACACATCTTTAGTCTTAAAGTATTGTCGGTCAGCTTGAAATTTCATTTACTGTTTAAAATCTTTGCTTGGCGTAGCTTGTGTCTCCTGGGACCTGCTGGCTGAGGCGGGGCCCCGGCAGCACCCTCAGGGCTGGCTTGGGACCAGCAGCTCCAAGCCAGGGGCTGGGGCGTTCGCTCAGCCTTGACCAAGCCGTCAAAGGCTGGCCCTTTCCAAGAGGTCACAGCGATGCCCGTGGGACTGGAATGAGATGGTTGGAGCCCAGAGCGGACTGTGTTTGAAGTCAGATCAGGAGAGCACACCCTCTGGAGATCGAGTCTGGAACGGAAAATGGAAACACGAGAAACAGAAGCCCTGGGCGGGTGGACGGGCCCCGCCCACACGTGTTCTCCAGTCACCAGCAGTAGTTTACCGGATGCGCTGTTTTATGCTCACGGGCACGTCTAACGCCTTTCTAACCTCTGCCCCGTGTGCCCCCAGGAGTCCAGCATGTCCAGGACTTAAGTTACACATGCTCACAGGGGTGAGCTAGAGACGCCCCAAGAGGGTCTTTCTCTAATTCATGACTAGAACGATCGATCCTCTGAGAAACAAGACTGCCGCGCTCCGCCTGCCGCGTCCTTCCGAGGGTCCCGACCGGGGGACGTCGCAGCCCCGGCCTGGCCCAGGCCGCTCCGCCTGCCCTGCCCTCCCAGCCCCCCACCCAGGCCGCCTGGAGGGCACGCGTGCTCTCACGTGCTAGTCTTCTCCGCTTCTGCAACTGCGCCCGTGACGTTTCTGGGGCCCAGAGCTCACGCCCCCCACTGCCCCCTCCCCAGCACACGCACAAGCCTGCAGATGCCGCCCAAGGGTCCCAGGCAGCCCTGCCGGGCGGGCATTTTGCACCTGCTGCCATCAAGTGCGAAACCCAAATAATCCAGTTTTCCAGCTGCCGGGTCCACACGCCACCGTGGCGGAAATAAACTCAAATTTGACTCCATTTCAGTAAAATCTCTCCACTCACGGCATGGAAAACCACCCGTTCCCTCCCTGCCCTCCACTGACCGCCCAGCCCTGCCAGGCCCGGCCCGGGTGGGGGCCTGTCTGCCTTCTCCATCTGTCTGTCCCTCCAGCACCGCCCTGGCCCTGCCCCCGCCCCTCAGCCCCGGCGTCCTGCCCGGAGGAGGGGCCTCCCTCTGGCTGGCTCCTCAGGTGTCTCAGGTCTGCAGGGGAAAGGGGGGGGGGATCTCTACCCGAGATTTCTGGCCTCTTTGCCCACACGGCTGTGTTTCCCACGGGGCAGCATCCTCTACCTGTGTGTCACCAGCACCTGCCACAGGCGCGTGGGGCACCTCACTGAGCAGTGCACACTGCCGTCAGCGGTGGGCTGGAGACCTAGACTCGGACGCTTTGGGTGAGGGCAACGCATCTTAAGGGGACAACGGGGGGGGAAAGGCCAGCTCTAGCCTCGGCAGCCATGCCGCCTTGGGCAGGTGATCTGGGGCGAGGACCTCGGTCTCGTCACCTGCCGAGTGTGTGACATCAAGCAGAAGAACCTCTGCCGTTTCTTCCACTGCAGATGCTATGGACACCCTCTCGGAGGCACTGAACTGGGATCCTCCAAATTCAGACGGTGAAGTCCTAACCCCAGAACCTCAGCACGTGACCTTACTTGGAAATGAGGTCGTCGCAGATGTGATTAGTGAGAACCTCTGCCGTTTCTTCCACTGCAGATGCTGTGGACACCCTCTCGGAGGCGCTGAACTGTGATCCTCCAAATTCAGACAGTGAAGTCCTAACCCCAGAACCTCAGCACGTGACCTTACTTGGAAACGAGGTCGTCGCAGATGTGATTAGAGAGGATGAGGCCACACTGGGGCAGGGTGGCCCCGGATCCAGTATGACCGCTGTCCTGATCAGGAGGGGAAATCTGGACAGACAGGTCTCTTCCACAGTTCAAGTGTCAAGAGACAGAGATCTGGGCTGATTTGAAGGTAACGTGGTTAAACCACAGATCTACGTGAGGAACCGGGGTTTGGGTGAGGCCTTCTGATACTGACGAACTCCCCAAATGGCCTGTGGACTTTTCGGGGGGGAGTCAAGAACAAGGCTCAAGGCGATCAGAAGGGGAAGAGTCCCAGCCTCCCAGTCTAGCTCCCTGTGCAGACCAAGATTAATCTACTCGACATAATTTCCCCACCTTAAGGCTAAAGATTTTCAGGCAATTAAATTTAGTGGCTGACCCGGGTCAAGTTGGGTGAGCAATAATTCCGACTATAATTTCTTCTTATGTGAGTCTGGACATCTTGGATATGAAATACTGCTGCAGGATGGTCCATAACTCCTGGAAAGCTTTATGATAATTCACTTTAGAAATTATCTGAAGGGCAACCTTTGGTCGTGGATGGGCCATTTTCCATGCTTCTGTGGGCTCCACTGGGCTAGTATCTTTTTTTTTTTTTTTTTTTTTTTTTGCGGTACCCGGGCCTCTCACTGTTGTGGCCTCTCCCGCTGCGGAGCACAGGCTCCGGACGCACAGGCTCAGCGGCCATGGCTCACGGGCCCAGCCGCTCCGCGGCATGTGGGATCTTCCCAGACCGGGGCACGAACCCGCGTCCCCTGCATCGGCAGGCGGACTCTCAACCACTGCACCACCAGGGAAGCCCTATCTCTGCTTTTTTATGCATTTATTTGTCAAACACACTAGAGTGTTTCCTACGTGTCAGGCACTGGTCCAGCTCTTTACGTCTTCCTAGCAACCCTCTGAAGAGGTTCTGCTATCACCCTCAGCTCACAGGGCGGGAAAGCAGGCACAGAGAGGGGCAGCCATCTGCTCAAGGTCGCCCAGCAAGTACCTGCTGGGGGCGGATCCCGCCCCTCTGCTTGGTGCTGCCACTCAGGGCTCCTCGCTAGCTCCCACCCCGGCTCACGTCTGTGCTCCCTCCACGTTCCAGCAGCCCCCCGGCTCCTGTCCCTTGAGGTCTCCCCCCGCTCTTTCTCATGGCAGCCGAGGGGTGTTTGTGTGCCCCATCTTTTACCATCCTAGAGGCCCCATGAGAACGAGGGCCACAGTTTTGCTCCACTGTTTCCCCAGCGCCAGAGCCTGGAAAGTATCAGGGAACCGGTGTGTGTTTCTGGGTCACATATACATCGTCCCTCTCCTTCCTAATTAAAGGGCCCTTAGTATCTGCCGACAGGAAGGCAGGCCAGGCCCCAAGCCCCCGACGAGTCCACACTCTTGCCATCTGCCCGTCTGGGCAGCTCCGAGGCCAAGGATGGGTTCCTGCACCACACAGGAGTCTCTGAATATCCCGTGTTTCTCTCAAAACCAAATTTTACAAAACTAGGCTTTTCATCATAAAACGAGTGTGTGTTATTGATTAAAGAATCAGACTATTGACGTGTCTGGGGTGAAAGGAAAAGCTCACCTCCCCACCCGGCCCTCCACACTCGCTGCTAACAGCTACTTGTGTGTTTCCAGAAATTTTCTTTGCTCACCTCCCTCCCTCTCTTCTAAATATAGGATCATTCTGGACATTTGCTATTTTTCCTTAACTCTTCGTTTCTGGCTGAGACGCATCTCCGAGCCAGTGGTGCAGACCTGCCTCACCTCCCGGGTAGATGGACCCCGCTTCCCTGAACCGTCCGTCGGTGGTGGGAACGTGGGCTCCTTTCTTCCCCTCCTTCCTGCACTAACAACATCCCGTATGTCTCTGGGTACTTGTGCGACTACGTCCTAGGAAACGTCCCAGAAGTGGAATTACTTGGATGAAGAGTACGTGCTTTACTTTGACAGACATTTTCAACTGACGTATGGAAAGATCAGGGCAAAAGCACCTCCCGCCGAGGGTTCCTCTGTCCTCACACCTCACCACAGTGGATGGTTCCAGACATGGGCCGCCATGCCGGATCAAGAGGCTAAAATGGTCCAGAACGTTTCTACAGTTAGGAAGAGGGCACAGCCACTGCGGAAGATGGTCAGGTGGCTCCTCAATAAATTAAGAATAGAATTACCACAGGATCCAGGAACTCCCACTTCTGGAACTCAGGGTCTTGAAGAGCTATTTGCACACCCATGTTCATAGCAGCGTTATTTACAACAGACAAAATGTGGGTCAACCCAAATGTCCACGGATGGAGGACAGATGAGCACAGTGCGGTACACCCGTCCACGGAATATTATTCAACTTAAAAATTAGGGAAATTCTGACATCTGCTACAATACGGATAAATCTTGTGGACATTATGCTAAGTGAAATAAGCCAGACACGAAAAACCAAATTCTGTATGCTTCCACCGACATGAGGCCCCAAGGGGAGTCAAAACACAGAGACAGAAAGCAGAAGGGTGGGGGCCAGGGGCTGGGGGAGTGCGAGTGGGGGTTTCTTGTTTCATGGGGACAGAGCTTCAGTTTTGCAAGATGAAAAGAGTTCTGTGGATGCATGGTGTTGACGCTGCCCAACACCGCAAATGTACTTGACTACTGACCTGTGCCCTTAAAAAACGGTTAAGATGATACACTTTTTGCCATGTGTATTTCATCACAATTGGAAAAGACAGGAGGGGGATAAGATATCACAAAGAACTGTACAGGCACTCACTGGTTAAAAAGTATAGCAATTATGAAAAGCAAGAAAAAAATTGCTCTGGCTATAGCCGCTTTACGACATAGGGAGGTCTTTAGGTAAAAACTGAAACCCTCACCTCATGCTTGGGTCTGATAAATACACCATTTTATTCCTCAAGACTGTGATTTTATGTATTATCTTTCTTGTGTTTTTCTAAATCTTGATACTTTTTGTCCAATTTTTCCACAGAAAGAAAATTCCACATAAAATGAAAACAAGTTGAGATCTTCACACAATTCATTAAATCCAATTACAGTGAAATTTCAGGGAGTTCGCTACAGGCGAAGGGAGAAGATTTATACCCTCAGCTCAAATTAAAGTAAAAAAGAATCAAGTTGTGAGCTAAAGATAGTTGGAGGGAGGGTGAGGGTTGAGACTTGGAGAGAAAAGGAGGGCGGAGGGCGAGAGACCCCCATATCCTATTTTACACGAAACACCGAGCCATTCTCCATCACTCCCATCAGAGAGTCAGTCAAACTGGGGGGGACTGTTTTTAATTAGTTACCCCCCAAAGGTGGACGGTCAGCCTGAGACCATCAGTACGGAGCCCCAGTATTCCCCCAGTTGCCTAAAAAGCAGGCATTTCTGAAACACCAGAGGGACGTGGTACCCCAGACCTGCACAGTCCGTCAACCACAGGGACCAGAAGATGAGTTATGATGGGGCCGGTTTCCTAGGATGCATGATGAGGTGAGGGGGGCCCTGGGATCCCGGGGGCGTGGGGGGCACACGTGGGACCCTGTGCCCACAGAGCTGGGAGGCTCTGGTCAGGAGCCACCTCGTGCTCCCTTCAACATGAATGTGATGCCTGGAGCTGCAGCAGCTGTTTTGTGATCGTAAGGCACCATGTGTGAGGATGAAAAGGCAATACACTAAGGATGGTAAACGAAGAAGACAGACCTATCTGGGCTTTTGAGAGCAATAGTTCAGCTGCCCAGCCAACGCTTACAACCCTCTACTGCAACACGGCTTGTAATGTGAGAAGAATAAACTGCAGTCTGAAACATTAAATTAGCTGGGTTAAATAATTTTAAATTATTTAAGAGTTCTTTACTTTGCAGCTAAAAGCAATTCTTAGGGATATACCTCTTTTCGTAAGTGAATCTAACATTTCTCCTTTTATCTACTTTGTAGTATTGTGAGGATCTGAATGAGATAATAATTTTATTAGTGCAGAATTCCATGTGGATCATTGTCATCCCGAGAGGAACCAGAGGCTCAGGAAGAGAAATGACTTATTTACCTGGTTTGTGAAAGAACCAATCGGCAGAGGAATGTGAGAGGCTGTGTGCCTGCCTTGCCCAGCACCCCTGGCCTCTCAGTGCTGTACGGAGAGCCCGTGTCTACACTGGATGGGGGCAGAGCACCAGGAAGGAGTCACAGAATCAAAATAAAGGGGTAATTAACCCAAAGTTAATTGTTGGGATCAAACATTAAAAGATTGATGATACCAGACTGGGGCGGGGCGCTAGACTGGGCAGGCTCAGGGGTTCAGACAGGAGCAGAAATGATGTGCAAAGATGTTTACGTGCACTTTGATGTTTCACAGCTCTGCAAACCGGATTCTGAGGCAGGTGTGTTCTAAATCGGGTTAAGATCTGCTGAGCTGCACGACAAGTTGGCCTTAGACTAGCAGAGATCATTTCAGTGTCTCTCTTGAACTGATGGAGACATTAACGAAAAGTAATCAATTAATTCATGATGCAAATCAGAACTGGGCAAACCATTATGATCTCTCTGTAACATTCAAAGACAAATTAGATGGGGTGGCTTTTCCAGGGTTGTCTTTAGTTTACGGAGTTCTAAAGTACCACCATTCTGTGTAAAAACGGTGACTGTTAGCACAATACTTGGGCAGCGACCGTGTGTTTTTGAAATCCTCAGAGCTCGGACAACACGTGACAGAACTTCCCCCCCTGCGTCAGGGCCTTTTGCTGTCAGAGAACGTGGTGAAATGCGGGGCCAGACCAGAGCAGAGTGTGAGCATGTGGGTGGCCCGGGGCGGGCCCGGGGGCTCAGCGGGTCTTACCCAGCCGGTTGCAGGGGTTCCGTTTGAAGAGGGCTCTCAGGAGACTCTGAGCCTCCACGCTGAGGAACTGCGGCATGCCCAGCTTGGCTCTGAAAAGCACAGTCGTATTTTCGGGTAAGAAGGATGAGCCCCAAAGGGAGAAGGGTTTTCTTCAGGGCTCTGCGGCTCTGCAGTCAGCGTTCACAGACAAACCCAATCACATCCACGTGACCCAGAGCAGCTGTTTACAACAGCCCCATAATGATTCACTAAAAATAACAAGGCCGCTAAAAATAAACAAGAATGATCCCACTAACATACAGAACATTTTAAATGGAAATTAACTATAGTTTCCAAGAAAACAACAAAAAAGGCTTTGGAGAGATGCCAGCATGGTTGACATTTTAGGACTCTCCTCTTGGCTTGAGGAGACAGCTGGATTCTCTCCTCTGCCTCTGGTGTGGTCTGCGGCAACATCTGGGAAAGGAGGGCCTTGCAGGACCTCGCTTTGGGAACCACGTGTCCACAGTTTGCTGCTGCCCCTTCAGAAATGCTGTCACTCCCAACGACAGGTTACAAGTTCACACCTGGGATTTGCTGGAGGGAATTATTCTTGCTTTAGAAAAAAAGGTCTTGTTCCCTCTTAAAATTAAAAGGAACAGAGGCCATCAAAAACAAAAAAAACCAGAGTAGACTGTAGTTACGCATGTCATCCACAGTGTAAGGTCATGTGATACAGGGAAACATCGTTTACATCCTGTCTACGGGGTGTCTTCCATGAACTGCTCTCCTATTTATATAATGATGTACCTACGAAACCGTAAGCTTTGCAGGTGCCTCCTGGTCCTACAAGCGTTGCGTGTCCACCTGCAAGCAGAGCTTGCGAGAGCTGGTCGTGAGGCCAGGCACCTTCGTGGATTCTCCTGCAGGTGCGGTGGGCCCAGCCTCTCACTGAGCAGGGAGACAGTAACTTGGCGCCTGCCTGATTCCAGGGCCACTTCCTCACCCCGTCCGCCCTCCGTCAGCTTCTCTCTCCCAGGGCTTGCCCTCTGACATCTCGCTCAGAGGAAGCCTGCTCTGATGAAGATGTTACAGCAAGGGACTTCCCTGGCGGTCCAGTGGTTAGGGCTCTGCGCTTCCACTGCAGGTGGCATGGGTTCGATCCCTGCTCAGGGAACTAAAATCCTGCCTACTGCGCAGCACGGCCAAAAAAATAAAATGATGTGGTTTTTTTGTTTTTTCTTTTGTTTGTTTTTTAAAAGCTATTACAGCAAGACTGGCTCTGGGTTTAGACTTCTTTCTAGGGTTCTAAGAGCAAAACCCATTTTTGTGTTAAAAGATTCTTCATGAGAATTAAGGAGAAAATTATGTTCGTACTCAGCGACTCGGGCCGTATGATTCCTGCTGATGTCAGGCAGGAGAGCTCAGGCACGTGCACGAACGGGTCAACAGGCAGAGAAGGGAAGGCTCTCTCAGGAGCCCCTGCAGCCCTCTGCCCCCTGAGCCTGCACTTTTGAAGGTCACCAACCATCATGTCTAAAGACCTTGCCGTTGGACAACTTAGATGATTTTTACTGATGGGAAACTTTATCTTTGGTAGGAGATTTCATCAGAATCACTGAGAGATGCCACTGGCTTCACCCACTGACATGAAAACGCCACGAATGCTCTTTACCGTTGCTGCCCACTGAACAGTCCCGCTTCTGAAGACCGAAGCTCTCGATATCAGAAGGCGCTAACGCGTACTGGGGTGGGTCCCAAGGTGGGTGTTGTACTCACTTGAGGATGAGGGCCATGGTCTCCTTCCTGTCCTTCCCCTGGAATGGCAATGACCCCGTGAGCATCTCGAACTGCAGACCAACACAGAACAGAAGCAAGAGTTCAGAACCCACGAACTTCACGGTGGCGAGACCCAGACAGGCAAAATGCAGCCCAAGTGCACGTACCCACTCAAAATGTGGTCAGTTAAGTGCAGGCGCTGGCCTACATGCCTGGTGTACAGCAGCGAACAGAACTGCATTGTGGACCTTGGCATTCAGTGGGGAGACGGATGGATGATGGACACAGTAAACGCTCAGCTCCACGGCCGTGAGAAGGTGCTCAGCGCCATGGAGAGGGGGATGGGGACCTGCAGCCCACGGCCACACACCTTCCACGGGGTCGACTGAGGACCCGTCCTTCTCTGGAGGGTGCCGTGGAGGGGCTGAGCGAGGAGGGGAGGACAGGGGTGGGGAGGAGCGCTCCGGGTCCAGGTCGAATGGGAGGGTGCTCTGCGGACCCTGAGTGCCCTTCAGACTCATCACCGTGACGACCCTCCTCCTTCAGGCTGCTGTGACCCACCTCCCCAGCTGTTACGAGACACCGAAAGTGGAGGGGACGAGTCTGTCAAAGGAGTGAGCATTTCAGGGAGGAATGTCCTGTGCCCGAGAGCAAGGTGGCGGGACCGTTCCTGGCACGTGGACCATGGCAGACAGCAGAGGCTGGGCCTCTCCTGGAAGAGGCGAGGAGCCAACCTCTCCGGTCGCCTTCTCCAAAGTCCAGGGGCATTTCCCGTCTCATGGGGGCAGGAGGCGCAGGGGCCCGGGGAGCCCAGGCCCGCTCTGCTCTCACTGCCTGTGGACCCTCGGGGCACAGAGCTTCCTGGGCACGGGCACCGCCACCTGAGCTAGGGATGCGTGAAGGTCATGCCCTGTGCCCGGGAGACCCTCACGGAGACGCGTGTTCACAACACAAGATGACAGGGCCCGTGAGAGCGTCACGGCAAAGCACCAGCCATCGACAGCTGGGGAACCAGAGGAGGTTCCAGAAGTGAGTGTGGGGAGCCTGGGGAAGACGTGGAGGAAACAAGTGGGGAGAAGGCTGACTGGGGGCATCAGCTCAGAGCAGGTCACTTTCCTCCTCCCTTTCTTGTCCCTCCTTTGCTACCTTTTTTTTGTTTGTTTTTTGCAGTACGCGGGCCTCTCACTGTTGCGGCCTCTCCCGTTGCGGAGCACAGGCTCCGGACGCGCAGGCTCAGCGGCCATGGCTCACGGGCCCAGCCGCTCCGCGGCATGTGGGATCTTCCCGGACCGGGGCACGAACCCGTGTCCCCTGCATCGGCAGGCGGACTCTCAACCACTGTGCCACCAGGGAAGCCTCTCCTTCGCTTTGACTTGTCTTCTCTCTCAGTTGTTTTTCTTTCCATCTTTCTTTTTATGTCCTCACTGCCCCTTTTATTTCCTTTCAGCCTCTCCATTTATTTCTTTAACATGCAATGATTTTGACCAGAAAAAAGTATGAAAGGCATATTTTATATTTATGGGACAGATTTTATTAATATATCTAGAAACAGACGAGGGGGATGGCATATTCCCACTCCCCTCTCCCCCAGAAACCTCACAAAACTAACTCCAGGTGGCTTTGATGTGTGTGTGGTTTTAGCTGCAGTTTTCTCTGCTGTGCTGGCCGGTAAGACAGTCCTCTCCAGGCTCGGGCCGGCCTCCTGCTCTTTTAAATATCGTTTCCACAGAGACACACGTGGCATTCTATGACTTCAGAGCATCGGGCAAGGGTTCCCTGGAGAACCGCTGTACGGTCACTCGTGAGCCCAGCCTACATCTTTTTTTTTTTTTTTTTTTTTTTTTTGTGGTACGTGGGCCTCTTACCGCTGTGGCCTCTCCTGTTGCGGAGCACAGGCTCAGCGGCCATGGCTCACGGGCCCAGCCCCTCCGCGACACGTGGGATCTTCCCGGACCGGGGCACGAACCCGTGTCCCCTGCATTGGCAGGCGGACTCCCAACCACTGCGCCACCAGGGAAGCCCCCAGCCTACACCTTTAAGGGCTTCGCGAGTATCCCTGGGATCCAGGGACAGGATGAAGCCTGTGGTCTCCCTCTGGGAGCCCACCCCACCCTCCAGAGGAACGTGCTTCTCAGGCGGATGCGGACTTAATAATTGGAATCACTCCTGAAGATGCAGAGCTGTAACCTCGGACCTGGGAGCCGGTGTCGGGAAGACAACATCAAACTTCCAGTAAAATCCGCAGCGAGGGTGCCGAGGCCCCCGTGCCCGCCCCCCACTACACACCCTCCAGACAGGGTAACGGGGAAGCACCCACGTGGACAGGAGCAGAGCCGAGGATGCAAAGTTACCCTGCAGAGGAAGAGGCTACCCTGACGGTCTCACCAACATATCTAAAGAGAGGTGATCGGTGGGAAGGTAAGCAGAGCGGGACGTCCCCGTGGCTTCTGGCGTGGAGACGGACTGCACCCCAGCAGAGGCTATTCAAGGCCTGTATAACCACGAACACGGCAAGCGCCACCAGCGCCCTGGCAGCTGACGCTCACGGAGCCCTTGTCAGGCCGCGAGCCTGGGCCCATCACTTGCCTGTATTAATGTGCTTAATTTGTTGTGATTCTGTCTTGGGAGCAGTCTTCTCATTACAGCCTGACTTCCCTCGTAGGTGGCTGACGGGGGGAGAATGCTCTGACCCTGGAGACGGGGGCACCGCCCCGCGTGGTGTGACGTCACCTACTGTACGCCCGTGAGCTGGCATCCCGGCCGGAGCCGTGGGAACTGCCTCCCGAGCTGGTTTGACGTGTCTGCCCCCCACAGACGAGGGTCAGCCGTCCGCGCCGACAAATCCAACACAGCCAGCGCTTCCGAGCCCACGGGGCCGGGGACCAGAACCGAGAGACCGAGCGTGGCCTCCTGGGTACCAGCCTAGGGGCACCCAGCTGATGCCCTGCACCGTGAGCAGGACCCAGCCCAGAGGTCCCGGGGCGAGAGGCATGCGTGTGGGAAGGAGGCTCTGCCAGTGCTGGCCGAGCGACGCGCCTCAGTTTCCTCGTTGGTGGAATGCACAAGGAGGGGGCTGGCAAGCCGGGAATGCCACGGTGCTCCTCCCATCCAGTCAGTGTGAGACTCACAGCCTCGGAAGTCTGGCCCACGCGAGGGCCCGGCGGCCCGGCTGCGGGGGAGGGGTGGGGGGAGGGGAAGGGAGGAGAGGAAGGACCGCGTGAGGCGGGGGGACGGCAGCCAAGCCCGCGGCTGTTGTGACTACAGACCGCCCTGGCGTTTGCTGCACGCTCTGTCTGCGAACACGTGACCCAAAGGAAATCCAAGTTTCTAGATGCAGATGTAAAAATGCTTCACTCTACGTGTATTTTGGTTCATGGTGATTTTGATGACTAAGTGGAGGGATTCTGTGTTTGAAATAAGAAAAATATGTTTAATCTGGAGATAGCCGCATCCCTTCAAATCCTCCGGCTAAACCCGTAGGAGCGCTAAGGATAAAGGTTTGACTCTTCACACATTTGCATCCTAACTTGAATCCCAGCTCTGTTTCCTGATGGTGGGAGTCTGGAGGGGGGACAGAGAGGAGGCTGCCAGGAAATGCTAGGGTCAGGAATTGGTGGCCCCCCTTGTCCTGAGTCACACAACGGGCACTGTTTTCCTCGGGTCACTCCTGGACCTCTGAACCCCAGGAGTGGGCGGGCGCTCAGGGGACAGCCACACGGGCACCTTGGGGACCGCAGATGCCACGCCGCAAGCACATTAAGCCACGAGCACATATTACCATGAGCACATCATATCCCAAGCATACCATACCATTAGCACACCATACCACGAGCACGCCACACCGTACCACGAGCACGCCATACCATGAGCACGCCAAAGGACCACCAGTCTGCGCTCTGCGTGTGGCCCCGCCGGTTCACCACCTCGGGCGCCATGTACTCGATCGTCCCGCAGAACGAATAGGCTCTCTTGTCGTGGTCGATGGCCTCCTTACTCAGCCCGAAGTCTAAAAGAGAAAGAGCACACAGTGCTCGGTCTCCGGGCGGCACCTGGAGCCCTGCTGCCCACCGGCCCACCTCCCACCGCTGTCCTCTTGGGGCCAGGCTGCCCACAGAAGCTGAACCAAACCCGGCACCTCCCGGTCAGCTTCTATAGGGACCCACACATTCAGGAGTGCCCCCGAGGGCGCCTAGAAACTGCATTCCTGACGCCTGACACCAATTCCCCGGGAGCCTGTTTTTAGCAGGACACCCTGGACGTCAGCGGCCCCAGCGGAGAGGCCTGCGGGGCTACTCCAAAGGAAGGGCAGGAAGATGGCGCTTGTTCTGAAGGAAAGGGCGGGAAAGGGGTTACGAGCAGGAGGCCACTCGGGAAGGAGGTCCCCGGCTGGTGAGGCACGAAGGGGAAGGCAGACAAGGTGGGCGGGGCTTCAGAGCATTTGCCATGGGGTATCCTCCCCTGGACCTTGTCCACAAAACCTTCCGCCAAGGCCGTCATCCTCCAGTGCCCGTGTTACTGCAGCCAGGGGATGAAGGACGCAGTGAACACGCTGGTTCTAAGATTCCAGAGCCCTCCACGTTCGCCGTCTGTGAGTTTAAGGCTGACATCCCTTCTTCCTGGGGCCACGTGAGGACCAAGCGAGCTCACGGCTAGGTGAGAGTCCCCAGCACCCACGTGGGGCTGCTCGCTCACTGCCGAGGTGACGCACTCAGGACCTCAGAGTCTCGGGGCTTGTTTGACCACAATGACTAAACAGAGGAAGCCAAACCTCTGTAATATGACACATAAATTTAACGTGGCAGCTCATACTTATTCCAGCTACCTCCGTACACGTGAGATCTATATAATACACGTGCAGCTCCTCACTCAGCAGAGAAAACCGGTCAGGTACTAGCAGAACCTTCAGTCTCCACAAAATGCCACGCGGGCACTTTTGAACGCCTTAACCAGTTGTAGAAGTCAAGTCAGGTTTACTTTCTCAGCTTGTTAAGGGTTAATTTCTTCTGCTGTTCTACACATGGGAAGGCACAGAAGGCCCCAGCAGGTCAAACTGGACTCATTGCGGGGCGCAGGTCTCACCAGCAGACACTGCGGACGCCCTTGGACCTGTGCAGCCCCTGGCAGGAGGTCGCCGTCTAAAGGGTCTGTCAGGTGAGTGCCGTGCTCTTGTGCGTAATTCATGAGAAATTTAAGAAGTCTCACTGCTTGACATTAACGAGCAGTAACTGTCAATCGCTCTGTGCACTCTGCTGGGACTGGGGGTCCATCAAGAACGGGGTGAACCAGCCCAGAGAAGGGAACAGGCAGCAGGGAGACCACATGACGTGGGGCTGAGAAGCAGAGGACAGGAGGCTCTGAAGACAGAACAGGGGTAGAGCAGGTGTCCCGCCTAAGCAGAGACAGCTGCCACTGGAGGCGAGGGGGGAGCATTTGCGCAGGGACAGCCCGCTGGTGGACACGGGGAGCGGGTGTGAGTGGAGACCAGGCCAGGACCCGGCCAGCGGGGGGGCCAGCGGAATGGCCCCCAGAGACATCCACGCCCCCAACCCTGGAACCTATGAATAGGTCACCTGACCTGGCAGAGGGGGCCCTGCTGTATCTCGAGAAGGGAGGTTATCCTGGGGCGCCAGGATGACGCACAGTAAGTACAAGGTCCTTATGTGGACTTGGGGGCAGAGGCCAGAGTCAGAGAGAGACTGGGGTGCTGCCCCCTGGCTCTGAAGGAGAAGGATGGGGCCGTGAGCCCAGGGAAGTGGGCAGCCGGAGAGGCGACAGGACCATCCTCCCCTGGGGCCTGCACAAAGGAGTGCACCCCTTTTGATCTTAGCCCTGTGAGACCTGTTTTGGACTTGTGGCCGCCAGGGCTGTTAAGATGATGAGCTGATGCTGTTTTGAGCCACTGAGGTTGGTAATTGTGACACAGCAAGAGGAAACTAGCACAAGCGGGTGCCACGGAACAAGGGGGGGCGGTGCTCGTTCTGGCTGAACCGACGGCAGTGGGAGGGGTTTGAGGTTTCAGTGGGGAGATCGGCCCCGCAGACATGCTAAGATGAGATTCTCGAACGAAACATCCAGTGACGCTGAGAGTCAGCAGGAAAGGCGCTAGAAGGGTCTTAAGTGAGAGGGAGAGAAGGAAGGAGGGCCGACCTGGGAAGTGTGAGCGTCCCCGGGAAGACACACACCAACAGAACTAAGCCATGGCCACGGGGAAGGCAGCCCTGTGTGCACACGCTGGTGTGACGAGAGAGAGGGCTTGAGCTCTGGGTCGGCCCCCACGTACCGGGGGCGCCGGGGTGACGTCACCGGTCGGTGGCGGGTGGAATTTTACAAACCTGTGATCTTAATATGTCCCTCTTCGTCCAGGAGGATGCTGAAAGAAAGGGGGGGAAACAGATGCTTTAAAAGAGACGAGACACACGGAAGGGCACGGAGCCCCCAGGGGAGCCGCCCAGGCCCTTGGGCAGCACTCTCCACGCTGGCTGGGGGGCGGCAGGTCGCCTGCTGTTCGCAGATGTGGCCTTTAGACCACTGTTTCCTAGTCGGCAGCTTCTGCTGGGTCAGGAGCACAGGCACATCCGCGGTGTGTGGGGGGCAAAGGGCACCCCCATGTTCTTGTGCCTGGCTCAGCAGGCTCACACTGGGGACTGCAGGTGTGAGACCCTCTGAAGCCCAGGGGAAGGTCTGGGGACCCCCCAGGCTGTCTGTCCTGCATGAATGGGCCTGAGAGCGTCCGCAAGTGCCCTGGCTTGTGCAGACGCAGAGCTGCTCAAAGGGGACTTCCTGAACCCAGGCGGGCCCTCGACGGCTAGAGCCTGCTCTTCTGGCCAGACCCCTCCACGAGCCCCGCCTGACCCTGGGAACCACTGGGACCTCCGGGGGAGTCTGTGACACCTCAGGCCTCAGCCCCCAGAAGCCATGTTGTGGGAGCCGGTCCCACGGGGTCCCTCCTGGTGCCCTGGACCAAGCTCTCAGTATGCCGGCATCTGACATCCGGATGCCCCACGGGGAGCTCTGTCCTGTTCCTCCCAGCTCTCTGCAGTACGGCGAGGCTGACGCCCACGGGAGGGCGGAGGGAACGTCTGAGGGGATGGACGCAGGCGAGCCTTCCACGAGGCCCTTCTCCAGCCCATCAGCCCACAGGCCCCCAGGGCTCCTGGCTTGCCCTGTTTCTTTCTTTGCTGTAATTAAACTCTGTTCCACCAGCTCCTGGGAGGCACCAGCCCGGATCTAAAGAGACCAGGACGTGGGCTGTGAGGATTAGTATGTGGTACGTTAAACATGTGGGAAAGGAAGGAAGTTCTGACACAGGCTACCACATGGATGGACCTCAAGGACATCACGCCGAGGGCAATAAGCCAGCCACAAAAGGACAAATACTGTGTGACCCCCCTTACGTGCGGTCCCCGGAGCAGTGAGATCCACAGAGGCAGAAAACAGAAGGGAGGGTGCCGGGGGCTGGGGGAGGGCGGTGGGGTATCATGGGGACAGGGCGTCAGTTTTGCAGGATGAAAGAAGTCTGGAAGATGGATGGTGGAGATGATCGCACAGATGGTGTGAATGCTCTTAACACGACTGAACTGTGCACTTGAAAATAGTCAAGGTGGTAAATTTTATGTCATGTTTATCTTACCACAATTTTTAAAACGCTGCCATGGGAATAAAAATCATACCTACTGTTTTATGGAAATGGGAAGGGAAAAGTCACAGTGTATAATTAAGATGACAATTTATAATGAAAGAAGCGAATGTTCTTATCTTTGCTTTTCAGTTATACTTAATCTTTGCCCAGAAGTGAGCAACTTTCATGATTAACTCCCTACTAATTCTAATGGAAACAAAATCCTTTCTCTTCAATCCTGCAATTCCACATTACTATTTTTAGCTATAAAGATCCCTTTGACCTTTAACTAGAGGGAGAATCGGGGTGCTGCCTTCATGGGGCAGAGCTCACAGCGGAGGGGAGCAGGTCGGCAGAGCTGGCTGTGACAGCGGCCTCAGTGCCTGTTTTCCGAGGGCGAGGCTGAGTTTGCAGGACACGGCTCTTACGGGGATACTCAGGAGAGAGCCTTTCACGGTTATTTAAACATCATTTACACGTGCAGCCAGTGAGGCTGTACCCAGCTGGTGGTTAGGCTGATGCCGTGCATGGGGAGCACTTCCCTCTGGTCACAGGCAAATACGCTTTGCATCAGGGACGTACACAACGTTCCTGGTCTCTAGGCAAACCCAGGCGTTTCCCTTAAACGACTGCCACTTCTCAGAGCAGAGTTTGCATTTTTCTCAGTTCCCTGCAGGTGAAGAAGGGACCAGGAACAAGGGCTGGGATCTACTTCCTGTGCCCTCAGGGCCTGGGCTGCCTTGTGCTCCAAGCCTTGGGGTCCCACCAGGCCCCACATATCCAGGGACAGGCATGGACCTCAGTCTATAGGGGGACAGGGGGCCGTTATCAACCACGTCACAGGCCAGAGGGAGAAAATCATCAACTTCGCGGCAGGGACCACTGTCAGGTCAACCAAATGAATTTAAAACAGCATCCGCTAGATCCTTCCTTTTCAAGTGGATCCTCCTAGTCTGTGCAGCTCTACACAGAAAACAGCAGGAAAAGAACCTGAAGTAAGAACATTATTATCTGGAGGGACTTTAAAAAAAGATTTAGACTGGATTAGCAAAATATCCTAGAAATAGTATTACAGATGATCATTGCCAAAGATACACAAATCTTATTGGAATTTGGGCTGGGAATCTGGTGCCACTGTCTTTTAGAAAAACTCAGAAAGGCTCATCTGACTCGTCACCTAGAAATGGGCCTGTCGAGACAGCTGAAAGGGCTTTCCAAGGTAGAGGTGGAGATGGGGAAGAGACCGGCACAGAAGACACACACTAGTGAGGGGGTGGCGTGTGAGACATTCCCAGTGCGGGATGGGTCCCACCTAAGGAGGGAGGGCAGCGGGTGTGGGAGGAGGAATGGTGGGCTGCCTACCTGCCCAGCCTCCTCTACCTGCCCAGCCTCCACTACCTGCCCAGCCTCTCCACCTGCCCAGCCTCTCCACCTGCCCAGCCTCCACTACCTGCCCAGCCTCTCCACCTGCCCAGCCTCCACTACCTGCCCAGCCTCCCCTGGACCACAGGGATGCAGGCCCGGCCCTGCCTCCCTTGGAGGGTGTTACGAGGGTCAGGTGAGAATGGGCTGGGACCATCCCACACAAACCAGCACAAGCCACACCTACGTCTGGGCACCTTTCCAGGGGCGGGCAGGTGGAATCCCTGCCTGTGGGGCGCTAGCACCGGAATGTCCCCAGGCTATGCCCTCCCTGGGGAATTAAGTACAGGGACGAGGCGACCTGGGCAGCAAGAGGGCCCTGCCCTGCCTTGTCCTCACTCACTTTTCTGGCTTCAGGTCTCTGTAGATGATGCCCAGGCTGTGCAGGTGGTCTAAAGCCAAGGCCAGCTCAGCCAGGTAGAACTTGACATCCTCCTCCGTGAACATCACCTGGCAGGAGAGAGAACAAGACTTCAGCCTGCTCTGTGGCTGCTGGCTTTAAAGACAGGCACTCAGCCCCACGAAGACTCCGCTCCGCTCTGCAGACCGCGGCCCCCAGACAAGGCTCTTCCAACTCCTACAGTGGAAACATGAGTTCTCAGCAAAGTTTTAGGACCAGTGAAGGGGAGGGGGCGCTCCTCACACAGCCGCTCCGCCTTGTGGGCGGAGCCCCGGGCAGAGTTTCCTCCGCCGACCTTTCCTGCCCCACAAACCATGCAGCTCTGGAGTGTGTTTCTGGGTTTATGTTTTAATATATGTGCTTCTAATGTAACACTTTAATACAAAAAACTAAACCACACTGTGAAGGTCTGATTACAAACAGGCCTGAAGGATTTACTGAAAATATGTCTCAAATTTCATCCCTCCTCCCTTCAAGTTCACCTCTTCCCCCCTTTTGGGTTTATGCAAACTAGGAACTGCCGTCTCCCCAAAGCGGGACGAGTCCCACCAAATACAACCCGCCCATGGAGCATCGGTGGGCGCCCCTTGCCGGAGAGGCTGCTGGGAGAGGGACGCTGGTCTAGCTAAAACACACACGAGGCCATGGCGCCCAGCACACCTCAAGGTCATTGTCTCCTACTGCTTCCCTGTCCCTGCGGTTGTGAGAACCGCATGTAATTTGGTAGTCACCTTACCAGCAAGCCAGATGGTATCAGAAACCATTCTTTACCCGCACCATGAGAAATGAATGTCACAGAGACTAGAAACCCATGTCATGACTGAATTCTCTCTGAAGGCAGACGCGTGAAAAATCAATACATGATCAGCAGGTTGCCTGGAAAGCTCAGGATAAGGGCAATTTGGGGAATTGAACAGTGACTACATCAGGCTAATGACGGCGGAGCACATCCCTTTCACAAAAGGGATGCCTCCCAGTGGGGAGGACGTGCACCCCAAGTCCTGGATGACATTTGGGTACCACCAGCCCTCGTTGCCCCTCTGGCCTCTGGAATCCCCTGTTCTGCCTTCCACACTCGGCCGGCACCTTTCCTGGTTGGGTATTTCTCTTCTACGTTGGTTAGCATACTCAGGGGGCTTCCCTGTGAGAAGGATTTCCCTGTGGGAGATCCTGCTGGCTGTCGAGTTCTCTTTGGCCCGACTTTCTCCATCTCTGTCCATAACCACACAGGCACATCCACAGCTCAGTGCTCAGGGGCGGCCGTATGACTCTCCTTGGCCGCGCTTAGGGCACAGATCTGCGTGGCCTCCAAGTGCAAATGACAAAGGGTTTCTCTATGGGAATGAAACACCCCTGGATGTGAGTTCTTGAAGGCAGTCAGTACGGAGACCGACACACACAAGGATGTTGTCTAGTGGACTCGGTGAAGAGGATGGAAGGGAAGTACTTTTTTTCATAGGGTTAGGGTTAGGGTATCATTCATTTCCTGTGTTTCTGTGAACTGGGACCCTCTTGAGCCCAGGCTGGACAACTTCACTTCTACTCTGAAATAAAGGGTCCTATGGGTACCCTGCGTGTTGCCTTTTTGGTCAAGAAGCCCAACAACAGGGTGTGTCACCCTGGATGCTGGACAGACCAACCCCCAGTGGCCTGACTTCCTTCGGCCGGGCTGGGAAGGGAGCAAATCACGAGGCATCAGATGAGAAACCGGCCGAGGTCAGTGATTCGCCGTCTTTGGAAACGTGAGCTCAGCTGTGGGGCAGGTTAAGGGACCAGAGACCTGACCCAAAGGGCTTTGGAGAACTTGGATCTGAATCCTCCAGCCCGTGCTTTCAACCTGCATCGCCAAGCGTCCAATACATCCATTGTGCCACTGCCCGAGGGACCGGCAGGAAACAGAGGGAGAGAGCAGCCCGAGGTCTCGGCAAGCCCACTGCCGCTTCACCTTGACTGACAGCACTTCGGATGGAGGGATCTCCTGCTGTAAAAGTGGGCAGTGAGGAAAGGGGGAGGCCAGCCCGAACCCCCTGTTACAGCCCAGGAAGAACCCCGGTGCCAGGTGAGGTTGCGTCAGAAGGGCCGGGAACCTGTTCTGTGCATCGTGTCAACACGCTGTCACCTTCATCATGCTCTTCTGTATAAAGGAAACTGCACAGAATCAACAGGATTAAAAGCCTGGCATTATTACTGCCTCGAGCAGGGTGCGCAGGGGGCAGAGAGCTTTCACGTTGCGCTGCAAGACATCCCGGAAAGCTCCTAAGTCAGGTAGTGGGGGTCAAGGACAAGCCCTGGGGGGCGCGGAGCGCTCACGGGTGAAGCCCTGATTAGACACTCCCGACGCCCCTCCCAGCATGTGTGGTCAGCGTGTTAATAGCGTCTTCCTACAGTGGAAAGGGAAACGTTGTGAAATAAAGTCTTCCCTACGTAACATAAATCAAGTTTCCATCTGCTCTACACAGGGAAGGTTCTAGAGCTCCACGGGGGTCTTGGGAAGAGTCCGTTTTCTTAAGATCTTTCGAGGACAACAGATTTCTTCTCTGTGTGACTCGTGAGACATCTTTAAAACACGCGCACACACCACACGCCATATACCCTCACACCAAATACGTACACACACCACACACACACTTACACACGCCACCCACCACACACACGTGCGTGCATGTACACGCACGTTCACACATTCCCTTGCACACACACCACACACACACGCACGTACACACACACACCCCGCCCCCTGCTCTCCTGTCCCTCGAATTCTACGCAGAAACCCACAGCCTGCACTCCGTGTACCTCTTTGGAGAGTCTGGTGAAGAGGTCTCCTCCGCGTAGGAAGTCCAGAATCAGATAGAGTTTTCCCTCCGTCTGGAAGGCTGCGGAAGGAGAGAGTTGAGAGCATTTCGGCGTCACGGTCCCCTGCGGTGGACATCATTCCCCTGGGCCCAGGCTCTGAGTGCAAAAAGCCCGTCTCTCGTTGGCTCAAACAATACTGTGTAGCCTGTAACCCTGGGTCATTTCAGAAACAGGACTGGGGCCGGGCTGGAGACCGCACAGCGGAGAGGGCAGGACTTGGGGAAGGGAGTGGACGGTGATGAGCTCCGTCTCTCACTTTTACTCATGGTCTGGAGGTTATTTCTCCTCCTCTCCGCACCCCTTCCCCACCCCTTCCCCGCCTCCTTCCTTCCTTCCTTCCCTCCCTCTCTCCTTCTTCCTGCCTTTTTTTTAATCACAAAGGGACTGAAAGACACATGGAGAAAAGTATGTATAGGTTCCACTTGCTCTCATCACCACTACTGACCCGCGGCTTAGGGCACAACCGTGTCTTCTTAGAGACTTGGCTTTGCTGGCAGGTGTCTGGTAAGGAGCAGGGCGATCGTAGTGAGCGTTTGGGACGAGTCCCCTCCCCTTCCTATGGAGTTGTGTTCGGTACAACTCAGGGCTCAAGGATATCCACCATCTGCTCCTTCTTTTACGGCTGCGCTGGGGACGGGTCGGCCCAGCTACCTGTACCTGGTGGCAGCAGCGCTCGTGTGCTCTCAGTTTGGTCCCTGAGGGCCACAGTTATGGGCATGGAGTTCACGGTTCAGCCCCCGCCCGCCACTAGCAAGGGCACGCCTTGGTCAAAGCGGGGGACGTTGCATGCGCGTGAGGCTCAAGAAAAACTAACCACCGTGGCTACTGGATGGTCAGTTCAACGTTCCCGCTGGCCTGGCACGTGGCATCTGTTCTACACGCAAAGGAAGCATGGCTGGAAGGGGTGCTGACATCCCCACACACTTGGGAACTTTTCATTTTCTAAAAGTCAATGCCAGAAGCATTATAAATGTTGGGGTTTTAGAAACATAAAGCCTCTAACTAGAAACCCCGTTGTCAGAACTGCGTAAGCTGCAGCGTGGATGAGTGCCCTGTCCTAGGGCTTGACGGGCAGATAGAGGACAGGTAGCTTTTTTTTTTTTCCCTGTACGCGGACCTCTCACTGTTGTGGCCTCTCCCGTTGCGGAGCACAGGCTCCGGATGCGCAGGCTCAGAGGCCATGGCTCAAGGGCCCAGCTGCTCCGCGGCATGTGGGATCTTCCTGGACCGGGGCACGAGCCCGCGTCCCCTGCATCGGCAGGCAGACTCTCAACCACTACGCCACCAGGGAAGCCCGACAAGTATCTTTTGATCAATCACAGAGGTAACGTGGAGGATGCCTTTAAAAATCTCTGCAAGACCCCAGTTCTCAACTTCTTCAGAAAAACACCTGGGAAACCAACTGAAACGACACCTGGATCGGATCTGACACCAGCGAATCAGCAGCGCTGAGGCGGGTCAGCCTGCTGCCACTGTTGGGATCTAAGGGCACTTGCCCGTGGCCCGAGGGATCTGGTCACCACGCGGTTGCCCGCAAGGTCACATCCATGTTGGCTCTTATTATTTCTGAAAGGAGAGGCCATGTGCTTTCCAAACAGGACTTTCTAAACTGTCGTCTTAGGAATCTCAGAAGTTCACGAGCGAAGAGCCCTGTCCTCCTGGCTTTGCGTGTGTTCATGCCTTCACTCCCGACGTCGGTAAAAGTCACGGACAGTCTCCTACAACTCTGCCCGCCCCCGAGCCCCTGTACCAACCAGGTACGGGATTTGTCGTTGTTCTGCCCAGCGCTTCGCCCACACTAATTACTCGATTAGGGCACAAAGCTGTGATGCGGTCTGCCATGACTCTGGCGCCACCACCTCATTATTTTTCATTTGAAGGTTTCACTTACTGCTTCTCCGAGGAGATAAAAAGGCAGAAAGCAAATGAAGAAGGCTTGTGTGGCGTCGCAGATACGTGGCCTCAGAAATCAGAATGATTCCGTCTGAGTCTCAGTTTTCTCTTCTGAAAACTGGAAACAATAGCCTACCTTGCAGGGCCGTTCTGAGGCTCGAGGCGCTACCGTCTCTCAAATGCCTAAAATATCGTCTTTACTTAAAGTGCAGGAGATGTTACCATTCTGGTCTAAAGAAACTATGGGGTCATAGGCACTCTACTCTGAAACAACACAAAAATATGTCATAGATTCACCCCACCTAGGTCGAGACCTTTTTTTTAAAACCACTTTCTCCATGATGATGATTTAATTAAGGGTAACCTCTTGCTCCCCCAGATTCGGTTTTTCGAGATGAAAACAGGGCATCTTCCTCCCCCAGAGAAGGAGAATCTGAGGCTCAGGAACCCGGGGGGGAGAGAGCTGCACCCCAGACAGGGCCGGAGGCTGAGACAAGGAATCTACGCCGATTTCCTCTGATTTGGGGGAGGGTTGGTCTAGGTCCTCTCAACAGTAGGGAATTGTTTTTCCTCCCTTTACCGTAATGAAGCTTTACGATGAAAGGGTGATTCACTTCTGCCAAAATGTCTCTCTCCATCTTCGATCTGACTCGGTCCCGAACTGCAAGACAGAAAAATCGAAGGCTTTCAAAGGCAGGATGTGAACCACAAGACATCAGATATAAATAATTTCCCCCGACTTTTGTTACCAACTTTTCAAACATATACAAAAGTTGAAAGAGTAGGTTGAATGACCACCCCTAAGTCCTCCACCTAGATTCAACAGCTGCTTGCATTTCGATATTTTCTCTCCCCCCCCATCTCCCTCTCTCTATCTCCCTCTCTTTCCATACACATGCACACATTTTAGCCACAATCTGACAATAACTTGTCGACACTGTGACATTCAACGCCAAGGTGCCTTTACACGCAGCATTCCCTAAGAACAGGGTAATCTCTTACATGACCCTAACACGACGGTCGCCCTGAAGAACATTCGCCATCATTCCACAACATCATCTAATATCTGACCCATATTCCAATCCTGCCCGCCCTGCCATGTCACTTATAGCTGTTATTTTTTCCAACCTCGGATTCGGTCAAGGTTCCCACGTTAGATCTGGTTGTTCTATTTCCTCATTCCTTTTGCTTCTAGAATACAATGGTCCTGCATCTTTTTTTTCCCCTGTGCTTTTTGTGGGCTTTTTGGTTAAGTCCAGGTCAGTTTTCTTGTAGGTTGTTCCTACGTGTGTCTGATTGTTTCTTTACTGGTTGCTCTAACTCCTATATTTATTATAAACCGAGGTTAGGTCTGGAGGCTTTATAAGGTTGAGGCTAAACATTTTTGGCAAAAATACCTCCCGGGTGATGCTGCAGGCCTCAAGGTGCAGCAGATGGGGGGAGGGGTGCCGCGTTACCCTTGCTCAGTGATGCTACATTCCACTGGGTCAAGGTGGCAAGTCACCAGCCTCTCACTGCAAAGATGCGTACATCCCCTTGTAAGTATACAAGTAACATGAGGGGTGATATTTTGGTAGAGAATGACCTGTGGGTTCCCTTACAATCCTTCATGCGTTAGCTTACGTATATATCCTTGCTTATGCGGATCAAGGATGCTTGAGTCATTTAGGGTTACAAAATGGCAATATTCTCATTTCTGATGGGACTAGAAATCAAGAGGAAAATCCCTTCTCTTCCTCTTCCTGAGGATAACTATGGATTATGGAATTTTTAAAAAAATGAGTGTGTTATAACCAATTACAATATTATTCTTTTCAGTGCTGACATTGCCTAAAGTTTAGCCATCTGGGAATACAGATGGGATTCGTTTTGAGGAAAAAATAAACAAAAAAACAAACAAAATCACCACTTGAGAATAAGAACAACTCCAAGATTCCACAAGCAAATTGGTACACCCAGGGCAATGTCCAAGTGACGTCCTACAGCCCCGCGTGTGTGAAGGCAGAAACTTTCCTCAAATATTTCTAAGCGTGACAAGCATGATGAATATCACCGTATGGACCAGGTATTTAAGTTGTTATACTTTGGTCTTATGTACTTTTAAAGTTTTATTTAAAAAGTCCTTCCCATGGGCTTCCCTGGTGGCGCAGTGGTTGAGAGTCCGCCTGCCGATGCAGGGGACACGGGTTCGTGCCCCAGTCCGGGAAGATCCCACATGCCGCGGAGCGGCTGGGCCCATGAGCCATGGCCGCTGAGCCTGCGCGTCCAGAGCCTGTGCTCCGCAACAGGAGAGGCCACAACAGTGAGAGACCCGTGTACCGCAAAAAAAAAAAAAAAAAAAAAAAAAAAAAAAAAGTCCTTCCCAAAGGATGGCTATAATAAAAAAAAAAAAAAAAAACCACAAAAAATGGAAAATAACAAGCGTGAGTGAGGATGTGAAGTTGGTGGGAATGTCAAATGGTGCAGCCACTGTAGAAAACACAGACATACCATATGACGCAGCAATTCCATTCCCCGAAGAACTGAAAACAGGAATTCCAACAGATACTGACACCCACATTTACAGCAGTATTATTCACAACAGCAAAAATACGGCAGCAACCCAAGGGCCCACTGATGGACGTCTGAGTAAGCAAAAGGGAGTTTGTCCATGCCATGAACTATCACTCAGCCCTAAAAATAAAACCCTGACACGCACCACAGCAGGGCTAAACCTTAGAAACACTATGCCAAGCACAGTAAGCCAGACAGAAAAGGACGAATACCATATAATTCTACTTATACGAGGTCCCTGGAGAAGTCAAATTCATAGAGACGGAAAGCAGAAGGGTAGGTGCCAGGGGCTGGAGGAGGGAAGCGGGGAATTGTTTAACGGGCACAGAGCTTCTGCTTGGGATGGTAAGTCTGGGGTAGAGACAGCGGGGATGGCACACCGTGCTGCAAATGTATCTACTAACACCACTTACAGATGCTTAAAATGATGGAGATCCTATTACGCATATTTGACCACAATTAAAGAGAACAGAAGTCCTTCCTGTCCCTGGGCCCCAGGACAGTCTCCTGCGTTTTGCTCCACGACCGGTTTCCTCTCTCACACTCAGGAGCTCAGGATCCCTGGGGTCCACCTCGGCTTTGGCGCCCTGGCCGCTCGCCCTCCCGGGGGATCTGTGGCTGAGAGCCTGGGGCCCGCGGCCTGGAGCACACACAGCCGGGCCCCGTCTCTCCCAGCGCACGGGTGGCTCCGATCAGCTTCCTCGTCTGTAACCTGGGGTGACGATGGTACCTGCCTCACGGGGTCACGGCAAGACCAACGGGTAGCATGTGAGCACGACGGTGCTGGTCCCACAGCCCAGGCCACACCTGCGCTGGGGTCACTTCGCTGCCTAGTACGTGGAGTCGGCTTCACTGCATGATAAGAGGCAAGGGCTTTTCCCTCATCTTTCTCTCTGCTCTGATGCTTGGCTGTGCCCGGTCCGATACAGACCCCTATGACCGCAGTGGCCCCGAATCGCCCTGAGACGCTGGAAGGGCCGAGCGCCGGCACACAGGACGCAGAGCTGCCCCAGCAAGTGGGAGTCTGGGGGCCACAGTGTGAAGAAGGAGGCAGGGGAGCCTCCCGAGGGCTGTGTGCCCGGGGGAGCGGGGGCCGGGGGCCCGGGGAAGTCTCCATGGGTGCCACCTTCAGGGGCCCCGGGAGGGCAGCAGCTCCTCCGCTGGGGACGCAGCCATGACCGCGTCCACCCCTCTGGAGGGAGGCGAGACACCGGGTGTGTGATGGGGTCGCTGGGCAAGACCCGAGGAGAGGTCGGTGTCTCTGGGTGGCTTTTTTTGGTGTGGTTTTAAGAAGTTTTGATATGCTTCTTAATTAAAACACATTTCATCTACTCATTCTTTAAAAAAGTAGTTTCGGGTACAGGTAAAAATAAGACGGTCTGTTATTGAACACGACTGCAGCTACAGAGAGAAGGTTTATGGCAGCATCCGTGCGGCTCCGTCAGGACACGTGCCCAACACAAGCTCCTCCCTTGGTCGTTCTTGCCGCGGACACCGCAGCACGGCCGCCACTTAGGAGAATGCACAAAGGGGGCAGAAGCAGACAGTTCCCAGGCAGACGGCACAAGGAATCTCTCCATTTCCTGTCTATCCCGAGTTACAGGTTCCAGTGGCTCTGCCAGGGAGAACAGCAGAGAAGGGGCTCAGGAGAGTCAACAGAAGCAAAAGCTGAAACCCAGTCATTCAATACAAGACGCGAGGACGCCAGCTAAGGACCCTGAAGGAGGAAAGGGGTCCCACGTAAGCGGTGGGATCCGAAAGACGTCTCTCCAAACACGTGCACAGGCTGAGAAGGAGACCTTGGGTGGGACAGGGTCACAGGAAGGAAGGGGGGATGCGTCAGTGACGGGGGCCTGGGGCCGCCCCTCCCAACCCTGGCTGACAAGGCGGCTCTCTGAGCAGCTGCTGTGCGGCCCCATGGGCTCCTCACGGTGGGGACCTCATCCGACGCATCTCAGCCTCCTGCGTCCTTTGCCTCAGGGAGCGGAGCCGGTGGGAGACAGTCTTCTGTCACCCCCATGTACTGCCACCCCCAGGCACGTCCTCCTCTGGGGAGAAGCCCTGGCCCACTCCCACCCCCATGACGTGATCTGGTGAAGCAGCTGGCAGAGGACCGGAACACTGTGTTCCTACCCCCGTCTTGCCATCTCCTTGCAAAGCTCACTCTTTGACTTTGGTTAAGAAAATCTAAAAATCCTCTAAATGGGATTGATGTTATTATCACTGAGTTCAGACCTCTTTGGAATGAGGAACACTGCTTAGTGTTACTTACATATCTGAAGATAGTATTTGTAATGGAAAGCAAAGGCCATAATAAACCTGGTGACAAAATTAGAAAAAGATGCTTACATTCAAATTTCCAAGGGGCTGTCCGGTTATAGGGGTAAAATAAATATATATTTCTTCCCTACATCTTACACAACAATAAATCCAAGATCGATTAAAGAGGTAAGTGTTAAAAAAAACAAGCTGTAAAAATGGTAACAAAGATGAACACTCATCTGATGTCTGGGTGGGAATCTTTTTTTTAAATAAAAGCAATGGAAGAAATAACACAGGAGAGAGTGATAGACTGAGTTACCAAACAGATTTCCCATCCAAAAGGCCATAAAATTAAAAGGCGGACAAAAAATTCAGAGATTATCTGAAACAAACAGAAAAAGGGCCAGGAGCCTAAGTGCACACACTATCTAAACACTCTTATTCTGTCTAAAGTAACAGAGGAGAAAGAGAAACCAAGACTCCAGCCCCAACAGTGAACCTAATGGAGCACAGATAAGACACATCGGTTTGGGGAAGATGTTTTCACAACCATGTTTGGTAAGACTGACCCCCGGCGCATAAACTGCTGAAACACAAGCACACTGGGTCCAAGGTGGCAGGAAAAGGGAAAGGCTGTGTTCATGCAGGGGCAGGATTTTATCACTGCAGATGGCCCACGGGGGAAGTGACCGGGGCCAAGCTAACACGATGCGGAAGGACAGCTGTCACGCAGGCAATGCCCTTCAGATGTGGAACAGCAGGCGTGAGGCCAGCTCTGCAAAGGTGACTGGGCATCTCCGGGCCTGCGAGTTCTCGCTTTGCCAGGCTGAACCGGCACCCGACCTCACCACCGCCCGCTCTGGGTGGTGGCAGTCACTCGGGCCACCAGGGATGGAGGGAAAGGCCCTGAACGGTGCCTCAGCCATCTGACGGGCAGCTGCAGAGCGGTCCCTCCTCCAAGAAAGAAAACCGACGCGAGAGCAAGTGCTTCACTTCTGACGCTGAGCACCTCAAGCTGCCTCTGGAGGCTAAGGATTCCAAGGGATTTTGAGTCCCAAGACTCAGATGCATAAAAAAAAAAAAGCCCAGAGAGATGCTTCCTACATCCTTCCATTGCTGCCGTGCCAACGAGTTACAGAAATGGTGAGACACGCCAGCCTGAGGCGAAACGTCCCCAGTAACCTGCCGCTGGGTGTTCTGGACCGGCGCAGGGTCTGGGGCCAGGCCACTGCCTCCCCGTGATATTTACTCTCTGGCATGAGACATGTGAGTCTGGAATCGAGCGGGGCTTGACCGTATAGATGGAAAAACCCAGATGTCCTAGACTATTCTGAGATTCACTAATAAACCGTAGACATCGGTGATAAATTAACATCTGTTATACTTCACATCAACCCTGTACTTGTGGCTGACCCGCAATGCGAAGGATCAGAGTGACGTGCTTTCCATGGCTGCTTTGCTCTGTACGGTAACCTGCAGCTCCAGGTGCCGGCTGTGACCTTCCCGCGTCCTTCAGCCTTCCGGGCCCGGGGCTGCCCCTGGGGCTGACATGAAGGCGGGAGCGCCTGTAAATTCGTCCTACCTGAAGGGCACAGTTTCCTTCCCAGGAAAGTAGAGGATGAAGCCCACTGTGGGATTACCCTGCTGGACGTGACACACAACACAAAACCAGAGCTGCTTTCTGGAACCCCCCCCCCATTTTTCGGATCAGGCCCACGTCCCCAAGGCTTCCACGCCCCCTCTCCATCAGACAACTTCAGGGGCACCTGCTCCCAGGTGCTCCTGTGGAACTGAAGGTGCAGGACATGCTACCCTGTTCATTTTCTTTCCTCAACCACGTGGCCTGTTCTGGACTTGTGGAGTTAAAAAGTTGGCTAATGCCCCTTGTGCCCTAACAAAAGGTCTCAACATCTGTAGCCCTTCGAAGTCTCTGGCAAGCGACAAACCACAATGCACGCAGGTGCCTTTTGCCGGCCAGCCGACGGCTTGGCGCCCTGCGCGGATTTGAGCCTTGAGGCCTCCTGGGAGTTCCTGCATCCCCACCCTCTGCGAGTCACCACAACTCTCAGAAAAATGGTCCATGCGATCTCCTAGAGCCAGTCGGGAAATGCTCATGAAACTGATCTTGAAGTGCGTGGCAACTGCAAGCTGCATAAGAACCCCTGGTAAGAATAATTAACCTACTTCGGAGGATGGGTTTACTAGGAGAGCTCCACCTGCAGCGAGGCTGGAACCAAAATCCTCTCGCTAGAGTTGGACATCATTGCCTGTATTTGCCTGTTTTTAAATGACCTCCATCAATACACATTACTTTTACGCTACATTATATATCATGTCATACCATGTTACATTACGTTACATTACATTATATTCTACTATATAGAGACTGTATTTGAAAAGAAAATGAAGCGTAAGATAAAAACAAGTCCTATCAGTCACGGTGAAGATGAGAGATGGCCAGGTAGGAGGTACACCTTAGAAAAGCCCGGGGTCGCTGTGGACGGGGCTGCGACATCCCTCAGGGACCGCGCGGGCGCAGGACCGCACGCGCTGCACGCAGCCGTGCATCTGCAGGTGGCCGCGGTCACGGGGAGGCCTGAGCCTTTTAACTGGAGCCGGACACCAGGCTGGTGAAGAACTCAGGCTCTGCCCGGCTGAGTGACCATGCTTACTGCCTCCTGCCTCTGTCCACAAAAACCTCCCAGGTCTGCAGTTATATCCCAAGCGGTCTCCTGGATGCGGAATAAAAATCCACCTTCACACAATATCTTTGAACCTTCAAAGGTCTAATTCATAGCAAAGAGGGGCCTCCCGTGGGAAGTTGTGTTGCTAAACATTTGGTGACCAAAACTTTGTACTGCTCATCACTTCAGAGAAAAAAGGAAGAAAACCATGAATGATGAAAATTAAAACGTTAGCCACATTGATGATCATATCAGGCACAATTCCCCAAGATTTGTTGCTACACTAGATTATTTAAACCAAGACTGAGGCTTCCCTGGTGGCGCAGTGGTTGGGAGTCCGCCTGCCGATGCAGGGGACTCGGGTTTGTGCCCCGGTCTGGGAAGATCCCACATGCCGCGGAGCGGCTGGGCCCGTGAGCCATGGCCACTGAGCCTGCACGTCCAGAGCCTGTGCTCCGCAATGGGTGAGGCCACAGCAGTGAGAGGCCCGCGTACCACAAAAAAAAAACCCCAAGACTGACATAGTTACTTAACTAACTTCTTTACCAGAGAATCCTTCTGTGGGTAAACCTTCAGCCCATTATGCTTTCATATTTACAGGCATTACAGATGCAAGTAGTGAAAAAAAAATCTATTTCCTACTTTTTCTCTACAATGTAAGAAATGCAATTCTGGTAGAAATGAACATATAAAGGACGCCAAGGCACACAGCCGGTGTATTACAACAAACCGGAGAGCTATTACTTAAGGATGATGTTTACATGTTACTTTTTGTCTTAGATCATCTACTGGGAAAACAGCTCCCCTGAATAGTAAATATCCCAGGGACAGCTGGATGAGGCTTTCTGATGAGGAAATGATGCCCTGGGGGTGGGGGGCACGGCTGGTCCCAGGTGCCCCCCTCCTGGGAGGGGAGGAACACGGGATGGAGACCCCGCCGCCTCCAAATCATGTGATTCTGAGTGTGCGGCTTCACTGCATTGTGACTCAGTTTCCTCATTTGTAAAATGAGGATAAGGGCACTTAAAACCTCCCCTCCAGGAATCTGTCATCATCCAACGTGACTCAAACGACATAAATGCAGCAGCATGGAAATAACAGCTGTTCAAACTAAGGCACCGACTGAAGCTTAGTTTCTAAGTCAGTGTTTTTCAGACAAAGCATCTTGGTGTAAGAGAAAAGGAAATAAAGTGGCGCTGGAAGCCACATTCTGAGGTTTGAAACCAGCCAGGCTAACTCTGACCAGGGGCTGTTTCAAAACGTTGTGATCAGCGTGAACGTAATCCGTGCACTTCTGTCCCGGTCACCCCGCACGCTCCCGCATTCCCTCCTGTATCTGCTGACATTCGAGTGATGGAATCAGAGCTCTACTTAAAGAAAGGACAGAGGAGTGACAGAAACTGGGCTCCAAAGGACAATCCGACAGGCTCAGAGAGCACCATGCGGGACCATTTGCGTCTTCTCTCCCAGCCAGGCTCTGGCAGTGACCCCCACACAGCTGGCCAGAAACACCCGTGAAGTGACCGTAACGGTCTATTAGTTCCTTACTAAACAAAGAGATTTTGCCAGAATAATATTTTCTTCCTTTAGAATCAACAGGACACAACCTCCTCCCTTCAAAGGAAGGAGCATGTGTTACCTTTGGGCTTAGAAAGTTGACTTATAAGGAAAACAGCTGAAAAATTAGTTAGGCATGAGAACACAGATGAAGTCCTACCAGAAAGTTTTCATTGCGAAGACATATTTCACATAGAAGCTCTCTCCACGTCGTGGAGCGGTGTTTCAATCCTCACTGAAACGAGAATTCTACACAAAGAGCCATCCTGGGGTGATGTCTGTGGTCCCCAGCAGGTGCCAGGCATCCTTGGTAACTAACACGATCACAGGCTCTTCACGTAGCGGGAGGAACCAGGGCTGAACAGAGACGTAAGTCTTTCTAACCAGATGGCAATTAACGCTCAACCCTCATCCTCGCCGTGCCCCCTGCCCCCCACTTAATCAGACCTAAGCCAAACCTAGACCAGAAGAGTCCTAACACACCTCCAATGCCAGTTTTCATGGAGAAAACGACCAGAAATGAATACAGCTGACGGTGAACCTTGTGCCAGCAGCACCTCACGTGCACTGACGGATCTAATCCTCACATCAACAAGGCTGTGAGGTAGATACTATTACTGACATCACCTCATTTAAGTAGGAGGAAACAGAGGCCAGGAGAGGTTCCCCAAGGTGACACAGCCAGTGGAGTCTAAGCCGGATGGGGTCCCAGGGTCCAGTGTCTGTGCTCCCAGCCACTGCATCGGGGTCCTCTTGCTGGCAATACCCTAGCGACACCCGGATACTCATGCCCAGACCACATCCAGACCAGGGGTTCGAGGAGTTGACCTGAAGTGGCCCCAGCATTTTGTGAAAGTCCTGCAGGCCATTCCAGCTTGTGGCCCAGCTGGGAACCCCCTTATTAACGTGGGTGACAGTCCCCACTCACCAGCTCACTAAACAGGGGATGGAGATCAGACTTGTGTTTTTTTTTTTTTTTTTTTTTGCGGTACGCGGGTCTCTCACTGTTGTGGCCTCTCCCGTTACGGAGCACAGGCTCCGGACGCGCAGGCTCAGCGGCCATGGCTCATGGGCCCAGCCCCTCCGCGGCATGTGGGATCCTCCCGGACCGGGGCACGAACCCGCGTCCCCTGCATCGGCAGGCGGACTCCCAACCACTGCGCCACCAGGGAAGCCCCACGCTGACAGTCTTTTAAACCAAATTCCTCTACAACACAAAGTGGGGCGTCACCCTTTGGAATTCATGATGTTTGGAATTCCTTACGTAGAACTGTCACCTGCGATGATTCAGTGTTGAATTTTGTCAATCAGAGACACTGAACACTCTGAAAGGGTCCTTAAGCGACGGGGGCACAAGCAGCGCCGTCCATGCTCGCGAGGGGGGCTGCGGGTCAGGCTGGGGGTGGCTCACGCCTGCCTGCTCGTCACACTGTCGGCTGCTTCAGCTGTTGACACCTGCCTTAGAAATGGCGTGCCACCTCTAAAGAAAGGCGGGGGCAGGCACCTGACCCCTCCAAACCCATTTAAAGGAGAGCTGTCAGAGACTATTATCCGTTTGCCAAGTTATTTGGAAGCCAAATGACGACGACGTTCCCTTCTGTACACAGGACAGCCATCACGTTTCTGAGAAACCATCCGGAGGTTTGCAGTCATTGCCGTGGGTCCTCTGCCCCCCTCTCCATTTTCCCCTTTTCAAAATAATTTCACTATTGAAGTTCCTGGTCTGCACTCCTGGAGGGCTCCGCTCTCACCCACATTTCTTTTCTAACCCGTTCTTCTGATTCACTAATGAGCCTGAAAACTGGTGATGCTTTGAGGATGGAGAATGGCTTACGAGTATTCGAATCTCTCAGGCTAACAGAATGCAGAGGTGTTGGAGACAAAACAAATCTAAACAACTGGCTTCTTTCACAAGGGAGGAGAAAAGAAGGTCTAGAAAGCTCCGAAGGCCCCCCCGGTGGCTCAGAGACCTGGCCTCCGTGCTGGACGTCCTTGGTCCTCCTATCGTGGGTCCAAGCACCACCTCACACAAAGGACTGTTTTGTAAATCTTCGATATCTTCTCTTAGGGAAATAAGTTCTGATTGCACGTCTGGGGAAAAAAATCTGTTCTTTAGTGATGGACCGTTTTGAAAAGCTAAAATAGTAGATGATACAAAATAACGTTTGGTTCAAAGCTGGCTTTTAGAGGAGCGCTCGGAAGTGGGAAATTCTTCTGACTTCACGCTTCTAAGTTCTACGCTTATGTGGCTCGTTCTCACAACGTAAAAATGATTTTACATAGTCAAGCGTATTGTTCTGGAATACGACACAAAAAACTATATTATACAAAGTCAAACATGTTCTATGTTTGTTAAAAGGTTGAAATATAGAACAGAGAAGAAAATAAAAGCTCCCAATAATCCTGTGAGTGTTTTCATTTTGGCCTATTTCCTACATGCATGACATATATTCAGTATTCGTACACACACAGGCACCTACCTGTACACGTGGAGGCAGGCGTGCATTTAACAACATCACTATCCTTCTGTAACACAGCTTTATATCCCGCCTAATCCATGTAACCTTGTATCAGGAGCACTTTCTCAAGGACACTGGATCGGATCATAAACAACCGTGGAGACTTGCGTTCCCGTGGGAGCTGAGATCACCGAGATGAGTGTTTGCACACGCGCTAAGAGGTCAAGGCTGAGGCCGATGGACGGGCTGAACAAGGGCAGCGCCAGCCCAGCTCCTGGCTCTCTCTCACGCCTCCAGAGCAGGGTGAACACACAAGTTCCCCCACGGTTCCAATTTCTCTCCCACTTCTCCCTCTTCCTCCTTTGGGGGCAGGAGAGGGTGAGATGGTATTTGATGGGAAAGAAGGAACAGTTACAACTTGAGGAGAAAGGGGACAATTTAAGGGCACTGAGCACGTGCTGGTGAGGTTATCAGATGTGCTGATGGAAGGTGAGATGGGCGGGGGATCTCACCAGGAACAATCTGGTCAGAGAATGAGCTGACATGGCTTCTGCTTCGACCTGCCTCATCTTCAACCACAGGGAGCTGCCCGCTCTGTGTCTGAGAGAGTAAACCTCCATGCTTTGAGGATGAAAGAGTGGGTTTTAGCAAATGGCCATGTTACGTACCAGCTGTTCATTTTAAAAATAACAGCTTTACCGAGATATAATTCATGTACCACTCAATCCACCCGACGTGCACAATTCGATAGTTTCTGGAATATTCAGAGCTGTGCAACCAGCACCACAGTCAATCAGAAAACATCTGCATCACCCCCAAAGAAGCCCCGTAGTCACTAAGCCACCCCATCTCCCTAACGCCCCAGGTCCCGGCAGCCACTCGGCTGCTTTCCGTCTCTGCGGATTCTCCTCTTCCGGATTTTCACATAAATGGAGTCCACAGTATGGGAGACTTTGGCTTCTTTGTACCCAGCGTAATGTTTTCAAGGCTCCTCCAGGCTGTGGCATGCATCAATATTTCATTTCGTTTTATTGCCAAGTAATATTCCGCTGTACGGATGTACCGTACTTTATCCACGAGTTCATGGATATTTGGGGCTTTTCCACTTTTTGGCTGCTGTGAATTAGCTAGTGCTGCTAGGAACATTCATGTACACGTTTGTGTGTAGATGTATGCTTTTGCTTCTCTTGGTTATACCTAGGCTAGAATAGTTGCGTCATGTGGTAGCTCTATTTAACAAAGCCAGAGAAGCTGTTCACTTTTTTAGACAGTCCGATGACCTTGAACTAACATATGTTTAATTTGATTTTCTACTGCTATGGAACTACTGTTTAGTGAAGAGATTATTTTATTCAAAGTTGGGGATAGAAAGTCAAAACCTGCTTTGTTTCCTATACATCTTTTAACGAACAATTCTTTAAAATTATATTATTATGAGGATCTTGGACTATTTGGCCACGATCAATCGACAAACAATTTTAGAAATATTATTATAGCTACAATAAAAGAAGTTCGCTATAAACAGCACAGTTTAAATTATGTTGTTGCATTTAAAACTCCAGTGTCAACAATAAACTATAAAACCAAAACTATTTCATAGAACCCAAAACTTTTGTGTACAGAAGAATTACTGGGACAGTTTGTTAGAAAACTCAAATTCTAGGCTCTGCCCCAAGAGACTACAATCCAGCAGGCCAGAAGGGGGGCCTTGGGATCTATTTTTAACAACTTTCCCCAAACACACATAGGTGATTCTGATGTAGGCTCCAGTCTGGCCAAAGTGGGCAGTTTTTGTATTTTCTTTCATGGGTTGTGCTGACAGTGTCAACTTGATTGCTGTTTTCTATAGAAATATTTACCCATCCTTTAAGAATTGTCTTGCTCACCTTCTAAATGTTTTTTTTTTTTTTTTTTTTTTTTTTGCGGTACGCGGGCCTCTCACTGCTGTGGCCTCTCCCGTTGCGGAGCACAGGCTCCGGACGCGCAGGCTCAGCGGCCATGGCTCACGGGCCCAGCCGCTCCGCGGCATGTGGGATCTTCCCGGACTGGGGCACGAACCCGCGTCCCCTGCATCGGCAGGCGGACTCTCAACCGCTGCGCCACCAGGGAAGCCCTCTAAATCCTTTTTGAACGGCCTCATGTGGAAGAACTCTTTCTTCCTTTGTATCTCAAGTGTTTAGGTCTCTATATATTTGGTCTATGCATTTACTGTTCTATATGATTGGTTCTATGTGGTTCAAAATAGATCTTATTTACCAGCTAGACAGTAAGCGACTTGAAGGCAGAGAATGACATATTGTTGTGCTGTCCCCTGCATGTAAGTGCTGAGGACACTGTGATATAAGGCCTAAAAATTCAAGAGCTGCCTTGACATCTCTGAGTTTCATGGGCCCCAAAGGCTTAACCATGAGTTCCCCTGCCCTTGACAGATAAGCCCCCCATCTAGCAGGAAAGGCTCCCCACCCTGCTGGTTCCCTGTAAGCCAGACCAGCTGTACCCCACCTGGTCTTTAACCTAACATGTTCAGCTCCCTGCCAGCCCACAGAACTATTCGAACAAGCCCATCACATCTTCCCTGGAACCAGGGGCCACCCCGCCCTCTTGTTACTACAAAGCCTGAATCTCACAGTCCCTGCAACCCACTCTGCTCCTGTGCAGCCCCTCGTGGCCCAGCATGCTGTGCGGTGCCCTCCTCCCCCGGTGATGAGTACAGGTGACTGACAAACTCTGTCGTCTCACCTGCCCGGGCCAGGTGTTGCGTGCCCAGCCTCTAGCACTATTTAGGACACGGGTCCCTCCCTCACCAATGGGTGAATAGGAGGTGGTCAGAGCTGATGTCGTTGGTGCTCACCGTACGTACTGCTGGCTAAATGGCCCTGGGCTTAGAATAGAGATTTTAGACAAGAGCTTACCTTGACCTGCGTTATGTGCGTGTACTTTTCTGGAGGGGAGGAGTATAGAAGCAGGGAATCAGGTGTGGGACTGAATTTCTAAAACCCAGTCCGGGGGAAGAGAGGGAAATAATACAGCCGTGCATCACATTTTGTTTAAAACTGAGCAATCCAGTCTGAAGGATGAATTTAGGCTGATTTGTGGCCCAATACAGCCAAAACAACCTCTTTTGCTTTCCTCCTCAGTGCTCTTTTCCCCAAATGGTACGTTACAGCAGAGCATATGTGGAGGATGGTATTTACACAATATGGCCTTCCCTCTGAAGAGCGTGGAAATCGTGCAGGGCTCTGTTAAGTACTCAGGGGTATGCTTGTATTGTGTATTATCAATCAGAGCATAACAGGTCGACATACAGAAATCATGCAACACTGAACGGAATGTCTATTTCCCCCAATAACAACAGTTACGTGTCTCCCCCTCTGTGACCTCTCACCTTTCAAGGTGGCCTTCTTCAGAACCTTCATTGCGTAGAGCTGCCCAGCATCCGACCCCTTGACCTTCCTCACCAGGAACACCTGGTGAGAAAGAGCACACAGAACACCTGCAGTTGATATGACTGTAAATTCACTTTCCTTATTTGATTTGACACAGGGATACACAGGGAGTTTAGGAAACTCCAATAAAATAAATACACTGTAGGGAAAACCTAAATGTAAAATCTTCTCCAACATCTGGGATGTCAGGAAAAGTTCATCTAATTTGTTACAACCCTGGGAGGAGCCGTGTTACGTGTTCGTCTGAAGAATCACGTTTGTTTTCGGCACCACTCACTTTCTGTGAAACATTTTAGATCAGAGGGAATAGCACCCTCCTTTGAAAAAAAGACCAGTTGTTTAGAAAAACAAACACTATTCAGAAGTTTTCAGGGAGGTCATTTGGTTTATTGTAAATATGCCCTGTAAATCCCCAGGGCGAAGGCCACCCTGAGAGTCACTGCCAACCACACAGGACACCTGACTCTCAAGATGAGCTGGGCTCTCTTATTTTGAGCTTTCTTCACCCAAATTTCAGCTTTGAGTAGCTTAAGTTTACAGCTGGAGCTGGTTTCTAAATGGCTCTTACATAATCTCATGTGGACACAACATCTGCTGGGATACATTGTGACGTGTATCGTGGAGGAAAAGACAATTGTTTGGGAGGCTGAGCTTAAAAGACACATTCATAGTTGTTGAACAAAATTAGTAAAAAAACCAACCAACCAACCTGGGGTATCCGTTACGAACAGAACACCTTCCACGCAGACGAAACAACAGTATTTGCTTTTCCTAACGGTATTTACCAATAGATGCAAAACTCTGCTCTCATGACAGAGACGCGGGTGCAGACAACATGTGTGTCCAGAGGCACAGGTGCTGCCGCGTGTGTGCTTGCAGCTGCACCGCGTGCAGTCGCCACGGATCGCGTTCAAAGCCACAGGGGCTGCGGGACAGAGTGATCTACCCACCGTACTGCAGTGAAGACGACTCATTAGCCCCAAGACGAGGGAACGCTAGTGACGAGAGTAAAACCCCTCTTTCAAAACGAGGGGACAACGGAGAAAAATGAGGACAGGTATATGCAGGATGTGCGTTCAGAAGGTCGAGCCTTTGGAATACCCAGAGTCGGTCTTCTCTGTCCCCCTTTTCATTCCTTTCTCCGCCTCTTCCCCACAATATAAGGGGGGTCCGTAGGAACTCACACATGAATATGTATATGAGGTACATGCGTGGATTCAGAAGTAGGGAAGACTGTCCACTCAAGTCCACACGGAAGGCCGTGCTCACATGGCATCTGACCATGATGGTTTAGTTTCAAGGATGCAAATCTTGCATGGATCGCTTCTCATGAACCTGTTTTCTTTTATTGCAACTCAGGTTTTATTAATAAAAATGAGATGATGGATAATAATGGCTATCTATATTCATCTGTTTTAAAAAGGAGTTCTACTTTAATTTTCAAAAGAACAGGAAAAAAACCTCCACATTACCAATATTTGTCAGGCTCCTGCCACACGCCAGGTCCTGCAAGAAATGCCCTACAGCAAGCAGAGCACCCAACAGGAGACAAACGCATTTCGAGAGAAACAACAAAAATACGGTAACAATTGACTTAAAAGTGGATTTAATACGAGTGAAGAGCTTGTCTCTGTCTGCCCGGGGACAGCCCTCCCGTCCGAGGCATCCCGCACCTCTCGCCTCTTCATCCTTATGTGATTCAGGAACACATGCTAATGTAGTGAGATAAGTTCCCAAACGACCGGACCATTTCAGCAAAGACAGCTGCCGAATCTCTGACACTTAACCCCGGGGACTTTTCACGTGCTCCCGCGTTTTATTTTTAGAGCTGCTTCTTCAGCAGCTCAGCCGGGACTCTGCAAAGCCCTTCCGTGAGCACACGTGGCGACAGATGCGTGTCACCCGAAGCTGCCCTAGTCTCCGTGTATTACCGCGATCAGCCCAATCACTACCTCATTCTCTGAGCGAGATTTTCAACTCTGTCTCAGAACTGGAACCTGGCAACTGGTCTGCAGCGTCCCCTCAACACACGAGCCTGGCAGCTGGTCTGCAGCGTCCCCTCAACACACGAGCCTGGCAACTGGTCTGCAGCGTCCCCTCAACACACGAGCCTGGCAACTGGTCTGCAGTGTCCTCCCAGCGCACGACCCAAGTGCATGGCGGCCATGCGCTTCCAGAGGACGCCAGGGTACCAACCTTCCCCCCAGAGGAAGACATTTACAGATAGTCACGGGGGAGCAAGGACGTTTCTCATCGGGGTTTGATCCCACCTCAGAACACGGGATCACAGTCCGGTCCTTATCTGCCTGGGGAGACCGAGGGGCGGGAGACGAGCCGGGGGCGGGGCAAAGGCGTTGGTTCCACCTTCCGTGAAGGTCTCGGGGAGCATGTGGGCGGCGCCACGCATTTTAACACTCGGACACCCTCTGCCCCGTTCCTCAGCGTGTTTCACTGCCTTCCCACCGCCTGCTTGACCGATAAGGATACTGTCTTCCTCTGCTCCCAAGCACCACCGACCCCCTGCTCTCCGGCCATCACTGAAATAATCATGGTCTGACCAAATTACTAATGGCCAGAAACCGTCCCCATCATTCCCAGCAAATTCCTTCGGGAAACGGGCTACTTGGCTCCCTGGGCTCTGCAGGGCGGAGCGTGGGGATGGCAGTGCACGCTGCCCCTTGTGGGGTCCCGTCTGGGGACAGTCCTGAGGCCGCCGGCCTCACACATCCCTGTGACAGACCCTAACCCGAAGCCGGGGCCCCCCTTGGGGTTGAGCGCTGCTCCTTTCCAGCAACGATCTTCCGGCTGCACGAGGGGAGAGCGGGGGCTGAGGAAGGGGGGTGAAGGGTGCGGGCGGAGGACAGTCACTTGGGGGATTCCCAGCAGCAGGCACGAGCGAGGAGGTCTTGGTGGCGTTTTATCCATTTCCGCGTCTCCAACGGCTGCAGTCACTGAAGGGGTGACAGAAAGAACACAGGGACCCGGTGGGGGGCGAATGTGAGCCCGGAGCCCAGGTTCACGCCAGCTCCCTACTCTCTGGAGTCTCTGCAAGAGACGTCTGTGTAACAGGAGCTTCCTGCAGGATGCAAACACGTAGTCGTGCCCTTCTTCTCTCTTACCGAGAGCAAAAGGAAGATACTCCTGCATAAGGACATGTGATTTCCATTTAGAGATGAAGAATAAAATAATATGGGCGGATATGGATTGCCCCCTCTTGTCGTTAGTTCGGCTTTTATAAAACATTCATAACAAACACTGCTGTGTGGACACATAAGATTTGTCATCGTGGTTCTCTAGTGCCCACCGTTCCCAGGGGACCTCTGGGTGGAGCTTTCCAGAGCCCTGCTGGGTCGGCACAGCAGCCTCGTCCACCGGGAACCCTGTACCTCACCTCCAGTGTCCGCCACGGTCCTGATCCGGTGACCAGGCCCAACACACAGGCAGTGGTTGAGCTCGTGAGTCAGTAGTTAATGGAGGTTAAACATCTGTAGGCATTGCCACTGCCTCTTCCTTTTATTTCTCTTCACTTACTTATTTTAATTTTAATCTCTTAATTTATCTCTTTATTTATTAATATCAGAAGATATTAATCTTTTAAACTTTACTTTTTTATGCCTCATACAATGATGGCTGGGAAGGAAAAGTGTGGAGTGTTACGAAGCTTATCATTCCAAGGGGATTCCGCCCAACACCAGGATTTCGCTGGTTTCCCAAAGAATTTTTTTTTTTTTAATCAAAATTGAAATTCAAACTTTGCAGGGAATTGGAAAAATTCTTTTCTCCTTTCATTTTTAACGCCCAGATCTCTGAGCAGGGCATCGTCAACGTAGCTTTTGTTCAGTCGAGTTTTGCACGGACAGGCTCAGATCCATTTTCCTTGAGCTCAGAAGGCATTTTCCATCTCTGCTGCTTCCAGACACCCTGGCGGGAGGGCGCTCAGTGAAATCAGGGTCCTGAAATAGGCCAGGGCATCAGCCAGTGCCCACCCAGCAACCCTGGGCCCTGCCTGCGAGGTGGGTCCCCATCTCCATCACTGGGGACAGAGGTGATTCAGCTGCACTGGTCCTGTGTGTCCTCAAGAAACAACTCGTGGGCAGCGTCTCTGAAAGGGAGCAAGGGGCACCTTGCTCGTCCCTATTTCCACGTCATGGTTCTTAGAGAAAGACTCATGCCGCTTCTTCTTTTTCCAACATTTCTAGTTAATGGGAAGACAGTCCATTACCACATAAATAGGTGTTCCTATGTCACTATGTTTTAGTAACAGCTTTTTACCCTGAGAGCCTGAAATCTTCATTTCCCTACTTTCATAAATGCCTTATAAGCCATATGAAATAGCCATTTTTGGAGGCCACAACATTTTGAACGCTGGTAATTTCATATGGTTCAAACGGACACGTCTGTAGGTACATTAGTATAAACACGTGTTCCATACCACATTGTGTGGAAAAGAAAAAATAAAATAAAAAAACATTCTACCTTTTAAGCATGGCAAAAGAGAGGTTTCACAAACAATCGAATTTTCGTGGTCTGTAAGAGATTATCTAGAACATCACTAACAAACTATTAATCCTACGTGAAACCGACATGCGCTGGACTTCATCTCGGCACAAAGTCCCATGAAGACTGGGGAAATTTGGTGAATGTCCACATACCACATATACAAAAATAGTTACTTTAAAAAGCCAGGACTCTGTTCTGCTTAAACTCTAGGAAAGGTTGGCTTCATGGCTTGCCTCAGGCCCTCACGTTCTAGAAATCGTAAGTCTGTATAATTTCTAACAGTTACACCAAGGACGTAGAGATATTAGCACTGCCCTGGAATAACTCACTTATCCTCGTGAAAGATGTATTGACATCGTGCGTATGTGGATGTGGCCCTATATAAAGAGACAACTGTTTCTCATTTCCTGAGAGAAATCAGTTTTCATTTTAATTTGAAGGTGAAAAAGAAAGGAAACGAAAAATTCTAGTGCACAGATTCATCGTAGACGATTGCTAGACATCTAGGAGTCATGTCTTATTTAATCCATAGAATAATTATAGAAAGTAGTTCACATGATGTCCCTTTCCTAGATGGGGGAACTGAGGCTTGGACAGGCAGAGTATCTGCACAGTTTACACGGAGGGTGAGGGGAGCCAGCCTGCAGTCCCAGCCTCCTTGACTCTTTGGTGACGGTCATAGGAACCGGTCCCGAAGGGCGCCGCCTTCTCTGTTCCTTTCTTCCTTGTTCTCCTACTTTTTCCTTCTTTTTGAGAAATACCTGTGGGGTATGCACTTCTAAGAAGATGCACGGCTCAAGTTCAAGGACCCTAGCCAGCACGGTGATACGCTAAAGGCCCACGGAAGCTACAGGAGAGGGAAGGTGTGTGGTGTCCCTAAGCTCAGCTCCATGGTCACGGGCTTCAGGCAAACCGAGGCCCCAGCTCCAGCCACCACGGGGCCCGCCATGTGGGCGCTGCCTGTACTTCTCATTCCCTCAGCTTGGGGCCGCCTCTCCCTTGGGCTCAGGAGGCACCTCTGCCGTCTCCTTCACCAGACATTCAAGTGCTTCACCCTGACGTGTGGGACCAGCCCCAGTGGAATGCAACCCACTTGGAGGGAACCATGGTCCTAACTTACCTTTCCATAGGACCCTTGTCCCAAAACTTTTAACAGTTCAAACTGGGAAGGGTCGGCCTTTTCAAAGCCTGCTTTCACATGATGACTGATGTCAATCTCCTTCACGATGCCCTCTTCCTGCAAGAGAAAAATGACAACAATACAAATCAAGGGGTTCCTCTGGATTCGTCCTCTGAAAGTACAACAAGTCGGGTACGTTACGGATTTTCAGGATAGGAGCTTAAAGCGGTGACACCACAGAGCTTTACAAAATCAACCTGCTTTTTATACCAAGGATTCCGCTCGTGAGCCTGTAACTGCTTCCTTTCCCCGTGGAGTTGTGTCACGTGGTCTTACCAATACCTCAGTGAAATCCATTCTGCTTCTTAACAGTTTGGGCAAAATTTTGGACAGGGAGGAATGCGGGAACCATGGAACAAAACGAACCTCTGAGAATCTGTCTTAACGTCTACACTGCTGTGGTCAAAAAGGTTATCAGGGGCTTCCCTGGTGGCACAGTGGTTGGGAGTCCGCCTGCAGATGCAGGGGACACGGGTTCGTGCCCCGGTCCGGGAAGATCCCACATGCCGCGGAGCGGCTGGGCCCGTGAGCCATGGCCGCTGAGCCTGTGCGTCTGGAGCCTGTGCTCCGCAACGGGAGAGGCCACGGCAGTGAGAGGCCCGCCTACCGCAAAAAAAAAAAAAAAAAAAAAAGGTCACCAATAGGGATCTACAGGCAGAAGTAATCTGTGAATGCAGTTCTTTTTCTCCTCCTTCTTATAATTCTACTCTCCCTTATATTTTTGCCAGAGCTAATGCGAAGCATGATTCATTGCCATCCCAGAGCGTATATTTCAGAGGAAGCAGTCAGATAGGATTTTCTGCCAGTCCAGAAGCCTTCCCAGTAGGAAAAAAAAAGGCCTTGATCTTTAAATTAAAACACTGGCAGAAATCACTACAAATTCTCACCAGAGAACTACCTGTCCCCAGAGACGTACTGCTTCCCCTGTAAGGGGCTATGCCACCTATCCACCACCAGCTATTCGACACGGAAAAACTGTAAAGTAGGTGTTTTTCCGTGGGGAGGTGCATGAGGTCACTCGACCTGCTGTGACCCCCTCGGCAGGCAGGTGACCCAGCTCCTGCAGTGCAGCATCCCCGGAGGGGTCCATGCCCCGGACCCCAGGATTCCCGCCCAGGGCCCCGCGTCACCCCTCCTGTGAACAAGCAGCCCAGCACCCAGGCCATCGGGTCTCCCCAGCCCAGCGCATCCCACCAACACGTCAGCATTCACCTTCCTGAGTCACCACTGCCCGAACATTTCGACTCAAAGGCTTAGAAGCAGATCTCTCTTAACATTTCACTTTGTGTAGATTCTTGCTGTCCAAGTATTTACAGCAAACGCACTCAAAGCACATACCTAACCCCCTCCCTGGGACGGGCGTTAAAACCTCAGGCTGCTCCCTGATAACGCTGCGGCGCAGTTAATGCCCCATTTAAAGTCAGTAAGGTCTTGAACAGCAAAGACTCTCAGCTACCCACAGAAAAAGGAACCAAGCGTTTCACATTTTAGATTTTAGAGTTCTGCACTCATAGTGACATTTTGGCTTGAACTTGCTTGAGATATTTTGTTTTCCTCTTTCCCAAGAATTAAAAAAAAAAAAAGAAAGAAAGAAAAAAAAGAGAAAAGGTCTGGAATCCAACGCTGATTGCTGTGTGCACAGGAAACACCCAGATGGGAGCACGGGGAACGTGCCCGGGCTTGTCTGCTTCTAACTGTTTCCAGACTGGACAGTGATATCTTCTGAATCATTTTGTGACTATTGCCTTAAAGGGCAACCAGATATAAAACAGTGTCTGTGCTTCATTTTGAAATAAATGCTTTTCCCTTTTATGAGGCAGGTCATTTTTTCTAAAATTCTATGTGGATTTCAATGCCATTCCCTTAAGAAAATAAAGTCTGTTCCCTCTACATATAGCACTAAAAATTTGGTTTGTAGCATAACTCCTATGAAAGAGTATTTTTTTAAATAACTTGAGAAATCTGTGGGAGAACCTGGTGTCATGGTCAGGCCCTTGCTCTGTAAGCAAGGATTTCAAAAATGTTCTAATGCGAGAGAGAAAAACTAGAGAAATGACACCAACATAGGACAAAATAATTTACGACAGTGGATTTTAGACTCCCTGTTGAAATTCTGACAGATGGAGGAAATTCCTGTGCAGGTATTAGAGACACAGGGGCAGTGATGGAAACGGCCGGAGGGGACCCGTCGCGGTGCCCTCCGTGCTCTGCCCGCACCGAACTCACCCTGGAAGGTAATTTCCTCTGTTCTGAATCATCCGCTTTTCATGTCATTAAAGGGAGAATATTTATGAAAAGTAAACGCAGATTAAAAGTTGTGAAATATTCAATGTTCATTGCAGCTCTATTTACAATAGCCAGGACATGGAAGCAACCTAAGTGTCCATCGACAGATGAATGGATAAAGAAGATGTGGCACATACATACAATGGAATACTACTCAGCCATAAAAAGAAACGAAATTGAGTTATTTGTAGTGAGGTGGACGGACCTAGAGTCTGTCATGCCGAGTGAAGTAAGTCAGAAAGAGAAAAACAAATACCGTATGCTAACACATATATATGGAATCTAAAAAAAAAAGAGGTTCTAATGAACCTAGGGGCAGGACAGGAATAAAGATGCAGACGTAGAGAACGGACTTGAAGACACGGGGAGGGGGAAGGGTAAGCTGGGACGAAGCGAGAGAGTGGCATGGACATATATACACTACCAAACGTAAAATAGCTAGCTAGTGGGAAGCAGCCGCATAGCACAGGGAGATCAGCTCGGTGCTTTGTGACCACCTAGAGGGGTGGGATAGGGAGGGAGGGAGGGAGACACAAGAAGGAGGGGATATGGGGATATATGTATGTGTATAGCTGATTCACTTTGTTATACAGCAGAAACTAACACACCATTGTAAAGCAATTATACTCCCATAAAGAGGTTTAAAAAAACAAGTTGTGAAATATTAATGACAAAGACGTAGAAAATAAGAATCGGGCAAGTGTTAGCTTTGTCTCCAAAAAAGGGGGACAAGGTCATTCTAGAAATCACTGATCTGCATGCAGAATATCACTTCTCAGAAAGAGCAAAGAATAAGTTATTGAACAGGTGACTCGTGAAAGCGCAGAAAAGAACAAGGAATTCACCGAAACTCTGACTCTCTTTGAGCAAGTCCTGCCAGGCTAACCCCGTCCCACTCCGGGCGCTGTTAACGCAGCAGTGAACTGCAGCCTGGCTTTCCGGGGTCCCGCCGGGAGCTCAGGTCAGCAGAGGCCGACATCGCGAGGCATCTCCCATCAGGGCACCACGGCTCCCTCTTCTAGACCCCAAAACAGGACGTCCTCGCCAGGGAATGACATCTTGTTCCAGAGGCTGTGGCCGTGGTGCCTCTGCATCAGAACCACCAGGGAACTCGTTAAAAATGCAGATTCCAGGCCCGGGGCGGGACTACGGAGCCTGGAATCTCTGCGAAGGACGGGGCTTCACCTCGAGCCCCACTCCCCGTCCTGCAGGGTGGTTCCCTGCAGCACACCAACAGGCTGTCCTGTCCGCATGCTTCTCAGGAAACACAGACTGCGTGGTCCCACCGCCGCCCACCAGCTCTTTGAAGGGATTTCCACACTCGCTGCCCCACCTCCCTCCTCTCCTCTCTCACACCCACTGCCACCCATTCTCTTCACCTCATCAAGTCATTAAAACCCTCCACAGGGCTCAACCCAGGGGTCAGACCTCAGAGTCCGCGCACTGGGCACCATCCATCACCCCATCTTCCTCGAAACGCTTCCCTCACTTGGATTCCGGGACATCACGCCCCCCGGGTCTCCCGACACCCCCTCTCTCCCGTCTCCTTATCTCCCTGTCTCCCAACATCCCCTGGACCCCGGCTCTTCTTCCCCGTCATCACCCCCTCGGGACCTAGTCCTGTCTCGGGGGCTTTGTGTTACCGTCTGAACACCGACAGCTCTCAGGTCTGGACCTGCCCCCAGAACTCCAGACGTGAGGCTCATCCCCGGTGAGGTCCTGAGTGTGCGCGTGTAGTCGGGGAGACCTCGGGGGCCGGGAGCCTCCCGGGGCCTCCGTTCCATGTGGGCAGGGGAGAGGGCTACGGGGCAAACCTGGCATTTGTCGCTGGCCCTCTGCCCTGTCAGCTGCTCTGACCTGGGGCCTGGCCTCTGAGTACTTCCTACCACTTCCCAGCTCATCAATGCATTTAACTGTTTCAAAGAGATATTTTATCCATACTTTCAATTGTTTTTAGACAGAGAGCTCACCACACCTAGCCCACCGTACTGCTAGGAACAAAGTTCAGAAATGCTTTGAAAGTGGAGAGAAGTCACCAAGTGGCTCATCTGTCTCTTCCAGGGAGTGAAGACAGGGGACCCTTGAAAAGTCCCTCGGGGAGGCGCACCCCACCCCCAGTAAAGCGTCCAGAATCAACGACACAGGCCGTTCACTACAAAGACCCCCGAGGAGACGGCTGTGCACACGCTATAACACAAGGTAGAAGGACCAGGCGTGAGCCTCAGACTCAGAGCCAGAAGGAACCTCCTCCTTCTAGGCAGGTCCGGTGGCTTCTCCAAGGGAACCCAGGGGCCGAGCCGCAAGCGGATCCCGACCTCCCGGGGCCCGGACGGGATGCAGGCTCCGGGCAGCGCGGCTTCCTCTCCCACCCGCCCGAGGAAGCTTCTGAGACGCAGTGGCTCATGCACTGCAGACTCTTCTCTGCTCTTTAAATTGCCCTTCACACGTCTCCGCCAATGTGTCTGCTCCCGCTGGCGTGAGCAAATGTGAGATGAAATTACAGGACCAGCTGCACTGGTCCAATCGGTTCCTCGGGAAACTATTTCTACTGAAAGTTTCCACTCCGTTTCCAAAGGGCTAAATATAAGCTAAGGCATTTAGGATGGCGACACTCCCCCAACGAGAGTGGGACTCCAGCTGGCTCTACGGGCACTTGCTGGCCTCTAGACAGAACAAGGACGGCCCACTGAAGAAAAACAAAACCCTGCGGGAAGGCACAGGAGCAAGGGAACGAGAAAGGAAAATGCTGGAGGAAACCAGAGGCCGGGGGCAGCGGCTCCGAGACGCAGGAGAAGGACGATGCGCGGAGCGGTGGCCCCTGCCTGGGGTCCACCGGGTGTGGTCCAGGGCCTGAACCGCAGACCCACCTGGTGCAATGCCCGCCTGGATGTTGCAACTCCCCGAGGGACAGATCGTGCAGTGCACGCAGGGCACTCTTTTCTCATGCATCTTGGAATGGCGTTTTCCCTTTTTTTACCAAAGAAAGTGATCCAGCCCCCAGAGCAGTCACGGCAGTAACTCACGCACAGGGACAACCAGCCAGGCGTGTCCGCCTTCAGAAAGAGACCTTGAGCTGCTTCTGAAGCCCCTCAGGGACTGAACTGGGCCGAACTTGGGGCTCAGACATCACAGCAGGGGGAAGTGAAGAAACTCAGAGGAGAGGGGAGGAGAAACGACCAAGACATGTCTCATTTTTATTCTCTGCCTTTTCCTTCCCATCCAGACTTTTGCCCTCTACCTCCCTTTTATTAATTTTGTTATTAAAGGCAAGGTGGACTTTTCCCTCTGTTTTTAAATTAAAGTGCCACCCCTCACGGCTTCTGTCTTTCTTTGCCCTCGTTGCCTGTCTTTCCCTCGAATTATCTCCTCTTCCATCCTTCTGAAAGCCTCTCGGTCTGCTGGTATTTTTATAAATCACAGTCTATGCAAATTGGACGCTCTGGAAGCTGTGATTATAGCGGTGACGGGCAGACAGAGCCGCGTTCCTGCAGGGGCCTCCTTGCACAGAGAGAGGAGGACACAGGCGCCCACAGCATACGCGCTGCAGGCTCCCAGGTTCTGACACCTCGACGCCCGTCAGGTGGGTTAGTTCTAGTAAGTTCCACCAATCCTTGAGCCCCCGGAGAAAGCAACGCTCTGTGGAACATGAGCTGTGAAGTGACAGAGGCCCTGGAACCTGGGTGTGGTGTTTCAGGCGCAGGTTCTAGATGTGGCCATGGACAATTTCCATCTCACCTGGAAAGCCACCTTCAAGGACGTGCTTTGTACAGAGTCACTTTGCACACGGATGAGGAAGTCGCTATCTGCATTTGTCGAGAGGCACTGAGGAATCGCCAAAGGGCCTCAAAACTGTGGATGGAAACGTATGTCGCTATAGGTCCCGAAGCAGAGAAGTTTCCTTACGGAACACACAGCTCTGTATGGCGACAGTGTCTGTCCTGGGGCAGCGGGATGTGTGCTGACGGGGCTAAGTCTTTATTCTTTAGTACAACTTTAAAAATAGTGCCGAGTAAAGAGGGTGATAAAATGATACCAGGCTGCCTGCCTGCCGTGCACCGAACAGGCAATTATCACTGTTTCCCATCCGTCCACATACTCAGAACACTGTCACTTCGGATCTGAGATGTGTGGTGTGAAAGAGAGAGAGGCTGCGCTGAGAGTTGAGAAAAGCTGACAACGTGGGCTTGAAATTCCCAAACGAAAAGCCTCCGCGACGATCACCCACTATCAGTGTAACTATAGTCTCATCCCAGTGAGATCGACTGGGACAGCTTCACGGTTTTTTCCAGAAAAGGGAAAATTTCACTTATCTGAATATCATCATCTCCAAGACTTAATTATTTACATATTTCTGACTTGATATCCAATTTTTTTTTTCAAAATCAACATTTCGGTAAATATCTCTATCAGAACGAGTTGTTGATAACTGTGATGTTTCTGACAGAGGTAAGGACATGCTGAGTCAGCTGGTGTCAGGGACTCTGTGCCCGTGGGACGCGTCCCTCCTGCCAGGCTGTTTTCTGTTCCAAGTCTCTGTATCTATTGTCAACGGAAGGCCCAGCATTCCCCACTCACAACTGTGCTCTCTCCACAACAGAAACGGGCTGAGCTACCTGTACAGACAGCTGGACGTCAATTCTCACTATTCCATGAGGTCAGCTCGTGCTCCTTCTCTAGTAAAAGGTGACAGACTCATAGGGACACGTAACTAGCGGAGAACATCTACCAGCATCATTACAAAGGTTTCACTTATTTTTCTCTTCAGGCATGAAACCAAAGGTCCTCCAGAACCATCCGTAAGAATTTCTTTGCATTCGAAGCTGGTCGTCAGATGGTAGGTTGCAATGTTCAAAAGGGCAAGAATATTCTCAAAGATAACGTGAAAATTCAACGTCTAGTGGATTGTTTGTGTTTTTCTTGCTCTACTGGGAAGAGTATCACTGTACATTTGTGCATGGGAACATTTAAGCCAAAGGTACAAATTGTAACGAAAGTACAGATCCGCCAGCACCCACTGGCACACCAGACATAAACAGTGACTCAAGGGTAAACACCAAACTATAGCAAAAGCTCTGGGCTGTATCCATCCAATCACTCAGACATCCTCCGAAGACACCTGACTCGGGTACCACAGACCAGTACACTGCACCCTCCTGTCCAGCGAGCAGGCACTGATTGGGCATCTCTAAGCAACACTTATGCGGAGAAGGGCCATTTGGTTTCTGCAAAGAAAACACTGCTAAAGTAACAGGCTTTTTTTAATGGTGCAAAAAACACACAGCAACAGTTACTAAAACTGATCGCTATGATTGGGAAAGTCTTATGCTGGAGTGTCTATATTTATAGCCCTTCCTCAAAGTAGAGATCACTTCTTCAAAGAATCCGCCTGCCAATGCAGGGGACACGGGTTCGAGTCCTGGTCCAGGAAGATCCCACGTGCCGCGGAGCATCTAAGCCCGTGCGCCACAACTACCGAGCCTGTGCTCTAGAGCCTGTGAGCCACGACTACTGGTCCCGTGTGCCACGACTACTGAAGCCTGTGCACCTAACGCCCGTGCTCTGCAACAAGAGAAGCCACCACAATGAGAAGCCCACGCACCACAACCAAGAGTAGCCCCCGCTCGCCGCAACTAGAGAAAGCCCGCACGCAGCAATGAAGACCCAACGCAGCCAAAAATAAAAATAAATGAATAAATTTATTTAAAAAAAAAAGGTGACGTTGGTGCCCCTCTCATTAGCAAGCATGTCTGTGATCCTCATGAGGGTGGACAAAGCAGAATCCGTGGGGTGTAGATAAGGATGAATTATTCAAACCGGTAACATCTTAGCAAACGGGAATAACTTGCAAAAGGATCGTAAGCTGCCACTTGGGTGAGTGGAACGACGGCAGCACGATTTAACATGCGGGCACGTGTGCAGGATGAGGTCATGTGTTTGGGAACGCGATGACTGTGCCCTGCAAAGCACTTTATGTTTTGACGGAGAGTCATCAGTCACCAGGCAGGACAGGATCTGAAAGCCACCGAGTCCACGCCTTGGAAAAATATATGCCACTATGAACAGAAAGCCATCGGTCTTACTGGACAGCTGGGCAGACTGGTGGGCACTGAGCGGGAAGTCTGCTTTCATTCACACACCAATTCCACGGTCACCAAGAGGCACACACGTTCACACCGCCTGACCCAGGGATCTCACTCCTCAGACTTTATCAACAATCTGAATATGAAAGCCGTTTGTTACAATGTTTTTTTAAATAAGAGTGAAGAAATGAGAAACAATTTAAATGTCCAGCCAACAGTGGAAGAATTAAGTAAATGATGACATCCACCAAATGAAATTTTACAAAGGCATTAAAAGTGATTACACCATTTACAGTTGCTCCCAGAATAATGAAATACTTAGGAGAAAACTAACAAAACACGTACAGTATCTGTGTGCTGAAAATTCCCGAACGCGACTGAAAATAATCAGAGAAGAGGTAAAAAAAATGAAGGGACATTCATGTCCACAGATTGGAAGACTCAGTAAAGACTATAATTCTCCAAACACTGATCTGTAGGCATAATGCAATTCCCATCAATGTCTGAACAAGGCTTTTTGTAGATACAGATAGGCTGACTCTGAACTTTATATGGATTCCATATATATGCATTCGCATACAGTATTTGTTTTTCTCTTTCTGACTTACTTCACTCTGTATGACAGTCTCTAGGTCCATCCACCTCACTACAAGTAACTCAATTTTGTTTCTTTCTATGGCTGAGTAATATTCCATTGTATATATGTGCCACATCTTCTTTATCCGTTCATCTGTTGATGGACACTTAGGTTGCTTCCATGTCCTGGCTATTGTAAATAGTGCTGCAATGAACACTGTGGTACATGTGTTTTTCTGAATTATGGCTTTCTCAGGGTATATGCCCAGTAGTGGGATTGCTGGGTCATATGGTAGTTCTATTTTAGTTTTTTTAAGGAACCTCCATAGGATATATGTATGCATATGGCTGATTCACTTTGTTGTACAGCAGAAACTAACACAGCATTGTGAAACAATTATACTCCAATAAAGATGTATAAAAAATAAAAATAAAATTTATATGGAGGGGTTTCCCTGGTGGCACAGTGGTTGAGAATCTGCCTGCTAATGCAGGGGACAGGGGTTCGAGCCCTGGTCTGGGAGGATCCCACATGCCGCGGAGCAACTAGGCCCGTGAGCCACAACTACTGAGCCTCCACGTCTGGAGCCTGTGCTCCGCAAGAAGAGAGGCCACGATAGTGAGAGGGCTGCGTACCGCGATGAAGAGTGGCCGCCGCTTGCCACAACTAGAGAAAGCCCTCGCACAGAAACGAAGACCCAACACAGCAAAAATAAATTAATAAACTCCTACCCGCAACACCTTCTTAAAAAAAAAATTTATATGGAAACGCAAATGACCTAGAATCCCTAAAAACAATTTTCAAAAAGAATAATAAAGTGGGAGGAATCACTCTACTGATGTTAAGGCTTACAACGTAGCTACAGTAATCAAGACTGTGAGATACTCTGGTGGAAGGACAGACACACAGACTAACGGAGCAGAACAGAGAGCCTGGGCATGAACCCATCCCATTCAAATACACCCAACTGATTTTTGAGAGGGATGAAGAAGAAATTCAGTGGAGGAAGGAGAGTCTTTTCAACAAACGGTGTTGGAGCACTGGACCTCCAAGGCGAAAAAAAAAAAAAAAAAAACAGACCTAAATCCCGTTTTATACAATGACCTGAAAATGGATCACAGACTTAAATGTAAAACACAAAACTATAAAACTTTTAGGAGAAAAGCTTCAGGACCTAGGAATAAGGGGGAAATTCTTAGATATGATCTCCAAAGCATGAGCCATCAGTAAACGGAGCTTAATCAATGTTTAAAACTTTTGTTCTGCAAAGACTCTGCTAAGAAGATGAAAAGAGAAGCTATAGCCTGGAAGAAAACACCTGCAAACCACTTACGCAACAAAGGTCTTGTAGCTATAACAAATAAAAATTCTCAAAACTCAACAATAAAATAAAACAAATAATCCAATTAGAAAATGGGTAAAAGAGATAAACAGTCATTTCACCAAAGAAGAGATACAAATGGCAAACAAGCGCCTGAAAATACATTCAACATCATTAGCCACGAGAGAAGGGCAAATCCACGTAAGATATCACTACACACCTATCAGTGGCTAAAACAGAAAATATAGCGATAACATCAAATGCCGGTGAGGAGGCAGGGAAACTGGATCTCTCATCCATTGCTGGTGGGAATGGAAAATGGATCAGCTGCTGGAAAACAGTCAGGTAGCTTCTTACAAAATGAAACACGAACTTACCGTACAACCCACTAATTGCATTCTCGCACATTCATCCCAGAGAAATGAAGAGTACGTTCACACAAAAACCTGAATGTGATAGTTCACAGCAGCCTTATACCCAAACAGGAAACAACCCAGACGTCCTCTAACTTAAATGCTTAAGCAAACTGGGACACATCATCGGCAACAATAAAAAGGGACAAACTAAGGATACACACGACACGAGTGAGTCTCCGCAGAATGATGCTGAGTGAAAAAAGCCAATCTCAAAAGATTGTATTTATCCTGATGAAACAAAAATTCCTACTTGGAGGCAAGACAAGAAAAATGTAAACATAAAGCGTCTTCTCTGCCTGTTTGGGCCTCCTCCCTCCCCTCTAGTTTGCTCTGTGTCTGCATTATACATTAACCAGACTTTCCCAACGGCAGTAATACCAGCTCAGCCATGAAGATCAAATTTCTCCTTCTGTGTCAGCCATACAACTCCTTAGAAGACAGCATTCCCTCCTCAATCCTGTAAGGGGTCACGATCACCCACCACTAGCCTTGCAGACAAGCCTTACGTCCAAGGCCAATACATGGATTCCTTTAAAGATAGTGACTGGTGCAGAGCAGTCTGGTAAAACCATCTGGGGAGATACTGAGCCACACCTAAGGGAAGGTCTTAGCTTAAATACCTACTTACGACCTTATTAATGTTACCAGTTACATTACCTGTATTCTGCCTCTTTTACAAGATTATTGGTTCTTGCATTACCAATTGTGTGACTGAGTCTCAGATAAAAATAACAATGATTAGGTGACTTGAAAGGATTCATCAAACATATAGTCCTACAAGATGCATGACTGTAACAGTGTTAACTCGAGATTTGGGAGGAAGCCACAAGAGGGAACTCTTTCCTGGACCACAACAGACCAGTAAGGCAGGTGGTCCACAGGCTTTTGGCTGCTGTTAACGGGGCCTAGTCCAGTAACAGCACTTGGAGTGACCTCTCGACAAAATCCTCCCCTGACCCGGGGATGAGCATTCCTAGCGCCTTGGGGCAAATGGGTCAGGAAACGCCTCCCAAACCTTGGTCAAAATTAAGCCTGAAAGGGAAGGGATTGCAAAATAAAGACTGTTGCCCACCATCCAGTTCTACAAGAATCAAATCATTAGCCACTGCAGTTGCTGACCTACAAGACACCCTGAATGGAATTCAGAACAAAGATAAGGATGAAGCTCTCTGTGCTCTGGGACAACGGGCGGAACCGGCCCTCAGAGAGTTAGATATTCTCAGGAGAAGCTTTTTATGAACCTGGATTCTTGCATCTTCCCATACTTAGAAAAGCACTAAAACCATTAACTAAGATGTCTTCTCCTTGCACATAGCAGTAACCTTCTATCAAGATGTGTGCTTGATTGCCTGTACCCCCTTTGTCAAAATCACATATACACTGGCCTCCCCCTTACTCTTCAGTCCTCAGAGCTCTCTAAGAGACTGTCTCTAGGGTTATAATGCTCAGATTGGCTCAAATTAAAATTTCTATTTCTTTCTTAGATTGACTATTGATTACTTTTTCATCAACAATATGATTCCCATTTGTATAACATCTTTTTTTTTTTTTGGCCGCCTTGGGTCTTTGTTGCTGAGCGTGCGCTCTTCTCTAGTTGCTGTGGGCTACTCTTCATTGTGGTGCGCGGGCTTCTCACTGCGGTGGCTTCTCTTGTTGCAGAGCACGGGCTCTAGGCGCACGGGCTTCAGTAGTTGTGGCGCACAGGCTTAATTGCTCCGCGGCATGTGGGATCTTCCCAGACCAGGGCTCGAACCCATGTCCCCTGCATTGGCAGGCGGATTCTTAACCACTGCGCCACCAGGGAAGCCCTTTATAACATCTTTTTTTTTTTAATTAGTTAATTAATTTATTTATTTTTGGCTGTGTTGGGTCTTCGCTTCTGCGCCAGGGCTTTCTCCAGTTGTGGGGAGCGGGGGCCAATCTTCATCGCGGTGCGCGGGCCTCTCACTGTCGCAGCCTCTCCTGTTGCAGAGCACAGGCTCCAGACACGCGGGCTCAGTAGTTGTGGCTCACAGGCCCAGTTGCTCCGCAGCATGTGGGATCTTCCCAGACCAAGGCTCGAACCTGTGTCCCCTGCATCGGCAGGCAGACTCTCAACCACTGCGCCACCAGGGAAGCCGTATAACATCTTGAAATGACAAAATCTTAGAGAAAAAGATTAGTGGTTGCCAGAGGTAAGGGACTGTGTGCGCGTGTGCAGGTGTGCATGTGTGTGTGTTGCATAAAAGAGTAACAGGAGGGATCTTTGTGGAGATGGAAAAATTCTGCCTTGATTGTGGTGCGGGTTACATGAATCTACACGTGTGATGAAACTGCATAGAACCACACACACACACAAAAGAGCACAGGTAAAACCGGCGAAATCTGCGTAAGTTCTGTTGATTGCATCAAGTGTCAGACTCCTAGTTTTTATCCTGTACTATGGTTATACAAGATACTACCAGTGGAGGAACTGGGGGAAGGGCAGATAGGACCTCTGTACTAGTTCCTAAAACTTTCTGCTATTTTATCATTATTTCAGAATAAAATATTTTTAAAAAGTGATTTTGAAGTCTACTTGCAATGTTGAAGGAGCCTTGTTATAAGATTTTAAATTAAAGAAGGCAGTAAATAAATTTTATGTACATGATGACTATACTGACATTTAAAAGAGCTGTCGGAGAAACATTAATGGGAAATACATCAGGAAGTTAACAGTGACGGTGTTAGAGAAGTATAAGTGGTTAATTTTCTTTCCTTTGTTTTCTGAATCTTTTATATAGAAATGTAAACGTAAGCAAGAAGACTCAGGCTTCCATATAAGGAAATTTAAATCAATAAAGTCACCTTGTTAACCACAGATGTGGGATTCCTATACTCACCCACTGCTATCGCATCCAGCTAAACTGAAATACAATGGAAAGTTTATGTAAAATGAACTGTGAGTTTCGAAAAGCAGATAAGATCAAATAACTTGCTGCAAGAATACAAAAAGATGGAAGCCAACATGAAAGAATTTGGATACCTTTTCTGAATGCAAAGAATAAACCTACCATTTGGTGAAAAAGAAAGGCTCGATATTTTTAAAGCTATTAAAATTTTTAAACTCAACATGCAAGGTTCATCTTGGACGAATACAGTATTTCCAATCAGGGCACAGACGGTAAACACAAGGATGTACAACGCAGAGACCAACACAAACTTCCCAGGCTGGCGGGCTGCCAGGGAGTTAATAGAATTTTTTCCTGGGAGGTGGGTGGTATGAATTTACTGGAAACTGAAAAATGAGGGGAAAAGGTTTAAAAGTGAAATTAGAGATGACTGTCTGCTATGGTGTATTAGACAAAATGACTTGTGTGATAAATTTATTTCTCTTAAATAGTTTCACAGATATAAATATGAAGGGTTTAAATTTTTTTTCTTCAACAGTCATGAGTAGCAATCTAAGCAAGATCAACTGTAGTCACTTTTGTAATGTGTGTGCGTGTCGGATCAATAATCCCTAAACCTTCGAGGGGAGTTTCCACGTGAGTGGCATCCCCCATATAAGGCCAATGCATGAGGGCAATGCTTAGGGCAACAGACTAGAACTACTGTCAATACTCTGGTCCCAGCCATTTTTTCCTGCTAAAAGTAGATCGTCCCAAATATCCTTAGAGAAGACTGCCAATTTGGCTATCAGAGTCTCAGAACACACATGACATGGAGCTAGCCCTGGCCGTATCCCCTTTCTTATCCCGAAGATTCTTACACACAGAATCCAGACAGAGAACAGTCATGACCTTCAGAATTAAGCTTAAACAATTTCAGTGATAATGTGCTTTTATCAGGTTTCCAAACTTTTGAAAAGATGAAACTTTTGGCCAAAAACCTCAAAGAAGTTAGCTGAATAACCACCCCTCTTCCTCTTTTTAAAACCAACTTAGTTGACATTTAAAAAAATTATAAAACATTCTGCTAAAAAACTCAGATACGTGTTAAAGTTTTCAAATGCCCCCATCAGCCCATCCACATCACACTGCCCTCCAACCCCGAGGGTGGAGCTGTCAGAGCTGCGAGAACTCGGCCCCAAGGGACCCCTCAAATGGAACGAAGCTAACTGGTGAACTCCACACATGTGTAAGCTTTTGCCACTACAAGCCAAAGATGCAGATCTCCAAACAGGCACGAGCACAGATGAAGCACGTCAAGTGAGGTGACGAACTGATTTGGTTTAGAGGGTACAGTGGCCTTGTTGCCATGCAGCTCCCTGCGACCAGCATGGCCACGGTTCCCAAAGCACCAGAGACTGAGAATCCAAGGACCCCCTGCAGGGCCACCGAGGGGTCTGGACAATTGAAATTTTACTCCACAGTAGACTCAAGCTGATTGTTACCCAATGACCTGTGAAGCTGTTTGAGAGAAGCAGCTGACCTGCAAACACTTCTTGGAGAAATCAGGGATTACACGCAGGGTAAATACAACATCACTGTCATTATCAGTTGAATCCCCCATCGGCCTGGCCCCTCTGTGCAAATACCTGTTTCGTTCTCGGTGGTACCCTCCTACCTCAAAGCGCCCAGCACACAGCATTTACTCGATACGTGTTTGTACAGGAATAAATGAAGACCTTGTGGGTGCTTTAAGCAAGGTGCACTGAACGCCCTCACGTCTGTTATCCCATGGGATGCTCGGTCCAGAGTACGTCTGCTGAACAAGGCCTGCAGCACGACCGAGCCAACCTGCTGAGGGGCAATGTGATTCATGGTGTAAGACATGGGCTTGGGAACGTCCCACATGCGTGGAGTCGAGATCTGCATTACATACGATTTTGAAATTCAAAGAAATCATATTATAAAAGTTTGTAAAAGTCTATCCTAGCTTGGGTTTTGCCAAAATGCTTCAGCCCTTTCCAGCAATTCGAGATATCTTGCTGTACTTCAAGATCACACCCTTTGTCTACAACAGGCTTCAGTGATGGTGGAGAAAATCCTGAGACTTTTCTGAGACTCTGGTAGTAGTATGTCAAAAATTAACTATTTATCCCAGAAAAAGTGATTTGAAAATTTGTTTAGAAAACTCCTTCTGCTGACGCTATTATCCCAAACTGCTGAGTAAAAGTTCTACCATTTCCTGCAAAGACAACTAATTCTTTACTTGGTGCTACAGCAGTGATGAACCAACCATGACACCTACGCCCTGAACCTCAGATGCAGGCTGGGAGCCTGGCGACAGCTGCAGGTGCTCTGTCACTTCTGCGGTCAAGCTGTGACACGCCGTCAACAGTGTTCACTCTGAACGGTTCCATAATCATTAGCGTATGAGCACACTCATGTAATACTGCTGGATTGAAAATTCTCGCGGTAGGCTGAGCTCACACGCTGTAGGCATCAAGTACCTTGGCCACTTACGCATGTTTTTTTCACACTATTGTTTTGGTTAAACTCCTTGATACAAGCAATGCTTACAAGGACCAGGATTCATTTAAACAGACTGGCGACCACTGGTGATGTCGTGAGTAGCAAGCATCCCGGGCAGAGTAGCAAGGACCCTCCCTCCCAATGCCCTCTCCTCCCTCTCCCCGCTGTGTCCTGCCCCGACTCAGCTGTCCCAGTATCACACGTGCGGTGCATCTCCCCGTCCATGACTTTGTTCCTGAGCCACACGTGGCTTTAACGGACTTGGCCGTTTTCTGTCGGCAGCTACACACTGAGAGGCTGAAGAAGGACAACCAGCCTGCTGTCATCTGTTTCTGAATGTTTCCAAGTTGCTCTTCTTTCCCAGAATGATGGCTTTGGAACTCCAGTGCAAATCCCACTGAGATTTCCAGCATCCTTCTGGATCTTACCCAGAACTGAGCCCCACCGGAAAACTCACAGGTTTAGGTCAGAGACTGTTCATGGGAAAAGAGCATCTGTGTCTAGGAAGGGGCTCTCGCCAGCAAAGTGGCGGCTGAAATTGCACCCAGCCCTCCGTGTGCGTGTGCGTGTGCGTGTGCGTGTGTGTGTGTTTGCGCGCGCACAGGGGGACTCCAGGGAATGATCTCAAGCAGCTCTTGGAGCGAAGAGCTCTTGGAATGATTGGTGACGCAGCTGACACAGTTCATAAGTTCAGCTTTCAGCTACTTCTTCCCACAGAGTGACATAGTTTTCTCATTATCCTTCGAACTTTTCAAATAATGATTCCCTGGGAAATTACTCCTACGCCTTTCCTTAAGTGCGAGCTCTGCAAATTTTCACTAGTTTGTGCACATCTCAACTTCTGTCTCAAGCCTCGTGACTACAATATTCCCAGATCGCCAGGCCCGCTTTATAAGGTGGATGTGAGACAAAGCTTAATCTGTCTCTTTTGTTGTGAAAACACTGGACTGCGAGCTGCTGACTGAATAAAAAGCCCAGGGGAGCTTCCGTGCCCGCCTCTCCCTGGATGCGCACGCTGTTTGGAGGGGGTGGACAGAAAGGCTCAGGAATAATGCCTGCGACTCGAGCCTTCACTGGACGAGAAGACAGAGGCAGAGGTGCTGGTGGCAGTGAGGACACGGTCCCCAAAGGACACACACTGGCCCATCAGACATGAGATCAAGCAAGCAAGTCAACGCGCTGTCGGAAAGAGTTGCGGGTTTCTTTTTTTGGTTTTTTGAGAAAACAGTGTGACCTTCCACCCCGGGTAAAGCTGAGGAAACACTCTGGACGACACCACCAGCAACTCTATCGAAAGTCTTAAAAATACTCAAATTGCACGTACACTCAGGGTCCAGCAAACGAAAGGCAGTCATGAGTTTTACAAAGATAAATTAATCGGTAATTTTAAAAACCTGATTTTGAAATGAGTTTAGGGATTTTTCATTCCTTGACCTTTTCCCTGTGTAGCTAGAATACTGTCCAAGTGATGACAGAAAACATCCATTCAATGAACACCATGTAAAAATTACCCATTTCTTCAGCAGTTTGGACTCAGATGTACTGAAACAGCTTGAACCTGCAACACTGCGCCTAAGCAAACAAGCCTGCTTTCCTCGCAGGTACGTGGCAGGATCTACACGACGGACAAGACGGGGTCCGTCTCCACATCATGGCTTTTCACACCTCTCTTTATGACACACTCCTATCAGCCTCAATATCTGAGATTTCGGGCTTCCCTGGTGGCGCAGTGGCTGGGAGTCCACCTGCCGATGCAGGGGACACGGGTTCGTGCCCCGGTCCGAGAGGATCCCGCATGTCGCGGAGCGGCTGGGCCCGTGAGCCATGGCCGCTGAGCCTGCGCGTCCGGAGCCTGTGCTCCGCAACGGGAGAGGCTGCAACAGTGAGAGGCCCGCGTACCACAAAAAAAAACCCAAAAAAACCAAAACTGAGATTTCTTCATTCTGACAGAGGACACAGAGTCATCATCGATCAAGAGCGTCCTTTTTGAGGAAAGGAAAGGGATTGAGGGACGCTGGCCTCTAGACAAGGGACCACTAAGGGTGAAGGTGACAGGGATGTCCCAGGACACTGCTTTGAACTGAATGTGTCCCCCGAGATTCAAAGCCTGAAGCCCTAACCCCAGTGTGATGGTAATAGGAGCTGGGCCTTTGGGAGGCGATTGGTCAGGAGGGTGGAGCCCTCAGGAATGGGATTACTGCCCTTACAAGAGACCCAGAGAGCTTCCTCGCCCCTCTGCCACGTGAGGACGCAGCGAGAAGACGGCATCTATGAACCAGGAAGCGGGTCCTCACCCGACACTGAATTGGACGTTCAGCCTCCAGGACCTCAATAAGTAAATTTCTGCTGTCCATCAGCCACTCAGTCTGTGGAACTGTGTAACAGGAGCCTGAATGCACCAAGTCAAGCATGGAAGTAAGTGCGTGCGGCTCTTGAGGGGGCAGAGCGTTGGAGACAGTGAGCGCCGAACGGAGGGGCCGCGTCTGGAAATCTGGGGGAAGAAGAGGTGATTTCTGATTCTCTGTCTCTGATGAGCCAGGAATGATCAGCACGTCCTTCATCCAGAGCTAATCTCTGGGGATTCAGCAAGCAGTCTGTTCCTGGGCCGTCCTTCGCTCCTTCTCCCACGTTCTAGGTCATCAGGAAGCCTCCCTTCCACAGGAGACCCCACTCCAGCTCCTAAGCAGCTGTGTCGCCTGCCTGCCGCGATGTGAACGGCCGTTTGAGGCACCTGGCCCTGCACACTAGGTGCTCAATTCACCCGAATGGGTTCCTCTGTCATTATCATCGCATTTTCATTCTTCTTGACCTGTGAGCCCCTGAAGGCTTTCCTCTTAATACCCGACATTATGGGAAAGACTATTCCTACACCCATTGAAAAGCACCTAAATATGCTCATTGCCCCTCTGAATCAATGGGTCTTTTTCAGCAAACTGGTCCTTCATCTTAGAAGGAACGTGAACTTCCGTAAGAGCTGCAGTTGAAGATCACATAGTACTCAGAGGGCAGGAGAATCCCACACCCAGAAAGGAACACCATCGGGAATGGCCTGGAACAGACACGTGTGGGCAGGTGGCACATGGTGAGGCCAGGTGAACCAGGAAACAACACACACCTTCCTTTAAACAGAGGAACATTGTAAGAGAGAATCTGAAGTTGCTGTTCTCACGCAGAACGTAACACTTTCGCATCCAATTATTCCAGGTAAAGGATCTACAGTCTTCCAAAAAGTGCTACCAGACACCAAACCAAACCCAAAGGCTTGTCTGGGTACTCCTGGTAAGAGTACACTGCTCTAAGAAACGTGTTCCATCCTCTTACCAAGGCCACCTTAAGAGCCTGTTGGAGGCTTGGGGGGACGGGCATGAACTGGGTGTATCACTGGTGTCCATTGTCCCAACAACTCCACACCTTCCCAGTTAGACCAGTGCCAAGAAGCCAAATGCCAACACCCAGATGCCAGGGGCACTAACCAGTGCCTACGAATCATACCCTGCTTTACCAAATATGCTGTCTTTTCCGGTCGTCCAACTGCGCTGACTGTGCACGGGGGAGAGCCCACGGTGAGTACGCCCTCAGCCTGTCTGCGCAGTGAGCTGGGCAGCAGCAGACACGACGGAGGCCTGAGCGCGCAGGGACACACTCCTGGCTGCAGGGCGTCCTTCCCAGGCTCGCCTGCGGAGATAAAGCCCTGAAGCCTCTCTGACCAACATAAATGGGGTCCTGGGAACCAAGCCCCGGTAGACTTTCCACAGCGGGCAGCTCGGGTCACCCCGGAACTGGACTATTCTCACGCTGAGTGGTGTCTCCTAGCGCCTGGCTGTGACTCAGTTCAAGTTAACTTGAAGTTCTGTTGCGGAGCTTGGGGAAAATGAACGGACTGAATTACGCCAATATCTCCCCTACCCAACATCCTAACTGAGAGAGTTTTTCTGTCACCCAAGCTGAAAGGAGAAAAATTGGTTTTGGGTTTGCATGGCTGTGTGTTAGCAAAAAAAAGTGTTAATGAAGATATAATGCCACGTACTAAAACATCTAGGGTTTTCTATAACGTAAGGAAGTAATAGAGATAAATTACGAGACAGTCAAGTTACTCCCAGGCAAGTATCAAGAGATCAAAAGAAAACTTGAAATCATTCTGGGCTCTAATTTATATACGGAATCCCCGTCTCTGAACCCTCACTTTCCCAATATTCCCTATAATGACCTGCAGGACGTTTTCCCCCCAGTTCACCCGCCATGCAGGAAGTCTGGGACAGCCTGGACCACACGTGTGCCCCAGCGACAGCCCTCAGGACCGATGAGAGGGTGGGAGAGGCCGCTCTCCTCCCACAGGATGGGGGCCGTGCCCAAGGTGTCACAGGTGTGGGGTGTCACTGTCGTCTGCCCCACCTGGGGAAAGGAAATGTCCTCTAAGATGATGGAAAACCCCATGAAGGAAGTGGGTGAGTCTGAGGGGCCTAGAAGCCTGCCCAGCAGGAGGAAGTTCAAAGTCAGGACGTGAGAGGTGAGCTTGTGCAGTTGGATGTCAGCCGTGGCTCGTCCGAGACGGACCCCACCGTGAACACGGGGACAGCCAACCTGGGTCTCCCGTGCTTTGAGTCAGGCAGGAATTCTGGGGTGATGATCCTGTTGGAGTTTCAGAGAGTTTTAGTGATATTCGGGGAAAAGGATTATGCTTTTGAGTTGGTGGAGCTGGGGACACATTAAAACGTTTGCCATTTAGAATGAGGGAATATAGGATCCTGACGTTCAAAAATGAATATTGTGAGGATATCCAAGTCCTCACCAGAGGATTAGATCTGGGTGGAGCTGGAGGCCTTTGGGACTGGAGTGTGACCCTCCAGGCACTGCCATCTCCTGATGTGTGGAGTATGGAGAGCAGGGGTTCAGGAGAGCTTGTGTTTTCTTTTTCAACACACAGAGAGCTCCAAGTATATAACTTAGGAGCAAATACTGGGGCAGGAGTAATGACGTATGAGTTTCACTGGTACCACCTCATTTCTCAAACGTGTACCCAACGGCCAAACATGCAAGTCCTCCAACAGTTTCTGAACACAGAGACCTTCGGTCAGAATGCGTGGAAAAGCGTCGTGCTAAGTGATGAACACTTTCCTTACTAAACACTAGTTAATAACTACACTGTAGTCAATATACACATCCTAGGCCTAAAATACCACCAGTAGGCTTTGCTGAGGTTCAGTAACATGTCTGAGTAAAAATGGGCATCGTGTTCTCTTAAATGCTACCAAAAAGAGGACATCTATGCTAGGACCAATGGCCCAATTTTCCAAGAACTATCAATCATTTCTTATGGTGTTCAGGAAGACACTGGAGAAGATGCGGGTGTGAGCTGACACGGAGTCACACCACGGGAAGCTTCCTGGTCACTAGTGCTGCAAGGTGCAGAGCAGAGCTGTTTACACAGACGTGTGCTCCGTTCAGACTGCACACCCCCTGCCACACCTGGACACAGGCCATGAGCCGCGACACCGACGCACACCGCGCCTCACACCTTCCTACCTTATGGGTCTGGATCTACTGTCCGACTCCTGGGACTGTAAGCACATATTTCAATGTGCTTCAATGAAATAGATTTTTATTTCAAAGAAAAACTAGTCTCAGCATCTCTTTAAAGAGGTCTTAACAAGCACCTTACAATAAACGGTAACCAAGCACAACGAAGGAAGACACAAAGTTAATACATTACCTGCTTTGTCTTCCTGAAGAAATGACTCTCCTAAGGTGTGTGTCACAAGGCAGCGTAAGGAGCAACGTCTTCCATGCCCGCCCCTTGAGATATGTGATCAGAGTTCAGATGGGGCTCAGGGTCCTGACATGCCCAGAGGGAATGTACCATTGGGTAGGGGCACAGAACCCACGTCCACAGGGACAGGTAAGTAGTAGCAGAAGAAGAGAACGGAGCTGTCACCAACATCCCGGGCGCTGGGCACAGGGGACCAAGTGCTGCAGGGGAGACGGGTTCGGGCGCACCTTCCCCCCCATCGCTCCCCCGCGAAGGGAAAGACCGGCTTCCTGGTCCGAGCCTGCGCCATCCTTAGAATTGTCTTATTTTTATCTCTTTTCTTCTTCCCTGACCCTTCCCCGAGCGTAGGTCCCAAGAAATGCCACCAGTGGTCACTCATTCCCATGCAGGTGGCCTGTCCTGTGGTCCTTTGGGAGCGCTTCTCAGCCCAACGTGGTGTTTTTTTCCCCAGGGCTCCTGGCCTCTCACCAGCGTGTGCATCTGGGGTGCAAGCCCTCGCTACCACCCTGAGGGAAGTGTGTTCAGCCTACCGACCATTTCAAAAAGGAAAGAAACCCAGGGCTATTCTTTCAGCAGTAGTAACAATAATTTGAATGGACCTTCCTCCAGGTTGGGGTGTGCATACCTGCTCTCCTCGAGGTCACCTGATCCTGGCCACCACTGGAGTGTCCGTCCCCTGTGGCGGAGGACAGCCTTTCCTCAGCGGCCCCGAGCGGCCAGGCCTCGTCTCAGCAGACCCGGGTGTCCAGGAGGGGACGGAGGCCTTAGGATACGGGACGCCCCGTGTCGGAGCCGTCCACCTGGGGCCATGACCTGGCAGTGCTCACTGAGAGGCTTTGACTTAACTACCCCTAAGAGGTGCAGCAGAGAGCAGGGCAGGCGACCAGCGGCTGCCGGGTGAGGTGGGAAGGGTGCTTCCTGCTCCAAGTTCACGTGAGTGAGAAGAGCCCCCTCATCCAACGGGACTTCAAGACCACGGGGCTTAAGAAACAGAAACAGCTTGTCTCCTCTCAGAGGCTCATGAAGTAAATCCCTAACACTCAAAAGAGAAAAGGAAAACGGGTCTTCTACAAAAATCTCGCCCAAAGCCACACTTCGTGTTTTACGGTATAAAATTGTTTTAAACGATGCAGATGTGCTTCAGAGAAGCCAGTTGTATTCTACAATCTAAGCAGTGAATCTAGGTTAACGGCTCGCACGGGGCTCGCATAAAAGCTCAACAATCCTAAGACTGGTCCCGCGCATCCTGGCCTGTGACAGGAGAGCAGGGTGAGAATGACTCCTGCTAGGCCACCTGCTGAGGGGTTCTGGCTCCCCTGCACCTCCCCCTCCAAATAATTTAATTTACAACCAATTCCAAATCATTAAGCTCAGGGGACAGGCCCACTCCCTAAGCTGAAAGTCAGCCACGACGATGAGAAGGAATCTTAAAAATCAAAGTCCTGGATTCTCTCTTTCACATCCTACGCTTGTCTTTTCCCCAGCGCCCCCAGGAGGCTCTCGATGTGTGGTTTATGCTGGCTCACCAGGCCCTGGATCCAAATGTCAGAGCTGGCGGTGACCCTGGGCGACGTCGGTGACGGTCAGGGTCTCAGTGGTCCTGCCCCGCCGCCAGCCCAGAAGGGCTTCCCTGAGTGTGCTCGGCCCCTCAGCTGCACACGTGGCCCAGTAGCGGCTCCCCAAGTGGGCCTGGCTGGTCCCCAAGTGCTGTCAGCTCTCTGCTCCTCAGCTGTGCCGGGACCTGGCAGCAGAGCAGAGCCAGGCCCAGATGGTTTAGACCATAATCAGTAGTGGATGCCCTGAGCCCGTGAACTACCAGCTGGGGGAGCCCAGCGCCAGCCCGGACAGGTGGTGTGCAGCCTGTGGAGAGCCAGCATGGACCAGGGTGGACTCCCGCCCCCAGACAGCATCCCTGAAGACGGCAAGCTCTGAGCCGCGTGCAGGCACACAGGATCCCAAGTGGGTCCAGAGTCACCTCGGGCCATCTCAGGAGACACTGTCCATGAATTCTGCAGCCAGGAGGCCAGGAGGAAGGCCACCTGTCTGGGTGTAAAGCTGCCACGTCGCTCTGATAACTACCTCTCAAGAGAGACACCTGGAAGCCGGGAAGGGATAAAGAATGAAAGGTTTTCACATCAACCCAGACTAGAATTTAGGGCTTCGCCTATAAGTGACGCCTGAATACGTGACTACTTATCGTCAGGTGGGCGTGAGATTCTTCCACTCCCAAACCCAGTGTCCAAACCCAGCCTCTCACTGCCAGCATTGTAGGACGAGGCTACCTTCCTCTGTAGGAGGGGCCTACATCAGCGTCATTTCTGAATGTTCCCCCCGAAAGTGCCCACCGGCTGTTTCTCAGCATCTGCAAAGGGACCCTCACTCGTGCCGGGTCGCAGCCTGACGAGTGTGCCCAGTCCCCGCTTCCCCCTGCTCCCCTGCCCAGCCTCCTGAGGGGGGAACCATGCTGCCTATCCTCTGTCGCCTTGATTGACGACGTCCCTGTGGGTGTGGAGCTTCTGCCCCCAGGTACGGCCAGAGGTTCATCTCTGGACGACTCGGACGCATCGGCCCTGGGGGTCCCGTTGGGGTAGAACTCGCCAGGTGGGGACAGCGGCGTTTGTGCAAACCCTGTCGTCTTCCCCAAGGCCTCCCCTGCGTCTGGTCTCCTCGGTTTCTGAGCATCGCCCAGCGCTGGCCTGGAGCCTCCCCAAGCCTTTCTGTTCACTTCTGGCCCTCAGGCCTCTGGGCGAGGGGCTCCACCTGCTGAGAGGCTGGAGGGAGAGCGCTCCCTCCTCACACCTGCACCCACCTGGGCCCAGAGAGGCTCAATGATGGCTCAAGGTCACACAGCAGCCACCCAGAGGCCTAGGGCCAGAGGAGCACAGGCCATCATGTCACAGAGGGTGAGCTGAGCAAAAGGGATCTTCCCTCAGGTTCTACTGACTCACAAAAGAAAAGTCCTAGTTACACAGCAGACGGCAAATGTAAAGTGAAGGCCCAGAGAGTTGGGGGTATGCAGAAAACAGCTTCTAGAACAGCGTCAGATGAATTAATGGATAAAGAGATCCATGATGAGCTACTGAGGTAAATTAGGAAGACATTAAAACATCAGGGGTCCTCTTAACACTCTTCTGCAAATACCTTTCTTGCTAAAAACAGACTCTTAAATTGGGTTGACTACAGGTCAACCATGACTTGAGAAGTGGTGCTCCAAGGACCTGCTAGTGACGGCCCGGGTCCTTGGCTGCTGGCCTGCAAACCTGGACCTGATCTTGGTATATGTTTTCCATACATGGGGCTGGGCATGAGTGATTAACAGAAGCTGCAACCAGAAGATTCAGAGCAGTGACTCAAAAACCCGAATGAAAAATGGGTGGCCAAGTTAGAGAGACAGTAAGAGATTGGCAACACCCAGAGGGGAAATAAGAAGAAGAGAACTAATTTTGGTCCATTTCCCAGGGCTCCAATTTAATATAAGAGTGTAGGCTTGGACAGATTAACTGCACAGAAATGCTGACGTGTTAACAGTACTAGGTATCCAAGAAAATAATTTTTGACCGGGAGGCTAGCTCCAAGCAGAGAGCGCCACACCAGCAGGTGATTATAACAGGATGTGCAATTCACTGCATCGCTGAAATGGAGCCGCGACTGAGACCCAGCCCGTCTGCACTGGAAAGTCTGCTCAGAGGAAACCCAGGGTGCTGCAATGCGACAGGGAGACCTGCTCAGACCAGCAGAACACAGGAGCGTACACCTCTCTCAGGTAATCCGGGATCAACTGAAATTCACCAAGCGTCTGCTAAAAAATGGCCCAGAGAAACCCATCTCCTTTGTCTTAATCTAAAAGCCAACTCGACTGCGGAAAGAGCAGCACGGAAGTGGAATTCCTGCAGCACCCACGCCGGGGCAGCCCTGCTCCCGGGAAACCCAAGGGCTGGGTCTCATCTCTGGTCTGGAGGATGAGGACAGACGCCCACTGCCCAGAGCGCCCTCACCTGCGGGTCCAGGAATCACCCCGTCCCCCATCTGCTGCTCCCCGCCCCCTGTAACCACCAAAGGGAACTTCGTTGCATGCAGCAGGTCTCAACTTTCCTGGGGTGACAGAAATCCTTGAGAATGTGACAGAATCCTTGGCCTCTTCTTCCCAGAAAATCACACAAGGGCACACATGCAGGACACGTGTCACAGGATGTCCAGAATTCCCGAGAGCCATCCAAGGACACAAAGGGGTCACGCAATCTGGTCTCAGCTGCCTTCTGCCCACCGACCTGATAGGAAGTTACCTGGACAGCTATAACCGGTCCACAGTCAGAGATTAACGTCGCCAATGACAACGCTTTCATTTTTCTTTCTCGTATTTCATCTGCAAAAACAGAAACAACCCCCGCCCCCGCAAACTACAGGGCTTGCAAAACACACATAATTACCATCATTATTTAACAGTCCCTTGGAAATTCTAGAAAATGCAATAAGCACAGAAATAGAAATAAGAACTACAAATGTAAGTCAAAGGCAGTAGCGAGTATGTTTAGCATAAACCAAAAGAAATATATTAGATCTAATGATAGGAGGTTTGGATGCAAAACAAAATACAAAACTCAATTCCATCCTTATAACTCAAAATTATCAAGATAGCGAATGCAACAGGGAAACTAGATAACATTCAAAGGAGTAATAAAATATTAAAATTAACAACTAAATGGTATATAGAAAAGTAGACCAAAACGTTAGAGACACGAAAGTGGATTTGAATGAGTAGAAGGAAAAGCTGGGAAGATGATGCTGTTAATTCTTTCCAATGTCATAGATGTTTAGCTCAGTTTTTCTGTTATTTTAAATTTTCTAAAGTTTCAGCTTAATTGAGGTATAACTGACAAATAAAATTGTAAGATATTTTGAGAGTACATCGTGGTGGTTTGATCTGCGTGTACGTCGTGAAAGGATTCCCCCCGTCGAGGTAATTAACATCCACCACTTCACATATTTATGACGCTGTTTAAATTCAAATTTTAAGGGGCTTCTTTAGAGATTTTTTAAAGACATGATTTCTCTAAATTTTACATGAAATAATAAAGAGTAGGATAGAAATCTGGGGGAAATGGAAAGCATTCCAGGGGAGTTTGCCCTGTCAAGCGCTGACCTATATTGTAAGTCTGGAACAGGTACCAAGTGTGGAGCAGGTGCAGGAGCTGCCAGCTTGGTGGGCAGACCCGCTGGACACAGAGGCTGACCTGGGGTGGAGAGCCGGCACTCGGTGACGGGGAGAACAGCCTGGTATCGGGGGAACCCAGCCCCTCTCCAGCCAACGTCAGCTACCAAAACACCTTCCGGCTGGTTTAAGGTCAAGGCACACACACCGTGGAAAACTAGGAAATGCAGACATGAAGGCCTCCTGCTTTCAGGATGGGAGGACAGGAGGGAGAGGCAGGGGCAAAGCAGAAAGAGATGGAACTACGGAAAAAGTTCTAGATGTTAAGAGCCCATGAACAACACTAAAAGGCCAGTGTCAAACAGGGAAAAATACTGGAACCAAAGCAACAGTTAATGTGTGTGTGTGTGTGTGTGTGTGTGTGTGTGTGTGTGTCTGTGGCATGACTTGTGTGGTTTGTGTCTATGGTGTGATGTGTGTGTATGTCTGTGATGTGGTGTGTGTGTGTGTCTGCGTGCAGGTGCCGGCACTACAAAATGAAAAAGTGGTCAATGGAAAGAGGAGAGGGTTTACATGTAAGGAAATTAAATCTCCAAGAAAATTATTTTTTAAAGTACCTCACCAGTTATCACAGATTCTAGGTTGGACTCCCTATACCATTAAATAGATGAGACTTTTTTGTCTACCTAACTAGCCAAGATGCTGAAAATAAAAATATCCAATGTTTGCCAAATTGTAGTGATCACCTGCTGGCAACTGTCAGGGCAAACTGAGATTAAACACTTGTTCCGGAAAGCAAGTCGGCACCTTTGTACCAAAAACCTTAATCTTGAAACAAGTGATTTCACTTTCAAAATTTTTGGAAATAATCAGAGGGAGGGACAAATACCTATATGTAAGGATGTAAAGATGCCATTTTAGCATTAATTACAGCGAAACACATGAGGGAAAAGAAAAGCACTTAATATTCTGTGTTGTTTAAATACATTAAAGACATACAACAGATCTTTACATATAAAATAAAATTCATTTATGATAATATTTAGTGACATGGAAACATACTATAATATTCAGTTATTTTAAGGGATACAAAATTCTGTGTTCAGAATTATAGCAAAATTATGCAGGCACGCACTTCAGAAAGAATGAAAACGTCCCCGAATGTCATCTGTTTAGGTCTGAGTGGTGGGATTTATAAGGATTCTAACCTTCTTGATCATTTGCTGCACGCTGGTGTAGTGTCTTCCACATAGTAGCTAATAAATACTGGTAAAAAGAAGGAAAGTGTTTCCAATTTCTGACGTAAGCATACACAATTACTAATTTTATATTAGGAAAAGAACAAAAACCTCTTGTAAAGCTAAATTAATTAAAAACTGATCAGTGTAAGAGGACCGTCCTCCCGGTAGCAGCCGGTGGCCGTGGCCGTCGCCTGGCGCTCCTGAGCGCGGCGGGATGCTCACTCCTCAGGTTTCACGGGAAGGACCCCTCCAGCTCCGCACTGGGAGCAGCTCCCTAGAGGACTGAGATGCTTTCTACGGGTCACGAATGAAACAAGTCCCTGATCGGCTCTCCCGGTGGCCGGTCCCCGCGTCAAAGGCTCCCGGCTGAGTCCCCGGGACCCCTGGGCAGAGTTTCGTACCTGGGACGCTGGGTGTGGAGCCGGACCTGCCAGCGCTCCTGTCCCTCCGGCTGCCCGGGTCCCAAGGGGCAGCAGGACCCACACCTGGACCGGTCGCTAAGGACACCATGGGTGCCCCCTACACGGAGGATGCGAGACCAGAGCTCCCAGGGCCCCAGGGTCCCTACAGTCTGGGAGAGGAGCCCACTCGGGGTCGGGCACAGAGGCCGTGGGGTGGGGAGACCCCTCCCCCACCAGGGGACGGCGGTGCCGGCGGGTGCCCGGGGCTGTCAGGAACCACTAGGAAGTGCCCCTCCCTCTCTGGCGGAGGCAGCCTCCGGCCTTATCCTCCATCTGTGACGCTGCACCAGACGCGGAAAGGCTGTTTCAGAGACCAGGCCAGCCCCGCGAAGCCCAGCCGCGCCTCACCAGCTCCGGGCCTTACACGCCCCGGAGAAGCCGCCCTGACGTCTGGTTAGCGCCCTTGAACCGCATGCTCTGTGCGCACGGACGCAGACATCACCCTGCGATCTGCTGCGGAGGAGAAGGGCGAGGCCTGCAGGGTGCATCCGTCCTTCTCGGGGTGGAGGACAGCGCGCCGTGCGCACATCCACCAGCGGGCTGCTGCTTCTCACCGGGAGGGTGGAGCGACAGACACCTGCCTGGGAGGTGGCCAGGTGTCTCCGTGCACCCCGCCCCGGGAGCATCCGGGGCAATCACTCTGTTTACAAACCGTAAAGGTCCCACGGGCTTATTGTATCGACTGTCCCGGGATAAGTTCTTCCTGAGATTCCCATGGTCATTAGAGCTGGAGAGGGAGGGAGTCCAACCTAGAATCGATAAGCTGGGGAGTGAAGTGGTCTGGGATTTTGCCAACTTTGAAATAAAGTTATAGATATCTCAAAAAAAAACCTTAAAGAGTTCAAAGGCAAAAAAATTTCAGTTCTAATAAACCCATTTCTATGCAGTCCGATCAAGATGCAGTTAGGCAACATCACAGGTAATTATACATCTCTCTATCCCACAGACAGGTAACACACGGACTCCACACGCTTTCCATCCATACGTCCTGACGCACGGACTCATGGCGGCCCACAAGAGTATGTCACATGTAACTGGACATCGATATGATGGTAAAACGGAAACAGGAACCATACAAATAACTGCAGGAAAACCCCGTTAATTCAGCAGGCGGCTTGAAAAGCAGGACTTTCGAAGGAGTAAAGTATCTGACTAATGGCCTTCATAAAAATAAAGCTTTTATTCCTTTAGAATATAATAGTCTTATTAAGACCATCAGGAAGAGTTCCGAGGGGGTCCTATTTTTACCAACAGACAAGAATGATTTTAAACTAACAAACCACGATGTAGCAAATACTTAAAAACGCACGGTTTCTACACTAACGTTGCTCATTTCCCAACAACCAGAGTTATTGCCGCGGCCAAAACTATAAACATACATCACCAAGCTCCCCGCGCACGGCTTCTGCTTCTACAAGCTGCACGTTGGTAAAAGCTTTACGACGTCTCATACCACATTGGAGGGTAGATTTTCTTAAATATAAAATGGTGAAGTTAAACTGTGAAGAATTATAATGGCTTCTGTGAATCTTTTTGTCTTTACATTAAAAAGTCAGAAGCGTGACCCCAGGTCACATGCCTGATCGGGGTTGGGGAAGCAGGTAGGGCTTCTCCCAAATGTCCTGAGAAGAGCCATTTCCAGCGCTGGCTTCGGCGTGGAGTCCAGACTTACCAAATCCAGCAAGAGTGGGTACCTTACTTGCCAAGATGAAAAGCACTTCGTAGGAGCGAGAGTTCATTTCCTGTTTAGTTTACGGGAGAAGCGGAGCTTTTCAGAGGAAAAAGGGAATTTCTGTTTTTATTGATGATACACTGATTTGCCAATGAGTTTGGTGTTACTTTTTGTTTATTCTCTCTACGTCTGGAAATATCTCACCACTTAACTTCTTTTGCAGGTTCTTTGTTACTAAACAGTTTATCTGAAGAGAGTTAAGAGCTCAGAACAACACCCACCCCCTAGATAAACCGAAAAACAAAGAACAAAAAAAAAAAACCTGATGGGTTTCTGTCTTTTTACCAATAAAGATCACCATGTCTTTGTAAAACAGAAATCCCTCCTTGGATTGAGTTGGAAGAATAAAATTTTCAGGCAAAAGGGAACTCGTCAGGACATCCATCATTTCAGATGAAGAAATGATTCTTAAGTCGACAGTGAAGTGACTTAGAGTCACTAACAGCACAAGGCAGGGCTGGAACCCGGGGTCCTGTGACCCCAACGCTCACCTTGTGCTCCTTCTATCGGGAAGCACCTGCCGTGGCCCTTCATCCCTGCCCCGAATACGTGGCTGCCACACACACAGATGTACAGACATTCCGTAAAATGAGTTTACACTCGGAAATCTTATGAAATAAAAGGCTTCTGAAACAGTGAGTCTGAAAGATACACCTTAGGAGAGCACGGCAGCCCACGAGCACTGAGCCTGGAGGATGCTGGTGTCGGGGGGCTGCCTGGGTCCAGGTCCTGGCACCAGTATCATGGGCCGCGTGACCCCGGCAAGTACCGTGGCCGTTCTGCACCTTACTCACTTCTCTCTTCTGCAAAGCAGAGACGGGGGCTTCACCAGTGAAGTCTAAGCACGTTACGTTATTCAGAGCAAAGCGAGCATGTGAGGAATCTTGGCTCCCACTGTAACCACTCCTTGCTTCTCTCCTGGCTTAAACACTCCCTCTTGGCTCAAATGTGGAGGTGAGGGTTTGCAAAACTGGTCCTCCGGGACAGACGGCATCTGAACCTGTAGGGATGCTGAAATGCAGGGTGCAGGCGCGCCTGCTGAATCAGACCTCTGGTTCAGCTACGTGAACTTCCACCAGGAGTCTCATGCCGTTTGGCTCAAATAAAACCCTTTTCTATTCCTTTTATAGATTGTTTATTGATTAATTCCCACCAAGGGTAGCACAGGTCAAGGTCACACTTGCCGGGGGAACTTCCCACCCGGGGTGAGAGTTCAGCCCAGCCCCCTCCCTCCTGGGGCTGCCTGCCCCTGGGGAAGACCAAAGCCGCCGGGGGAGGACTGGACGTTGGGTCTGATGGAGGGAGAATGAGTGGGGATGTTAAACCTTTAACTGGAGAAAGACACAAAACACAGCAATTAAATCACCCCCACTGCATATCCATATTGCCTATAATTCTCTGTTTGAAAATTCAAATATGCAGTCCACCTTTGATATCGTCTACTTTTCCCACTACAAACACTTTCCCTGGGACACATGTGCCAGGAACATGGACACAGGAGGCCGAGCCTGCCTAGGTGCCCAGCCCGACGGCCCCTGGGCCTCTCTGACTGCCAGGCCTTCTCCACCAGCCCCGCCACAGGCCCACCCCCACCCGGGCGCCTGGGTCCACCTTGACCCCCGCCCAACCCCAGCGAGGGGGCTGATGTCCCCTCCTGGCAGCTTTCTGTCCCCCGAGAAGGGATTCAGTGTTTCCCACGAGCCCAGGGAGAGGCCCAAGCAGAAGGTCAGGCTGTAGATGAGGGGTCAGCTTCTAGCTGGTTGGGTGGCTGGTGTCATTGAGAACCTCTCTCCCACTGTACCCTTCACGTTGCATTATGTGGACGTGGGCCCAGACACATGACTTGAAAAGCCCTTAGAAATCATCACTTGCATCTCACCTTGTTTGAGCAGGTAGGAGGGGTAGGAGGGCCGAGACAAAGGACCCGGGGGAATGCAGGCCAGGGCCCATCTCAACTACGGGTCATCAAGCGTTATCTGGATCTGCTAGGCTGGCTTCCAGGGACACGAACTCTTTGAAATAAAGCCTTTGTGTTTGAACAGGGACACATCCAGTAAAACCAAACTTCTACGGAAAGTGAAAGATGTTTAAATGACCGTTACTGACCCATCGCATGGACCATTCCCAGCGGCCTGGCACCAGTGACCTCATTAACCGGTGTCCATGAACGTGCAGTAACCTTAGAAGCACAAATTATATTTCACAACTCAAATGTGTCACGGAACTGTGAGAGTTCTTTTTTTAATCACAAGTTTTATAGCATCAATTAATTTTTACCAAATTCATAGCATAACAGAAATGCATACAAAATTTAATAGGCATTTATTTTCTCTATGGAAAAAGTGCCAAAAAATAAACAGACAGTAATGAAATTTCCACTATTAAAAATGTTAGTTGTGATTTCCGTCTTAACTGAAAAAGCCAGAATACTTTGAAAGAAACTTTTAGAGTTTTATGTAAGGAACATTATTATGCATCCAATTTACCAAGTAGGGAAAACAAAAAAACAAAAAACGTCGAACAGTAAAAGCTATAAATATTTTTTGTAATTTGATGTGGACAGTACTTTGAAGGAAAAACACCTCAGTATATTTTTATCCTCCATGCTTTCTCAGAACCTACTTTCAAATACATTCAATTTAATTTTGTTTTTTCACAAAAAAATCATTTGCGGAAAACAGAATTAAAGCACATATAAATATTGAACTTGGAAGACAAAATAGTTATTCCAGCATCAATTCTAATTAAGATATAGCAATTTTAAAATCCATTTCTCCCATCCCCACCCTCTGCTGCTGGCAACCACCTGTCTGTTCTCTGTGTCTGTGAGCTTGTCTTGCAATCCATGTGAACAGACTATCTTTCCATTTATTTGTGTCTTCAATTTCTTTCACTAATGTCTTACAGTTTTCAGCACACAGGTCTTTCACTTCCGTGGTTAAATTTACTTATGGGTATTTTATTCTTTCTGGTGCCACTGTAAGTGGGGTGGTTTTCTTGATTTCTCTTTCAATTGATAAGTTTTACTCTAACTTTGGGTGTTTTTTTTTCAAAGTATCTTATTACACATAAATTAGTTCCTGGAAACTACCAAATTACTATTTATGAGCTAAAAGCAATGAATTTGTGCTTGTTGAGAAAGCACATGGCCAATCCAAAAACGGGCAGAAGATCTAAATAGACATTTCTCAAAAAAAGATATACAGATTGCCAACAAACACATGAAAGGATGCTCAACATCACTAATCATTAGAAAAATGCAAATCAAAACTACAATGAGGGTTTCCCTGGTGGCGCAGTGGTTGAGAGTCCGCCTGCCGACGTGGGGGACACGGGTTCGTGCCCCGGTCCGGGAGGATCCCACATGCCACGGAGCGGCTGGGCCCGTGGGCCATGGCCGCTGAGCCTGCGCATCCGGAGCCTGTGCTCCGCAACGGGAGAGGCCGCAACAGCGAGAGGCCCGCGTAGAGCAAAAAAAAAAAAAAAAACTACAATGAGGTATCACCTCACACCGGTCAGAATGGCCATCATCAAAAAATCTAGAAACAATAAATGCTGGAGAGGGTGTGGAGAAACGGGAACCCTCTTGCACTGTTGGTGGGAATGTAAATTGATACAGCCACTGTGGAGAACAGCATGGAGGTTCCTTAAAAAACTAAAAATAGAACTACCATATGATCCAGCAATCCCACTACTGGGCATATACCCTGAGAAAACCAAAATTCAAAAAGACACATGGACCCCAATGTTCATTGCAGCACTATTTACAATAGCCAGGACATAGAAGCAACCTAAGTGTCCCTCAACAGATGAATGGATAAAGAAGATGTGGCACATATATACAATGGAATATTACTCAGCCATAAAAAGAAACAAAATTGAGGTATCTGTAGTGAGGTGGATGGACCTAGAGTCTGTCATACAGAGTGAAGTAAGTCAGAAAGAGAAAAGCAAACACCGTATGCTAACACATATATATGGAACCTAAAAAAAAAAAATGGTTCTGAAGAACCTAGGGGCAGGACAGGAATAAAGACACAGATGTAGAGAATGGACTTGAGGGCACGGGGAGGGAGAAGGGTAAGCTGGGATGAAGTGACAGAGTGGCATGGACATATATACACTACCAAATGTAAAACAGATTGCTAGTGGGAAGCAGCCGCATAGCACAGGGAGATCAGCTCGGTGCTTTGTGACCGCCTAGAGGGGTGGGATAGGGAGGGAGGGAGGGAGACACAAGGAGGAGGAGATATGGGGATATATGTATACGTATAGCTGATTCACTTTGTTATACAGCAGAAACTAACACACCATTGTAAAGCAATTATACTCCAATAAAGATGTTAGAAAAAGAAAAAAAGAAAGAAAGCACATGGCCCTCATCTGTGGGATGTCCAGTGTCAGTGACCAGGGTCTAAATGACCACGTCCTGGCAGGACCATCACACTGTCCCCTTTGTCCTGTGGGAATGACTCCCTTGATTCTGCTCGCCCCACACCTTTGTGACCATCCACCTCACACCCCTGCGGAAGGTTTGCATGTGACAGTATGACATAGGAAACTTAGGCCAAGCCCGTCAAACTCCTTTTGGATGTTTATTAAAAGCCCAAAGAAATGACAACTATCACCAGATTCCTGCCTCCCCACTCTAAGGGGCCTTGGATGTCTCTGTTTAGGTTCGTCTCCACCGAGGAAGCACTGTACAAAGTGAGAAATGAATCTGTTCAAAAAGAAATGTGCACGTTTGCGGGTTCTCGTATTTTTCTACAGCATTTTATTTCCATAAACGTACCACAGGTTCTATTTAATGGTGACATAGCTAACAGCGCAACAGTCAATCCATTTATTTAGAGCAATCTCATAAGCTCACCCAGTGGTGAGAGAGACACTCCAATTAAGGGCCAATAAAAATTTACATCTTAAAATCTATTTTATGGACAGGATATACCATGCAGTCATGCCATGAAATACTGTCAATAAATGAAAAATGCTTAGGCACTCTCTGCCTAGCACACAGCCCTACAGTATGCAACATACTGAGTCATACAGCGCACCCAATTGGCTCATTTTTATCTGTGATTGTGATCACATCTGTCACGTTTCCAACCTTAATTTACAGTGGGTCCAACTGAAAGTTTAATGAGACAAAGCAGTTAGGCTGCCATGCCAAGTTTTCAGTCAATAAATTCAGGGAAGAGCTGTGGACACGAAGATCATTCCAAAAGGAATCATCTCCCATTGAGCAGATCGTGAATGATCTATTTGCAATGAGATACTGGTCCAGAAACTCAGGAACATTTGGCAGAACTCAGGGGGTTTAAATGAACAACAGCGACTAAAGATTCATCGGGGGATATTTTAACGTCATCGGAGGCGGTGGCACGTCAGAGTGTCTGAGAAACACACAGCAGATTTCTACTACGGCAACTGACGCGGGGACCTGCACGCTTCTCGGTGTCTCTGCCCCTCTGGAGGCCGCGTGCATACAGACAAGTGCCTGCAAGGATGGGGGCTCTGGAAGCCTAGGTTCTCTCCATATTTTCCTTTCCCCCCAGAATGTCCCAAAATAGATACAAGCAGATATGACACTGGCTACGTGTAGGTGGTAGTGAGTACAAGGGCTGGGAAATCAAGACACCCTACATTCTCACACATTCAACTACAGCTTCTGAATTATAAGTGTTTCCCTTTGGGAAGTGAGGAACTGAGGTGTGCTCACATATTTGTATTGATTATTAACAGTTGTCCATTATGGCTGGCTGCCAACCTCAGTACAGACCTAATTTTGAAATTTATTTATAACTGTGTGCAATTGCCCAGGATGATTTTATAACATTAAAGGGAAAAACTCAAACACGCTATCAAAAGATTTTTTAATAATGCTTAGGAACTACTCCATAGAATTACCAAGGTTTATTCTGAAGTAGTGACAGACAATGTAAATCAGTTACACGTGGAGTCCCATTTCCTGAATACCACCGCCAACAGCAATCCACCTTCTCCCCTCATAGGTGGGCTGCACGATGAGGGCCTCCCAGCCCAAACTACATTTCCCAGAGCCCCTTGCGGGCAGGTGTGGTCACGTGACAAGCCCTGGCCAATGGAAGGGGAGCAGGGGTGGACCTTTCAGAAGCAGCTGCCTTCTCCTTCAGTCTCCCCCCTCTGCTGGGAATGCAGAGCCTTCCAGGCCCTGGCAGGGGTGGAGCTGTAAGATGAAGGAGCCTGGAGCCCTAACTTGGTGCAGAAGAAAACTGCCCACCGACCAGGAACACTGACATTTGGCTGATACTTGAGCAAGACACGAATCTTGCTTTTGGTACCTCACTGCAGTATCACACAGGGCACGGCACCAAAACAGCAGTAAAGTCCACAGCCCCCGGGTGACGCCGCAGCCCGAGAAACGCTGGCTTAGCGGACGTCTTCTAAGCTCACACACTGTGGGTCAGGACAAAAGGACTGCAGAATAAATGAGCACAAGCTGGGGAGCCGCCCCCGCAAGCCAATTCCAGTCAGTGTCATTCCAGGCAGGCACCTTACTCTTTATTTCCGTCCCCTCCTCCGCCGAATGGGACAATCCTACCTTGATTGGCTGAAGTGAGAAATAAATGAGGTGACGCATGCAAAACACTCGTCACAGTACCTGGCACATGGCAGGCCCTCAAAATACTACTTGTCATGAGACATTATGATGATGATTCCTGAACATCTGAGACGGTGACACAACACCTTCCTTGAAAAAGTTCGTGCTTCTGTAGTAAAAATCAAGAAAGCAAACCATCACAAAATAAACATGGTATATAAACAAATTTGGAAGCATAAGACGGAAAGCCTGAATCTCTGAAGAAAATACATCTTGAGATGATAAAACCAAAGGTTTGGTCTTGCTGAAGTTTTCAGCAGTGTGATTTCCTCCTGGCTCTCGTGGCGGTGACAGTGGCACATATGGCACGATTTCACTAACACTTGCTTCCCTGTAGTGTCGGGAGGGCCTGGCCCCCTGCCCTGCAGAGATGTGAGCTCCCCCTCACTTGTGACAGTTCAAGAATTTTAGGACCAGGAACTAAACCTGGACTTCTCCTAAAGAAACAGGGGGTTCCTCCATTTTGCTCCCCAATTTAAATGCCTAAGTCGAGATCTGAAGTAACCCGGGTGCGCCCAAGGAGAAGGTGGGAACTCAGACCCCCACCCCCCCGCTCACCCTCCACCCTCGGCTGCTTTTGGCGTGAGGTTTGAAAAGAGGGTCAGAGACCTCCAAGGAGTCTGCTCCACATTCAGAGGGGATGCGGGCAGCATAACCAAATGTTTTCCCGGAAGCAGTATGTGTGTGTGTGTGCATGCATGTGAGTGTGTGTGCATGCATGTGAGTGTGTGTGCATGCGTGCGTGTGCACCGGTCTTTGGAGCAAATGAATCTGCGCTACATTCCATCCCCTCCACCATTTAACCGCCGTGGACCTTTGTTACCCTCCATGAACCTACTTTCTTCCTCATCAGGACGACGTGGAAGATAATATTTACAGTAAGATCGTTCTGAGGATCAGATAAAAAATTTTAAGTTTTAAAGAAATATTCAAAGCACCATTTAATAGGCTTGCCGCACAGAAGTTGCTCAAAAACAATGAGTCACTATTTTCAGGCAAGGAAGGAGTAAGTCGCTGCTGGGTGGGTGAGCGGGGCACTCAGGCGCGCATGGACCCAGGGCACGGGGCTGCTGGGACTCCGGGGCTCAGGGGACGCCTCCCCGCTGCTGGCACAGACGCGCCTCACTGCCTTCTCTCCAGGGAGGACCCCCCAGCACAGGGTCGGGAAGTTCTGCAGCCTCCACCCCTCACCCAGGCCAGGCTGCGGGCGCTTAGCCTGGGAGCGGTTTCCAGGGCTGATTTTAGCTCTGCACGAGCATGGTTCATATTCCCACAGGAAAACCATCAGAGGCAGCGTGGACCCTGACCTCAGTTCCCACAGCTGTCGACTTGGTGGCTGGGGTGACTGAGGAACACCTGCGGCCCAGGGATTCTACTGTGGCCCTGATGATGGACCCAGGCGTTCCTGGAGGCCCGGGGACCCGAGAGCACAGGAGAGGTAGCAGCGCCCAGGAAAACGCTGCTGCACATTCAGCCCAGGGCCAGACACACGCCCTTGTTCCGTGTCCACAGGACCAGGAGACTCTGCACAGAATCGCGGGTGCCGCCCCTCCGGCTGTGGAAGGGGTGGGGTCGCTCCCGCAGGGCTTATTTGCGAATGGGCAAGGAGGAGTGAGTGGGTCAGGGAACCTAGGAGGTGGCTGGCCAGGGTCGGCCCGCTGCAGAACAGGAGGAAAAAGCTCTCAGCCTTTGATGAATCATGGCTGAAATTAGTAACGTGCCTCCCAAGGACATCGGGGTGTCGCCCCTCTTTCAAAAATTAAGTGCTTTACAAAAGAGCCCAGATGTTCTGGAAACAGATGGTCAGGTTGAAAATGAAAACACTGGCCAAGGGGCCGGTTGCCTCCTGCCACCCGCAGAAGCCGGAAGTCCTCGTGGGCACCTTTGCTCACTTTCACGGGAAGAAAGAAAAGGGACGGGCGGAATTCGTCTGCAGCACTACTGGACGAAGTGGGAGGTTTTGCAAACACATGTTCTAAATTACCACCCTTACTAGCCACCCTGGAACTGGAGGGTCAGCCAGCCTGACTCACTGGCCCAACGACCTTGCCCCCGTGATCAGAATCGATCCTCCTCCTGGCAAGAGGGGCTGTAAATTCCAACCGGAAATCAGTTGAAATGAGCCACGATTTGTAGAAGAACTGCACTCACGATGCCATTCTGCCCTTAGGTCTTCTGTTTTATCCTTACTTTATTTTTTTCCTTCCATTCCATTTTATTAATAAGAACTTCTAACCCAGCTCAAAAAGTGCATTAGGAGACCAGGACCTCTGGACTTGCAGCTTCGCTTCAACGCCGATTTCTAGAGGAAATGCAGTGCAGAGTAGGGCTGCGCTTTAGAGACGCAGCTTTTCGTTAAAACAGGGCGTGCAATGTCAGTCTCATAAAAAGACTCTCATGGACTATTCAGGCCCAACGTGGTAACTGTCAGAAACATTTTCAAAATGTCTAACTCCCTTACTTTGCATACAACACAAAGTGAACTCTGGTGAAATGAACAGAATGGAGAGAAACTTGTAATCTAACTGGAGAGGCAGATCATCTATCCCCAAACACAGATGTCCAGGATCATGGACATGCAACGTGAGATGCACGAATGATGACAGCAGGAGAGGTCACAGGAGCGGGGACGGGCTGGTGTGGCTGGGGCCCGCTTCCGGGAGGGACCGAAGATTACGGTGGGGCAGGGCATTGCAGGAGAGACAAAGCAGCCCAAGTGAGAGACACGGGGGCTGGCACTGGCGCCATTCGAACAATAGAGACTACGTCTGCCATTGTTTTGTTTTGTTTTTTACTTTTTACATAAAACTTGGAAATAGTCGGAAATAAGATCAGAATAGCAAGTTACTAGTTTCCACGTCAACAGGCCAAGAGGAGCAAGGACGCCCCAAGATCTGGGAGGTGTGAGAGGCACCAGGGTCTGGCAGATAAAACATCAACTTAAAATTAATTTACAGATTATCGGATGTGACCTCAGATCTCCCTCAGATTTGGGAGAGAGAAGATCCTATTTCAGGGCATGGAGCACATGAGACGGACTGCTTTAATTTTTAATAGATGCAGGGAATGGAAACAGAGCCGATCTGAAGGCCTCAGCAAAGATACCGACCAGGCCGTCTTCTTCCAGAAAGTACTGAAAGCGTATCTGAGTGACGTCAAGATACGGAACAAAGCTAAAAGCTGGCCGATGGAAAACTTCCATGTGGCATTAGCAGTATGGTTTTAGACGGGCAGTGGTGGGACTGCTCTGGTCAAAATGGTCATTGGCATGTGTTATGGGTTGAACTGTGTCTCCTCGAAAAATATATGTTGAAGTCCCAGCCCCCAGCCCCTGAGCATGTGCCCTCGTCTGGAAATGGGGTCACTGCAAAGGCACTCAGTTAGGACGAGGTCAGGCTGCAGTAGGGTGGCCTAATGCAGTCTGTCCTTGTAAGAAGCCCACGTGAAGACAGACACACGGAGGAGAGCCAGGTGACGGCAGAGGTTAGAGTGACACATCTCCAAGCCACAAGCACCTGGAGCCACCAGAAGCTGGAGAAGGCAGGCAGGACCCCCCCGCCGCCGCCCCCCGAGGGGCTTGAAGAGAGCACGGCCCTCCTCACACTTTGACTTTAGACTTCTGGGCTCCAGAGCTGTGAGAGCATGGATTTCTGCTGATGCGCCCACTGGTTTGTGGTGGTCTGTTCTGACAGCCACAGGAAACGAACCCAGCATGTAGCCAGCACCGTGACTTTTCCTAAACCATCACCAGGACACCAATGGCCCGCAGTGACCCACCGTGACCCCTTCCGAGTTTGCCTACTACACCGTGCAAAATCAGTATCACAAATTTTATAATAACAGCGACCGAACCTGAACCAGCCCCAACCCAAAGGACGGATGAATCTTTCGTATCTTCAAGGAATAGAGCACATCTGTGACAGAGAACTTGATCAGAGCTTAGAAAATGAGAAAATGATGGAAGATTTACTTAATAAAAAAAAATCACCCTACAACCTTGCTGGACAACCTGTCAGGATGCAGCAATGGATGGGAAAGTTTGCAGAAAGCCTGAAAGGTGGGAAAGAGGAAACTGATGTTACAAATCAGCAGAAAGAAAACTATTTCTCAAGGGAACTGCAGGGTCAAAAACTATAAATAGTAGGTGGGAGTCACGAGGAAATCAATAGGGTAACTGAGGAGCTACTGCACCGGGAAGAGCTGGCCTCCAGCGCATCAGCTGGGTGTTGTCTCCAACTAAAACCAGAGGACTGCTCTCCAGGGAAAGAAGGGGCCTGGCGTGGGCACTGCGCACACTGACAGTGACCGCTGACCCTTAGTGCCTACCACGTGCCAGGCCCTGTCCTCAGAGCGCCACGTGCGCTAACGGATTAACGACCTTACGAGTTAGGCCCTGCTTATTAATAAGCTCACTTTACACAAGGGAGACAAAGTAACTGACTAGTTCCTCACCTGACTAGCAAGTGGAGTCTGAGGCCAGGACCCAGAGTCAAGGTTTCCGACCACTCTACCTACTACAGCGCAAGATACATGGGAAGAAGCGAGTCGGAACTTGAGTTAATTAAGGCCTGTCCCACATCAGACCCCGGGGGATAAAAGAGAGAGGCACGGAGGGGCGGGGGCGGAGTGGGGAGAGCAGGCAGGCAGCCCGGGAGGAGAGGGCTGCCTGGAGCACCTCTTCCAGTGAAGCATCCTGACCTGGCAACCTGCGGGGTCCCAGCCCACCTGCTGCCTGACGGGAACACTGCCCTCGGACTCGTCCTCTCTTATTTACAGAAGAGGCTTGTGGAGGGAGCAGACCATACCAGCAACCTCTCCTAATTACATTCATTTATTCATGAGTATGAATCAATAACAAGGGATCCTTAGACATCTGAGAACAGAATCATCAGCATGAATCCTGGAGGGGAGGATCTTGAACCTCTAAGTCAACATCCATCCCAGTATTAACCACACGAGAGGGCAAAAGAAAGGTACTGTAGTTACTCCAGGCCTCAGAGCTGATCGCCCCGCAGCCTCCATGACAGAAGTGCTTGTTTGCAGGAGAGCAATCGGAGAGCTCCAATTACGTGCATCTGGGGATCCTGAAATCTCAATGTGGATGTTTGGATCCTGAAAAAAGAATTCTAAGTGTTTGGAAGAAAAATACCGTAAAGGTTATACCGTCATGTAATTCCTAATGCAACTCTGTCCTCTGAAAGTCTACGATGCTGCGTCGTAACTCCAAAACCCGGGGCTCAACAACAGGAAAGCTCAGGGAAGCGTGCTGGGCCCCAGGTCCCCCCAGACGAGGCCCATCCACTGGGACTTCACTCCTCAGATAACTTTTTAATCGTAAGCCCCTCTTCCACTCTGAAAAATAGAAAAGTCACAGCTGGGGGACAGTCACAGCTGGTTCTATTTTGCCAGCGAGGCATAAGCACATCTTTTTACACATTAGTAACCTCCAGAAATCGTAATAACTTCACAAAAATCCTATGTAACAACACTGAGACCCACACTGCTAAGAAGCTGTCTTGTTAGGAAACCCAGCCCACACGTTTTAGAGACTCATCTAATGTGCGTTGACCTTCAGAGACATTCTGTGCCGACCTGATCTACTCTGACAAAGATGGGTAAAGGATAGAAAAGAACGACAGGAGAGCTTATAATGAATTCAACTGATTATTACCGAATCAACGAACTGGATCCCTGGCCGGCCTGATGACCAATCCAAGCCAATCACAGATCAAGACCTCTAGACGTGGAACGCCTCTTAGAATTTATGGGAATGGTATTCAGTCAGCTTTAACAAGCTTAAAATAAGATAGCGTGGAAGTCTAGAGCCGGGTCTGGATATAGACATCTCTGAACACTTACTGGTATCTGACCTTGCAGGAAGGGAAAGCGTTTCGATGGGTTTAAAATCTGTGAACTGCACTCGGATGCCAGGGACGCTGCTCTGCAGGTGACATGCAGGAAAAGTCTGGAAGGTGTGGTCACCAGTCACCGCGGGGAGGGGACAGGGTAAGGACGAGAGTGAAGGAAGGAAAAGGTGACCTGGATGTGGGAGGTGAGAGGCTGGAGGGTTTCCACCACTGAGATTTTCACTGTGACTAGGAGAGAGGTTACAAAACCAACACACAGAGATACGGAGAAGGGAGCTTTGGAGGGGCACGTGGTCTACCTCCACAGCTGTGCAGCTAGAGACGGGGGACCGGGTGAGGGGTGTGCAGCTGGGGCAGGGAAAGGGCTGAGAACCGGACTCTAAGCACCTAACTGTGGAGTCCGCCGCGTTTGCTGGGGAAAGGAGAAATCAACGAACACCTCACAGAGTGGGATCTCAGAGACAAAGGAGGAGAAACAAGACAGGCTGCCACATGGCGGGAGGGAGGGGAGGTGGTACCAGATAAAGGCTGTGCAACCATGGAGAAAAGCGGGGTCTTCAGAGGGGCTGGCTGGCACGAAGCTCTAGAAAGCGCAGCTCCAGGGCCGAAGACGCGGCCGGTGAGGGGGAGAGAGGTGGGTGAGCAGGTGAGGTGGCCCTGGTCTGAGAAGAGGGCAGAGGAAGAAGACGGAAGACGGGCTGGCAGCCGGTATGGCCCAGGGACCTGCGCATCCTCCCAGCGCAGGAGCAGCTGTCGATTCAGGAGGGGAAGCGTTTCCAGGGAGGGAGGCCTGCAGCCAGAGGAGACAGGGGTCTGGAAGCTAAGGGAGAATTCGTCAGAAAAGAAGGAAGAATTTCTCTTCTTCTGGAACAAAAGATGGGGAGAGACTGGTGTGCAGATAAAGATATTCAGTAGATAAGGGAAAGTTCGACGAAAATATCAGGGATGTTAGAAAGGAAATGAAATGATTTTGATGATATACAAAACTGTTGATCTGATCGATAACACAGGCAAAAGCAAAACGTTCATGATTTTTTCTTTGGATTTAACAGTAACATCCACATGGACCTTTCAAATAATTAAACATAAAGAGACAAGCAGTACCCAAGGGGCACGACCCCGTGGAGGGCAGAGGAGAGGAGAAACAGGTCCAGAGCCTGAGATGGTGAGAGTGGTCCAGCTGCCCGGCTCTGCCCTCCACTCTGCTGGCCGCTGCACCTGGCCTGGGCTGGGCTTTTCTCCACCAGCATCTCCGGCTGCATGGGGAGTGCTTGTCCGCCACCTAGAAGCACCGCAGTCATGCAGCACAGCTTTTGTGCAAATGGCGTTCTCCTTCCTCTGTTAAAACGTGCCACTCTGGTCCCACCCAAACAGCTCAGGAGACACCTCCAGCCCCACTGGGACACGGTTTGCTCTTCCAGGGGCTCCCAACAGCCATCACTGTTGCTATGATTTCCCCTTACTGTCCACCTCTCAGGCAGAAAGCACACAGAACACTTCTCAGGAGGGAGGGGAGAGAAGGCGTGGGGGGCGGTGGGAGCACAGGAGCTGCCCCTGCTGACGGCTTCGGCTTCCTGGGGCCTCACCCCTCTGCCCTCCTCCCTAGCCTGGTGGGCAGGGGTCCCTGCCGGAGGCAGTGGGGCAGACATAGCTCGTTTTATTTTCTCGTGGGCATGTATGCTCTTACAGGAGCGATTTAAAGAGGCTTATGGATGGATGAAATGGTTTGCAGAATTAACGCTGGACTCCACAGTGGAGACAGGCAGGGCAAACGAAGCGATTGAGAAGCCACCCACATTCAGGGCTGATGCAACTTCAGAGCGAGCTCTGGAGGGAGAAGTTGGAAAAAGATGACCCTCTGAACGTCAAGACTTTTGGTTAAACAACCTGGAATCTGCTCATCATGAACTAAATCCTGTGTGGTTTGTGTGGGTAAATGCTCTAAACATTTTGGTTCTAAGTGCCTCTGTTTATACAACATTCTTTCCTCTTGTGTCAGGAAAAGGAAGCCTGTTTTCTTTGGGAGAATGGAGGCGGGGAAGAGAAATCGTGTCCCGATTCTGTCACGATCCAGGAAACAAAGAGGGTTTTCTTTGTCTAAGCACCCAGCATCTCTCTTTTCTGCCTCTCTTCTTTCTTCCCTCCATCTCTGTCCCCTTCCCAGTGGATTAGGACTCAGCCCCATCAGACACCTGGGCCACTCTCAGAGGATGGGATGGATCGCCGGTCCCTCACGACCCAGGAGGGGAGGGATGGCTGGGAAGCAGGTCACCTGTACATCTAACATGTTGTAACTGCTCACCTGGGCTTATACCTGTGTCACAGCCCAGTGACTGCGACTTGAAGACCTACTCTTGGGGATTTTTGAAGAGGCTGAACTGATAGCAAGAACTGAAGACATGCAAAGGTTTTTAGAAAGGTGCATTCTGTAAACTACAGGCCAGGAGGCTTGAGGGCAGTTGAGAACATGTGAGATAGAAAGCTGGGATCAACCATAATCAGAGGGTTATACTAAAGGTAGGCGGACTTCCTTTTCTACGTCGTTGAGGTTACCTGACAGGTAGGTGAGGGAGATGGTAAACGTGGGAAGACGTTTTATGACGTTTCTCATTGGTACACTGAATAAAACGAAGAAATAATGACCGATGGAGTAACAGCTGCCTGACTGCCTTAACCAGAGCAGAGGAATTAATCAACCCACGTCAACCAGGAAAGCTTCTGCCGGGCAGCCGTGCCTTCTTCTAGGCAGCGTTTGTCCGGGTGCCTGTGTGAAGCAGGACGCTTCCTGTCCTTTGCAACAAGACAGAATACATGTCACCAAAAGTACCGATAAATTGCGAGGCTGAACTTACCAACAAGCTAAAGTAACAAAAATAAACGTAAGGTCTTACTCTTGTCAAGCAAAAAACGAATAAGCCACAGACTAGAGGAGCCAGACTAGCGACAGGTTTTAGCCCAACATGAGTTCACCATGTGATGGTAACACGGATGGGATGAGCTCTACACGCAACAGGGAGATGACAGCGTAAGTCTTCTCTGGGCGGGTCAGATCACGTCCAGTGGGGCCCTGCCACACTTGCTCCCAGACACACTCTTGGGCTTCGGGCTGTGCTGGTCTCTCTGTCCTCCCCTCTCAGACTAGACCCTTCAGTTACATGCACCACGGCACTCTCTACGACTCCACTCAGGACGCTAAAACTGCTGCTCCAACGTCTGTCTTCCCAAGCAGACCACGGGCTCCGAGGGCAGAGACAGTCTCTGTCTCATTCTTGGAGGTTTTCCCAAGGCGGCGCCTGGCATGTTGTCGAAATTCCATACGGACGTGTTCACAAAGAAATGAACGAGTCATTCCGTCAGATGTGGCTTTCCTATCCGAATTCATCTAACCTGTCCTCTCTGACATACTCCTAGGGAACTCAGGGACATCTCTTACTCTTGATGGATTTAAGAACCTGTGGTGCAAGGAGTGTGCCTAATTCATCTTTGAACAAGCACCTGTGAGAGTATCACGCCCAAAGGCTGGTTGAATAAATGACGGGAGAAGAAACGATCATTCTTTTAACATAAAAGTTGCTGACTAAATAATAAAGCTGCATGTAGAATTTTTTAAAGTGAAATGAAATTCTGAATGTGTAGAAATCAGTGAAAAAAGCTCTTTAGTTCACAAAGTGAATACAATGGCAAATGGTCTTATCAAAATCAGTAGGAAATTAAATTTGAAACTTGAAGCCATTTTTATTATAATATTCCTATTAAATTTGTTTTGCTTTTGCCTAGGAGACAAGGGGAGCAATTTATTAAAATACCTTGTGTATCTAGTACCTCTTAAAAGAAAAAAAAACCTCCTGCCCTCACCTCAAAAAGATGTGAATAAAGGAAGGAAGAGTTAGAAATACTAAAAAAAAAAAAAAAAAACCCAACCAACCGAAGAGCTAACTCAGCGACCTGGAGCCTGACTGACTGATGGTTCCATCCAGACAATATTTACTGAGCACCTAGAGGCTACATGACATTATAAAGAGAAAACAATGAAAATCAGGCCATATTTCTTTACTTGTAAGCAAGTTACATACTAGCTGATCCACGGAATACGTAAAATTTTCTTAAATCCATAGAGATCACAACGCTTTCGTGATGTAAATACCCACGACTTAAATCTGTAGCTCCCCACTGCTTACAAAACACTTCCACAGAAAACATCCTAGTTAACCTGGAAATAAGTTACTCCAGGTAGGTTCAAGATTCGTGTCGACACTAAACTGCCATGAAAGCTAAGATGATACTGAAGAAAAACAGTGCGGAGGCAGGAGAGCCTTGCTGAATTTGATACCAAGCTTTATTTTAAATCAACAGGAAGTGAGGGTGGTTTCAGCACAGGTTAGACAAATGGGACAGAAATGGACCCAGTCCTTCTGGGAACCCCGCGATGCGGCAGAGTGGCCGTGCGGTGGAGAAAAGATGGACAATTCAACAAGTGGGGCTGAGAAAACGGTTACATTATTTACAAAGACAGGAAACAAAATTAGTTCCATATACAAAGGCTGTAAAAAGAATTCATGGCCAGTAGTTAAAGGCCAAAATAAACTTTATAACTTTTAGATGAAAACAGACTGTCTTTATGATTTCAGAGTGAGGACAGATTGAACACAGAAAGCGCCAACCATAAAGAAAAAGACTGAGAGATTCACCATCATAAAAACTAAAGACTTCTGCATAAAAAGGGTAAAAGATGGGTCACGCACTAGAAGCTGTCTACCTTACATCTAACTGATGAAGAATTCTTATTCAGAATACATAAACAACTCCCAGAAAACAATTAAAGAGCCAGAGAAAAGGAGAATTAAAAACAGTTACACAAAGGGGCAGTGCAACTGGAAATGCAAATGACCAGTGACACGTGAAAGAGGGCCAACCGCACCCGTCGTGGGCAGAGTGAGTTAGAACCACGAGACATCACCCCACAGGCATCACAGGGCAGACACCTAACTTCCGACGCCCGCTGACAGTGAGAATGCGGAGACCGGGACCGCGTCTATTGCTCCTGGGGGTATGGGTTATACCACCCACTCTGGAGGGAAATTTGGTAACATTTCGTAAAGTTGAAGACCTTGTGCTCCACAGCCCAGCAACCTCACTCCCAGGAATATGTCCTAGAAAATACCCTCCCCCATGCGTACAAGCAGCACTGCTCACAGTAAAGACAGAAGGAGCCTGCAGGCGTCCACCCACAGGAGGACTGATGATGAATATTCATAGAGTAGATAGCAAACACCACACAGATGCAAACATAAGGAACCGAGCTATTGGATCAACATGAATGTATCCCAACAATATCACAGTGCATTAAAATATATGCAATGTGATTCCATTTATAAAGCATGTACATCATGAAAAACTATGATAGTGTCTGGGATATATACATAGGAAAAACCAGAAGAAATGAAGAGGGAGGATGGGATTGAACCGGGAACGGTAACTTCTGGATGAGAAGGACAGGAATGAGGTCGGGGAGCTGTACTGATCATGTTTATTTCCTACGCTGAATTATGGGTATGTAGGAGTCTGTTACGGTCTTTTTTATTTGCATTTATGTCTGAAATATCTCATAATAAAAATGAGAAAGGAGTTAAGTCAATATTTCTGTTTATTGAATTGAGGCCCTTTTCTGCATAGCAATAGGCTACGTACGTAGTCGCGAAATGTGGAAAGACGTGGCTTTCACCCTCTGAATGAGTTTGTTCAGAGACTCAAAGCTCAGTGATTGTCCATGCGAACATTCACTTAAATCCACATAGGCTGCTGACGTCATGTTCTTCTGAAATGATGATATAAGCCCTCAGTGTAAAAGGGAGGTCAAGAACTGAATATTCTAGATCCAGAAAGACCTCTCCTTCTGCCAACTCCTGCCTCTCTGAGAGCCACGTGACCCACCACGGCTGCTGAGGGAGGGAAGCTGTGCTGGAATCCGCCAGGTGCATTCTTGCCTCGATGGGCGTGGCATTTACAAAAAGCACTGTGCTCCTTAGTTCACCTAGTCACTCAGGAACTGAATGCAGTCTCGGAGCACGGGGTGGGGTGGGGCGGCGGCACAGCTATGGGAGCGGGGTGACGCCCTCCTTCCAGTCCGTCATCCGCCAGGAACACGGGGCTGGGTCACACGTGGGCTCTGCGATGCTGCTTCTGGCTCAAAATGGGATCGGCGTTGGGGCGTCCCGAGGACGCCTGGGTAGAGAGCTCTCCTGTGAGACACTGGGGTTCCTGAGAGGTCGTGGGGAGGATTTGAACGGTGGTTTTCCCCACTTTCCCTGGCAGAGTGCCAGGAAAGATGGCAAGTTCAAGCTGACCCAGGTGCCAGGTGAGCAAAGTCACAGGCATCACAAAGGACCCTCAGTAGCGCAGGGCCTTGGAGGGGGCGGGCCCAGGTGCACCAAATGAGCGCCCCGGTCCTGAGCAGCAGGGCGGAAGGTCAGGGCTGGTGGAGGATGCAAAGAGCCCTCCCCCAACAGCCGCCAAGCTGGCAGCCGATGCTGCTGCCGGCAGAGACTGGGCGAGCGCCACGTGTCCACGCGGGAGGGGGTGCGGCCGTAGCTGAGAACTTCTCCAGCCAGGCCCACGCCTGCCCCTCCTAAAGGTCACTAAGGAAAAAGGCGAAGGCCTGCAGAGTAAGAGGAATGAGACGCCAAAATATTTAAAAACAAGTGATAATGAAAACATTTCTAAAAGCTCTGTTCTTACTAACCCTCCATGGAAACATTCCCAAGCAGGAGGCTGTTCCAATTTAAAGTTTTCACTGTGAGCAACAGTGTTTCAGAAGACACGTGTACTAATACTTTCCCCTGCAGACACTCTGGCATCGAGGTGAGATTCGGACAAATGGTCTAGGAGACAACGGCTTTAAAATCAGTGTTTCGAAGTTTCAGAGTTTACTTAAATGGGAACATCACAGTGCACTAATAAAAAGTAGAAAAATGTCTTACTTTCTTCTTAAAACTCTCCCCCAACAGAGGTTTGCTTATGTGACCTATCTGGGGGTTTTGGAATGAGCTTGTGGAAAACTCAAAAAAAAAAAAAAAAAAAAAGGAGAAAGGAAAAAGCCAGCAGAAAATAAAGAGACGAACTCCACATTTAATACTGTCCACAGGGGCCCCCGGCTCCCTGCGAGAGGGGCTGAACTCGTCCTGAGCTAACTCAACTAGCGTGCAAACAGCAGACTTCTGTCAGACAGGGTGGGAAGGCCTTCTGGGCTGGCGCCAGCTGAGCTGCAGGTGAGGCTGGGTCGCACACGTGGTCCCGTCGACCTTCAGCCAGTCACGGAATCATTTGATACCTTCACGGCCTCACCTGCCGGGCAAGTGAATAAAAGCACTTACATCGCGGGGCTGTCGTGAGGATCAAACATAAATATGAGTGGGAAGCAGCCGCATGCACAGGGAGATGAGCTCAGTGCTCTGTGACCACCTGGAGGGGTGGGATAGGGAGGGTGGGAGGGAGGGAGACGCGAGAGGGAAGAGGTATGGGGACATATGTATATGTATAACTGATTCACTTTGTTATAAAGCAGAAACTAACACCACTGTAAAGCAATTATACTCCAATAAAGATGTAAAAAAAAACCCATAAATGTGGAGCCTGCTTAGAGCACAGTGCATCTGGGGCCTGAGGAAACCAACCACTAAGAAACGCGGAGATTCCTTCAGCAAAGCAATGGTTCACGTTACTCCAGACCACAAAGAGGCCCGCGCAAGCCCGCCCCACCTACCGGGCGCCGGCCGGGGCTGTGCACACAGGCTCCCCGCAGCTGCTCCCCTACCAGCTCCACCAGGGGCTTCACCGGCATGGTGTCCTCACTCGGAGCACCCGTCCACTCTCACATTCGCCATCCTACCCGCTCTGTGCTTCTCCTAAAACCTCCCCCAATCAGACTTTCTCTAGAGATTCCGGCTGGGTGGAAGCTGCAACCTGCAACAAGTCATCTGCATTCGGGTCCCGGTGCCCAGGGTCAACGGACATGAGTTCATTGCATCAATGAAGAGCTCCGCCCGCAGAGACTTCTCTTTCTTCGCAAACCCTATGGTCTTCCGGTTGATTGACAATAGTAGATTTATGACAGGTAATTTATGCCATGCATGCGACAACATCTTACAGCATTCATAATTACTGCAAGAATATTACTCTTGTCGCCTTAATTCGATTATACGCCCCTTAAAAGGCAACCCTTGGGTCATCACTTAGCCTTGAAAACGAGATGAAATACGGGGTCCTAAAGTTCTGGCTTGGAACTTAACTTGCTTGTTTAGGCTTAATCCAATTAAAATATCAGAATTTATCTTTGTAAGTTGCTAGTAGATTTTCCTATTTAGGTTTTAAAATATCATGCTTTCTCTCCAGGCACTTAAAATTTGATATGACATTACAGCAGCAAATGAACATGCAGGCTATGAGTCTAACTGTGAAAGGGCTGTGGGGTAGGCGTTTTAGATAGAAATGCAGGCAGAAACACCCACACACTCCCTGTTATGCATTCAGCTGAGATGTCCTAAAGGTGACATAAAATACAAATAGCGTACACATGTTACTGAAAAGAGCAAACCCAAAGGTTGCTTTCTGTGGTAATAAGGCCTGAAATGAAAATAGATGATCAATGGGTGAGATATAAAGGCTTTATCCTGCCAAAGACATGACAACCCAAAAAGGTGAGCAGTAACGAGTGTTGGTGAGAAACTGGACCCCTCGATCACTGCTGCTGGGAACGTAAAGTGCTGCAACCGCTCTGGAAAAGTCTGGAGGTTCCTCAAAAGCTTAAACATCGAGTTACCATGTGACCCGGCAATTCCAGTCCTAGGTATCTACCCAAGAGAAATGAAAACATATGTCCACACAAAAACCTGTTCACAAATGTTCACACCAGCTTTCGTCACAATAGCCAAATAGTGGACACAAACTTAATGTCTATCAGCTGATTCCTGGATAATAATATGTGCTATGTCCACGCAATGGAGTATTTGGTGCTCAAGAGAAATATCTGCTACAGCACGGATGAACCGTGGACACACTGTGATAAATGAATGAAGTCAGTCACAAAACACCACCTATTCTATGATTCCATTATATAAAATGTGCAGAACAGGCCAACCTATAGCGATGAAAAGCGATTAGCAGTTAGCTTGGGCTCTTGGAAGGAGGGGCAGTGGATGGAGAAATGGAGGCTCATGGGCAATGGGTCCAGAGTTTATTTGGGGTGATGAAGAAGTTCGAGATTGTGCTGATGGTTGTACAGCTCTGTGAATACACCTTGGCACTGTACGCTTCAAAGGGGTGAATTGTGTGGTATGTGAACTAGAGCTCATAAAGCTCTTTATAGAAACAGGAAAAAAGTCATAGTATTCAAGAGAACTTAGGACAGAACAACTACTGAGGTGATTCAAAGGAGAACTTTCTTGGTACCTTTCATGAAAGTGCACATTAAAAAACGAAGCAGCGTACACGCTTCTCATGTATCTGATTTTAATTCTGCGTCAGTTCTCAGGAAAATTTTTGGAATTTTTCACAAAGACAGCCCCCCCCACACACCCAGGAGATACCGGCTGAATGTATAATGGGCTGTCTCCCAGGGTATTTGCTTACTGACAGTGCAAGAGAATTTAGGATGGGCATTTAACACATTTTGGAAACAGAGTTTCCAGGGTATAGACAACCCTCCCTTAACAATGGTATAAAGCAACCACTCACAGTTTAGAAGTTGGATAACTTTAATTGTATGTGGTAACAACAAGTATCTCTATATCCAAGAAAACTTAATCCAATTGGGTGCTACAAAAATACAAAAATGTTTGGCTCAAAATTCTCACATCTAATTTAACAGTCTATCAGTACACGGAAGAAAAAAATCCCCATCCAGAATTTCCAGCTACAGATGCGGAATTATTTCCGTCTGTGAGGGAGATGAAAGCGGGAGTAACTTTTGAGTCTTGGGGAAAACATAACATTTTGCCTACCGTTTAGATCTAAAAGGCATATATGAAAGCATTGTCCCTGGATCCCGCACAGATAGAGGCCACCCTGCAGAGCGTGGTAAAAGGGTCTGAGGACTTCTCCCCACGAGCCTGACAGAGGCTCCCTGACCCCTCTCCAGCCCTGCTCTGTGAGCAGAGACCTTCTCAGTTGTGGCCCCTCTCTCGGATGGGGGTGTTTATTCTGTGTCTTCCACAGCTGATACACAGTCAGACGTAAAGTCATGTTTATTCCCAGATCCAAACAACCAGGATGCTAAGGACATTTTTTAAAAACAGAACTTTTATGAAAGAGAAAAATGAACTAAACGTGAATAACTAAACAATTTAGGATGGGGGACTGACTCTGAAGCACAACTTCAGGAATATACAGTAGGGTCAGCCCAAAGCCAACCTGGCCTCTGCTGACACTTGGAGAGAAGAGAGCAGGCTGTTCTGTCAACTTCGCTCTAGGACTAATGTGTACAGACAATAAAGGGGACAGGCTGCTGTCTAGTTGCTTGTCTAGACTGGTTGCTTTTCAAACTGGGGTTCTCTGGGACCCTGGGGTCCTGTGATCTGGCCACAGATCGATGGGGGAGGCGGGAGGCCACAGGGAGGCCAAGACCCTCTCATCCCCTTGCAACCGAAGTGGCTCTTCTTCAAAATCTGTTTCATGTACTGCAGTTCCGCATGAGATGTTTGAAAACAGGGTTCCAGTGTAATAGACAAACGGAAAGACCTTGATTCAAATTTACTTTCAGGGTAATTACAGAAAGGACCGCTGAGCTGCTTGACCGTTAGATCAAATGATTCCATCGTTTTTCTATGATACTACGGTACGGTTATAGCTACAGTGCTGGACCACAATGTTGGATATTTATATTGATGACCTAGGAATATGGAAACATCATAAAGTACATTCTGAATTATCAAAAGCTTAATTTTATTCAGAGAAGTTTTAGTGCCAAGTATATTTTGTTAATTTGTACTTACTTGGAAATGGGGAATTCACAAACTAGAATACTCATGTAATCAGATAACATCCGTCTACACTCTTTCAAGATAAAGAGAATTTAGTAGCTTTAAATCACTTATTCTTGTTCTCTTTTTCTATCCTTCTTACTCTTTTTTTTCTTGTTTTAATTTATTTCTCCACTCCCTTCTCCTTACTATATCTCTTGCTATTTATTTCAACACAATATCTTCCACTACTAAGTAGCTTGCTAGAAACAGCAATATTTACTGGTAAATATCACGTAAAAAAAGGTCTTCTGAAATGGCTCTGTGAGCGTGAAGGCAGCTACTACAGGGTGTGGCTTATCATTTAATAAATGTATGAAAGCAAGTCATTCTTCTCCAATCAAGCAGTATGACACCACCAACGGAAGAAAATGAAAAGGCTCTCTCTTTTTCATCCCTGTGAATAAAAAGATAATCAAACCAACACAGACACTGGTGGCAGAGTGAGGCGCAGGAAATTAATGTGAATCTCCTGAATTCTGAAGGAATTAGCTGTCCATCATTTATAAGCAAAAATCAAGGGCGCAATTCAAAGGAAAGAACTCATGACGGTTAAAAAAGATAAAATCCTATGCAATTAGGTTACACGTTCCATGATGCCAAACACTTAGAAATGCACTGAGTACAAAGTTTGTGGATACTTCCGGGGTAGAAAAGGCTGCTTGCTCACGAGTCTTTATCTTATATATCATAGTTTTGTACATTGTTTTATATAACAAATTCTTTCTAGCAATTTATCAAAATGTGACCACTACAGTTAAAAGGTAGTGTTGGCAAAAATTTGGATATAAAAGTATATGAAAAATAATGGCAAAGAAAACAATGTTACAGTGTTTTCACAAAATGTATTCTATAAAATGAATATATGCATATCCATTTTTACATAGAGTTATATGGCTGAATAATTTTAAGAGCAGGAAATTAAGTATAATAAACAAAATACTCTTTCTAGAATCAATACCACTTCTATCTTGTTTTGAATCCTTATTTCTTTAAATTATTATTTACATAGTCTAGATTTTAGACTGGAGATAGTTATGACAAAGAAAAGTAGACAGAAAAGGAACAAAAGTATTCTTAGACCCACTAAACACACTGAAAGAATGATTGCAAACATAAAATAATACATTTCAGTTTTTAGCACAGAGAACTATATTCAATACCCTGTGATAAACCATAACGGAAAAGAATATGAAAAAGATTGTATATATATACAAATATATATACATATAATATATAATATATATTATATATATTATAATGTATATGTAATTACATACATATATAATAATATTATAACTTAATCACTTTGCTGTACAGCAGAAATGAATACAACATTGTAAATCAACTATACTTCAATAAAATAAATTTTAAAAAACACATCAGTTTTTTAATGAATAAAAAAATTTAATTTTAATGTTCCCAATTTGCCATCTCAATTAAACTGGAAAATCTGAAAAAAAGTCTTTCTACTATGTTTTGAAACATAAATTTAAAGGTATTATTATATTTTCCAAATAATGTATGTTATTATCCTATGACGACACGTCCCTATTCTTCACTGACAGCCATCTGGCAGAGTTCTATCTACATTTGCAAAACTATTAAATATACCACATATGTCCCTTCATCCAAATGAACCAACAACACAAATGCATCAGCAGAACCCAGCCCCCAGGCAGAGATGCCAACAGGCTGTAACGACCTCTGCGCACAAGTACAAGCCTCACTTGTACTTTCCTCATCCTGCCTCTCACTGGGACCTTTACCTCGGGACACAAAAGGTGAGCAAAAAGGAAGATGGGGACATGCCTCTTCTGCAATTATAAAGGTAACAACAGAACTGTGTTTTATGGAATCTGGAACCCTGGACCTGGAGGGGCCGGTCCCACTGAGCTCTCGGGTCCCCCGGGAGAGGGCCAGGAAGCATTCACAGGCTCACTCCTTCACCACTTATTTTAACTGAGCACCTAGGTACACCAGGCACCTGCTACAAGGCAGCCCGAACCTTAAACACAATGTATGACCTGTAAGCAAATCCCCTTGTGATTTTTTTAGACAAAAAACATCTTCAGGAGAGCAGTTTCCTGGCCAGTGTGAATAGAACAGAATTATCTAGTCTAAACGTGTTATTTTAGGTCTAGTATATATCACAGTGGTTAAAGGCACAAGGTTTGGAGGCAAATAGAACCAAGTTTGATACTTGATTCCCCACTTACTATCAGGACGACCTCAGTCAAGTTATTTGATCTTTTAATATAGTTGCCTCGTCTATGAAAAGAATATAATTGTACTCATTTTTAGGGTTCTAGTAAAGAGTTAATTAGATAGTAAGTGTATCGGGACGATTCTATTTGCATAAGAGAAAACCCAAATCAAACTGGCTTAAACAATAAGTGGAACTGGTTCGATCACGTAACCAAAATGTCCCAAGGTAATAAGGACTTCAGGCATGGGCTGATCAAGGCTCCAACCTCATTTCTCTGCGGTTTTCTTGGCTCTGCTCTCCTCTCTGTGTTGGCTGCTCTGTAGGCTGGGTAACCTCCTGGTCTCAGAAAGCTCCCAGGCTCCACGCCTCCTTGTTCCTCCACAGCCGATGAGCAAAGGTCCCAAGTTACATCCCATTTTGACTGTCTTGGACCGCACACTCAACTCTGAGCTAATCACCGTGGCCAGGAAAACGCCACATGCAGTGTGTGCACTCATACACACACACACACGCATATAGTTAAAAACATATGTACATAAAAACTTGAATATTTATAGAGAGCTGATCATTTTAATCTCCAGGTTGTCAAAGTGAATATTTCAAACTTGTCTTTGCTGAGAAAGAAAACTTGTATTATTTAGTTTTCAAATGGTTCAGACCCCTTCACCTTAAAACCTATAAAGTGCATGAAAGACCTATTGGCTGGAAAAATAATAGTCATTTTAATCCTGATTTTGTCTCTACTTTTTTTCTCCCAGATGGAAGAGCTCTGGGAGTGAGAGTATCTGTCACTACTTCAGTGGCAGATGTGTGTCTTGGAAACATGAAATGCACCTGAACGGTAATTACGGATAACCATGTCTTTTCAGACACAAAGGTGAGTTGCTGATGCTGACATAAGACTGTAAAAGAGTGACATTCATAGAATACGCTGGTTACGAAGAATTCGGGAAGCGAAACAAACCCTTGTAAGTTGCCATTCTGGATTCTTTCATCACAGACATTGTAAAAACTCTTAAAATCAGTCCTGTGGGCTCCTAAGAAAAGTTTTCCACTGTTGTGTGCATGACAGTACAGTACCTTCCTACATTTCCATAAAGCTTTACATCGTTTTCAAAACTCATCTTGCCCCACCAGTGGGCCAGGGATGTCCCCGCTGGGCTGGGGGGAAGGCACAAACGTGGATCTCGAGAGGGGGTGGGGGGCTGCGCACGGGCAGCCAGTCACCTAGTACAAGCATCTGCTGAGAGCAGGGCCACCTTGCTCTCCCCACCTGCTGCATTTGCTAACTGCAGGAGAGACACTGTGAATTCACGAAGCATATGACTTTGTGCCCAAGGTCCCTTTCCAAATCCTGTTTGCTTTTTCCTCCAGTTTCTCTTTGCTGTTCCAGCCCTGGATGCCAGGCTCTGCCCACTCGTCTCAGGGAGGGCTTGGGGCGGCAGGAGGGATGTCTTCGGCTGTCCCCCAAGAAGGGCCTGGAGATTCCCGGTCCTGTCCTGCCGTGTCCACCAGGTATGACATAAGCAAGGAATCCGCGACTCCAGTATTTCTGGTACCTCGGCCATCTGCTCCCTACCAGCGCATTGGCGGAATCCCGAATCCTAGCTCCTCTCACATGCTTCTGGGTCCCCTACAGGAATGCAGCCTTCACCCCAGGTTCATGTTCTGGAACTTCCCACGCCTTGTGCCTCAGCTACAAACAGGGCAAGGGCACCAGAGTGAGGAGCTCTGTCTAGGATCCCTGCTGGCTGCTCGCTGACCCTTCCCTCCTGCCTGTGTCTAACCCTATGACTCTAATTTAGCCAGAAACAACTTCGGGGAGGCCACAGGTGACACTCCATCTATTACCGGCCTAGGCGTGTGCTGCTCTCATGCTCGGGGGGTGAGGGCGGCCAGACTCTACAGTTTGCATGTAATTGCTTCCCACATTCTGGTGTTTTGCCCTAAGCGGCCGCCTCAAATCTCCTCAATGTCAGTCCCGCTCCTCCTCAATGCATCTGCCTTTCTGTGTCTGTCCCGCCTGTCTCTGCTCCCTCATGGCCTCTGCTGCTGGCTTCTCCGTTTCTTTCACTCATCCTCCCCCTCCTCTTCCCTTCCCTGTTCCCCCGCTTCTCTCTCCTCCAGTCCCACTCCTCTATTACCTTTCAAAACTAAGTAGCAGTTTGGTGTTATCAGGGCTCAGAGAGAAGGCTTAGCCACAGGGAATGGAGCCGTCCATTTGTAGTAAATTTTCAGAACCCTTCCTTATATTTCAAGCCTTTAGTGAAAAGCATGCACCTGAATTTTCTAGGTTGGAAGGGAAGTTTGATTTAGTAGTCAGGAAAAAGTCCAGTCCTGAAATGTGAGTGCCTCTGCCTGGAACCCTTCACTTTAAGTGGCATTTGTAACTTTTTACTAATGCTTCTGATGTTGTATTTAATAAGCCCCCTGACTGCAGCATGTCTGGCTGCCGCTGGTATGCAGGACCCGAGACTGGTGTGCGGGACCATGAGGCCGGCGTGCCGGTCCCTGAGACTGGTGTGCGGGGCCCAGTGACGGGCGTGCAGGACCATGAGGCCAGCGTGCGGGACCCTGAGGCCGGCGTGCGGGTCCCTGAGGCTGGTGTACAGACTAGAAGCTGTGCTGCAGGAAGCTAGGACTGAGTGTCGTAAACAGATTGCAGTGTAATGGGAAACATGGAGTTGTTTTTTTTTTAACTAAGCGCCCGCCGGGGCCCGTGGACAGGCCATTCCATCTATTCCTGGCTAGATCCCTGCAGGCAGGTATTGTACCAATTTTCAAGGGAGGAAACTGAGCCTCAGAAAGGGTTAGCTGGCCACCTGCCCAAGTCACACAAGTACTAAGTGGCTGAGCAGCGACAGACACGTGGGGTCTCCTCTGACCCCACCGGCCGCTTGTGTCACAGGCAGGAACAACCTAGCTGGCTGTGGTGCAGGTCAGGGTGAGGGGTGAAGCCAAGGCGGGAGAAATAACCACACGGCACTGGCGAAGGCTAACCCCCTGCACAGCCAGCGACCAGCAAGGCACCCCTGTTTCCTGAGCGGGATCGGCTCAGCCACACTCCCCACGGGGTGGGTGGAGCTCCTGCTCAGGGCTGGGGGCTGCTCGGGGCCGGAGACGCCAGGAAGACAAACTGGACCCTGGGCTTTTGGGCACCTGCTCCCGGGGCCCCCGGAGGCCGGCCGGCCTTGTCTTGCTCCTGCCTCGGCCTGGGCCACACGCCCAGGACGGCGGAGCGGAGCACAGCCATCGGCCCGCCAGGTACAGGGTTTGGGGGGCCGCAGGTGGGGCACGCCAGGGCCTTCCTACAGGGGCGCAGGCTCACGTGCTCCGTGGGCTGCGAGCCTAGGTGTGGCGCTGGGAGCAGAGGGCGCCCAGCTGGCCGCTGTGTCCCTAAGGAAGGGGCCCGACGTCCCACGCACAGAGGGAATCCTTCAGAGAACCGGGCTCCTCCTGAGAGGAGGGCACTCCACTCCCTCTCCAGGGCACAGTCGTGGGCTGGTAGGCTTTAAATTGAAATCGCGCATCACAAAACTCAACGTTAGGAAGTCAAAAGCTTTTAAATTTGACTAGAAATTGCTTCAAGATGTCATAAAAGCCATCTTCCTGGAATTAACCCTATTCCTCTGTAAGCACCGGCTTTTAAAATAAAAGCCCCATTGACTTTTAGCGTTTTTCAGTTTTTAAAAATTGCTAGTATTCAAACATTTTGAAATTTCTGAATTTGCTTTTAAAATGTTGACAGTTTTCACCCTTCGAAGATATTTTACTGAAAATTTTTTAAGTGAGGAAAATGATTTCTTTGGTTTTTCCATACTTTTTCCTGCAGGTGACACTCTCTCAGCTATACTGTGAATGTAGATGAGACATTCGTTCTATGGAAGCTTTTAAATGCCAAACAGCAGACTTGCAGCTTGTGAGCTGCGCATGTGGGCCTACCTCAAGCGGGCGTGAGCTTTTGTAATGGCTTCTTAGTTACTTCACTTCTACAGAGGTTTTAGTTCGCCACAACTAGTCTTAGGTCAAGGCCATTTCTTTCTACTTTTTAACCCTCTAAACGCAAGTCCTACAGATAATCGCCAGGCACACGGTGAATGTTGAGTTAATACCTAAGACGGAAGTTCCGAAAAGACCTCCACAGACTTCTCACGCGTTGACCCAGAAGGCGCACACCACAGAGAACACGCGCGCGGGACACAGCAAGGCAAGGGTCCCGACAGCCATCCACAGCTGTCCCTGGACACAGAGCCACCGGAGCCGAGCCTGACGTGTCCCAGACCAGCCACAAGCTGGCTAAAGAAGGTTTCGTGCAAATTCACACACAGCAACGAGGCGAGGCTCGGAGCTCGCGCAGAGGTGCGGGCGGTGTCCACACGGAGGATGCCCTCAGAGAGGACAGGGGTATCTCCCCAACGGCGGAGGCAGCGCGCAGCTCCCGGACCCGGCCTGGCCCCGCGGGATGGTCTGTGATTCAGTGAACTTCCTTAAACCCAGAACTTGACGGAAATGGGTGACACAGCCCAAGCCACCGGGAGGAACTCTTCTAGTGGCTTCTCTGCCCAGCACCCTCCTCTGGAGATGGGGTGTGATGAACACGAACCGCCCTGGCAGGCTCCGACTCTGGCAGCGGGCTCCATGCCACCCTGGGCCACACGGCAATGAGTACTCCTCCCCAATTCCCACAGATCCCCCCTGTCCAAATCCAAGTGCCGCAGGCCAGAATCTTCGGAAGAAAGTGATGGCCCTGAACCTAAGCCACGGGTCAGCTCAGAGCCAAGGGGGAGGCTGGGAATGGAAGCAGGTGGATGGGTGTGGGCTGCCACGTGCCCGAGTGGCAGGCGTCACAGGAGGGAGGGCGTGGAGGGGCGGCCGCAGATGGAACGGGCTGGGTGGAGGGAAGGACGGGTCTCACGGAGGGGGACAGGGGCTCTGCGAGCTCACTCAGCGGGGTGGGAAGTGGAGGCATTGGCAAATGTCCGTCCCCCCGCTGAGCATAAACCCCATCCTCGTGCACATACACAACAACTACAGCCGGTTCATTCTGACAAATCAGTCTCACTTCCTCACACCCACTGCTGGAGTTCCACTGCGGCGAACCTCAACAACGAGTCAAAGAAGAAAGTGGGACACGCTGATGGAGGCGTAAGACGGGGCTCTAAGTACCCCAGCTGTCCTGCACGCCAACCCTTCACAGATGGGCTTCAGCGTCTTCTGACCAGGTTCAACATTTTTATTCACATCTCTGTCGGGGTGGATTCTGCAAAGTCTTAATTGAGTCACACATCAAAATTCATGCCTTCAGGGGCTTCCCTGGTGGCGCAGTGGTTAAGAATCTGCCTGCCCAAGCAGGGGACACGGGTTCGAGCCCTGGTCCGGGGAGATCCCACATGCCGGGGAGCAACTAAGCCCGTGCACCACAACTACTGAGCCTGCGCTCTAGAGCCCACGAGCCACAACTACTGAGCCCACGAGCCACAACTACTGAGCTCACGTGCCACAACTACTGAAGCCCGCGCGCCTAGAGCCTGTGCTCCGCAGCAAGAGAAGCCACCACAACAAGAAGCCTGCGCACCGCAACGAAGAGTAGCCCCCACTCAATGCAACTAGAGAAAGCCCGCGCGCAGCAACGAAGACAACACAGCCAAAAAGTAAATAAATATATAAATAAATTTATTTTTTAAAAAAAGAGAGAGAATGAAGAAGGGGAATCCTATTAAGAATATAAGTATATATAAAAAAAATTCACGCCTTCTCTATTTTGCTGAGATCTAGAAATACAAAAGTCACGCCCAACCTCACGCTGCTTCTTGGGGTTTTCTGGGGTGAAGGCAGGGAGCAGTAATCGCTACCTTGTTCCAGCAGCCCATCTGCCCTGTTCCCTAACCTGATTACAAACTAAGCAGGATGCAAGAAGCCGAAGGTGATCTAAAAGGAAGTGCTCCTTTCTGGTTTTTCTGTTTTTTTTTCCTTTACTTTATCTTCAAAGTCAACCAAACAGTGTCACTGTAGCAAGTCAAAAGGCAAGGGTGTCTGTCCCCTGTGGCCCCCTTGCACGCTCAGCTTCGGGGTCTCGGGGCACACAGAGCCCGCCCAGCCGCCCAGCTCTTGCAGCTCCTCTCTGCCGCTGCCCCCCACCTGCACCCCCAGCCTCCCTCCCGCCAAGGCTCTCCAGAGCACCTTCTCCGATCTGCGTTCTACTCACTTTTCAGAATAAGAAGCTTTCTTAATTTTTCATTCTTAGAAAGTCCACACTATATTTTGATTGTCCACACTATATTTTGCACGTTAAATATATATTTGGAGGTTAATATTATATCTAATATAATATTATATTAGATAATATAACTAACTTTCCTTAGCCGTGGAAAGTTGGCAATTATCCTGGGCCAAAAGTGTTAAAATTGGGACCTGAATGAGCGATTTCCTAGGTAGTCACTAGAGCATTTCCACCGTAGGCATTCCAAAAGAGAGTCTTTCAAAGTAAATCCCTCCATCCCTTTTCCTTAAAGATCTGACCGCACGTTTTAAGGAGTAAAAGCCACCTCGGGCAGCCTGGTGTGGCCTGGGTGTCCTGACTCAAAGAATGTCACGGCCTATGTTGACTGCACAGACACGTCAGAGAGGTCCCGGACTCGAGGTCTGGCTAATATCCACCCGAAAACCCCAAGACTGATGATACGGCACACAAATCACCCCAGCGTGTGAGGCAGATTTTTCAGAACTTTTCAGTCTTATTCAGAACCTTCTTTTCTTGGGCAACAGGAGGAAACATGCAGGCCAACAAAGTAAACACTCCTCTGATTTGTGTTTTTGAATCTTATTAATTTAACGTAGGAGAGTAGACCAGCCAAAAGAAAAAGCAGTTCTTCTCCCTAAGAAGCCAGGTCATTTCTACCAGTTCCTCAGCCCCTGGCTACAGGGCTGACACAGGAACAGCATGAACCTCTCTGCTTTACAAGAGCTGCTGTTTCCATGAATTATGTTTAAAGTGACAGCAACATGGATGAGAGCGTCACTCCCAGGAAGCTCAGCGTAGCTACAACCTAGGAAAGCTAGCTCCGTGGTGACAGTACTAACTTGAAACAGATGAGTCCTCAGAAGCGTGAGGGCGAGGAGGCTGGCAGAGGAGGAAAAGCCTTCTTCCCCCAGAACGTAGTACAAACCCCTTTCCAGACGGGGTCCAATCAAAGCCAGCTTATTTGTGTGACATCACAGAATGCCAAGGGCGAACTCTTCCCTGACCAGGCGCATTTCACCTTCTAAGCATTTAATAACCTGAGGACACAGCATTATCACGGGGCAATCCCTGTTTTGTAGCTGAGGAGACAGGAGCTCAAAAGCATGAAGTGGCCTGGTGGGGCTGACAGCAGAAGAGGGAAGTGTCCAGGGCCAGGAGAACGGCAGATCCGGGCACATCCAGTGGAGGGAGCGTGGGAGCCCCGGGCCGGGGAAGGGGGCCCAATGCAGGGCGAGGGGGAAAGCACCTCTGCCTGGCCCACGGGGACAGAATCTTGGGGCTCTTAGGGGGAGGGCGGCCTGCAGACCCTAGGGACCTTTGCAAACCAAAGCTCATGGAGAAAGATAGGCTGCTGTTTGCTGGTCGGAATCAAGTAGGGCTCTCTGATCAGTGGTGTTCCTGGGACCCCCGTTAAGAGATCTCAAGGAACACACGCAAATTACTACTAATAATAGGTACTGCTCGAGAAAAATTATTCTGGCACTTGTTAAAGATGGTGAGGAAGACTTTATTCAAGGGACCACTGCAGCGGGGCTTGCCGCAGGGGTAAGAGATGGAGCTCGGACCCCACACAAGAAGGACATGTGGGGATCTGTAGCAAGGGGCAGGTGCGGGGCGGTGGAGGAGGGCAGTTCCTTCTAAACTGAGCTGAAGGCAGGTCAGGGTCATCTCATCGCACCTGGGGATGTGGGGATGGGGAACTGGACCAGATATAGAGGGTGATCAAAGGCCGAGGATGGATCGGGGTGCTCTCTAAATCAACTCAGCAGAATTCTTGCTAAACCGGGTTTTGCAGGCCCAGCAAGGATGACAGAGAAGCCCAAGGTCCGGCCGAGGCGAAAAGAGGGGCCGGGGAGCCGGGCTAAAGTTTGAGGGAGGAGAGCTTTGTCAGTGCACATCTCGGTGGTTCCAAACACTGGCTCTTGCCCACTTGGTGATCAACCATGGTGATGCGGCCACTGCAGTCACCCCCATAGCCCGGGGGGCAGGTTCCCAGGTTTAAGCGTAGCTGCACCGCCATTACGTCTCCTTAGCCAACGCATCAGCAGGAAAGGCTTCCTACACAGCTGCAAATCAGATACGATGAACGATATTTTATACTGAATACATTTGTGTCTGAGCCATTTGCTTGATTAAATCACACTGTAGCTTAACAGACTATTTGTTGATAATTCCTACTTGAGTTTAATTTAATAGCTTTTACCAGTGAAAATATATCAGCAAACATATGACGCTGGGGGAAAAATACAACACAACAGAACCCAGCGTCACTGGAAATAAAGGCAGAGCATTCTAGAGAATGCTTTTAGTGCTGCACCGGCTTCACTTACTTAACAAGCACAGAAGCTTGGACCAAAGATGAAGAGCATTTCTGGCTAAACTGCTCGTTACCAACTGGATTTCATACAGAACAAGCTCACCCCCAGTCTCCCTCCATTTGGAAGGAGCGCTCCCCACTGGAGCCCTGCATTGACTGATCCCCGGCTCACAGGCTCACTCTTCACCTCCTGCCCAAGCCCCTGCTCTCTCCCTGCCTCAGGGTTCCGATGCCTCCTACCCACTTATAAACTTGACACATCTAGGAAATCGCCCACCCAGCATGCAAGAAACAGAGCGAAATCCTGGGGAAGCAGCAAGTCAGATGATGTGGACATCAGATATTCCAGTTTTCACTCAGTGTGATTTCAGTTTATTCCTGTACTTCGGAATGCATGAAAAATATACATGAAGAGTCTTTGCTGCATCGGGGTGTGTGGTGGAAGACTCTCAGAATGAACAGGTCAAAGAGGTGGAGAGAAAAAAGGGTGAATCTATGAAACAGACTCACAGACAGAACAGACTTGTGGTTGCCAAGGGGGAAGGGGTGAGGGAGGGATGGACTGGGAGTTTGCGATTAGCAGATGCAAACGATTATATATAGAATGGATAAACAACGAAGTCCAACTGCAGAGCACAGGGAACTATATTCAATATCCTGGGATAAACCATAATGGAAAAGAACATGAAAAAGAATGTATATATGTGTATAACTGAATCACTCTGCTGTACAGCAGAAATTAACACAACAATGTAAATCAACTATACTTGAATAAAATATTTTTTTAAAAAAAGTATGGGCTTCCCTGGTGGCGCAGTTGTTGGGAGTCCGCCTGCCGATGCAGGGGACACGGGTTCGTGCCCCGGTCCGGGAGGATCCCACATGCCGCGGAGCGGCTGCGCCCGTGAGCCATGGTCGCTGAGCCTGCGCGTCCGGAGCCTGTGCTCCGCAACGGGAGAGGCCACAGCGGTGAGAGGCCCGCATACCGCGAAAAAAAAAAGGGGGGGTGGAGTAATATTTTGGGTTGTCTTTTCACATATTTTTGAATAAGAAACAGTACTTTGGGGAGTTTTCTTGGATGTTAAGGAGAGAAAAGTATGTAATGAAATTGCAAAGATAAGGCAGACCACCAATAAGGAATTAAGTCTAGTGTCTTCAAAACAGAACAAAGCATAAATAGGCAAAACAATAAGCAAGTTAAGTATTCACTAAAATGGACTATTTCTCGTGGTCTTCTCTGACTTTTTGGTGCTGTTATTGCTATCCAAAAGCCCAGCAAAATCAGGATTAACACAGAATTTCTTTGGGTGCATTTACTGAAATTACCTGTAAATTATTTTTAATTAGAAATGGTTTTCCTGGAAACCTCCCAATATCAAGAAGTTACCAGTGAAGGACCAAGAATAAGCTTGAATGTTTAACTTTCCAGGAAGTTTTCTTTCTTTTTCTTTTTTTCATGACCGGAGCCAACACGGCTCTATTTGCTAAGAGTCCCTTAACATTTAATTTATTAGGATACCATGCTTCCTTTAAAAAGGGGTAAGCAATTAAAATATACTCATGTGTGCACATGTTCACACAGATAATGCCTGATTATCTGTGAGCGTTGGAAATCGGAACAGATTGACAATTGATGTAATCAGACCACTGAACTCCAATGATGCCAATAATTTCACAGGACTTACACCCTACATAGCGGGCTTCCATTTACGTGTCTGCCTCTCTCTCTCACTAGATGTTAAGTTCACTGAGGGCAGGGATCAGACCTTTATATCTCAACTGCTTTGCACAATGCACATGGTATACACTAAAAAGTCTGAGTGTGTAGATAATTGAGCTAATAGATGAAATTCTTCTCCACTCAACAGTTTACCACTATCAATACCCCAGAGAGAGGACTTGTCTTTTATCCTTCTCACTCACCCGCAACTGTCTTTCAGTAAAAATGTCAAAACCAGATGAAATGATAGGTAAACAAAGAGAACCAACTTCCCGTCTTTGGTGATAACCTCAAGCAAAATAAGCGTTCCCTAAATGAACCGACACTGAGTACTGATACGTTTAGCAGGTTGGTAGATAAATGAACCGACACTGAGTATTGATACGTTTAGCAGATTGGTAGATAAATCTTACCCCGAGTAAACAATATCACTTTTCACTAACTGAAACCCAATATTTCCTCCCAAGCCTTTCCTGGCCAACCTCTCTCAACCTTCCCCAGCCCCAAGGCTAGGCTCTGGAGTTGGCTCACACTTTGGAGGTTTTCCCGGGCTACTGAAGGCTGAGTAGGCGGGCTTCCTTCCCAAAGCTCTGCGAAGTCAGGACATTGACGCTGGGGCAGGTCCTGACTCTAGAAGCAGCCTGAGCTCTGGGTGCCGCGGCTCCAGGACCTGCACTGTAATGCATTCTCGGATCCCAGGGTGACAGGCAAGATAAGGAAAAGGACTATCACCATCCCAGCCAGATGACAGACTGGGGCTGTCATCTTAGCAAATGGGGCCAGTCCTATCGAATGAAACAGGCTGGAATCCAGCCTGGGAGGATTGATCTCTGCCTATTCTTCCCCAAGGCACTCAGCAAGGGCGCCTCAACGATTAATTAATTACCAGGCTGGGAGACAGCACGAGCCATGGGCTCCGCAGGCCGTTGGGGCAACCTCAGCTTCAGACAGAACCAGCAGACGCTGAACAACATGAAAAATATCAGTGAACCCGGGAAATATTTTATCAATATCCACAGCCAACAATGACTGATTATTGATTTTATCACCCAGACTCCGCATTAAGCCTTTACATATGGTGGCTCAGACCCCTCATACTAACCCCGAGAGACAGGAACTACTACCATCCCCATTTCACAGTGGAGAAAACTGAGGCTTAGGGAGCTTAAGGAACTGCCCTGCTGTGAGAGGTAAAAGTGAGAATCCAATTTCAGTAAACCTGATGCAAAGCCCCAATTCACCTGGAACTTTCTAACTTCCAGGAAAGGTTTTCTAGAGCAACTTTAGGTTACGAAGCACATTCCAAAATAGCCCCTAGAGTCGTTTTCTTTTAAAGCTTGTAACAGCCTTCATTCAGGCATCATCTAATACTTGGTAAACGCCAATAACCACGCAACCTGAAATGGCTAAAATTAATAATAAACAGTACATGCTCTTAGAGTAACGAACTCCCTGTCAAACATTTTAGGAGCATAAGCAAGTCATTTTGCTTCCCTGGGCCCCATTTTCTCATCTATGAATGAAATGGACAGTTAGATGAGGCAATGGTTACACCTTCTAGAGGTACTATGGCTCTCAGGCAATGTTGTCAATGACCTGATATCAGAGCTTTCTCGGGAGTGAGGGTCTGGCAGACGCTGAGCCCTGAAACCATTCTAGGCCATGCGCATAGAAATCTGTGCAAGACATCCAAGTTGCCTTTAGAAACCCCCAGAATCATCCTTGTCAGAGTCCAAGATCTAGCCGTCTCAGCTGCTGCAATGCTGATACACTGTAAAAACATTTAAGCTGTAATTCATAAACTGATTCCAAATCTGATCAAACAACCTGGCTTCTCTGGTGGTTAGAGTTGACCAAATGCTGAGTTCTAGATCGGAGAGTCAAGTCAAATTTAAAAGCGAGTGTGAAACACTAGGCCTCTCCCTAAAAGCCTTTTTGACAAAGATGATACTGTTTCAACCTTAAAGTAAGTACTATTACTTTCCTGTTAATATCACTAGATTTTGAATGTAAAGAAAACAAAAATTTTCAAAGTCTCTGTGTATATTTTAAAATATAAATTTCACAGAAAGAGTTTAAAAATAACCACGATTCTTTTTACAAAATGAGTTATCTTTTTCATTAGTCCAAACAGAGGACTACATACATATCCCTGTTAAGTACTTTATATGTCCTACTTCTCAACCTCAAATTATTGACAAACCTGCCTCCTAATTTTCACAATGTTTGGTGAGTTCTTCTCGGTCTATAATCTGCTCTGACTATACAAACGAATAGACAGGCTTCTTTGGGAAATGATGGAAGGTAGCCGGGCAGGAACATGGAATTTACTGGACTGAAGCACTGGTCAGTCAGTCACTGATTCGATCCCCCACTAGGTGGGGGCACCATGAGGCCAGCGCTGCTCCGTCTTATATTTTTTGGACCTACAATGCCCAGAAAAGAGCTGCACACATAGGAGGTTCTCAGTAAACACTTGCAGAGTGAATTAGTTGTTCGGTTTTCAGCATGATTCTCAGGTTTTGTTCTCAGGGTTTTTCCTCCCTAGCAGTAGAATGAGGAGAGTAACACACGTCTACCTGGATTTTCACAAGTATCAACTGCAAGCAGCTGCTGAGAGCATCTGCAAAGAACAGAGCACTGTTATCAGTGCTGGGCATCTTTATCAGACCTTCTGTCCAGCCCCCAGCACAAGCACCTGGGTCAGACAAGTGCTCACTGACCACATGCTGACAGACTACATTTCTTCCTCGTCCGTCGGCTTGACCTTCTGCATAGCTGATGGTTTATTTATAGTTTTATTTTGTATACAGAAATTTTATTTTCACATTGAAGCAACACTGTTTCTAAGCAACACTTGGTTCCTATTATATATATTTTTTGAGGCACTTCCACAACCCGGTTCTCCTTGCCGAACCAGAACACCAGAGGTGAGTATATCGTGCCGAGAGGACTCCTGACTCCACAGCTTTGCCAGTGTTTATGCCCCTCTTCTTAAACGACTCCGGGACTTTACTGCCTCGCCTTGACAAGGACAATAAATGGAAGGAGACAAGGCGCTGAATAATAAACTTGGCATTCCGATGAATAAAGACATACTAGGTATAAAGGTGAATACTTCCTGAGTTTCTATTCTTGTCCACTTTCGTTTTTTGAGTGCCTGAGACCCAGGAAAATGACTTATCTCAATGAACTTATGCTTCATCTCTGTCAGCATGAGGTTTAAAGCAAGCCCTCCTCCACAATTTAATGAATAGTTGTATTTGTTTGAAAGATATGTTTTACCCTCAGAAACCTAACCTAGTTCTTAAAATTCTGATTTAGTGATATCATAACAGAAACTTTTTAAACAAGTAATTCCCTGTTGCTTTCATGTCTATTCCTGAGCTTTCCCTAAAGCCCTCTTAATTGTTGCAGAACCCATGCCTGTATCTAATATCATGGCAGCCAGGACAAAGAAACTCAAGATGAAAAATGTGACATTGTTCCAATTGATTTGACTTCGTTAGAAAAAAACACATCAAAACCTCCATAGGTGCCAGCCTTGTGGCACAGGCGAGAGCAATGTCAAAAGAAATCTCTAGGCTGTGTCATCACCTCCCACCCCCTCCCCCCAAACCCCACAATGTCTTTTTCTGTTTTTTTTTTTACTTAAACATGCTTCACAGTTAGGTCATCTATAGATTCAACCATGTACTCTGGACACTGGGATGAAGAGAATAAGATGTGATTTGTGAAATACAAAACACATTAGAGAACCGTCCACAGATGACTTGGAAACCTGAACATGACATGATGCAGGACCCGAGAAAAGGACACTATTTTCAGGGTCCTCTGGCTTTCGGGACGAATCTATATCAAACCCCGAGCTGCAGAGATATTGCATCAGGCACTTTACTACTGAGCACCGTTTCAGACTGATCCAAGTAAATTGTGTTGCTGCCTTTTTTTAAAGAAAAAAAAATCCCTTTTTGTCAATTCTACACTGATTTCAAATACACGAACAATCTACACTACATGGTAGTATTTGTGTGGCTCTGGGTCAAGGCAAAATAAACCCGATCAACACCAGCCTAGGGTGGGGCTAGGCAGGTTCTGTACTTGGGACTTCTGAGGTGCCACAGCGAGCGACACGGGCTGAAAAGCCCTCCCCACCCGGAGCACCCCTGTGGGCACCCAGGGTGACTACCCCAAACCCTGCGCAGAGCGTGTAACAAAATTAGTTAGAAATTCAATGGGGGCAAAGTTTAGTCCCTGTTGAGGACCCGAGGACCGGTCCAGTTATCAGTAAGTCCCAACAATAACGTTCGGTTTTAGGAAAACCGGACCAGCTTTCAACTTTAACTCCCTGACATGGATCTCAGGGTGACCGTGCATGTGACAATAGGAAAGGGCTCGGGATGTATGGCCCCAAAACCCGCAGCATCCTCCAGGGCGCGGCGGGGACCTGGGTACCTGCGCGCTCAGAGGCTAGGGCATTTACCTCGAGTCGGCTAAGACTGGAGCTCTTGGAGCGCGACTTCTTGCGCAGGTACACGGAGAAGAACCTGCGCACGGTGAACTTCTTCATGCTCAGCTCCATCGCCCGGCGCCCAGCCGCGAGGAGCAGCAGGGCCGGAGGACGCGCATCCCCGGCGCATCCCAGGCGCGCGGGGTTAGGTCCGTCTGCGGGCGCGAGCGGTCGGGAAGCCCGGCGCAGCGGCCATCGGCACGGGGCGCGGGCTGCGGGCACAAAGGGCAGGCCGAGCCGGCCACGGCGGCCGGGGGCCCAGCGCTCCCTCCTCCTCCTCCTGCCTGCGAGGACCAGCCCCAGGCAGCCCCGCCCCGCCCCGCCCCCAGCCACTACTGCCAATCAGCACCTGCCGCCCCGCCCGGCCCTCCGCCACTACCGCCAATCAGAGTCCGCCGCCCCAGGCTCTCCCTCCCCCTCCCTCTCCCCCTCCTCCTCCTCCTCCTCCTCCTCAGGCCCAGGGAGGAGCCGGCCCCCGCCACTACCGCCAATCAGAGCCCGCCGGCGCGCCCAGCCACGCCCACCTCCTCCTTCTCAGCCACTACCACCAATCAGCGCCCACCGCCCTACAGCCCCAGGCTCTCACTTCTCCTCCCCACCCCACCCCCTCCACCCCCGCCTCCAAGTACTCGCTCTCTGCGGCTCTGCCCCGCCCACCGCCCCCTCCACCAATCAGCGCCCTCGGAGGCGCATGCCTGATGAGCCCGAGGAGGACTGCTGCGCCGCGCGGGGAGGGCGGTGAGGCAGCTCAGCTGCGCCTGTCGCTTGCTCTCTGTTCTACTTCGTTGGCCTGTTGGGCTTTTTTCTAGCTTGGGGTGTCATGTTTTCTTTTCTTAAAGCACCCATATACAGACTTTGGAATCATGCTCTTCTGTGCCGTACAAAACTTTAATTGCTGATTAGCAAACACTTCTAGAACCTGGAACAAAAGGGTGGAGGGGTGCACCATGAGCCTGCACACGTGCGCTCTGCACCTCTCCTCGCCCCTTGGCCCCTGCGGCCCTCTTCTTGAGCCCGTCCCCGCGGCCCAGGCGCCCGGCCTGGGGGTCCGCCAGTCCTTGCCCGGGTGATGAAAGGATCCCCACACAGCCCGGGACGCCGGCAGCCAGCTGGGGAAGCCTCCCAGGGCAGTGTTTGGAGAACAAAGACACATCCGTTCTCCATGACCTCCGACTCCATGTATAGAAAATTATCCAAACGGATGACTTATCAGGGCCTAAACACAGAGTGTCCTGAGTCAGGGCTCTCAGAAACCAGCTGCAGGGCTGCAGGGGATTTGCCTTAAAGGGGAACACCCTTTGTTTTTCTTTTTTTCCTAGAAATGCTCACCAGAGGGCTGTAGGCAGTTCCAGATTTGTGAGCTTAGGACTCTGTGCAGCCTTTTGTTTTCCTCTTGTGCACTGTCCACGTATTTTTATGTTTAAAACAGGGCCAAACAATCTCATTAGCATACTGCCACCAGCCCCTGAAAAGTCCAGAAGCATTCTTGCACCCGCTGCTGTGTGCCAAGTACCGCTTTGCTAGGCAGATTGTGAAAAATCTACATGTCATATCATCCCTCGGCTTAATCAAAGGTCGCATTAATACTTGTGTCAGGCTATCTTTGCTGAAGTGTGTAAAGGCAGCGGATGCTCCCAGATAAGAACTGGTCAGTTCGTGCTGCATCTGGGTCAAGAGGTGAGGTCAGATAGTCTCCCTGGGGTTCAGTGGTGGTAAGAGTGCAGTTTAGCATCACGATGCTGGCACTGCCACTTCCTTAACTGATGAGCTTCAGCACACTTGCATGTTCTGTGTTCCCACCGTGCATCCCTAAGATGAAAATATGCCCCAAACCGGTTCCTGCTTCCCACAAGGATTCTTCTGCTGGAGGGCCACTATCCCCACGCTGGGAATGAGCTTCCTACCACCCTGGGTCTCCCGCCACCACCACTCAGGTATCCCAGCTCTAAGCAAACAAAGACACGCCAGGGCTGTGCCACGTTGCTTCTCTGGAAAAGACAGCAGCTGACGGACATCAGACATCGGGCTGGTCACCTGCTCCGAGAATGAGGAAGAAGCCGGCTGTGGGTAGATGGTACAACTAGTCAGAGACAGGAGTATGGTTTGTCAGTGATGCTAGCTCAGGGGCACCCTGCACAGAGCAATAGCCTTGGGGCAGGCTTGTGTATTACCAACAAGAGCATTTTGAGACTTCCCTGGTGGTCCAGTGGTTAAGACTCCACACTCCCAGTGCAGGGGGCCTGGGTTTGATCCCTGGTCAGGGAACTAGATCCCGCATGCTGCAACTAAGAGCCCATATGCTGCAACGAAGACCCGGTGCAGCCAAATAAGTAAATAAATAATTTTTTTTTTTTTTAAAGAGCATTTTGACCTGGTGTAACAGGACTGGGAAGGCAGGGTCTTATGGGACATCCACAATCCCTCACAGCTGAGTGCTACAAAATGGCTCTGCTGAACTTGGACATCTCAAAAGAAAAGAAAAAGCAGCTTCCATATTTCAACTAAGAAATTCATTTCATTGCTAGAACACGTCTGTTTGCCCTTCTGCCAGTAAAGCAGAGGTATATCAAAGTCTCTGGCAATCATTTACCACCAAACCCTCCAGACCACCAAATCTGGGGTAGGTATCAGGGCCCACTTTAACTTGGGTCCAAATGATCCCTAGCAAATTTTGGGAAAGAAAAAGTGAGCTTAATAAAGGCTGGGCTGGTGCCCAGATGATGGGGGGGGAAGCTTGGAGAGAAGACCAAAAGCTCAGCAGACACCTGATCATCTTGGGTTTCTCCCCGACTTAAGCACGATCGGTCTGGGACTGAATTCCATGGCTAATGCTGCCTCCAAGAGAGGACCAGACTGGCTGGTGTGCTTTCGATTCAGTTGAACACACGATTATGAAGCTCCTCTGAGCACCTGGCCCAGTGCTTGGCCCAGGGGAAACGGACGTGATTATGACGCGGCTCCTGACCTCCAGAAGTTCACGGCCGTGTGTTAGAGAAGGAAAGTGAATAGGCAAATCGGATGCAGGTTTTACATAATGTGAAAGAAACGTGTAAGAAAATGCTACAAGAACAGAGATAAATGAGGAGCGAATCCTAACTGGAGAAGCCGAGGAGGCGGCATTTGGGGTGAGCTCCGCGGACAAGGACGCGGGTCCTGGACAGACAGAGGGGACGCGGTCCCCAGCTGCGGAAGAACAGGATTATTGAGAACTTGGAACAAACAGAATTTCATGATTGATGAACGGAAAGTAAAGTTCCTACCAAGTCCCCGATACACAAGAGGTTAATGATTTCAGAATTCCAAGGATGATAACCGACAGCCTTCCAAAGCCCTGGAGCTGCCCCTTCTCTGAGAACACAGGACGCCCTGGGCAGGAAGGGGAGGGAGGCTTTCGTCAGCAAGGTGACTGGCAAAATCTGTGCCGTTCCGCCTTCCCTTCCCTCCACCCAAAGGACCTTCCGGGGTTGGGGGGATGCCCCTCCTTTATTTCAAGCCCCGCCATGACAGCTGTGAGGTGCTGGGGCCTGGCTTCTAAAGGAGGGAGCAGGGCGGCCATGGCCCCGGGGAGGCACCAGGAGGGACTGCTCACGGAGTGGCCTGCGTTCCCAGAGCTTGTGGGGAAAAGGATATACCAATGTCTCCGACAGATGAGACGTGGCCGTGCAGGAGACGGGCACGTTTGGAGGTCCCTGAGGCCCTGCCCGGCACCAGGCCCAAGGCTGAGGGAAGAATTCTAAGTAACCCCCAAAATGAAAGGCGCTGTCCTGTAAGTGGGCTGCAGCTGGGGAGGGAGGTCACGGGGGGAGGGTCTCCAGCCACAATAACCTTGGAAGAAGACGAGACAGGTGACCATGAGAGAAGGGGTCAGCTGGGCCAGGAGCAGTCTAAGTACGTCTCCATCTCTCCTCTCCTCCCGCTCTGACCCTGAAAAGGATGCTGCAGGCTTCCAGTGTGATGGAAATTCACGCTGGGCAAAGAGAATGTCTGAGTTTGATCAGTCCTAGGACTGGAAACACTAACTTCCTGATCAAGTTTAAAACCTAAAGTGAATGCAGTTGTCTCTTGTTCAAGAAAGGGAAGGAAAGCCGTCGAAATTGCCAGGGTCCTTTCACTGTCCACTCTTCCGACAAAGAGTGGAAGGTGTGTGACGATCCAAGCACACGCCAGGTTTGTGCAACAAACCAGTTACGATGGAAGTGGTCAGTGCGGAGTCGAGAATGCCGTCCAGGGTTGCACCTGGAGATTCAAATTTAACCCTCAAGGGCCACAGAGGTCAGACGCCCAGCCACGCAGGGTGGGGTGGCAGAGAAGGGAAAGAGCACAGCCAGCCCTGACACAGGCCTGTGGACCTAATTCACTTTCCATGTAACCAAAAACAACAACGAAAACTCAAGTTGAGAACTTAAAGTGGTCTCAGCTGGTTCTGAGCCCAGGTGCCCAGCAGAAACACACAGAAATGCTCTCTAGAGAAATCCACATTAAACCCAGGATTCAAAGAATTCCTCGCACACAGTTACCAGGAGCACAAGCTCACAGCCACTGAACGCACAGTTCACAAGGACACGGGGTATCGGCAAAGGCAGCAAGACAACCGACTACAGAATCAGACGCGTGGACTTCAGCTGCTGGACTTAGCAGACGTCGAATGGAAAATTATCAAATCTAACATGTTTTAAGGAAATAAAAGGAAGAAATGAAAATGTGATGAACAAACAAGAGACTGTAAAAATGAATAAAATACTTCTGGAAATGAAACGATGTAGTCCTGGACACGGAACAGATGTAGCTGAACGTAAATGTCCTCTTTGTTAAAGAGCAAATGCGATATAGCTGTGGCTCGGGGAGCGATATCTAAAAACGTACAGTGGTAAGAAGCATCGCATCGTGGAATGTACGTCAGAAAGTGAAACATCTTGAATTAAATTTCTACCCACTGTTCCGATTATGACTTCACCTTTGCCAAAATCCTCCGAGCCTTTAGAACTGGGGGTGACTTTGTCAAGGGGACATTTGGCAATGTCTGGAGACATTTGGGGTTGTCACAACTAGGGGTGACAGGAAGGATGCTGCTGGCATCTAGTGGGCAGAGGCCGGGGACGCTGATGAATGTCCACAGTGCCCAGGACATCCCCACCAAGAACGATCCCATCCAAAACGCGTCAGCGCTGAGGTCCAGAAAGCCCACACTGTGTGATGAAGGGGGAGCGGGGGAGGGGAGGGGGGAGGGGAGAAACCTGTCTACTTCCCTCACAAGGTTGTCACCTACAAAACTGGCAACTCCACACAGTAAACCAGTATGAGGAAGTGCTCTGTAAACTGTAAAGTGCTCAACAAACATGCTACTTGTTAAAATCCTGGAGTTTCACACAGAAAAAATCAATGACACGCCTGGGAAAGGAGTAGACCCCCCTTTTCTAGAATTTTAACCTGAACGCTCTCTCCGTTAAACTCTATTGTCCTGTGCAGGGCACGGCCAGCCACCCCACCGCCTGAACCAGAAGATGAGGAATAGCCACTCTGTCACTCCTTCATTCCGTATGTGTAACGACCCAGACTTGTGACACTTTCTAAGTAGCGTTCCTGTCTCCCTTCCTTTCAGCCCCGCATCAGTAACCATTGGTGCAGGAATACAGTAACTCCTGGCTCAACGCTGCCCCCACCCCCGCCCCGCCCCGGCAACCCGTCTGCAGTCCCACTACCAAAGCAATCTGTTTCGAAGCAAACAGCACGCCATAGCTCCAGCGTCTGCAGGAATGAAGTGTGACCCCAGAGCCAGGAGGCCGTGTTCTCCTCCATCACGGCGCCCTGTCCTCCTGGGCCCACTGCGCGGACACTGCGCGTCCAGCCTCCACTGCGCTGTGGCCACTGCCTGGACGTCCTTCCCACCCGCTTTCCCACCTTCTTCAAGATTCACTATTGTTGCTGGGAAGCCTAATGGAATCCCCGCACCCGCAGGCTGTGCTAGGGAGTCCTCCCCTGGGGTCCTTGTTTTACTTACTACGCTGGGTTACGACTCCTGGCTTCTGCGTGTCTCTTACCCACCTGGAAGCACCCGGGTTGGCCACTGTCTAGAGCAAGCACTCTGTGCGTGCTGGCTTAAAGGGATTCTGTTATGACTGTTATCAGGGATTTGTTGGTTATGAAGATCTGGGCCTACATTATTATTCCATCTCTGTAACACACTGGAAACTCTATGAAACAGACACAGTGAACCCCATCTTATGAGGTGGAGAAACTGAGGCCCAGGGAGGTGAACCAACCGTCTAAACTGACACAACAAGAGAAGAATTCAGACAAGGTCTGCATATCCAGGACCTCACAGATTCACAGTGTATCAAGCAATAGTGGCTGGGCACCAAAAGAAAGCACTAGAAGGAGTGGCAACCAAGGGGTGACAGGCTGGGGTCCTCATTTCCCTAGACAACTGCACTTGCCCAGGAAATGCCACTGGGGCCAAGGGTCTGCCGTCAGAGCATCTCACAGACAGAAGTGCAGGTGGCAGCCGCCAGTGGCTCCATTATGGCCTTGGGGACAGGCAGCGTGAGTGCCTCTGGCAGCAGAATGCTGTGCTCTGGGAGCAGAAAGCCTAGGTTTCCTTGTGAAAACTTAGTTTACTCAGGATGCAGCGGAGGGACGCCAAGGTGAGGCGTCTGACTACGCGTCCGTGCCGCGGTAGGACACTTGAAAACATTAATGCCGGGGCTCTCACTTGGTCTTTTCTAATGATCAGTGTTTTAAAGGGGGGAGGGGCAAAACCCCACAGTCTGTCGCGGGAGGCGACAGCGTCCGTAGGACTTCCGGGTTTGAGCTTCACTATTGTTCACATGTTGTTACAGGTTGGGTTGTGTCCCCTCTAAAAGCACGTTAGAACCCTGACCCCCAGGACCTCAGAATGTGGCCTTATTTGAAAATAGGGTCATTGCAGACACAGTAAGATGAGGTCACGCTGGAGTGGGGTGGGCATAATCCAGTGAGACTGGTGTCCTCGTACGAAGGCCACATGAAGGCAGACAGTGGAGGAGGCCACGTGCACGGAGGCAGAGAAGGGAGAGATGCAGCCGTGGCCGGAAGCTAGAAGAGGCAGGAAAGATTCCCTACAGGTTTCAGAGGACCAGCGGCCCCCTGATGCCTTGATCTTGGACTTGTGGCCTTCAGAGGACCAGCGGCCCCCTGATGCCTTGATCTTGGACTTGTGGCCTTCAGAGGACCAGCGGCCCCCTGATGCCTTGATCTTGGACTTGTGGCCTTCAGAGGACCAGCGGCCCCCTGATGCCTTGATCTTGGACTTGTGGCCTTCAGAATGATGAGACGATACAGTTCTGTTGTTTTAAGACACCCTGTTGGTGGGGCTTTGTGTTGGCAGCCCTTTGTTGTGGACACGAACACACTTCTCATCCCACAAATGTGCAGGGAACCTTCATGACAAAGACGGTCAGTAGGAAGGCTCACGACTGAACGGAGAATCTGGAATAACAGCATGTGAGGAAACTGACCTGTGAACAGAGAAATAAGGGCTTTTTCTTGTCAACCTGAGCCTATACATAAATTAGAGAGGAACTTTAAAAGGAAGGGAGTTAGCCGGAAAGAGGAAACAGGTTACAACTATAGCAGGAAGGATTTTTGCAACTTAAAAAGAAAAAAAAAAAAAAGACCTCTTATAATAGAAAAGTCTCTCAAGACCTGGAATTGGGTACAAAGGAGAATGTGAAATCCTTGCCAAAATTTTTTTTAGCAGGAAATGTTCATCTTTTAAAAAATATTTCATAGACATCTACAGCCTTTCAGGCACTAGATATTTATTTTAGGGATGGGAACTAGATAAGCACATTAAAAAATACTCAGGGACACTAAAAACAAAACCATAGGGGTTTAGGCTCCATGGCGTGTAGTGTCCTGTGGTCCATCCCTCAACATCCTCATGAGAAGGCCACAGGACCAGGCTGGGGCAGGGTGAGGGCATTCTTGGCAATACAGCGGGTTACGTATGTAGAGGCAGATTTCCTGAGATACGTAAAACAAAGGGAAAATCCTCTCTTTTTTTTAAAGCACGGAGGAGCCAATAGTAAGTGGGGGAAAACAAACTTAGACAAAGGATGAGCATGAGAAGATGTTCTCCAAAGGTAAGCAGCATTCTGAGCAACATTTGTCCTGTAGCCAGTGTCAATCCCTGTGATCGAGACCCAGGTCTTATCAGGCTCTGGGGAATGGGCGGGTTGGGGGAGAACTGGAGAAAGCCTGGGGCCCATGTGCAGGGTAGGAGGGCAGGTCAGACCCGCCCTGAAAGTCAGGACCCTGGTGGGGCAGAGCCTAAGGTAGGCTGGGAAATTCTCTCCCTGCAGGAGGAGAGTTGCTTATGCAGGTGTGAGCGCTGGAAAGAGAGATTCTCCTTTGATGTTTCTGTGGCTCCTCTTCATGCTAGTGGAGGCCAAAATTCACACCCTGAAAAACTCCAAGCCACATATTTACTTTTTTTTTTCCGTTTTCTTTTTTGCGGTACACGGGCCTCTCACTGCTGTGGCCTGTCCCGTTGCAGAGCACAGGCTCCGGACGCGCAGACTCAGCGGCCATGGCTCACGGGCCCAGCCGCTCCGCGGCATGTGGGATCTTCCCGGACCGGGGCACAAACCCGCATCCCCTGCATCGGCAGGTGGACTCTCAACCACTTCGCCACCAGGGAAGCCCAACTTTTTAAACATCCCAGCTTATAGCAGCCCGAGGGCCACATGGAAGCAAATGTCAGTACTCTGGAGGGGTCTCAAAGTTTAACCACAGAGAAAATTATCAGGAATATGGGCTCACGATCATGAATTGCTAAATACACGAGGAGGTAAGCCACCGGGAGCAAACAGTGAGTAGAAACAGCAAGTTGCAGAATCAGACGCGTGAAGACTGCATTTGCTTAATATGTTTAAAGCCCAAAAAGGGGGCCTGAAGACATTACAAGGAAATTAGAGGTTATAAAATGGTCCAGCAGATTTGTAAACAAAAGTAGAACTTTAAAAGTAAAATCGTGGGCTTCCCTGGTGGCGCAGTGGTTGAAAGTCCGCCTGTTGATGCAGGGGACGTGGGTTCGTGCCCCGGTCCGGGAGGATCCCACATGCCGCGGAGCGGCTGGGCCCGTGAGCCATGGCTGCTGAGCCTGCGCATCCGGAGCCTGTGCTCCTCAACGGGAGAGGCCACAGCGGTGAGAGGCCCGCGTACCGCAAAAAATAATAATAGTAATAAATAAATAAATAAAATCGTAATGATGTAAATTTTAAAATAGGTAGATTAAATAGCACTTTAGACAAAGTCCAAGAAAGAGCTGATAAAGGAAAAGTTAGATCTGCTGAAATTTGACAGAATGCAAACCAGAAAGACACTTCCAGATCAAGAACCTGAGAAAGTTCACTACCAATGAAAACATATGGGGAGAGCTAAACGCTCATGGACTGCATAAAAAGAAATAAAAATCAAGTTAGAAATGAAACCTTGATTGAAAAACCAGCATATGCATAAGGAGGGTGATCAGAGTTACAATCTTCTAACGTCCTTGTATTTTTTCTGGAAGTCAATAAAGATGCAGATTACTTTTAGACTAAGTTAAATATACATGCTAAAATTTCTAGAGCAACCAATGAAAAAGCAGAAATTCACTGTGTACAGTTGTCCATTGGTATCCATGGGGAACTGGTTCCAAACCCCCTCGGACACCAAAACCTGCAGATGCTCAATCCCTTACGTAAAATGCTGTCGCACCATCGGTGGATCCAAGCTTGGCTGAATCCACAGATGCTGAATCTGCAGATATGGGAGAGCGGACTGGGATTCTTAAATTAATAGAGACAAAAGTATAGAGCAAGAAAATATTCCGGAAGTAGACAAGAAAGAAGGGAAAAAAGAAATTCAGAAAAAGGAGGATAAGTGGAAAACACAAGCTGCTGGGAGTGGCAACCACCAGGGGCAAGCGTGTCTCTGCATTCGTCACCCATTCATGCCGAGTGTGTGAGGAACATACTGCACACTGAGCATTCTTAACCCATTTCTCAGGCTTGTGTCTGCAGCGAGCAACTCTGCAGGATGAGGGAGCATTTTCCTCCAGGACAAAGAACAGGCTTGCTTACCCCTTGCTATAAACACAAGGTCCCCAAGCTCAGTGTTCCTCGCCTGGGATGCAGGTTCACTGTGAGCATAGCATCCATCTGCTTCCCCTTCACTGCACCCTGAGTGCTGGGGGGCAAAGAAAACCAATGCAAACATGGTACTCATGTCACTAGACTGGTAAGGTCCCTTCTCCCTGATCCTGGAAGCTTATGTCTTCTTGCAACACCCATAAAACAGGAACATGCTAATTGTTAGTTTGAAAGTAAGGCAAAGTCAGATCCTACACCTTACACAAACTAACAGCATAGGAACAAATAAAAATATATCAAAAATTACAATCAGTGTGAGTGGGCTAAACTCTCCAGTTCAAAGACAAACAGTGCCAAACTGGTTTAAAATGAATTTAGTTATAGAGGCATTTCTAAAATAAGAGACACAGAAGATCTGAAATAAAATAAAAGAATGGAAAAGATGTATCACGCAAATACTAATGAGAGGAGAGCTGATGAAGCAATATAAATGCAATACAAATTACACAACAAGCATTTGAAGATATCAAAAACTCACTACATATTGATGAAGTTTAAATTCACCAGGAAGATAACAATATTTCCAAACTCATATGCCCCAGATAATAAAGTTTCAAAATATATTAATCAAAAATTGACATAATCAAGAGGAGAAATTGACAGATCCATTATCGTTTGGGGAAATATCCAACACATCTCGCAATAAACGATACATCATGCAGAGGAACAAAAATCAGTAAATAGTTGAATAATTAAACAATACATTTAAGAAAGTTGACGTAAAGAATATGTATATATATCCAACCACTTTAGATTGTGCATTCTTTCCAAGTTCATATGAAATATTCACAAAAAGTTGACCATGTTTAATCTAGGCACAACTATCTAGACTATCTAAACAACAATCTCACAAGTAATTGTTGCCATGTAGACTGATTTTTCTTACCACACCACAAGGATCACTTTTATGTCATTATTAATAACCCATATGATTGGAAAAATTTTAAGTACAATTTTAATAGGATTCCCTCTATCAGAGGCTTTAAGAAACAGCCATAATGTTTTGACACAAATCTCAAGCTTATTTCCAGATCAGTGCCTTGGGCTGCCTTTCTTTCCCTACAAACCCAAGCAGGGCGGCCAGTCGCACCCAAATCTATGGAAACAGCCTAATGTCAAGAACTGAACCGACCTCAGCCCTTCCGACTCATCTCTCCACACTCTTCTCCTGCTCCCGGGCTCCAGCTACACTGACCTGCTCTCAGCTCTCAGATATGCCCCCTCCTCATTCTCTCGGGGCCACTACACATCCAGTTACCCCCAGCTGGACCATGCTGTGCTCCCACTCGCACTCACGAGGTTAGACTCCACCTCTAGCTCTCACCTCCAATACCAGTCCTTCAGAGATGCTTTCCAAGAACCCCCAGAATCAGCCAGTCCCCACCTGAGATGCTCTTAAGGCGACGGCAGCTATTTAGACCGGAATATACTCAGGTGTACACGTGTGACGATTCGGTTAATTCTTGTTCCCAACGGACTGTAGACTATACAAGGGCAGGAATTGTGTCTGTTTTGCAAACCACTAACCACACTGCCTGTCATGATGCCTGAACATGCAAAGCAAAGATCTGCTGAGTGGACATGTGAGCGAATCAGGCAGTGGACTGCCAGGCCGAGAGCCACCAGTGCTTTCAACACAATGTGCTTTGTGACGCAGGACGGAGGGTAGAATGAGGACTGACTTGCAAAGGTCAGCTGCCCACCCTCTTCTTCTCTCCCTCCCTCTTCCTGTCTTTCAGCCAGTAATTAGCACATCACCTCCCATAACTGAGGGCCAAATCAGCTGTATGCTAAGGACATATGACATATAGTTTCCAAAAAAAAAGAGAATTCTTTTGCAGGGAACAGATGTTAGACTCACAATGGTACATCCTGAAGTTCGACGCTGTGTACAACCCACATTTCTGAGCCAACGTGCTCCATCTCCTGTGTCTGCTTCTCCAGCCCGTGACGTCACTGCTTCCGGTTATTCTTGTGACTGTGCTTCCTTCCCGGGACAACTGGCTGGGGAGTCTGGTGACTCCAGGAAGTCAGAGACTCCAATCCTGACACCCTCTGCCAGGAGCAACTGCCTCAGCTAAATCTCCCAACCTTCTCAAGAAGGATTAGACTGAAGTTGCAAACATGAAGGCATATTGCAAAAGCATTTTAGCTTGGAAATATTTTAAACGACGGTCTAAAAATGTGAAAAACCTGGGAATTTGTCATTTTCATGTAGCATTAACATGACTGGGGGTGTGGTTGGTGTCCCCCAAAACATAGTTTGAAGTCCCAACCCACAAAGCTGTGAGTGAGACCTTATTCGGAAATAGGGTCTTTGCAAATGCAATCAAGTGAAGATGTGGTCACAACTGGATGAAGGCTGGCCCTAAATCTAATGTCTGGTGCCCTTGTGAGACACACATCACAGAGAGAATACCATGCAATACCATGCAACCATGGAGACAGGGATTGGAGCGATGCGTCTACGTGCCAAGACTCGCCAGCACCAGAAGCTGGAGACAGATTCTCCAGCACCTTCCGAGAGCACAGCCCTGCCAACGCCTTGGCAAGGGGAGAGCATCATGAGAGCCGGGGGTAGGGCGGGGGCCTTGGGGGTCACTTCTTTGAGAAGTGCTGGTGCAAGAAGCCCCCCTGTAGAAAGAATTAGGGTCCCCGACACTGCATCCCAGAAGATGATCCCGCCTTCAGGGAGGGCCGGGTGAGCCAGGAGGACGTGTCCAGGATAGAGGCTGAGCCCCAGGACAGGCCACCCCGGCGGGGGCTCCCTCTGCACAGACACAGCCTCTGGAAAAAAGCGTAGACCCATGGTACTTGGGGTTTCCTCCTCTCCTAGGACTCATCCTTTCCATGTCAATGTCGCCGACAGTCAATTCCACGGCTTAATTTTGTTCTTTGAATACTACAGCTCTTCTTTTGGTAGAAGATTTATTTTGTTTCATTTCTCCTACGGCCTCTGGGAATGTACTGATTGTGGGGTGACCCAGCCCCGCTCAGGATGGGCATCCATGCTTCCCGTGTTCAATCTTCCCTTGTCTGAGCTGCTTTCCCTTCTGTCCACAGCCCGGCTGTGCGGACTGACCTCTGCTGGTCGAGGTATTACACACTTGCACCGCTGTGCCCACAGCACGCCAGCCTCCGCGCTCAGGGCAGGAAACGGCTGTGGAGGGCGTGTGGGAAGCCACCTGCCTCCCGTGGCCCTAGGACCCTCTCAGGTATGCGGTGAGGGCTTCTGAGTTTGGGGGTCATTCCACAAGCCATTCGGATATGTTTTAAAAGTCTGGTCAAGCCCCCCTTTATCTATGACTTCTATGATTTCCCATACTTTTTAGGAAAAAGGTCAAGTCCCTTAGATGAACCCAGAAGGTGCCCACATGCCTCTTCAACCTCTTTCCTTGCTTCTCAACAACAGGAACTCTTCACTACAGTGGTTCTGACTTTTAACTTGAAATCACCCAAACAGAGTGTTTCTATTATTTTTCAAAAAATAGAATCTTCATTTGTCCAATTTCCTCTGATCCTTCAAGAATTCATTTAGAACCACCTCTTTTGGAAAACTTTCCTACATACACACACAGGCGTGCACACACGTGTGCACGCACTGATACAGACATCCCCCCACACACGGCCCCACCCCTGATGTTCATGCTCTTTCCCTGTGCGCCTATGCTGTGATATACACACATGCATCACAGACTTTACAGCCACCACGATAGCTCCTTCGCCTTTGTATCTGTGACTGGACAGCCAAGAGAGTGGAAGCTGTGTCCCAGCTGCCAAGAAGGCACCTGGTACCAGAGGGACATTTAACAGATGCTCCTTGACTGAATGAATGAAAGAATTCAGGTATTTGTGAACCAATGATTCTCACTCGGGGGCTCACCATTTGAGCATTTTCATCTATCACCTTTACACAGCTAATTTCTGACCCTATACTTCCAGCTCCGACAGCTCCCGATGGCTCTGATCTCGTATTTATAACTGTCTGCTGGACGGCTCCATCTGGACGCTCCGATCTGTATTTGTAAGATTTATTCCCACACCTGCATCTCCTCCAAGGCCCTTACCTTCAGAACGGCATCACCCGTCCGCTGCTCACTCAGCTCTCAGACTCGGAACGAGGGTGCCCGGCACTAGCGCGCGTTGACTCCTCCCTCGCGCTACCCCTTAGGCGTTCCATCAATTGCAAGGCCCCGTGGAATTCACCTGTGCGGCGTCTCAAAGGTTCACTTTCCCGTCGACCACCTCTGCCCCCAGGTCTAGGCTCTCCTCGCCGACCTCCTTCCTCAACTGCAGTCCAGTTCACACATCACTAACAGACTCGTGCCCCTACACTGCGCAGCCCTCAGCGTCCCCTGCTGAGAGTGATAAGTTTGCATTTTTCGATAAGTTAGCAATACAGTAATTTTTTTAAATTTATTTATTTTTGCTGTGTTGGGTCTTCGTTTCTGTGCGTGGGCTTTCTCTAGTTGTGGCAAGCGGGGGCCACTCTTCATCGCAGTGCGCAGGCCTCTCACTATCGCGGCCTCTCTTGTTGCGGAGCACAGGCTCCAGACGCGTAGGCTCAGTAGTTGTGGCTCACGGGCCTAGTTGCTCCGCAGCATGTGGGATTCTCCCAGACCAGGGCTCGAACCCGTATCTCCTGCATTGGCAGGCAGATTCTCAACCACTGCGCCACCAGGGAAGCCCAATACAGTATTTTTTAATTAAAAGTTGTACATCCTTATTTTTTTAGACATAGCGCTACTGCACACTTAATAGACTACAGTATAGTGTAAACAGACTTTTATAAGCACTAGGAAACCAAAAAGTTCATGTCACTGGCTTTATTGTGATATTCGCTTTATTGCGGTGTCTGGACCCGAACCCGCAGTGTCTCCGAGGCCTGCCTGTATTTGCTCTTGTGTGATCCTCCCTGTTAAATCACGTGCTCCCTACGGGCAGGGATCTACATTACTCCACGCGGCCTCCACTTTGAGGACAGCAACTTGCATGTAGCAGGTGTTCAGTAAGAGATTAGGGTTTGGGACTGGACTGCAGACACTTGGGTGGGCTGATGCCGGAGGATCCCCCGCACCTCGTCAGGCATGCGGGCTTGTGTGCAGGTGAAGCGGGGACCACGGCGACGTCTCCCATGATTGGTGCTACCGGAAGCACAGGGCTGTCTGGAGCCTTGTCTCTCTGCCACCTTTCACAACAACGGGCTCCTAGCACAGAATCTGGAATCGTGTGTCAGACCTAAGTTGACAGGTAGTGGTCACCGTGAGGGTAGAAAGATGGTGGTCTTTCTTTAAACTATTCTTATTTAAAAAGTCGTTGTTGGGCTTCCCTGGTGGCGCAGTGGTTGAGAGTCCGCCTGCCGATGCAGGGGACGCGGGTTCGTGCCCCGGTCCGGGAAGATCCCACGTGCCGCGGAGTGGCTGGGCCCGTGAGCCATGGCCGCTGAGCCTGCGCGTCCGGAGCCTGTGCTCCGCAACGGGAGAGGCCATAGCGGTGAGAGGCCTGCGTACGGCAAAAAAAAAAAAAAAAAAAAAAAAAAGTCGTTGTTGCCCTTAAAAGAACAAAGGCCTGAAGGCTGAACTGCTAGTCGGGGTAACGTGATGGGCTCTTGTCCCTTAAAAGCAGAGAGTTATATTCAGGAGGAAGATTCCCTCAGCATCACGCTCATTTGTTTTGTTGGGAATTACCATCTCCTTACACCCAAGCTGCAGAGCCAGATTCCCTTTCTCCCTCTGTGGGAGTGAGACTAGCCCTCCTGGGCTTTCTATTCTGGGGTCCTCGCGGGAAGTCCTTCATCACTGCATTCTTACTCACAGACACTGAAACAATACGACATCCAAACTGCAGCAGGCACTAGGAGAGGCTGACAAGAGAGGAGAATCTCCTGCCACCAAGAGGCAGAGGGAGTGGGGGTCCCTTTTGATCGTCCTCTTTCCACTGTCATCACTTTAGCGTCAAGAAATGATGACCTTTTTTCATGCCCGTGTCCTGTATGCACTACAGCTTGCCTCAGACGCAACGCCCTAAAGCATCAATATTCCTGTAATGCTGGGCATAAAGGGAAGCTGATTCAGGCATGTAAGCAAAGGCGACATTCCATGGTGGGAAGAATTGAATTTGTGGGCTTCAAACTCCCCAGTTCCCTCTCTCTCTCTTTCCCTCCTTCTCGTTCTCTCTCCCTGATGTCTCAGCTGAAATTCTAAGTGGTGTCGACCCTCAGACCCATCTGTGAAAGGTTCCCCCCGGGACCTCGGACAGGACTGCAAGACTCATCCCCGTTGGGCAGCTTCTCGGGTTTGAGAAGGTGCGGAAGCTGCGGGTGCTCAGGTCGGCTTGGGTCTAGCCCCTGGACAGGCCATCTTGTTTGTTTCTGGCATCTGAAACTATGTCCCACGGACGGCTCCTGTCTGCAGGACCTGTACCCGAGGGGACCCCATTACAGAGCCTCACCCAGCACCTCCTCTGAGAGCTGGGGACACCTGCCCACGAGGAAACACCAGTGCTTTGCTCACGAGCACATTTTTGGTTGGAACCCAGAGCTCTCGACTTCACTGTGGTCCTTTCTCTACTCTATCTCATGGTTACATCTTAATATTATATTTTTTTTGGTGAAAAGCAGAACATATCTTCTTGTAATCGACCATCTGCAACCATTTGTGCAGCTCAGCAAGTACAGAAAAGTGTTGTATCATGTGGGCAGCGATTCAAAGGTTTTTTTTTTTAACCAGATTACGCAATTACCTCAATGCACAGCATTATGTAAGTGCACCTGAAAAACAGGCCGTTACAAGGAGTAAAACTAGAGATGTGCAGTTGATTCACTTCTGTTGTATTTCTCAACCTTGCAAAGGATTTGTGATACCCACTAGGCTATTTCCTTGCATAGCAAGAACATTTTATCAAGAGGAAACAATCCTTCACAGGATGACAAAGGAAACCCAAGGAAAAGTATGACTGCTTTTATCTCAAGGAAGGGAGAAAAAATGTCCTTGAAGCACTTTATGCTGTCACTTTGAAGTACTGGTGACAGCGATCAAATATGCCACCAGTTACTAAGCTTGCTTAGAAGCCATAGAGACGCCAACAACCCTTACGCAGGATTCTTAAATAGTATGTCTAACTCACTGGCAAGGGATGACACGTGACATTCAGGTAGTGATGTGTGTATGCTTAAGAGGCGTGGATACAGGGACTTCCCTGGTGGTCCAGTGGTAAAGAATCCACCTTACAATGCAGGGGACGCGGGTTCGATCCCTGGTCAGGAAACTAAGATCCCACATGCCGCGGGGCAACTAAGCCCAGGCACCACGACTACTGAGCTCGCGCGCCTCAACTACAGAGCCCACGTGCTGCAAACTACAGAGCCCATGTGCCCTGGAGCCTGCGTGCCTCAACTAAAGAAGTGAAAACCTGCACGCCACAACTAGAGAGAAGCCCACAAGCCACAGTGAAAGATCCCGCATGCCTCAATGAAGATCCCGCATGCCGCAACTCAGACCCGACGCAGCCAAGAGTAAGTAAAATACATAAATAGTAAATAAATCTTAAAAAAAAAAAAAAGGGCTTCCCTGGTGGCGCAGTGGTTGAGAGTCCGCCTGCCGATGCAGGGGACGCGGGTTCGTGCCCCGGTCCGGGAAGATCCCACATGCCGCGGAGCGGCTGGGCCCGTGAGCCATGGCCGCTGAGCCTGCGCGTCCGGAGCCTGTGCTCCGCAACGGGAGGCGCCACAGCGGTGAGAGGCCCGCGTACCGCAAAAAAAAAAAGAAAAAGAAAATTGAAGCATGGACACAGCACACTGTCAGCTGAATGCATCCGGAGAGCTTTTTCCCTGGGCCCATTTGCAAAGTGCTCTCTCCCGAGGAATCCACGTGTGAGCTGCTGCTCTGTATTATCTCAGGCGCCCACGTCACTGTGGGCCAGACCAGTCCCTCTCTGTTCTGCCCCAAATACTGACAGTGCACAGATTTGGGGGCAGGAGGCCTTTTGAAAGCATGTTCTCATTACTGCTACACTTTCACTAGACCTTCGTCTATTTCTGCTATTGGGTTTTCAAAACCACTGATGCTAAAAGAATTTAAGAATGGTAGAGAAGGTTAAAATAGAGGCTATAGGAGAATATCGCCCTTTGAACATTTTCACTACACAGAGAGTAGAAGTCGGAGGGCTAGCGCTGCAGATTGCCTCAGAAAGAGGGAAAACCTGAAAATGACATGTGGCAAAGGTCATTTTGGGGTATTACACCCTCTCATCTCTCTTTGCTATTTAAAAAAAAAAGTCTTGACAGAAACTTATTATCATGTGCATTTTACATTCCAATTCTCTTCCCAACTTCAAACAGTTTACATAGCTAAACTAACTTTTCTTGGGAAATTCACACCAACTGGGTTTACTCGAAGCATGGTTGAAAGTGCTTAGTCTTCAACATAAAAGAAATCCGTTTGCTTTCCTTTAAATGTTACCAGACGAAGTTTAACTCTTCACTTTGCAATCTTTGAGGAACTTAGCCAAAGACACAGGGAGATGGCTTTCAGGTGATGTGACCATGAACCCAGTCACCATTTCTTGACTGAACCAAATTATTTCCTCTTTGTTGCTCCTAAGGAGCTGCTTTACGTCCTTGATAAACAGCCCGCCCCCGTGGCAGAAGGTGACATCATCCGATGCTGCTCGAAGCACCTCGTTGGGGTCAGAGCATGTCCAGAGGCTTGGAAGGACTGCTGGTCCCTGGGAGCTGCTCCGGGGTTTTCAAGCCCCCTGTCTTGGTCAGTGTAGACTAAGAGACGCTCTCTTTAATTAAACAGGCAAGCGCCGTATTTAAATTCTCCCTGCCATCAACCACACCGAGCCCACGTGGTATGCCATCCCCTCACCCCCGGGCTGCACGTCGGGATGCGGGAGATCTGTTCCCTAGAGTAGCCCTGAACTCCGGAACCTGCCACAATGTGGTTCATTATGCCGCTCTTTTCTCCTAAGTCTTTTTTGAGGAGGTAAATCATTCTCATCCAACCACCAGGCTCAGTCTTGGTCTGAGCTCCAATCAAGCTGGGCCCCGCTGTTCGCGAATCAGGCAAGAAGACAGAATCTACATTGTCATCAGCATTTAGAAAGGCTCGTAAGCCCTTGCACGAACCATCTTCTCTTCCTAGAAAAGCACAGATGTTTCCCTGGACTTCCTATTAATAACCAGGAGTGCAGAGTGCAGGGGAACCCAACCTGGCACAGATTCCCTATGACCTGATGAAAATAGCTGGTGGCATTTTATTTGTGACCCTTGGTTCATTGTATCAACTAAACAGATGGAAAAGAGAAAGGAACGATAACTGGCATTAGGTCTAAGAAGTGCTGTGCAACTCTAAGTAGGGGCTTCCTCTTTATAAGAAGAACAGAAATCAATGGAGCGGCACCGAATAGAAACACATTTTCAAATGCTTACTACTGTGGATTGTAATGCTTTGCCAAAGTCATGAATAGTCTCGACCTGTGTCCCAAGGACATCTTTCCCACCACTCACTGTGATGCCAAGCGGAACCCTCGTATGAAAAATACCTATTGTGAGACGAGGAAGACGAATGAGATCTAGTAGCAGGTTGTATTTTTAGCTAAATTGAATTATTCTTCAACCATGTTGGTCAAGTTTTCAAAAACACTTCCCCATACTCCGGGGTAAAAGATTCTTAATGTCCTCTATTTAATAAGTGTTTGCCTCCAAACTATTAAAAGGAAAAAGAGTAAATGCTAGAAAATAAAGCAGCCACTGCTGCACGTTACTCTTCTGAAAATTAGGTATTTTTCTGCAGATAATATTACAGAACCACAATAAAGATAATCGAATGCTTTCCATCAAGTACTGAACATGGAACAAGCAACCTTACTGGCTGTATTGGGTATGAAAGGGCTTAGGTCCCGTCTGTGAGCTCCGTGAATTACAGCAGACCTTCGCACAGACACAGACCTTCGCACAGACACAGACCTTCGCACAGACACAGACCTTCGCACAGACACAGGAGGTGGGGAAGAGGTGCGGGCGGTGAGGCTGAGGCTACGGTGGGGTTGTGCTGCGTTCTGCATTTATGATCTTAGGCAGCTTATCGCTCTCAGCCTTTAGTCCTCTGTAAAGTCAGCGTGTTTTACTGGATGATCTCACAGATAATTTCCAACACGTTATGATCAGAGAACCTCATTTTCTTAAGAGGAACTTACTGGGAATTTGTGAAATGCAGTCCATCAGGACGCCTCCCTGATGGAGCTTCTTTTTCCACATGGCATTTCCTTTCCACGTCACCCAGAGCCACGTGGCAGGGGTAGGGGTGGGTAATCAGCCTCCGAGAGGGTGAAGAGCTGCTGTGGACCCCGAGGCCACCAGGGGGGGCCTCAGAGGCCTAAGGGATGCTGCACGCCTTCTGCTCTGCATCTTGTCACCCTATGACTTGGTTATGTTGTCAGAGACCCACTAGACCAAGGAACGCAATGGAGCCAACTCCCTCCATGGCCATCGGCCTGCAGCGGGAGCCAGCTTGGGACTGGAAAGGGAGTTCCCAGAACCTGAGAAATCCAGTGGTGACGTCACTTGTTTCCCCCCAGAGTTTTATTAGATGTCATTTCAAACGCTTCTTTGTTCTTCAAGGCCTGTTAGTCTGCCATTGCATGTTTTCTTTTTCTCTAACTTTTTATTTTTGAAAAACTGAAAACCTACAGAAAGAGTACGGTGGTCCTGCACATCTTTCATCTAAATGCACCAATCTGTGAACATTTTGTCACATTTACTGTTTTTTTCTCATTCATATGCATATAACTATTTCTACATGTTTTCACTAGGCAGATTTGAAAGCAAACTGTAGCTAGCATTCACCCCTAAAATGCTTCAGCATGCGTCTCCTAACAAACTCGCCACAATCACAGTCGTTAACACAGGCTAGAGAGCACATGTACGATGTTATTTATTTAATTGGCAGTCCGTTTTCAATTTCTCCAATTTTCCCCCAAACACCCTTAAAACAGCTTATTTTGCTCCATCCAAGATCCAACCGAGGATCAAGTTTTACATTCAGTTGTCACGTCTGCGTAGTATTCTTTGATCTACGGGAGTGTCCTCTATTTGTGTGTGGTTTTATGACATTTACATTTGTGAAAAAGCCCCAGGTAGTTGTCCTGGGGGAGGCTTCACAGCCTGGACTTGCTTCGTTGTTTCTTCTTGATTAGAGGTAAAGATAGAATATTTGCAGGAAGAGCGCAGGCAACCAGAGCACCTGGCATTGCATTGTCTCCGGAGGCCTGGGAAGCCAAGTGACCATCACTGAGTCACCACGTTCCGCCTGGTGAGATCCTCTTTGTGAAGATGACATTTCCCTTTGTGACGGATGAGCACGACAGGGATGACAGGCGTGACAGATAGTTCAGGTTATGTAACTTGCGTCCCCAGTTCAGATTATGTAACTTGTGCCCCAACCAACCTTCCCCTAACGGTCTTACCATCTTGAAGGAGAAATGTAAAGGAAATTGCCAGAAAAAATAATGATCTTTTGCCCCTCTCTCTCCGTATTATTTACTAAATCCCCCATGAAAACTGGAAAAAGATACATTCTGTTTGTTGGGCAAAGTCTCAGCGGTTGGATTATAACGCGTGGTTTCTAATGGACGCTCTCGGGGTGCGTTCTAAACCTTCCCCCTCAATACAGTTACGCATTTACACGAATAACCAAACTCTGGTAAATGCACCCTCCCCCCGACCTTGCGGCCAAAGGTTCTAATAAGGAGGAAGGAGAAGACAGGAAGGTTACTAGGACGCCTGCACGTACAGCGTCCTGCTGGGCACCTCGGGAATATCCCACCTCATCCTCATCGTGATCAAGGAGAACGCACAGCCCCATCCTACCGATGACGACACTGATAATCAGCAAAGTGAGCTCCTTGTGCAAGAACGCTCGCTGGGGCTTCCCTGGTGGCGCAGTGGTTGAGAATCTGCCTGCTAACGCAGGGGACACGGGTTCAAGCCTTGGTCTGGGAGGATCCCACATGCCGCGGAGCAACTAGGCCCGTGAGCCACACTACTGAGCCTGCGCGTCTGGAGCCTGTGCTCCACAACAAGAGAGGCTGCGATAGTGAGAGGCCCGCGCACCGCGATGAAGAGTGGCCCCCGCTTGCCACAACTAGAGAAAGCCCTCGCGCGGAAACGAAGACCCAAGACAGCCAAAAAAATAAATAAATAAACAAATGTGGAGTTTAAAAAAAAAAAGAAAATAATTAAAAAAAAAAGAACGCTCGGCTGGAGAGGCGTGAAGCTGGGATGCGAGGCACCTGCAGTGACAGCAGCACCGTCTAGGTGTCTCCTTTACGTTCTTCATGTGACTTACCGGCACCTGGCTTATTATACACCTCTGTCTATCGCTTCGTTTTCTGGTTCTCCCGATTAGAAGGCAAGCTCCCTGCTGATGGAGACTTTGCCTGTTCCTTCCGCTAGTCCTCCCAGCACTCAGAAGAGGGACTGGCAGGGCAAAGACCAGCAGTACATACGTGCTGAGGCCATGAATGAATCAGGTGGTCCTGTCTCTGGGGCCCAACGCTCTCCCACCCGCAGACCCGGCATGGCTAAGAAAGAAGGTCTTTTCCTGTGTGATGTGAACCAAAACTGGTAACTAGCACCACGACTTCCCTCTGCTCCCAGAGGCCATGCTGGGTAGGGTGAGTCCAGGGACAGGAGTATGGGGGGTGCGGGGCGCCTGCAGGCGGGGCGAGAGCTCGGCTTTCACTGGGAGGGAAACGGGGGAGGGGCAGCTCCAGCTAAAGTCGCCAAGGGGCCTCGGCTGTCACCCTGAAAACAGTCCACAGCCGAGCTGTCCAATCAGGAGCCACCTGCCGCATGAGGCTCCTTAACTTCAAATTAACTAAAATTAAATACAATTTGAAGCTGAGCTCCATTAAAGGAAAAACGGATAAAAATCCAAGTCAAGTCTGCAGTTTAGTTAATAATAATAACACACCGATGCTGGTTTCTCAGTTTTGACAATCGTACTGTGGCCATGCCGTTTAGATGTTAACATAGGAAACAGTGAGGAGCGCACAAGGACCCTCTATCTTAGCAACTTTTCTGTAAATCTACAAGTATTTCAAAACAAAAGCCGGAACAAAACAAAACAAAATGTAGTTTCTTAGTCACATTGGCCACATTTCCAGAACACTTCCATCATCACAGGAAGTCCTAGGGTTCAGTGTCGGTCTATGAGCAAGAAAGGGCGGGAACTCCCGCCATAGCCCAGGGACCAGGGCAGCAGGGGTGCTAAATGCTGTCACATCTCGAAGCACAAGACCATTCAGCCTACAGATTCTGCGTTCAGATATACAAGCGGGTGTGCTCGGCCTCCAAAAGCCAGCTTGAAAGGTATCCAGCTTCCGGGGGTCACAGGCAGCCTACACAGGCACCCTGGAGAGACCAGGCCCCCCGAGTCCACCCCCCCCTCCACGCCCCCTTACGCCTTTGTTTCCTCCCAGGACTCAGCAGAGACTGTCTCACCTGACCAGTCACTACCAGCAATGTATCAGGAAATTCGAAGTTCTGGTTAAAATAAAGGAAACTATGAAAAAAAATGAGATCAACTCCCCAAACACTCTATTTTAACATAAAACACATGTATTTATTTGCCAAATGTTTCAGGTAGGCTTCTTTGAATGTGGGTCCATTTTCTTCTCTGGCTAAACCATACCCCCGCATACGGGGCTGTAGCAGGCTATTTTCAGTTGCAAGCCATTCGAACCGGCGTAAGTAATAACAAATTCCTTGTTCCCGTATCTAGGGCTCCAGGGGTTAATGCCAGCTCAGGTCCCAGCTCCTTCCTACTCTCCCCTGCAATCCACAAGGTCAGCCCGATGCAAAGTGCGTCTCTCCTCAGAGTCATAAGGGAAGCAGGGCTCCATCCATTCAGCTGGGAAGTGAGAACTCGCCCCCATTACGGAATCCTGTACTTCATCTCTTCGGAGATGCTACCCGTTCTAAAATGCATTCCATTTTCAGTAGTATTAACATGTAAAACAAGGTACATCTCAGCACCAATGAGATATGAGGAAATTTTACCCTTG